>NC_085928.1:189432500-190032500 GCF_028885655.2 Pongo abelii | reverse complement strand
CTAACCTTCAAGTGAAATGCTTCCCCATCTCTTTCCCTGCTTCCCCTCACCCAGGGTCACCAACATTCGGAACACTATATTCATTATTCCACTGCTTTCCTTTTTATATTGTTGTATATGAATATATGAATACACATTGACATTTCTGGGGGTTTTTTAAACTTTATAAAAAGCATATTATGCTATATGCAATATTTTGGGGATATCATGCTGTACATAATATGAGGGGCCTGTAGAATTGGAGATATTTTTACCAACAAAATTAGGTAATCACAGTATACACCACCCCGTGGTGTGTGTGTATATATGAACATTTATTGTGTATTGTGTAGACACATCAAACTACCCAGTCTCAACTTGAGACATATTTAAATGCACTCTTCATATATGTGTGTATGTGTGTGTAAGTGTATAGTAGCAAAGGTCTATTCATTCAACAAATATTTATTGTGTGCCTGCCATGTGTCAGGAAGTACTAAATACCTTACTGTGCACACCCGTGCAAAACCAAGTGCAACACTCCACCCCCCCTAAAAAAAGTCCCTGATCTCATGGAAATAACATTGTACAGAGGGAGAGACAGACAATACATTTAATAAATATGGAAAATATAGAGGATGTTAGGTGATGTTACATGCTAGGGAAAAAAATAAAGCATGCCAGATCCTTAGGGACTAGGGTTTGCCGTTTTAAATAGAATGCTCGGCGATGAACTGGGGATGAGGGGAGCGGGGAGTCTTTATTTAACGGGTGATACGGAGGTTAACTTTCTAGAGCTGAATCAGAAGCGAAGTAAACTCTTCGGCAACCCCCGCACTCAGCCTATAATGTCTGTAAGATAACAGGCTCAGTCGCGGTGGATGGCCCCCGGAGAGACGATGCATGTCTTCCCGCCTTTCTTCCAGCCGGCCATCCCCTCCGCTAGAATCGCCCTGCCCGCCGACGCCGCACCTGAACGCCGCGCTGCGGCCGTTGTACACCAGCGCGACCACCGCCCGCCGGCACCTCGCCTTGCCGCCGCGCGCGCGCGCAGCCCCGAGGACGCGCTCGGGGAGCGCGCACCGCCCGGGGCCGCCCTCGGGCCGCTCCCAGGCCCCTGGGAACGCGCGCGCGTGCCCGGCCCCGCGGCCTCTCGGCAGGCACGCGGCCGGGAGGACGGCGCGCGCCCCGCTCGGCAGCTGCGGCGGCGGCTGGTGTAGGCGCTCACGTCAGGACTGGGAGGAGGGGGTTCGCAGCTCAGAGAGTGAGAGAGACATGAGGCAACCTGGCAGGAAGCGAGAAAGAGTTCGGCGAAGAAGCAGTGAGTTCTAGAGACGCCCCGCGAGCAGGACCCACGCCTGCAGGAGAGCGTGGCCGACCCGGCTCCTCGCTTTCTCTGCGCGCTCTCCCGCGTCCGCTTTCAGCACCCCGAGCGGAGAACAGTTCCCGGCAGTCCGCAGCGCTGCCGAGTGGCCGCCGGCCGGCCGAGTACCCGGCGCTCCAGGGGGCTCAGGAGCACCCTCTGAGAACCCGCTGTGCACCCACCTTCTCCCCTCTTTTGGTGGGCAAGTAAGCACGGGGAAAAAGCGTCCGGTGGCCTCAGGGAGCCCTGAAGAAACCGAAGCAGAATGTACCAGGGACACATGCAGGTAAGACATTTCTGTAGGGCTGGAGAGAATTCTTGGGGGCTAATTTAAGAGCAAGGCGGTTCACCAAGTTTCTGTGGTCAAGTGCTGCCTTCGCACAACTCAACAAGTGAAGTGATGCAACATGACCGTGACATTTCTGTCCGGTGCTGCCGGGAAAACTAGACCGGTTTCCGAGGGTGGGAGAAGGGGAGGGAAGACCTCAGAACTTCGATTGGGAAGTTTGTTTTCCGTGCATTCCCTGAGCCTGTTTCTTTAAACAGGATCAAGGAATCGAAACAGAGGAGACCCTGGAGATGACCGTGTTTCCGTTGTAATCCTATTGATGCATCTCAGCATGTATGTCAACTGAAGGGCAAACAATAATAGGAAAGACAAAGCTTTTCCTTTACCGTCTGAAAAGGTTGCTTGACTTAGAACACTCTGTCACTTTCGTTTCATTTTTTAAAGTGTTATATTTAAAAAACGATTTATACTGTATTTTCCCCCCTTCACATTGTGGGACATTGCCATCTACTCCAATAGTCACAGGATGACTTGGGAGGATGAATTTCAAACACATGTCCAAGAAGCTCTAATGTTTTTCAGGGGAGGTGCTGCCTCCGGTTGTTATTAATGTTCTTCTGAGCTGAGCCGCTGCTTCTTTCCGATGCAAACACTCTACTCTCTTGGGCAAGATTACTTTAACCTTGACTCCAGTTCTCATTCATATGGTTGGTTCTTTCTTATAAAGGCAGATATATGCTTTGGGAGAAAAATTAAATACTAACTCAGCTTTCTAAAGTATGAACTGGACTCTTTATTGCACCTAAATGGTTTAGTCATCAGGTTTGGTGTTTGGGCTTCCTTTACATTCCAAAGATGGTCAAATACAATCATTATGTGTGATGCCTTTATCCTGGTGTGTAACATTTATGAATACTGAGGGTTTTGCTTCTGTGTCTTTTAGAGCAATTGGAAATAGATAAATATGTTGTTACATTTGACTTAGTACTACCCAGATTTAATTTCCATATCTTAGGGAAATTATTTTGGACTATAATCCATTTTTAAATAAAACACAATATTTCATCATAGTCTCAATTTTTATAAGAATTCTCAATATACAGTGCCAGAATTCCAAAAGATTTCCCATATGACTAACATCATCCTGTTTTGAAAATTATTAATGTAATTATATCACATTTGATAGACAAAAATTAGTGAATGAAGTATATTTTTAAATATTATATATGATCAATGTGATCTGCATGTTTCTTATAAAAGCTACACCAATTGAAAAGTTTAGTAACAAAGAAGAATTCAAACAACGACTGCTGAAAAAATTAACAAAGAATTATTACTATAGTTTTATGCTTCATCTTCACCCAAGAATGATAATTACAATTTTATATATTATCTGTTTTTTAAACAGTTTCTTCACAAGGGTAAAACAGGAAGATTTTAATAGTCAACCCTCAAAAAATTGTTCATTTACACAAAATTGACAATTGACCACTAAAGGGAAATTAACAAAAACTTTGCACAGTATTGTTTTGTTGCTTAAAAAATATGTTACTGTGAATGAAGACTTGAAGCAACAATATGGTAAATTCATGCACCCAAAAACAATTTTAACTCAATTTTCTCAATTATCTCAAAGGAGAATGTTATTGAAACTTGAGTTGCCTGGAACAATGTCTGAGGGTTTAATTTCACTTAGAAAGAATAAACAAAATATAAGACTCTGCATATTCTCCCAACTTAATGTCTTTTGCTTGTGCACTGCTGTAACAGCAAATATAATGACTTGCAGTAAAACTCACAAATCTTTGCTGCCAAGCTTAAATTAAAACATTACTAAATAAAGACTGTAATCAATACATCCACCAAAATTTGAGAGCATAATACTTTTTTCCCTACTTACTATTAACCATTAATGTTAAACATAAAACTTCCGAGGCCTTAGTAGGTACATTTAGTAGTTATTCAATAGTATGATTATCTGAGTGGGCATCTGCTCCCCCCAACAAAAAAATACCTATTACAGATTGATTTATAATATACTTGTTGGCTTACATTTTAAACTCATATCTCTTCCCCAAAGAATATTATTATCCTATAGACAAAATAACGTTTCCTTATCAGAGATACTATCATCTTCCTGTGTGTACCTGACTCTAATCACAGATAAGAAGAAACACATTCCAAACACTCCAAAATGTGTATAATTAAAATCTGAATCCATATTTGGTAAGGTGACCAGGGATAAGCAGATTTACTAACACTTCTGCCAGCTTTGGAGTTTATTTGAAACATAATGTTACTTGACTGATACCTTAAAACAAGAATGAAACAGAAATGTTTGCAATCATTTGCTATGCATTCTAGTTCTTCTCTTTTCTGTATCCAAGAGACTTTAAAATAAAGTGCTTTGTAAATTAGCAGTTTGAAGTAGGGGCAGGTGTTCTCAGGAAGACTTAAAAATAGTCTAATTTAAAACTCCTGTGGTGCCTTTGTTTTTGCAACTTAATGATTTTGCAAATAAAGTCTATTAATTCTCATATATATGGCTAATTCATCTGGTTTATGGTAGAATCTGAATTCATTTTAGAAACCACAGACCTTTAAAAACGCACATTTGGTTTGCTGTGCTAGTTCATTAGAAAATAAAAGTTGGCATCTATTACAGATAGAGCATAGAGTAACAGATATTTCTTGGTTTCATAGTAAAAGCCACAGGTATATTTCTTAGGAGCAGGGTCCTGGAGCTATGTTTTTATCCAGCTGCCTTACCAATTATTTCCAAGGGGAGTTAGTCACCCCAGTAACTGAAGCAAAGGTTGCTTCCTTTGTGACTGTTTTAGATTTACTTATTTTTTTTCTTTTGACCAAGGGCACGGATGATGATTGAATATACTTTAGCATCGGTTCTGATAAAACTCTATTGCTCATAGAGGGCCTATGGTCTTAATTCCACCAATACCTCTGTATGTTCAGGGCTGAGGTGATTATTTGCCTATGTGCATTTGAGTTAACATTTCCAGTTAGAGCAAATTATTACGTGTCTCTCAATATTTTCTTAACCAAGCTGTTTTTTTTCTGGGGTGGTATAAATACAGAGAAATGTAATTTCAATTTTCTACTAAGATTTTTTGAATTGTTATTGAAGAATCCACAGTAATGGGTTTTTTTAATGAAAGAAAGTTATTTCAGAAGGCAATCAAACAAAAAATCTATTTGTAATTGTAACTGATCTTTATTATAGGCATTCAAAGCAGACTTTTTGACTTATTCAAGCTGTCTGGGAATCATTCCACACCCTCTAGCTTCATAAGACATAAACTAAAGAAAATTTTAATGACAAAAATTGTAAGATTATTAAGAGCTCAAAAAGTAGCCATTTGTTTTCCCCCAGGGGAGTTTTGCATTTGTTTTTCTATATGACTTTACTTAAGATTTTTCTTAAAATCTTCACAAAGGGGAATAGCTTAGGTAATATAAGTTATGTTACTACATTAGATCTCGCCCCTGGTGATTTATTTAGGTTCACTAGAAACAAAACACATAAGAAACCAATTGAAGGTAAGACTGTAGAATGTTGTTTTCAACACCCTAAACAGTAGGTTATCATAATTGAGGCCCTCAGCAAAACTGTAAAGCAGATGATATTTATCATGGGTACTTCCACCTCTCTAACAGATCCACTTTTTTCCCTCTTGGTACCACCTTTTTTTATTCTTGAGACAGGGTCTTGCTCTGTCGCCCAGGCTAGAGTGCAGTGGCCCAATCTCGGCTCACTGCTTGCTATGCCTCCCTGGCTCAAGCAATTCTCCCACCTCAGTCTCCCAAGTAACTGGGACTACAGATGCATGCCGCCATACCCAGATAATTTTTGTATTTTTTGTAGAGACAGGGTTTCGCCATGTTGTCCAGGCTGGTCTCGAACTCCTGAGTTGAAGCGATCCACGCGCCTTGGCCTCCCACAGTGCTAGGATTACAGGCATGAACCACAGCTCCCGGCTCACCCTTTTCTGTCCTGTGTTATTTCTTTCTTAACCCTTTGCTAAGGCATTAACTGCTAGCGAAGATATGACTAATAGCAATAAACCACCCGCACGCACACACACACATACACACATTTTCAGAGGCGAATCTTTGAGATTAGTTTAGAGTTGGAACGGGGGTGGCATTTTCAGGAGAGCGAGCAGTGCTGGGGTTTGTTGTGTTGTTTTGGTCAGTGGTCGCTGCTGCCTTCCTCTCCCCCTTTTCTATCCAGTTCAAGTGGCACCTGGTCTTCTTCCTCAAATGTCATAAGTAATGATGAGCATAAGTATGATGAAATATTAACTAGAACTCTATTGAAGCAAATTCATGTACATTTAAGCTGTTGATCAAAATTATGACACAAGCTCCAGCAAGATTCTGAAGTGTTTTCCTTTATATTCACATGCAAATCATGTTTGGTATGGATGTAGTGTTGAGCTTTTAACACTTGAAAGTTATAATAGTTGTGGTATGCATTAGCAGAATACTTGATTAATCTGAAAAATCTCATTCCCCAGCCATACTGGCCAACAGTTTATATACTTACTATAAGAAACACAATAGAGTCTTTGTAGATTTTATTTGTGGTTTATAAATATTCCTCCTAAAAACATGTGTTTGAAAGTAAAAATTTCATCATATAAATGTTTTTATTATAAAACATTTTTAAAGTAAAAAATAAGAAAAGGTTAAAACACAACTTGTTAACTCTACAATTTTGAATCTCTAGTATTACCACTGCCAATCCTGGAAACATTAAGATGCGATACACCATGTAGTCAAAACATCTGGCAGGCTGCTTTTTTACACTTTTCATTGAGATCACATGTTTCCAGCATAAGCTAAAGCTGTTAAAAGGTTTTATATTTTAAAATTACCTTCTTGATACATTTATAGGATAACCAGTGTGCAATTCTAACGCTAAATGTAAAGGTAAACCCCAGCCTAGTGTGTCCTTATTAGGAGACCTAAATCCAATCTGAATGGTTGGGACATCTAAAAATATAATTTCAAATATGCTGACAGAGAAAACTAGTTACCAAGTTCCTGAAACATTTTTCACCTTTTTATAATTCAGAACGTATAAAACACAAATCATCTTGAACTATTGCATGGATCTAAGGCCAGAGTGCTATGAAGTGGGGGTTATGTCTCTTTCAGTGACCTTTTCCTTAACCCCCACCTCATCCACTTCTACCTTACCTCACCTATACCATTCCCTTTAGTAGGGATACCAAATGAGAGACTTTCTTTCCCAGTCTGCTCAGAACAATTATTATAGCTTATATATTACTATATTATAGAGTATAAACAGGAAGATAGTTAATACTCTATTCATTAACTATCAAGACAATTCCTCAAGGTATAATAATACAACACACTGCCAATGTTATCTTATAATGTCATGCTGACTGATTCTTACTAGTTAGTAAGCAATATACTATTTCTTTTATTAAAACTCCATTAGATAAATATCCGTTGTCATACTCCATGTAAGATTTCACTAAATGGATCAAACTTTTGGATTGTTTTTTAGACACCACTGTTAGAAATAGCACAGATGAAAAATAATGAGCTCATTTAGATAGGAGGAGGCTGTTTTTGCCATTCCATTGAAAAAGAAAAAAAAGACAAAAATCCCTGCCAGCAGCTCCAAAATGGGGTTAACCTGACCCAAGTGAAATAGTTTGAATTTCAGGTGCATGCACAGCTCCCCGAAGTTTCTACTCATGTGCACATACCTCTGGAAAACCAGATAAACCCTGCAAGTGAGACTTGATGTAGCAAGTTATTTTCCCCAAACAGAATGCCATATGGTGATCTATGAATCATGGAAATTCCAGAAGAATGGTGGTGTTGTGATGCCAGAAATCTACCTAGGGAGTCACAAAATCCCCACTCCCACACACCCTCTTAAAACTCATGTGGTTCTTAAAACAACTGGTATGGTAGAGGAATTCATAACCATGTCATATGAATAATGATTGAAAGAACTGGGGATATTTGGCTGGAAAAGTGAAGATTCAAGGAGACCGTGATGACTCTATATAAGTGTTTGAAGGGCTGGCTATTTAGGAAAGGGATAACATTGTTCTATACAGCCTTGAGGGTTAAATCTGGTGTTAAATTAGGGTAAGGTAAAAAGTTTCCTCAAGGTGGAGACAGTAAGAATGTACTGCATATAGCACCCAGTTTGGCAAGATGCCCTCTTGGAGATGGAAGAGGCGTAGGGTGAAGGGAGAGATATGGGTGAGCAGATCACAGCGACACTGTGCACACATAGGCCCCTATTCCAAGGCATTATGCCTTGTGGAGAAACCCAGTGAAAAGCACCATGGGAAAGACCCACACACTAGGTATATGTGAGTTTGTGTCCCTATCAAAATGGTTGTAGTCGACTGAAGTAATGACCAGCAAAATCCAACATTTCCTGGGAAAATATTCCCTGTTCGTCAGTATTTGGGTGGGCATTGACAGAGCCCTGCCAGTACTATCATGAAAAGTGATCAGAAACAGTAAAAGGCCAGAAAATATGGAAGCTCCTTAAGAAAGTAAGAAAGAAGAAAAATTAAAACACCATGAGCAAATGAACCTGCTAGAGCTGCAAAGCACCCCTTCACCTCCCTTCACATGGGTGTTAACTGTAACATGTATGCGCATCCTCAGTGATCTGCTGATCATGTAGGGATATAACATTTGATTCGGCAGGGGATTATGTACACATGAGATACATGGGAGCTTATTAGAAATGCAGAATCAGGTCCAACTCCAGACCTACTGAATCAGGAACTGATTTTTTTCAAGGAACCCAGTGATTTATATGCACATTAACGTTTGAGAAGCACAGGTCTGAGAAAACTGTAGGTAAAAGACAATGTGTGATCTATTGAGCTGAGACCCTAGCAGAAAGCTTAATTCCTAGGTAGCTTTCTCACATCACAGAGGCAAGATGAAGTCCCTGAAAGAGGAGCTGGAAAGAGCAGCTATCACAACTATACTTGAATAAAAATGTCTTCATTATATTGACTCCATAATGACCAGCCAATTTGTTGTAGTTTTTCCTTCTGGAAAAATGCACAACAAACCTATGATGCTTCACCTAACACATTTGTTTTATTTACAAATAAATAAATAAATAGTTTTATTTATTTGTAATTTATTTTAAGGGAGTGGGGACATAATAGTTCTCTAAACAGTTTGTTTGGAGAACAAACAAACAGAGGTGGCTCATGCCCACAATCCCAGCACTTTGGGAGGCCAAGTCAGGCGGATCACCTGAGGTCAGGAGTTCGAGACCAGCCTGGCCAACACGGTGAAACCCCGTCTCTACTAAAAAATAAAAAGCAAACTGTTTGTTTAGAAAACTATTATGTCCCCATTCCCTTAAATCTTTTCTCCTCCAAGATAAACAGTGCACTCAATCATTTCTCATAATGATATTTCTGATGTTTTAAAGGCTCCATGAAAATGGCCCTCCAAACAAGACACACTGCTAGAGATGTGATCAGGTGAATTCCAACCACTGCGAGATTATCTATCTCTTGGGAAAGATACCTATTCAGACAGCCTAAAAGTGCATTAGCTTCTTTATATTGTTCTATAAAGTGTTCTGATGTTTCTATTCTCTAAATCACTTGAGGGTTATTTCACAGGTATTTGGTCTTTATACCAAAATAATCTTAAATCTAAATGTGATGATTAAAATATTCTGGGTTAACAGTTCCTTATGTCTCCAACGATTGTGCTAATGTTCAATTTTGAGGTCACAGAATCCTTTGTTTAAAGAACCTTTGAAAAAGTTTTCTTCAACCATCTCATCCCACAGATGGGGAAACTGAGGCCCAGAAAAGTTAAAAGACTTGCTCAGAAAGTCCCACGCTGGTTAGTTAACAGAGCTAGTGCTAAAGTGAAATCTGCCTTACCCTGGTATGTTATTTTCATTACACCATTATTCTCTATTTTAAGACTTATTACATTCAAAAATAAACATGAAAATAAATATTACAGTAAACCACTAACAGTTTCCAAATATCTAGATGTTTGGCATTTAGTCATTAAAATTGATATTTTTCTGCTTTTTCAGTTGTCATATAACTATTTGATATTTTATATGTTGCTTTAGCAGTCATTTGACTAACGATGGAAGAAAATACGGCCTGTAAGCATGTTTTACAAGTGAAATATAGTGCCCTGAAAAATTGAATTAGAAATTTAGAACATTTCTTGTTCTAAAGGTGTTCACCACTGTTTCTCCTTGGACTGACTAGACTGGCCATTTGAATAAGCATAGAAAGAATGATGAAGATTTAAAAATTACCATTTTGCAATCACCATAGTAAAAAGTGACTCAAATAAGAATGATTAATGGATGTTAAATCTGAGGAGGAAGGCAGTTTGGGAACAGGTATTTACATAGCATCAAAATGTCATCCATAAATTACAAAAAAAAAAAAAAGGAACTTTTAAATGGCTAAATTGGATAACACCTTAACTAAGTCATCAAAATCAATATCACCAATAATGGACAGATGGAGCATGTGCCTCTGGATACGATGTTCTGAAAAAGAGACAGCATCACTCAGGTAATAATCGTGCCAAAAATGAACAACCTGAGTCTAATGATGAGAAAACAGACAAACCCAAAATAAAGGCTACTCTATAAAATAAGCAGATTGTGTTTTTCCAAAATATCAATGTCATGAAAAACAAGAAAAAGCTGAGAAGCTGTTACAAATTAAAAGGAGACCAAAGAGATATGACAACTAAATGCAATATATAATCCTAGACTGGATCTTGGGCTAGGAAGGAAATTGCTGTAAGGACACCCTTGGCACACACTATCGACCAGAACTCATATATGGACTTTTGATCAGTATTATTTTTGTTTTTACATTTTTGAATTGGATGACTATACTGTGGCTATGTTAAAAAGAAATCCTTGTTCATAGGCTATACACATACTGTATGAAGTGATAAAAAGCATGGTGTGTATATTTAATAATCTTATGTGTATGTATGTATGTGTGTGTGTATATATACATAGAGAGGGAGGGAGAAGGAATGAAAGATAATGATAAAGCAATACAGCAAAATATTAACAACTGCTAAATCTGGGGAAAGGGTATATGGGAGTCCATTGTACTCTTTTTGTAATTTTTCTGTAAGCTTGAGAGACTATTTCAAAATAAATAATGTGTTGGAAAAAAAGTACATTGGGGCACTGGCAGACTTCTAGATCTAGGCTAGGGGTGAAGGGCCCAGGGAACAGGCAGGGGCAGAGCCCAAGTCAAGCCCTGAACAGGTCAGTGTGGACCCCACTGCTGCCTTCACAGTACAAAGAACAGCAGAGTTTGCACCCTGACTCAGCAGGACTGAGACACTGGTTCCGCAACTACCCTGCTGCTGCTGCTGCCCACAGAAACCCCATGTTACAGCTTCAGTGGCTGCCCTTACTGCCAGGATGGACTCTCTACCATGGCTACTTGTCTGTGTCCAAAATCCTATTTCAAAATGGAGGGCAGATATGGCTGATCGGTGGAGCTGAGCCACACGTTCATACCGGGGCTCCAAGATAGTCTGTAAAAGTGCATATTGGCTTCTCACTAAGACTGAGAGTGTGGGCAATTTCCCAAATGTAGAAAGAGAGTTTAGATTTGGGGAAGATTTTTAAGTGAATGTCCACCGTAACATGTCCAGATATTGCTTGAATGTAAAATAAACACCTTGGTCTCTATCTTGATTGACTAGAGTCCAGCCTGGCTTGAGAGATAAGAGTTGAAAGGAAATAATTCTCTTTAAGCCTGCTTTTATTTACCTGCCGTTAGAGACAGGACTCTAAGAGAATATGGTAGAACTAGCTTATATTGGCTTATTAAATCATGTAGCAGAGAAGAGCAGAATGGTTCCTCTATCATTGATCAATGTCCATCTACTGCTCACTCCTCTTCTTTTTGAGATGTTAGAAAGAGCCATATGAAGAGTTTAGTAATTAATTAGGGAATTAAAATACATATCATGTACCTTAGTGATAAGAACATCTTTTTCCTCCATGTGCAGGAATTGAATGTAAAATATTCGGCACGTTCATATTTCATATTCATCCAAAGGATGATGATAATCAAGATGCCCTGTGCATTTGAGTCATTAATATTGATATAGTCTCTTATATAACCCTTTAGGAAGATTTATGTAAGACAAAAAGAAAGTCTTCTTAAGCTTGAGGAAAGATTAAATTAAAATGGAATCTTGGAGGTGTAAAGGTCTTTAGAGTTCACATAGCACAACTTGGTCATTTCACATGTGAGGAAAGTGAGGGCTAGGTCTTGATGGCTCAGATTTCTTCAATTAATTGCCTATTCCCAAAATGAAAAAAAAAAAAAAGAATGCTGAAAGGCTTTTGATGACATTCATCATACATCGCTTAATAATTCCTCACATTTGAAAATGGAACAAACATAGTGCTTAAGAGCTTCTGCTCCAGCATAACAGCCCCAAGTTCAAACCATGGCTTCACCACATAGTGTCTATGATTTTGCTCGAACTTACCCTCCATAACCCCCACTTTCCTCACCTATGACAGGGAGATAAAAAAAAGTACCCACACATTGTGATGACTTCGTGAGGACTAGATGAGATAATGAAGGTATAAGGGTCTTAGAATATAATAATTTATCAATTATACTAGCTCTTATGTTTTTATAGAGCTACCAAAATATTTCTTACATATCTGTGGAATAGAGTTTAGCCACAGCGTGCCTGTTATACCTGTTGTTCACAATAGTGGTAGATGCTTACTTTTCTTGTTTTCTCACAGTTCTAGATTTTTTTTTATTTCCTCATCCTCAATTCCTTGCCTTACATACGCTCTGAATGTTTACTCATCCGTCACTATTCCCTTCAAATGTTACCCCGTTAGTGAGTGCTGCTCTGTACAACCACCCCTCTCCCAGCAATGCAGAATTAAGGATGTTTTTCTTGATGCTTCTTTAGCAGCTTATATGCATTGATAATACAATACCATAATTAACATATAGTTTTAATTATTTATTTTTGTCAGTCTTCCCAACTTCTTATAAGCTCATCTGTGGCAGCGACTATATCCAATACATCTTTATATTCTTGGAGACTAGTAGTGCGAAGTATATACTCTTTATGTAGTACTTATTGAATGAATAGATGACTTGATGATTAAACGAATGAATGAGTGAATGAATGCTTGAAATACTCAGAAGAGTCCTTACTGTCCTGAGTAAGGACTCCAAAGTGCAGTTGAGATGGTCTCCCTGATGCTAAGATACACACAGCCTCAGGATCTGGTCTATTCCCATGAGCTGTGGAAGCAAATGCATATCAAGTGAAGTTTCTACACACTCGAAATGAAATCAATTACAGGGAAACCTTATAAACCTTATAATTAGATTGCCACTGTAATTAACCAACACTCCACTGTCAAAGCAGTCTACGCAGTTTGATGGGTTCAACCTCTTTAAATCTGGAGGACAATTTAGGGCTGCAGACTTAGAAATATAATAGATTCTTCTAATGGTTTCTAACTGTATCTCTAACCAGCCAAGGTCACGTGGAATTAGAAGTCATCCCTCTAAAGTTCTAGACACCTCCTCACCACTTCAGCTGGTTGTCAACAACAATTTTGATAATAATGCTAACACACACACCCCTGAGACAACTGAGACTACGACAGAACGTTATGATGTTGGAACTGCTGTTGGAGGCTGTCATTTGCTTATACCTTGTTGTAAGGGTTGCTTATACCCCCAGCCCTGACCTCCCCAGTTACACATGCATGCACATGTGAGCTCTCTCTCTCTCTCTCTCCCTCACACACACACACGCAGCTTTTCACATCAGATCCAAGGAAGGAGCTGTACTCACAATGGTCATCTAGTGGACTTGTCTATTTTGTTCACCTGTCTGAACCATGGGATCTTATTATATCTCACACAGTTCCTCTTTTTTTTTTTTTTTTTTTTTGAGACGGAGTCTCGCTCCATCTCCCAGGCTGGAGTGCAGTGGTGCAATCTCAGCTCACTGCAAGCTCCGCCTCCTGGGTTCACGCCATTCTTCTGCCTCAGCCTCCTGAGTATCTGGGACTACAGGCGCCCGCTACTACGCATGGCTAATTTTTTGTATTTTTTTCTTTTTTTTTTTTTTTTTTAGTAGAGACGGGGTTTCACAGTGTTAGCCAGGATGGTCTCAATCTCCTGACCTCGTGATCCACCCACCTCGGCCTCCCAAAGTGCTGGGTACAGTTACTCTTAAATGTGAGCCCGAAATATGGAGGAGTGATTCTTCCCATTCAGTTACAGGCTAAGAAGATTCAAAAATCACATGTCAACACAGAGGTCTTTCTAAAAGGAGACAAGAAATACCAGTGCCAGTGACATGTAGTACCTTTTTGCAAATAATAAAAATGTACCCTTTCTGGGTGAACCAAATATGCAAAGACTATGTTTTTTCCTGGGGGACACAATCCCACACCCAGGCACACACTTGGTATGTGAGGTAGTGGGTTGGATTTCAGACCTGAATAGTGCCCACCCAGACATCTTTGCACAGCCAATCTGCACAACCATATGCATGGCTTTGAAGGGGGTCTCCTCTACCAAGGAGCTAGGTATGGCTCTGAAGGGGGTCTCCTCTACCAAGGAGCTAGTCTCTCTCTCCCTCTCTCTCTCTCTCTCTCTGTGTGTGTGTGTGTGTGTGTGTGTGTGTGTGTGTAGATGAGTGGTGAAAGGTGAATAAATTAGCTCTATTTTACCAAATATATTCAAACACAAATTGGATGTGTTTGCTAAGGCTTTTATAGAAGATGTTCTCTTTAAAGGATTACTGGCTTTCCTTCCAGCTCTAGGATTCTATTATTATCAGGCCTGTAATTAGTGATATAATACATCTGTGAGTGCTTGGTCAGGGCCGATTCCCCCAGTTTACTACTAACCATATAATGGAAAATACATTTTAAAATTTTGCTATCATCGAGATGCTTGATGTTTCTTACGAAGCCAAAGATCGGCCTCTCCTAATTCTTCAGAGGACATGCTGTTTGGGAGCATGCTGCCGTGTGTCTCCTCATTCTGCAAATAAGACATTTTCCTGTAAAGCTATCCCTGATATAGCAGATTCTTATTTGTGATATAATACTGATATCTCTGCTACAATAGTCACTTTTTGTGAGAGTGAGATGTTCGTGAAAGTTAATCTTTAGAGTGCCTCAGTGAGGTTGGCAAAAGATAGATATTTTATCTCTGTCATGCTGATAAAAAGAATGCAGCATACAGGTTTGACCACCTCCCCCAAACTTACTTGTCAAATCAGTTGGGGACTGAGGAGTAGAATCTGGGTCTTCTGTTTTTCACTCTATTGCTTGCGCCTGCATAGCAAATTCAGGCCATATCTCCATGTCGGTACCTCAGCCGCTGCAAAATTACTGAACTAACAGGAGATAAAATGATTTTGCAAGTTTTCTGGAATATTGCGGTGGCCTTGGAGGGTAGAAATCACTGATGCTTTCTTTCTACCACTTACTCAACACAGATGTCAAATCCGTATAGCTTTACCCATACTCTACACTCAACACCTGTAACATTTATACATGTAATACTCTGAGAGCACCTTTGTGTAGGATGGGGTGCACTTGCTTAGTGGAGTACAAAACAGCCAAAAAACACCCATCTTTTATGCAGAAATCCCCTCTAGAATCAGAAATGCCCAGAAGGCCAGAATAATATTGAGGCTATGGGATTAACCAGAGCTCAGAAGCCCAATGTGGAGACACTTTTCAAAAACCTCAATATTATCTTGATTGTATGGATAAACCAAGCTGAAATATCCCCGCTCAAAATTCTATTACTTACCTAAATATTTTTATGTTTTATTTTGTACTTTGCTATCGTAAAACATTCAGCATTAATAAGGTGGTTAACCAAGTGTTTCATGTGTTACTTTAATGTTTTAACCTCCTTTAAATTAACCCCTCTTTTAAATACAAGACTTTACTTGAGAAAAATCCGTTGCTATTTATTTGAGGGAGTTCTCTTAATTTCTTATGATCTTAGACAGCCATTTATGCAGAGAGAGAAAATACCAGCTTTGTTGAAAGGAAACTACTTCTAAATGGCAGGATCAAAATTATTGTGGAGGAAATATGCACAGCTCTTATTTTACTAATCTCAATTCATATTAAAATATCTATTTTAAATGGAACATTTGTTCCCTAATGTCTTAAAATTAATTTTCAACTTTCAATTAATTTAGGAGTGTGGAAGGACTAAGAAGTAACATTATAAAAATCAGAATGTGATAGCATTGATCAAATTATTCAATGTAAAATTAAAATGCCAAAATAAAAATCATGTTTTCTTTCATAGCTGATTTTGTTAAACTTAATATTTTAGAAATCAACTTCTAGCACATTCCTGTGATTATATTCTGGTTTCAGAATCAATAAATAATAGAAATTAAATGTTCTGTGTTATATCAAGGAAGCATTACTCCCATCTTCTATTTTAAGAGTTAAAGTACATGTGTTTTGAGGCCTCATTTGTCGAAAATTGTTATTTTACCTGTGGCTTATACTGCACATAATTCTGGTGTTTTAATAAATGCTTAAACAGATAAAGAAATGTTAAAGTAACTAAGCCAAAAACATAATCTGGCATCTATGCTCATCCCCAATATTTGTCTACAAACCAGTTACATCTCCCCAACTTAACACCAGTCTCACTAACTGACTACCTCTGCCTGTTCCAACTCAAAGTCAACATGTTCAGATATGGACTCATTGTCACCACCACCAACTGTACCAACTTCTGTAAGGCCTACCTCTTGCCCTGTTTTTCTGGATTGTCTAATAGCATCACCATCCACTCAATTGCCTAAGTCAGAAACCTGAGAGTCATCCGCTCCTCTCTCATATCATCCTTTTATTTGGAGTCCTTTCATGTTAATCATCATCTATAATAGTGTTTCTAAGTGCAATCATCTTTAGAATCATTGTCTAGAATGCTCGTTAGAAATGTAGATTCCTGGACCCCACTGCAGCCCTGTTGAATAAGGCTCCCTGAGAACGAGGCCTGGGACTCTGATTCCACAGTTGAACTTAATGCACACTGAAGTATGAAAAACACTGGCCTCCACAATAACATATGACTTATAAGTCCTACTTTGCTGTTTTCTCATCTACAGTGTCCTCATAAGAACTCCTAACTCAAACCTTACTAGATTTTGAACATGTCCCCAAATTGGACTTGTGCCTCCATGCCTCTGGCCTTCTCTAGTGATGTTCTCTTTGACCGGGTCACCCACATTCTCACCTACCTGACTGATCCTTGCTTATCCTTCAAAATCCAGTTGAAGGTATCACTTCCTATAAGGAGTCTTCCGCAAACCTCCAGGGCTGGGTTAGATGCCTTCCTCATGTTCTCATAGCACCCTGAGCCTGTGCAGAAATCAGTCTCAGCTCCCCTTACCCTACTTCTTGGTGGGGTGGTTCTCTTGGCTGTATCTTGTTCATCTTTTCAACCCTGGTACCTAGCACAGAGCCTAGTCATGTTGGGTAAGCAATACATGTTGGATTAAATAAAGGATCATTGAATGAATTCATCTTTTAATTAGCCTTAATTAGTCTGCTTGGTTTGATTTAAACTTCTGAAGAGTCCCATAGACTAGTATAGATTAAGCACTTTATCTAGCATCTTTGAAGATGAAATTAAATTATTATGAAAATGAACTATTCCCTTTAAAAAATCAATTATTCTTGAGTAATGCATTCAAATTCCTGTCTGATTTTTTTTAAGGCAGGTGTGAAGAACAAAAGAAAGAATATAAGCCAACAGGCAAAACACTTGGATCCCAGGCCTGTTTCTGCTCTAACTAGTATACGACTTGGGAAACATCACTTTATCTCTGTGGGTTTCAGTTTTCTCATTCACATCACAAAAGGACTAGGTAGAATCTGAAGCTTTTCCCAGTAAAATAATTTTATTATTCTAAACTAAAATTTAATAAATTAACATTTTGAGATAGTACTTAATGTAATAAAAAAGCAATTTAAATAGTATCTAGAGTTTATCATGTGTATCAATGTTATATATAAGATATATGTAAAATAGGATATATGTGTAAAATTAGATTTTATTGGGGGAGAAGCTGTTGATCTAACTTTATGATAAAATTAAACCAATGTTATATTTATTCTACTTTTTCTATTTAGTTGTAATATTTTGTTGTATTGGTTTAAATTTTTATTTTATCAATTAATTGCATGATTTGCTCATTATATGAAATGAGAATCATCTGTCATTTATCCCCATGGATTATATAATTGTAAGTGAAATGAATATCATGGCGTTATTTGACTGAGAAGATTATTTTCATGTTTTTCTTCTGGTTTTTAAGACATGGGGGAAATTTTTGATGAGATGTTAATCCAAGTTGTAGCAATTCCTACCTGTGTGACCTTGGACAAGTTTCTTAATCTCTGACCATCTCAAATTTGAAAATTGAAATGTACATTAATTCGTTAAGAAGCCTAATTGTTTGATTTCTGACTCTTGTCGGTAAGAACATTCACAGATTTGTTGCCAAGTTTTAATACTGGATTCTCTGCTTTAGAAATGTCCTTATATTATTGAGGGGGGACATTATCCAGTTGATAAAGATTATCTCATTAAAACAGAGACCACTACTTCCCATCATTTAAAATTCTACAATAAGATGATCATATGGAAATTATACCCTCAAACTAATTAATGGAATAAGTTAGTTGCAGTGGGAAGTATTTCTGTTTCCTTTTATCTCTCTGATTTCCTCAGTCCCAAGGAAATACAAATATTTTCATTGACAGTTATATTAGATGCAGAATTGTGAATTGCCTTTGGTATACCCATTTAGAGAGAATTGAAGGAGGAAATATGATGATAAATAAAAATGGGAAACTAGAACCTCAAGGTATGCGTCTACCTTAAATCACTGAAATTGCCTGTTTGCACATTTAAAATGAGGTATCCTCATAAGTCAGAAGTAGAAACCAGAGGCTAAAATTCCAACCAGAGCCAGGAGCACACTTTTATAGAATGTTAGCAAATTTGATACCTTGGGGCAGTGAAAGTTCTTGGCAAACACTGATTTACTGGAGATCAGAAAAAGTTGGTTGACTGGGAGGAACATTTATGCATTTATATATGCATTCTTTAAGTAAGCATGATTATATGAGTGAATTACAGTCTACAGAGAAACATAAAATCCCAGAGACCTGGAGTTCAAATTATTGACTTTATTTCCAACTGTGACCCTATATGGCCTTAAACTAACCTTTATGATCTATTCCACGGCCCTAAACACAGCCTACAAGACGTTACCCTACTGAGCAATGGAGAAGATTGTTTGGCACACTTCCTCCTCACGTTCCACTCCTTTATGCACACAATTAAAATAGACACTAATACACGGAGTTAGAAGACATGGATTTCTACATATTGACCATTCACACCTGGTTGTGAAATACAGTTGATTGTATTGATTTCTGTGGCTCTATGATGCGTTTAATAGAGTGGCCCAAAAACTCTAGCC
Organism: Pongo abelii; assembly: GCF_028885655.2. Taxonomy (NCBI): domain Eukaryota; kingdom Metazoa; phylum Chordata; class Mammalia; order Primates; family Hominidae; genus Pongo; species Pongo abelii. The sequence goes on along the minus strand of NC_085928.1, from coordinate 190,013,259 downwards.
TTGCTGTTCTGGATTTTAACAAACAAACAAACAACAACAACAAAAAAAAAAAGACAGACAACTTGAACAAATTGAATCTGCAACAACCTTAGAGAGCCATCTCAGAGGCAGGGGGAGCCCTTTGAGAAGCATAGCAACTGGATGTCACCCAGTAAGACAGGCAGGCCTGGGTGAAAGGCTTCCTGTGAGCTATCTAAATGTTTACCTCAAGATTTCTGCAAATTCATGTGTGTCATTTTTCATTTCAGAGCAGCACCCACTCTCCTATTAGAATGAACAAGGCTCCCAGGCCAACAGAAGCTCTTCCCCTCTCTAAAAACAAATAAAATGAAAGGCAGGTTTGGAAATGACTTGCACAGCCATAAATATTGGCACTACCTTTAACATGATTTTCACTTCAAAAAATATGTTTTCATTTATAACATAGTTTATATTCATAACCACATTGTCAAGTCAGAAGGACTGGCCGTATCACCAACCAAGGCACCGATTGTTAGTTACCTGTCATCAACTGGTTAGTGGTAAAGCAAGACTATGTTGCATTCTGTGTTATTTCTTTTAGAATATTCTTACATGAGATATTCACTGGCTAAAATGGTTCCAGCCCATTCAACAGAAAGGTTAACACAGACCTACCAAATGATGGAAAAATTGCAAATATAAAACTAATCATGACATAATATATATGTATAAAAATATTATATGAAACAACATATGTTTTACTTTTGTTCGTATGAGGTATATGGTATATATTAATAGATGAGGAACCAGAACACTGCCTTTGGTGGGAAAGGATGTTCTGATGTAACGTATATGTTCCATTCAGTTCCTGACACACTGTACAACCATAATAAATAGAAATTGCTGAAATCCACTTTGCCTTTTGGCTATACTCCCAGGAAAGCTTATCTGATTTCCAAACTGTGGGTGCTAAAATAAAATCTGAGAAACACAGAGCAGAATAAGAAATAGATCTCTTCAGCATATCTGATATCCACCTACCCTGAGTCCTCATTCTTCATCTTAATTTTTCTTTATTTTGAACCTTGATTCCTTTCTCCGAACCTCAACCTTTTCTCAGAAGTGATTATCCAAGTGATGTTTATGGAAGTAAATACTTATTCATTCATTCGTTATCAAATATTTTTTAGCATCTTATCTTCTTACAGAAACAAAGCTTTATGATATTCCCTCTCATTTGGGAACTTAAAAGTTAGCTGAAAAGACACAATCAAACTTATGTAGGAAGATCAGATTTAAATAAAATAAAGAAATAATTAAAGAATTGTTATAAGGAAATCTAATTATATATAAAGTATATGGAAAATGGGTATTTGAAAATATGGCTCAGTTGTACATGAGTGACCAAAGTACACACTCAGTTTGAGAGTAAATAAATGGGTCATATGTATACTGTTTTGGATTAAATATTGAAAGATAGTCCCCAATCAAATAGAATGGTTTTTAAAATCTCTATTAAAAATGGCAACTTTTCACATAGTTCACACTGATAACGGCTTTAAAATACATTTTAGGAATGTATAAAGAGAGAGAAACTTGCAAAGGCATCCTGGGGCTTGAATCTGTAATCCATATATTCTTTTTTCCAGTGTTATTTCAAAACCTAGATGTTATGTGAGGAAAATGTCCCTTTCCCAAGCAGCAGAGAGAAAATCATAAAAGATATTTCCGTCTGGGGATGTGTAAACATTTAAGTTTGGTAAACAGCCATTTCAAGCTATTCATAAGTCAAAAATATGGTGGCGTAGTGGTTCTCCCGATTTCCTTTAGACCAAAATTTAGACTCAAATCTGTAAACAGATCTTTTTTTATTTTATCATGACACAGCTATTTACCCACTAGAGAAAATCTTGTATAGATGTTAATCTAGTATAAAATTTCATCATGAAAATATAACTTCATAAATAAATATGATGTGTTAATGAACATTACTCACTCTTTTTACATAAAAAGTTAGCAATAAAATATGAAATTAAGTATTTGGATTCATGAATCTATAATGCTCTGTTCTTTAGGATTCCTGTGGAATTAAGTATGTTTATTAACAAAGCAAATGATCAAGAGCATAAATGGAAAGCTATTTACATTTGTAAGAAATGTTCAAATATAAATGCAAATAAATCAGCTAAATTAATAAGTAGGAACATTTAAGAATAACACTTTACAACTAAGTATAGATTTACATCAGAAAGGTGATAAAATCCATCAGCAACCCTGTCTGAGTCCTTGGAAGTTTAGCATCATTCACTTCATGGGTGAAGGTCAAGGTCAGGCATTTATTGAGAGCACCCTCACCTCTGGAGCCCCTCTGGCTCCAGCTGCACCGCTGGTACATGTCTACTTCTTTTGCGATAAAAAACTAGCAAGAATTTTCTGTATTGTTCATTCCTGCATGATAACTGAACCAGGTATATTCAAGGACAAATTAAACAACCAAATTAAAGGTCAGTTGCAGAGATAGGCGAACTGTATTAGTACCTTGTGAATCTCATCTATTTTAAATTAGAAATTTCTTAAAGACAAGGGTATGATTTTAAACATTCACATATATAGAGAGATAGATATATAAAAATATTTCATAGCACTGAGCTGACATCCAATTAATAGGAGCCTAACTTAAACATTAGAGATAGCAGTAAGGATTTAATAAAATTTTAAGTACTATGATCTAATCATTGATCAAAGTCATCCTTCTCCATGGTATGACCTAGCCACATTTTTCTGGAGATAAGATTAACACATTAGAATAAAATTAAGGATAGAATTAAAAACAGAAAGATAAGATATTGAGTGTTGGTGGTGGTGGTGGTGGTGTTGTTACAGCACTTACTTGTCTTTGTGGAAAAGAATGTTTTTTCCCCAAATCAGTCATGCTCACTTGTTGTGACCTAAATCACTATCAGCCATTATTTCTCTGTCTCTATAGTTTAAACCCAAATATCCCATTATGCCTTTTCATAATTTCACGTGTTGATTATTCATTCTACTTTTACACTTTTGTTTATTTATTATACATTATATATAATATATTATATTAAATATTAAATATTATATGTTATATATTATTATATTCTATGAAGTACCTCCTATGTATCAAGACAAAAGTCAAGAAAAATTAGTTTCAAATCTCTTCTATCATTGCCCTTCATTCTTCTGACTTAAGTCTTCTCTATAGCTTGGCTTCCTCACCAATAGTGAGGAGATTAATATATAGAATGGTCTGAGGCCCCCTCCAACTCTGAAATTCTAGTTCATGAATAACCATGGCCATCCTCTCAGTTTGTTTATTTTGTGAATTCCCATAAGTCCATGAAAACACTAAGGAACAATTCACTATAATTAGACATCAGGGATACTGCTTTGTTTTAGTTTTTAATAATATGCAATGATGATAATTTTAGAGATTCTCTCGCCACGTAAGACAATTATGGATGTTTCTACCATGAATGGAGTCCTCAATAGGAAACATTTTTCTTCTGTTATACTAAGAGCATGACATTAGAATTAAAACACACACACACACCTCGTTTTGGAGAAAACAAGTTTTCTATAAAATATAATTAAAATTCGGTAGCTCATTCACTAACTTGGCAGAGGTGGGATTTGAACCAGAAAGTTTGGCTCCAGAGTCAACTCCCTTGTATACAATATTATTTAAAAAATGTGTTTTAAGCATTAATCAAATGTTAGCAGGAAGGGATACAAAGATAAATGAGGTGTGGTTCCTGTCCTCAAGGGGTTTACAGAGCCAACCCATCTTCCAGCAAAACATTTCTCTAAGGCTCTGCTAAGGGATGAGACAGAGCCCTTTCTGCCGGTAATCCCCACAGCACTTCATCTGTTTCTTTCTCAGAGCACTTTTACAAGTATGTTATTGCTATTTGTGTTTACCTCTCACATTTCTTGCTTGAAAAGAATATACCTTATTCATGTTTATGCTCTATGTCAGTGCTGAATAAAATGGTTCTGCAATAACAGAAATAGGTACTGATGTTTATATGTAGCAAGCATCTTATGGTAAGTACAGTGCAAGGATGAAATAAAAGCCTTTGGTGAAATAGCTGCAATTGCAAGATCAAAATCACCATAATAATCCCAATTCAGATTTTGGGATTTGTTTGTGGTTTTTCTTTGTTCCTCTACTAGAAAAAAAGAAAAAGAATTTAGTGGAAAGAGACTTGCCTTATTTTTTTTCCAGTAGTATTATACATATAAAATAGAACACACACTTTTTATAATGAATTTTAAAACTGTTTTTATATGACTTAAAAGTTTAGCTTCTTTTAAGTCACACTACTTTCTGCGGTTTATTTTGTTTTTCCAAACAATTTTCCAGATTTAAACTTTAGACATGCTTTATAGAGACTAAAACTCTAAGCTTATCTTTAAAGTTTTAATGAAAGTAATAGCCCTACTTTCCTGTAACCTGGGAGTTTTGTGTCTCCATTCTTTTTTTTTTTTGAGTCGGAGTCTCGCTCTGTCGCCCAGGCTGGAGTGCAGTGGCACGATCTTGGCTCACTGCAAGCTCCGCCTCCTGGGTTCATGCCATTCTCCTGTTCTCCTGCCTCAGCCTCCCGAGTAGCTGGGACTCCAGGTGCCCGCCACCACGCCTGGCTAATTTTTTGTATTTTTAGTAGAGACGGGGTTTCACCGTGTTAGCCAGGATGGTCTCCATCTCCTTTGTCTGCATTCTTTAATCTCTTCTTGGTATTAAGGTGATGTGCATTAGACATTGTCCCTTAATTGAAGCACAGAATTCAGAAGGATAGTTCCTTCCTCAGCTAATAATTTTTTAAGAGAAACTAGTGACATGACACAGAAAACATAAAACACATTTCATTAATTTTCATTCTGCTTTCATACTCTTCAAGGGCATGAGCATGGATGCATTACTCCCTTTCCCACCCAGTAGTGCCAAGACTTCTCAATGCCTTCAGTCCATACTTGTAGTTATTGCAGTTTGCAATGGAATATGACAAACAAACATGCTAAAAAGGTTTAACAAAATGTAAAGGGCAATTAAAAATTAAAATTTGATTTTTTATTATGAAAGTCACACGTGTTCCTTGTAGAAAATTTGGACAAAAAGAAAGGTAGAAAAAAGTTAAAAATCATTCATAATACAATCATTATTATTTTCTTCCAGTTGTTTTTCCTGTATTCTTTCTACAAGTGGAGGTGAATACCCTCAGGGAACTATGAAATACAAATTACATTTTATCCCCATTGTTTGAATAATAATTACAATAGCTAAATTGTCTCGAATGCTTACATATACCAGGCATTCTACTAAGGATATCACATACAAACTTCAATCCTCTCTGGCAATGCCATCAATTCTAAAGAAATGTTTTGTGGTTCCAAGCCATAGTTGAAGACACCAGGTAGAGTCACAACTAATTTGGATCACTTGTGACTATGGAGCCCTTAGTCACAAGTGATCCAAATATTATAGAAAATGAGTATTTAAATGATAAATTAAAGATAAAAACGTTGGTTTAAGGAATTTGTTTTGTTTTGTAAGAAAAGTAAGAATTTTAAGCATGGTAAACTTGTATATTGTTGTTGCCCAAATATATTCTTTGCCATCATTTTGATTTACTGAGACCTAATCTGGGTATGAGAAAAATAAAGTATTGAGAATTTTAAACATACACTTGTGTGCACACACATGAAGACTTATATGTGTTGCATTTAATGCTTTAACATTACAAAAAGTGTCATGGATAATACATTGCTATGGCATATTATTAAGAACCAATTGTTTATAGTTTTGTACTTGTATAAAATAATCTGTGCATGTTCAATTTTATAAACGTAAATGATGATTTACTCAAGAGAGCAAAACTGATCATTTTTCCTAAAATGAATTCAATCCAGAAAGAAATACTGCTACCAAAACTACAGAAAGCTCAATTGAGGACCATTGCAGTTTCTTACAGAAGATTGCTGAATAATTTTTTTTTAAAATCACTTTGTAACATAATTGTGAATAGAATTTTATTCATTTTAGCTCCATGTTATGAATACTTGATTTTTTTTCAGTGTGATTCAGAGATGTGTTTTTTAATTAACTTCGCATCCCAAAGAATAGTTTGATCATATAAAATTAGAAAAGATTTACCATTAGGTCGACAACCTAATAAGATATAGGTATTAAAAATGGATTATCACAGATAATTTAATTTATTCTTCAAATGTATGCTATATATTTCATATACTGGAATTTATTATTCCCTTGTATATTTCATAAAATAAGTATCATTCACCTTTATATTTTCTTGTTGTTATTGAAATCCTTTATCTATTACCTTACATACTTGCCTTATTAAGTTTAACTCTTTTTTGTAGTACCTATACCAGGGTCAATATTTTTACATCAATTCTCCTTGCTGAGTGCAATAATCATATAATTCTTCTAAAGAAGACAATGGGTTTAAATTGCACTGACTCCAAAACAAAACCTACCAGTTTGTTTCTTTCCTTTTAAAAAAAATAAAATCTCTGTTATCATTTTGCTTTGATAAGATGGGAAGAGGGAGAGTTATTTGCCTCTTTCCCATAAAAAGCAAGAATACTAAAATGCTCTGCTTAAATCAATATTGTTTTATGCTAGTCTTCAAATAACCCTAAATAGATCATGGTTGACAGACAGCATTAACATATAGATAAGGCAAAATATCTGTCTATTATCATAAGATTTACAAATAAATTAAATTAGAAACTTTTTCTTCGCTGTTCGTCTCAGAATAGTTTCTAAAAGCCTGATTAGAGATTCTATCACTACTGTGTGATGGGCTATTTACCAAACCCGGGGCAGATGGAATTACGATAATATAAATCCATTTAAGGATTAAGTTATTTTAGGCCACACGTTTCCCTTCTACTAGACAAATTGCCGTGAGATGATAAGAGAAAAAAATCAAATAAAGGGGCAAGATTGTTTTCTTTCTATAAGAATACCAGCTGTCAAGTTGGATACTGAATTTTATGGCTTCATCTCAGATAGCCAGTGCTAAGAAGCTGTGTTCGTGGTCGTTCTTCTTTCCAAAGTTCAGTGCCTGGTTGCTTTCTGCCTTTGAAAAACTCTTGCTCTTTTCAGTCTTTTTGAGTTTAAAAAATAGCCCTTTAAATGTGGTCTGTTGTCATTTCTTTGAAAAGGATAAAAAGGGAAAGGAGCAGGAGGAAGGGATGAAAGAGGGAGTGAGGGATAGCTCACTGTCTAATTGAACCTCATAGTTCAGTTATGGGGGTAGAAGACTGCATTAGCAAACTATATCTCATTTTTATTCAAAATTAAAGATTCTGTTTTATTTACAATCACTTAGGCAAATTATCACAAAGACCTACTAAAAATGCTCCTTTTTTCCAGGTTTTTAAATTTTTTCTATAATGGTATAAGATGGAGAAGAGGGATAAGGTTACGTTAGTAAAATGCTCGGCAACTTCTGAATGATCAAGTATCTTAGTAACCGTAAGTCACAAGCATTTTCTCAGTCTTCTTTTCCGGAGGAGCATGCTACTGTTTTCTTACAATATACAGTGGCTAGCACTGCCCTTTTTGGTAATTAGTGTAATTTAACACATTTTAAAATAATGAAGCTACCTGCTCTGAATAGTTAAATCATCTTTTAATGCCTAGAAACTTTTCTCTCAGCAACAAAAAGATATGAAGGAACTTCTAATCCAACTTTGGTTCTGAAGTTTCATCTCCCAGAAAATTGTTAGACTCATGATTTGGATTTCAATAATACACTGTAACTGAGAGCTAACCTTGCTTTTAGGTGATGATCGCTAAGGATATTTTTCAAGGTGTATTCAGTTTCATGTAATTCATGGAGTTTTGATAGAAAGGAAGGGAAAGTGGTGTGGATGGTGGTAGTCTTTCACTATCTGGGCCGTGTGTGAGGTACTCTCACACTTACATCTCAAATAACCTGCTAAGTGGAGGACCCTGTATTTGAACACAGGTCTTCAGTAGACCAGCACGCCTTCCACTTCCCCTTACCGGTTCTCTTTTATAAATGTAACTCATTTCATAGGTGAGATTAAGAAGGAGTAATGTCAAGAAGCACGTTTTTAAAAAATACTTCAACAAATTACACAAAATTATTAACAATGCCACAAAACATATACAAGAAAAGCCAGTTGGGGCAATCGGATATGGCAAAGATGAAAAGAGAGGCCATTATTGAAGTCGTCTAATGAAATGTCAGTTTTCTATAGATAAATGTATGAGACTGATACTAGATGAGAAGGAAGTTACTGAAGAAGAGCAGTTTTAGATACTTTTTCATTTCATTTGCCTTAAAAGTAAGAAAACTAGGAGAAGACATTAGTCGTGTAGTCATTTGATAAACCACCCCTGTAATTATGCCTCTCCAGGCAAACGTGTTATATTTTCTCAGTGGTAATTTATGTAGAGGGTATGCCAGGGTTTCTCAACCTCAGCACTATTAAGACTTCAGGACACATAATTCTTTATTTTGGGGGACTGTCCTTTGGATTGTAGAGTGCTTTCATGCATGTTGTCTACCCACTAGATGCCACTAGCACCCTCCCAGTTATAATAAACAAAACTATTTTTAGACACATTTTGGGAGGCCAAGGCAGGAGAATGGCTTGAGCCCAGGAGTTCAAGGCCAGCCTAGGCAACATAGTAAGACCTCCATCTCTACAAAAAAAAAAAAAAAAAAAAAAAAAAAAAAAAGAGGCCGGGTGCAGTGGCTCACACCTGTAATCCCAGCACTTTGGGAGGCCGTGGCGGACAGATCACGAGGTCAGGAGATTGAGACCATCCTGGCTAACATGGTGAAACCCCGTCTCTACTAAAAATACAAAAAATTAGCCAGACGTGGTGGCGGGCGCCTGTAGTCCCAGCTATTTGGGAGGCTGAGGCAGGAGAATGGCATGAACCCTAGAGGCGGAGCTTGCAGTGTGTCGAGATCACGCCACTGCACTCCAACCTGGGCAACAGAGTGAGACTCTGTCTCAAAAAAAAAAATAAATAAATAAAAGTCTTTACACACTACCAAATGTTTCTGGCAGGTGGAGGAGAGGGAAGAATCACCCAATATGGAGAACCACGGCCATAAACAAGCGTTTATTGAGCACTTTCTATAGGCCAGACACACAGAGGTGAACTAAATTAAGCCCTTGAAGTTACATCCTGGTGATGAGACAGAGGAAAAAAACAACTATATAGCACAATGACAAGTGTTGAAAAGAAAAATAGAGCTAGGCATGGAACTACAGGTGCCTATAGTTCCAGCTACTCAGAAGGCTGAGGCAGGAAGATTGCTTGAACCCAAGAGTTCCTGTCCAGGCTGGACAACATAGTGAGACCCTGTCACCTTGTTTCTAAAAACAAAAAAAAAAAAGAAAAGAAAAATAATTTTTTAAGTAACTCATGCTGAGTTCCTACAAACTTCTGCTTCCTTGGTCATTTTTACTGACTTTCCTCTGTTTTTAATTTTTAAATTTTTGTTTGCTTGTTTTATTGCTTACATTTGTAAAACTGCTTCACATGCTTTTTGGAGGAAGTCTGAATATAATCTAATAAGTGATAAGAGAGTAGATAGGCATACCTCTGTTAATTCCTGGTTGGGATAAAGTAATTAATTACTCTATTGTGCCTTATGAGGACGTGTAACAAGATAGAACCAAATATTGAAAAATATAAGAAAAGTTAAGGAATGTGATCTGAAAACAACCCCTAAAAGCAACCCTTGTATAGTAGTTATTAATTATCTGTTTAGTGAATGAATCCATAAAGAAACGCAGACTCTCTCAATTTTGTAACCAAGAATATTAGGAAGAAGAGAGCATAACATGTGAAGGTCAAACTCCAATGAGTGGGAAAAATAAGTTGTTTTAAAACTGGCCTTTAACCAATTACAAATAGCAATGATGAGTAAAATCTTCATTTATTCATCAACGCTATGTTTATACACAATGAAATGAGGTTAAACCATAGCAATTATTTGGTTAATCTGAAGTATGCAAACATATTAATCAAAACGTTTTATTCTAAAATCAACTGTTTGAGCTGAATGAAAAAGCAAGATGATATGGTTTGGCTGTCTCCCCACCCGTATTCTCTTTGTGAATTGTATCTCCCAAAATTCCCATGTGTTGTGGGAGGGGCCCAGTGGGGAGGTAATTGAATCACAGGAGCCAGTCTTTCCCATGCTAGTTTCATGATAGTGAATAAGTCTCATTAAATCTGATGGGTTTATCAGGGGTTTCTGCTTTTGCTTCTTCCTCATTTTCTCTTACTGCCACCATATAAGGAGTTCCTTTTGCCTCCTGCCATGATTCTGAGGCCTCCCCAGCCATGTGGAACTGTAAGTCCAATTAAATCTCATTTTCTTCCCAGTCTTGGGTATGTCTTTATCAGCAGCATCAAAACGAACTAATACAGTAAATTGGTACCAGGAGTGGGGTGTTTCTGAAAAGATACCCGAAAGTGTGGAAGCAACTTTGGAACTGGGAAACAGGCAGAGGTTGGAACAGCTTGGAGGGCTCAGAAGAAGACAGGAAAATGTGGGAAAATTTGGATCTTCCTAGAGACTTGTTGAATGGCTTTGCCCAAAATGCTGATAGTGATATGGATGATAAGGTCCAGGCTGAGGTGGTCTCAGATGGAGAAGAGATGAGGCACTTGTTGGGAACTGGAGTAAAGATGAGTCTTGTTATGTTTTAGCAAAGAGACTGGCAGCATTTGCCCCTGCCCTAGAGATTTGTGGAATTTTGAACTTGAGAAAGATGATTTAGGGTATCTGGTGGAAGAAATTTCTAAGCAGCAAAGCATTCAATAGGTAACTTGGGTTCTGTTAAAGGCATCAAGTTTTATAAGGGAAGCCAAGCATAAAAGTTTGGAAAATTTGCTGCCTGACTATGTGATAGAAAAAAAAAGGCATTTTCTGGGGAGAAATTTGAGCCAGCTGCAGAAATTTGAATAAGTAGCAAGGAGCCTAATGTTAATCCCCAAGACCATGAGGAAAAAGTCTCCAGGCCATGTCAGAGACCTTCATGGCTGTCCCTCCGATCACAGGCCCAGAGGCCCAGGAAGAAAAAATGGCCTCATGGGCCAGGCCCAGGGTCCCTGCACTGTGTGAAGCCTAGGGACTTGGTGCCTGTGTCCCAACCACTCTGGCCATGGCTGGAAGAAGTCAATGTACAGCTCGGGCTGTGGCTTCAGAGAGTAGAAGCCACAAACCTTGGCAGCTTCCATGTGGTATTTAGCCTGCAGGTGCACAAAAGTCAAGAATTGAGGTTTGGGAACCTCTGCCTAGATTTCAAAAGATGTATGGAAATGCCTGGATGCCCAGGCAAAAGTTTGCTGCAGGGGCAGGGCCCTCATGGAGAACTTCTGCTAGGGCAGTGTGGAAGGGAAATGTGGGGGGGGAGCTCCCACACTAGGGACTCCCACACTAGGAGTCCCTACTGGGGCACTGCCTAGTGGAACTGCGAGAAGAGGACTACTGTCCTCCAGACTCCAGAATGGTAGATCCACTGACAGCTTGCACTGTGTGCCTGGAAAAGCCACAGACATGCAATGCCAGCCTGTGAAAGCAGCCAGGAGGGAGGCTGTACCCTGCAAAGCCACAGGGGTGGAGCTGCCCAAGACCATGGGAACCCACCTCTTGCATCAGCATGACCTGGATGCGAGACCTGGAGTCAAAGGAGATCATTTTGGAGCTTTAAAATTTGACTGCTGCACTGGATTTTGGACTTGCATGGGTCCTGTTACCCATTTGTTTTGGCCAGTTTCTCCCATTTGGAACAGCTGTATTTACCCAATACCTGTACCCCCATTGTATCTAGGAAGTAACTAGCTTGCTTTTGATTTTACAGGCTCATAGGCAGAAAGGACTTGCCTTGTCTCAGATGAGACTTTGGACTGTGGACTTTTGGGTTAATGCTGAAATGAGTTAAGACTTTGGGGTATTGTTGGGAAGGCATGATTGATTTGATTTGATTGATTTTGAAATGTGAGGACATGAGATTTTTAGGGGTAAGGGGTGGAATCATATGGTTTGGCTGTGTCCCCACCCAAATCTCATCTTTAATTGTATCTCCCAGAATTCCCACATGTTATGGGAGGGACCCAAGGAGGAGTAATTGAATCTTGAGGGCCTGTCTTTCCCATGCTAGTCTCATGATAGTGAATAAGTCTCATGAGATCTGAAGGGTTTATCAGGGGTTTCCGCTTTTGCTTCTTCCTCATTTTCTCTTGCTGCCAAAATGTAAGAAGTACCTTTCACCTCCTGCCGTGATTTTGAGGCCTCCCCAGCCATGTGGAACTGTAAGTCCAATTAAACCTCTTTTTCTTTTCAGTCTCGGGTATGCCACTGCCCAGCAGTGTCGAAACGGACTAATTCACAAGAAATGGTACCAAAATATGGGATTTGAGAGTTTGTTTCCACTTTCTGTATTCTCCTTCCCAGAAGCCCTCACCTCAACTTCCTCTAACTTTGACACTTTTAAAAGCAATAGGTATGTTTCTCTTGCACAGGTTAGGGCGTGCTTTTCACCTTGTATAATGTCAATGACCTTGTATATTTTTTGTAAAAATGAAAAAAAAAATAATGAAAACTTTTAAAACTTTTTTTTCACTACTTCAGGGATTAGGTTTTGTGTACATTTATAGCAAAAAATAATAATAATAAATAAAGAAGGAAGTGGCGAAGGGAATATAAGACCTGGTATGAATGGAAATAACGTTGCTGAAGCAATTAATTAAAAATGTCATAGACTGCCATCAAGGGAGGGATCAGCAATTAATACAGAGAGGTTTTGTTAATTACTCAAGGTTGAAGCACAGAACAACCTGACAGCAATGCATACATTAAAGAGTACTATTCCAGTGGAAAACTGGGTACTTTTTTATGTCACTTGATTGAGGTAGTATTGAAAAAGTTTGAATTAATAACAATAGCAGGAGACTTCTAAAAGATAAACACGGTAAAAATGGATGTTCTAATGCCTAGATATTTCATGTCTAATAATGATATATCACATTTGTAAAAATTTCTATTTTGAAAAGATAAGAAAGAAAGGCATACCTTTTTGAGAACTAAATTAAGACTCACCTAGCTGAGCACAATGGCTCATGCCTGTAATCTCAACAGTTTGAGAGGCCAAGGATCACTAGAAACCAGGAGTTTGAGACTAGCCTGGGAAATACAGTGAGACCTCGGTCTCTACAAAAATTTTTTTTTTTTTTTTTTTTTTTTGAGATGGAGTCTCGCTCTGTCACCCAGGCTGGAGTGCAGTGGGGCTATCTCAGCTCACTGCAAGCTCCACCTCCCAGGTTCACACCATTCTCCTGCCTCAGCCTCCCGAGTAGCTCAGACTACAGGTGCCCACCACCATGCCGGGCCAATTTTTTTGTGTTTTTAGTAGAGACAGGGTTTCACCATGTTAGCCAGAATGGTCTCGATCTCCTGACCTCGTGATCCGCCCGCCTTGGCCTCCCAAAGTGCTGGGATTACAGGCGTGAGCCACCACGCCCAGCCTACAAAAATATTTTTTTAATTAGCCAGGTGTGTTGGCATATGATTGTAGTCATAGCTACTCAGGAGGCTGAGGTGGGAGGATCCCTTGAACACAGGATTTTGAGGCTACAGTAAGATGTGATTGTACCACTGTATTTCAGCCTGGGTGACAGGAAAACCCTATCTCTAAAAACGAAAAAAAAAATAATGAAAACTTTTTAAAAGCCCAGCTCATCAATCCATTGACACTTAGCTATTTTCAGAAGTAGCAATTTGATGCAAAGTAATTCATTATAATTTTACCATTCTGTATGCTATTTTTAATACATTATTTCTCTTTCAATCAGAAAGATTACACATTCCTGCTATATGTTATAAGAAAAAAAGTTCCTCTCTTATGCTTAAACATTAACACAATAATAGAAAGTGTTCACGAGCTAAGTTTTCAATTTTTAAATATATTTAAAACCTCTGACATATTTTGTGAAGTTACTTTAATGTATTCTAGACACCACATTTACAAAAATATTAATCAAAATTTTACCTAAGATCAATATGAGATGCTCAATTTTTAACTAATTCTAGTACGCATTTCACATTTCTTTTATTCAAATTCTTACAGCATGATTCAGATATCTAGTTGTGAAGGCAACTAGATATTCTGCTTGGTCTAAATCAGTGATGTTCAAATTTGACTGCATAAATAGTCCAATGGGGCTGCTTTTGGAAGTGCAGCTTCCTGGGCCCCTCCCAGAGGTTTAACTTCAGTATATCTTGGGTGGAGCCCAGGGATGTCATTTTTTAACATAAATACAGGTAGCTCTGATTTATATAGCAAGACTTTGAACCTCGGCAAAAAACAAAACAAAACAAAACAAAAACAATAAATTAGATAGTTCAGTACCAAGTTTCTATTTCATTTTGTTTGGTATGGGTTTGGGTCCCACTGTAGAATTGGAACTATTTCATTCATATTAGTATGCCCAGCTGTTTGGACATTTTTTCAGTACTTTGTGAAACACATATAGTTTCCATTAGCTTGACCAAAAAGATTTATCTGCAGTTTGAGTCTCCTTTCCATCTTATTTCCAAACTTTACCAAATGCTTACCATAAAATAAATATTCTTAACTAGTAACTAAAAACAAATTTGGCTTGCCTGTTTTGAATATGAAACTGTGAAAATATAATCTGATGTGTCTTACTAAATTTGACCGTCAATGTAGCTAACATCAGTGGTCTCTAAACATTACATTTGAGGACCATAGAAATCTACTGGTAAGATATTCAGGATTTAATTTCCCAGCCAGGGGTTTTTTTTTAGTCAGTTCAAGGGCAAAAAATAAATTTGTAGGATGACCTTTCTAAACTCTTACTATTCGAATAACATTGCTTCCAAATTGAAAAGGCTATTCCAAATATCACTCTCTCTTCATAACTGAAATTGTCACACCTCTTGGGGGAGGGACAAACGCAAGACATCCTGTATAAATAGTCAATGAAGATATTGATTGGGATAAAAGCAGTGGTCAGTAGAAGCTGCTAGAGCATTTCTTCACATGGCTCGTTTGTAAGTTCAAATCACTATTGTGTAAATTCCCTTCACTTATTTGTCCAACAGATGTCTACTGGATATTAAGAAATTTATTTATTCTTTAATATCACCTTAGTAACCAACGGAAGCCAAAAGTAGCCTTTTAAGAAGCATTAAGATGTCATTATTATTTGGTTGCCTTTTGTTCTTATTGAAAAATTAAGATTAAAGTCATGACACTTTCATATAAAATAATAAAAATATTTTCCAAATTGAAAAACAGTTGTATCATACTTGAGCTTGAATCAAAGATCTGGGGACTGAAGCATTTAGATATATGAGATTAAACCATTTTTATTTTATATTAAATTGTCGAAATAAGAAAGACCTATATATATCATTTTCCAGTTTACACATGTTTGTGGCATTTTATTTAAAAAATTAAAATATCAGTAATACAAATTTGGTCAAATAAATATATTTTGGCTCTCTGCAATCTGGTATTAAAATTTATGGCAGGTTTTTTTTTTCTTTTTTTTAGTGCCCAGTCTGAGCCCACATAAATTAGACAGTCTACAAAACCGAATGTGCTCCTCATTCAGAAACACATAAGCATCGGGCATAATACAGATTGTTCTAATAATGGATTAAATCCCAGATGTTTTCCATGTTTCACATGATAGGATAGAATGAGCTAAGCTCCCTTTAGAGACTGAGTTTTCTGAATCACCTTGTTTACAGAGCTGCTAAGACTTCTGGCTTTATTTAGAAAAGTCTCAATAGGGTATTTGAAGTCAGGCTCTAAATCCTCACCTGATTTGTGTCAGTTTACATCTCCGTTAATAACACAGAATGAATTCGATTTTTATCATTCTTTTCTCTGTTTGACAAGAGAAACTCCTTGGTCTCATCTATAATCATTTCCTACCCTGTGAAATGAGAATTTACGTGAAGATAAAATATCCTCCAAATTTAACAAGCTATGAAAATGTAAGATAATTTAGATCTTTATGGGACAATTTGTATTATTGCAATTGTTTCCTGATTTAGCAAGATTATTTACTATACTTCCTAACTTTTTCTGCAAGGAAGAGGTTTATTATATTTGCCATTACCTCAGTCTTCTCTTGTAAAATACTATTTGTTAGGTACTCTTCACACAATTCTAGGGCAGCTGAATTTCTAGCTATAGTTAAAACTGAAGAAAATATATTTCTTGATGGAAAAATTAAGATTATGCCCCCCAAAAGGATTATATTGATAGAAAAATACAGGTATGGACAAATATTTACAACACATTTGACAAAGGGTAAATGGATATACTATACAAAAACTTCTCACAAATTGCCCATAAACAGACTCAAAACACAATTTACAACTGGGGATAATATACAAATGGGAATTTTCTAGGAGAGAACCTTCAAATGATCAATACATATGATCATAACAATACATATGATCAAAACAAGATGATCATGTTAACTAATAGTTAGGGAAATGCAATGAAAGATATCACTTTACACTCATCAGACTTAAAAATATTTAAGTAATAATACCTGTTTCTGTCAAGAATAGGAGAAAAGGCATAACTAAGAAAGGATTGTGTGGCATTCAGCAAGCTTGTAACCTGGCAACATCGTAAAACAATTTTTAAATAAAAAATACACTCTTCTAATCAGCAATCTCATCCCTAGGAATCTATCACATGGCACTAAAGCAACCAGAACTTAAGGAAATATGCACAAAGACACTAAATGCAGCATTGTTCAGAGTTAGGAGAAAAAGGAAACCAAAGGAATGCTCGTATTTTTTAAAAAGTTGAAAAGTTATGGTACATTTATATCTAGAATAACATGCAGGCATTAAAAAGAATGAAATAGAGCTATGAAGATGGATTTAGGTGGTTGTTCTTGAAGTATAGTTGAGAGATGAAAAACAAGGTACAAAGAAGTAAGTGAAATATCATACTACTTGTAACATAATGACAACCCCAGCTAATGTCTATATGTATATGGTTAAATATATTTACCTACAAATATGTGTGTTTGGCTATGACTATGGATAATATAGATAAAATAAACATTATCTTGTTGATTATTCATGGATGGTTAAGTGTGTATTTGATGATATAAATGTATTGGGAAGCAGGAAGAGTAGGTAAGCAAAAAAGAAAAGACTAAACTATAAAAATAGCACATATGATATTACCCCAGTAAAGCATTTATGTCAAGTTGCATATGTGTATAAAACATATGCATAAAATAGATTATTAAAAATTATTAAAACTTAACAGATTCAAATAAAATTCACAGGTTATTACTTGAAAGCAGAATGAAAAATAAATGTAGTGAGCACTGTTTATCAGCCCTCTGTCCAAAAGATGTGTACGTAGGTTTAGCTACAAAGACATGGTTTGAAGCGTTCCCCTATGAGCAATGACAACCAAAAAAAAATTTGTTTTCCTTTAACATGTGCACAAAGAGTTTTTTTACCAAATTGGTTTTTATCAGAGAGATGGTGGGTGTATAAGTCAGGGTTCTCTAGAGGAGCAGAACTAATATGATATATATGTATATATATCTCCTATATATCCATATATATATACACACATATATATGTGTGTATATATATATCCATATGTGTATATGTGTATATAAATACACACATATATAATGTGTGTGTATATGTGTATATATATACACACATATATAATGTGTGTGTATATGTGTATATATATACACACATATATAATGTATGTGTATATATATACACACATATATAATGTGTGTGTATATGTGTATATATATACACACATATATAATGTGTGTGTGTATATATATCCATATATATATATACACATATATATGTGTGTATATATATATATATATAAATGGGAGTTTATTAAGTATTAACTCACACGATCATAAGGTCCCACAATTGGCCGTCTGCAAGCTGAGGAGCAAGGAGAGCCAGTGCAAGTCCCAAAACAGAAGAACTTGGAGTCCGATGTTCAAGGGCAGGAAGCATACAGCACAGGAGAAAGATGTAGGCTGAGGGCTAGGCCAGTCTAGTCTTTTCACATTTTTCTGCCTGCTTTGTATTCTAGCCACGCTGGCAGCTGTTTAGATGGCGCCCACCCAGATTAAGGGTGGGTCTGCCTTTCCCAGCCCACTGACTCAAATGTTAATCTCCTTTGGCAACACCCTCATAGACACACCCAGGATCAATACTTTGCATCCTTCAATTCAATCCAGTTGATACTCAGTATTAACCATCACAAGTCCACCCCTTGTCAGCTTGAAACCATAGACATCTCCTGAGATCACACATAATCTTCAATAAAGACAATAAGGTCATAATTACACCTAACATAATACAACTATCCTTGTACAACCAGAAACGCACCAATCCCCAACCTAAATACTATTATATAAAGATAACAATACTTAAATGCTGATATGAAATCAATAAATCTGATGTCACATGATAAGGGAAAAAGGAAATAAAATCAACATATCTTCTTAGTACAAGTATATACATGCACAAACATGTTTTTAACAAAAGAAGGAGGAAATATGTCAATTACAGTCCTCGTTCCTGCAGCTAGTCACGTGGTCATAGCTGGTATTGATGACTAATTCCTTCTACTACCCATTCTGTATTCCCTTTGATTCACCTAGCACCTCAGCAGGTCGTGGTTTTTTCCTGGAGGAGTGACCCAAACCTTCATTCCTAAAGGGTCTGGGCCATTTGTTGTCCTGCCTGGATTGGGCTGTTGTAGTTTCCCATTTACCTTAATCACAGGGCATGGTAATACTAAGAGACACCCTAATGGATCGCCTGTATTCCATGCATACTCTTGCGTACCTCCATTGTGGAGTAATAGACTGATTTCATCTTGATAGCCTGGTCAATCACCCCAGCCAACACTGTAACTCCATTCTTAGCCTGTTGACTTAAAGGTAGGAGGAGCTCGAAGTGTCCAGGTGGCAATCTTAACTTCCAGTTTAATGGAATTGTGTGTCTCCTGGTGGCAGTTCCTCCCTCTGGAACTAAGACCTCTAGGTCAGAAGAACGTAATGTCATGGAAACAAGAAGCAAAAATTTTGCTAGTGGATCACTAGGGGTGATGGTGAATGGTGCCACTTCCACTTCTAACCGTTGATTCCTGGACCCGTGAATCCTGGCTGTGAGAGAAACAGTACCATATATTGGACACTGATTCAGAGCATGCACGGCCTTCTGGAGAACTTTGCCCCAGCCCTGCAAAGTATTGTCACCTAGTTGGCATTGTAATTGTGACTTAAAAAAGCCATTCCATCGTTCTGTCAATCTGACTGCTTCAGGATGGTGGGGAACATGATAAGACCAGTGAATTCCATGAGCATGAGCCCACTGCCACACTTCTTTAGCCATAAAGCGAGTGACTTGGTCAGAGGCAATGCTGTGTGGAATACCATGATGGTGGATAAGGCATTCCGTGATTCCACGGATGGTAGTCTTGGCAGAAGCATTGCGTGCAGAATAGGCAAACCCATATCCAGAGTAAGTGTCTATTCCAGTGGGGACAAACCTCTGCCCTTTCCATGATGGAAGAGGTCCAATGCAGTCAATCTGCCAACAGGTAGCTGGCTGATCACCCCGAGGAATGGTGCCATATTGAGAGCTCAGTGTTGGCCTCTGCTGCTGACAAATTGGGCACTCAGCAGTGGCTGTAGCCAGGTCGGTCTTGGTGAGTAGAAGTCCATGTTGCTGAGCCCATGTGTAACTCCATCTCTGCCATTATGGCCACTTTGTTCATGGGCCCGTTGGGCGATGACAGGGGTGGCTGGGGAAAGAGGCTGAGTGGTGTCCACAGAACAGGTCATCCTATCCACTTGATTATTAAAATCCTCCTCTGCTGAGGTCACTCATTGGTGAGCACTCACATAGGATACATATGTCTTCACAGTTTTTGACCATTCAGAGAGGTCCATCCACATACCTCTTCCCCAAATTTCTTTGTCACCAATTTTCCAATCATGCTTCTTCCAAATGCTTGACCATCCAGCCAAACCATTGGCTACAGCCCATGAATCAGTATATAATCAAGCATCTGGCCATTTCTCCTTCCATGTAAAGTGCACAACCAGGTGCACAGCTTGAAGTTCTGCCCACTGGGAAGATTTCCCTCCACTGCTGTCTTTCAGAGATGTCCTAAAAAGGGGCTGTAGTGCTGCAGCTGTCCACTTTTGGGTGATGCCTGCATATCCTGCAGAACCATCTGTGAACCAGGCCCTAGTCTTCTCTTCCTCTGTCAACTGACCATAAGGAACTCCCCCTGAGGCCATTGGTGCAGCCTGGAGGAGAGAAGGGAGGGTGGAAGGAGTGGAGACCATGGGCATTTGAGTCACTTCTTCATGTAACTTATTTATGCCTTCAGGACCTGCTCCAGCCTGATCACGTACATACCACTTTCATCTGATGATGGAATGCTGCTGTCCATGGCCCACTTTATTGCTAGATGGATCAGAAAGCACCCAGTTCATGATAGGCAGTTCAGGTCACATAGTGACTTGATGACCCATTGTCAAACGTTCAGTTTCCACCAAAGCCTAGTAGCAGGCCAAGAGCTGTCTCTCAAAAGGACAGTAGTTATCTGCAGAAGATGGCAGGGCCTTGCTCCAAAATCCTAGAGGCCTCTGCTGTGATTCACCTATGGAGGTCTGCTGAAGGCTCCAAATAGCATCCCTATCTGCCACTGACACCTAAAACACCACTGGATCTGCTGGGTCACATGGCCCAAGTGGCAGAGCAGCTTGCACGGCAGCCTGGACCTGTTGCAAAGCCTTTACCTGTTCTGGACCCCACTCCAAACTGGCAGCCTTTCGGGTTACTCAATAAATGGGCTTGAGTAACACACCCAAATGAGGAATGCGTTGCCTCGAAAATCCAAATAGGCCCAATTGGTATTGTGCCTCTTTCTTGGTTGTAGGAAGGGCCAAATGCAGCAATTTATCCTTTACCTTAGAAGGAATATCTCGACAGGCCCCACACCACTGGACCCCTAGAAATTTTACTGAGGTAGGAGTTCCCTGAATTTTAGTCAGATTTCCCATCCTCTGGCACACAAATGTTTCACCAATAAGTCCAGTGTGTTTGCTACTTCTTACTCACTGAATCCAATCAGCATAATGTCATCAGTGTAATGGACCAGTGTGATATCTTCTGGAAGCAAAAAGAAATCAATGTCTCTTCAAATAAGATTATGACACAAAGCCAGAGAGTTGATATACCCCTGAGGTAGGACAATAAAGGTATATTGCCTGTCTTACCAGCTGAAGGCAAATTGCTTCTGGTGGGCCTTATGGACAGGAATGGAGAAAAAGGCATTTGCCAAGTCAATGGCTGCATACCAGGTACCAGGAGATGTGTTAATTTGCTCCAGCAATGAAACCACATCTGGTACAGCACCTGCAATTGGAGTCACCACTTGGTTAAGTTTACAATAATCCGCTGTCTCTAAGATCTAGCCATCTGTTTTCTGCACAGGCCAAATGGGAGAGTTGAATGGAGATGTGGTGGGAATCACCACCCCTGCATCTTTCAAGTCCTTGATGGTGGCACTAATCTCTGCAACCCCCCCAGGGATGTGATATTGTTTTTGGTTTGCTATTTTTCTAGGTAGAGGCAGCTCTAATGGCTTCCATTTGACCTTTCCCACCGTAATAGCCCTCACCCTACCAGTCAGGGAGCCAATATGGGGGTTCTGCCAGCTGCTAAGTATGTCTATGCCAATTATGCATTCTGGCACTAGGGAAATGACCACAAGATGAGTCAGGGAACTCACTGGACCCACTGTAAGTCAGACCTGAGCTAAAACTCCATTAATTACCTGACCTCCATAAGCCCCTACTTTAACTGGAGGACCACAATGATGTTTGGGGTCCCGTGGAATCAACATCAGCTCAGAGCCACTGTACAGTAGTCCCCGAAATGTCTGATCGCTTCCCTTTCCCCAATGCACAGTTACCCTGATAAAAGGCTGGAGGTCTCCTTGGGGAAGGATAGGAGAAAGATTAACAGCATAAATTGTTGGTGATGTAGTGGGATCCTTCCTCAGGGGGACCCAGCCTCCCCTTCATTAAAGGGGTCTGGGTCTGTAAACTGGCTCAAGTCTGAAAATCGATTGAGGAGCTGTAATTCTCTGTTTTTATAATTCAAATTAGTCTTTTGTGCATTCAATCTGAAAGTTTTCTGCTTATATAAATTAAGTAGGAATGCGGTAGACTTCCTATCAATTTCACTTCTAGGAACACCATGATTAATTAGCCAATGACAGAGCTCTACATGAGTCAGACTATTCTAATTGCTGCTTTGCCTCTGCTGTCCATTACAGTAGCTATGCCCACCTTGCCTTTGTTGGTTGAAAGCTGCCACTTGGCTCCTGCCACCTTGCAATCCAATTATTCCCATTGTATTTAAATTTTGTAGTTGAGTGACTGCAGTTCCCATGGTTAGATGTGACATACAGAGAAGAGCAATTACAGGGCTCTTCAAAGACGCAGATGCTGCCCTCACAAATCTATTTCACAAGGCATTGGTCAAGGGTGTATCTTCTGGACCCTCCTAGCTGGGAGGAGTAAGTCTAAAGTGACTTATCCATTCTACCATCCCAATCTCCCTAAGCTTTTGGATCCCTTCCTCTACATTAAGCCAAGGAAAATCAGGCATTTCCAGCTCACTCGCAGTGGGCCATCTTTTAATCCATATTTCAGCTAACCAAGCAAATAAACTGTTAGAACCCTTTTTAATTCCCTAAGCTGCAACATTAAATGCACAGTCCCTACTTAGTGGGCCCAAATCAATAAAATCAGCCTGATCCAACTCTATGTTCCTTCCCCCATTATCCCACACTCTTAATATCCATTCCCATGCCTGTTCTCCAGATTTCTGTGTATATAAACTAGAAAACTCAAGCAGCTCTTTTCGAGTGTAGCACACCTTCTCATGGGTCACACTTTCACCCTCACCTCTAGGGCCCTGCTGGGGCATTAGCCTTGTTATAGGTCTAGAAGCTAACAGGGGTGTTGGGGGTGGCTCCTGAGGAGAATCAACATTATCTTGCTTGGCAGCCACCTCAAGGGAGGCCACCACTCTTGCCTCCAGCAGCACAGGGTTTATCTCCTCAGACAAAGGTGGAAAGTCTGATGGCAGTGTGGGTCGGAAAGCGGATGTGGCCACTTTACCGGGAATGGGGAAGCTGTTTCTTCTGGCAAAAAAGGTTCATCAGAATTTACACACTCAGTGTCCCCAGCTTCATCAGGGTCCTCCCACACGTCCCCATTCCAAGTTGCAGGGTCCCATTCTTTTCCAATCAATGCCCTCACTTTAACAGTAGACACCTGGAAAGGCTGTGCATGCACCTTTCGTTGCAGGTCAGCCACTTGCTTGACAAGAGCTTGTGTCTGTTTTTTTAAAATTTCAACTCATTCTCTACAGGAGATAAGACTCTCAGTCAGGGCAATCTTAGTAGATATGAATCTTATTTGCTTCTGAAGCCAGGAGTTAGAATCCCTGAGTTCATCAGTTTCTTTCATCACTTTGTCTACTGAACTAAGGAGCAACCAACCAGCTTCATCATGTTCCTTGGTTCTCCACATATGGTCAGAGGTATTATGTATAGAGTCACTAAACCCCTTGCCTCTCACAAGCAGTGAATCAGGAGTGTCAAATGCATTTATTTTGCATAACTCTCTAAACAGTTCACACTAAGGACTATCAGTGTTCTCCATATTATTAGAAGTAGAGTCCTTGGCATTTTGGGGTCTAATCATATTAAGCAACCAACTCCAGAAACCCCAAAACCAACCAAAGAACTCCATCTTTAATATTCTGTTCCTCTAGAACCACTCCTGTTACCAAAATCTGTATCTGTCAGAGTTCCCCAGAGGGAGAGAACTATATATATATTATATGTATATTATATATATGTATATATAATATATATACATATACAATATATATATACGCTAGATATAATATATATACACTATAATATATACACACTATATATAATATATATACTATATATATACACTATATATACACTATATATATATTATATATATACACTATATATAATATATATACACACACACAATATATATACTATATATATACTCTCTATATATAATATGTACTATATATATATAAAACTACATATATATAGGGGAGTTTATTAAGGATTAACTCACACTAACTACATATATATAGATGGGAGTTTATTAAGTATTAACTCACACAATCAAAAGGTTTCACAATAGGCCATCTGGAAGCTGAGGAGCAAGGAGAGCCAGTCCGAGTCCCAAAACAGAAGAACTTGGAGTCCGATGTTCAAGGACAGGAAGCATCCAGCACGGGAGAAAGATGTAGGCTAGGGGCTAAGCCAGTATAGTCTTTTCACATTTTTCTGCCTGCTTATATTCTAGCCATGCTGTCAGCTGATTAGATGATGCCCACCCAGATAAAGAGTGGGTCTGTGTTTCCCAGCCCACTGACTCACATGTTAATCTCCTTTGGCAACACCCTCACAGACACACCCAGGATCAATACCTTGTATCCTTCAATCCAATCAAGTTGGCACTCAGTATTCACCATCACATTTATGTACATGGTTTTTCCAGCCAGTGGATGATGACTCCCTTCACTTGCCCGGTCCCTCTGGCCCTATCCAGGGGTGTCAAGTGTGCCCTAAACACTTTACTCTGGGATAAGGGGTGTATGAGGGGTTGAGGGAAAAAAGATAGCCCAGGAGGAGGAGCTGGATAAAAATGGAGGGGTAACAAAGAGGCCATGGAAAAATATTTGGAGCACTTCGCTAGAAGATAAGAGTGAGTGGATTCCCACAACCAGAAGACATCACACACTAGAAGCTGGCAAAGGTTAATCTGAAGGTCAGAATTCACATTCATTAACTTTTAATGTGTAAAAAACCTTCCAAAACTGTAGCAGCTTAAACCTCAAACATTTGTTATTTCCCATTTATCTATGGGATGGCTGGGTGATTCTTCTGGTCTGGAATGGCTCGGCTTGTGATAGCTTTCCTTGGGTGGCAGTTGGCAAGCTGGACAACAGCAAACTGATCTAAAAACCTGAATGTCCACCATTAGAGATAAACTATGTAACACTACACAGACATTGAAAGTGACATTGTGGAACTACACATATTTACAGGAAGAAGGCTCATAATATATTAAATTTTAAAAGCAATTATAAAATGATATATAGTAAGCCTTTGGTATCCATGGGTTCTGCATCTGTAGACTTAAGCAACTGCAGGTTGAAAATATTTGGGAAAAAAAAGTGTGTGAATTGAACATGTACAGACTTATTTTCCTGTGTTTCTGTATTATTTAGGGAATAGTGACTATTATTAGATATAAGTAACCTAGAGATGATTTAAAGTATATGGGAAAGCCAGGTGCGGTGGCTCATGCCTGTAATCCCAGCACTTTGGGAGGTCGAGGCGGGCAGATCACTTGAGCTCAGGAGTTAGAGACTAGCCTGGCAAACAGTGAAACACCATCTCTACTAAAAATACAAAAATAAATAGCCAGGTGTGGTGGTGTGTGCCTGTAATCCCAGCTACTCAGGAGGCTGAGGCAGGAGAATCACTTGAACATGGGAGGTGGAGGCTGCAGTTAGCTGAGATCGTGCCACTGCACTCCAACCTAGGTGACAGAGTGAGACCCCATCTCAAAAAATAAAAATAAAATAAAATAAATAAAGTATATGGAAGGTTGTGCATACGTTATATGCAAATACTACAACATTTTGTATAAGGTACTTGGGCATCCTCAGGTTTTGGTAGCTATGAGGAGTCCTGGAACCAATTTTCCATGGATACCAAGGGACAATTGTACACACTATGATCGCTTTTTAAGAAAATCATTTCTATATCTATCAAAAACTCAATAGGAAAATGGCCAAAGTTATGAGTAGGCATTTTGCCAAAGAACTTGTACAAATTGATGAAAAACTTATGAATTACGTGCTCAAATTGACTAGTAATCAGAGAAATGGAAATCAAAGAAACAAATAATTATATGAACTCTGGAAGAACATACACCAAAATGTGAACAGTGAACTCTTGCTGGTGGTTATATTAATTTTTCTTTCTTTCTTTCTTTTTCTTATCTATATTTTCTATAGTGAACATGTTACTCTTGTAATAACAGGGGGGAGTTATTTTTTTAAGTGTTATCCACACCCAGTAAATATGATTATACAATCTTTTAACTAAATCTTATTTTCATCACCTAAAAACTAGGTTATAGACTGTGCGTTCTGCAAGGAAAAATACATACATATGTACATACATACATACATACATACATAGACACATACATACATACATACATACATGCAAAGAACCAGGTCAAAAATCAAATACTTTATGAAGTCTTCTTCATAAAGTCTTATGAATTCCCTCTGAAGTCTTCTTGTATTATGATTTTATCTCACATGCTTCTTAACCATCTTGAAATTCGTGTGCACTGTTCCACATAATTAAATACATGTTCTTTAATTGCTCCATTTCTGGAAATTTTATTTATTCCACAAATAATTATTGAGGACTTACATGCTACATACAGTACTTTTTCCTGAGTGGAAGCCATCTGTTTCGTTTCCACTGTGTCTCTGTTTTACCTACTCCAGCTCTGGCATAAAATCAGTGTTCAAAAAACACACAGTGATTGATTTTTCTCATCTGCATTACAAACATTTGTGAGCACCTACCATGCATCATAATTATGCTAAAATGATAAAATGAAGCTTTGAAGAGATTTTTTAATCCTGATAAAATTAAAAGAGCACTGTAGATTAGATTAGCACCGACTCTCATTAATAAGTTGTGTGACATTAAGTAAATCATTCAACCTTTCTTGAGCCTCCTTTTTTCTCGTATCTGTAACATGGGGGAATGAAAGTCGGACTAAATATTCTTAAGATTCCTTTTGGCTTTCAAAATTAAATAATGTACCTGGCATGACTAAATCTTAAACAATCTAACAATTTGGACACTTCTATGAGGCTGGGAAGAATATATTGCATACAGTGTCACATCAGGGTATCTGCTTTCTATGTCTCTACTCTGTCTTCATTTTGATGATTAGACTATTTGTTCTCTGGGGTCTGATTCATGCCTACTACCACTCACAGACCCTCACACATAAGTAGGGCTCAGGAGGTAACATCAGTATTATCTCCTTCTATGTTTTAAGAACAAAAACAAATGTCTAATATGCTACTTTTATAAATAAGCGCCATGGGAATTAAATATCTAGTAACTAGGAATGAGCCTAGATTTGATTTTTTGTATCAAATAAATAACTAAAGCTAAGAAAATATACTTTGTTATGTCTACCTGTGATTTATCTTCTTGAAAAGTTAACAGAAAAGGAACATCATGTCTTCTAAAGAGTAAAGAGAGACAGGGAGAAAGAGAATGGATGGTATAGTCTTAGAAATTATTTGGACAGAAGAAGAGCTATGCCTGTTTATACACAGAGGGAAAGAACTGAGGGAGAGTCAGAGATGGAAGATGCAGGTGAATGAATAGCTGCTGAAGCAAAGTGGCAAAATCAATGTGAGGGCAATGAGATCTGGACCACAGGTAAAGAGCTTCATCCTGCCAGACAATGCTTTCTCCTAAAAAATAGACAAAAAGAAAGAACCAGAGGGTAAAGACCCAGAGATGAGTAGAGGGGGAAAAAAAAAGGATGCTGAGACCTTGGGCAGCTCAGGAAAGCAGCTAGGTCATCCTGAAGAAGAAAGAGCTCTGGTTGGCAAAAGGGGTCAGTCTTTGTAGCAGTGATGATAAGAAATTGCCCAGCAGCTGTGAGGATCCAGCTATTATAAAACAGCATGAGTCTGCAGTGGATATAGTCACCTTGGCCTTGCGACTTTGCTTGTAAAACCTGATGAGCTGGAGTGACAGTGCATCCAGGATGCAATAAGCACATAGTTGAAATGATTTGTGGCCTGCCCCAGTGCTGTACAATCAACAGATACCAGAGGTCAAATGGGGAAGCATCCGGGGGCTCCAAATCAGGTTAAAGACAGTAAGTCGGTTTGGTGCTATCTCAGTGGAGGTGAGGAAGCAGGCTGCCAGGAGTCTCCAGAGTTTTCAGCTACACTCAGGAATACATGTAGAATGCAAGGAGTGTGGTGGTTCCTAAGTGTTGGGCATGTCCCCAGATTTTTTCAGGGATCATGGGCTGCACATCCTGTGTCCATTGGGAGTATTATAGAGTTGTTTATACATGGGGATAGGAATTATATAAACAGGTTTTAATTATAGCTTCAAAGCAGACTAGCCAAATGAGCTAATGGAAATATATCCAGCACATTTACATTTCAGTTGCCTCATCAATAAAATAAAAATAATAAGAGTACTTACCTCAGGAGTCTGTGAAAATTTAACAAAATAATGTAAGTAAAATGCTGAGCAATGTTCCTGAGACAAGGTAAGCACTCAAGGAATTATTGGTACTAACAACCAACAGTAAAGATACCAGAATGGGCTGGGGGCGGTGGTTCATGTCTGCAACTCCAGCACTTTGGGAGGCAGGAGTGGGAGGATCACCTGAGCCCAGGAGTTCAAGACCAGCCTGGGAAACATAGTGAGACCTTATCTCTACAAAATATTTTTTTCAAAAATAGCTTGGTGTGGTGCTCTGCACTTGTAGTCTCAGCTAGTTGGGAGGCTGAGGCAGAAGGATCACTTGAACCTGGGAGTTTGAGGCTACAGTGAACGTTGATCATGTCACTGCACTCTAGTCTGGGCAACAGAGCAAGACCCTATCACTGAAAGAAAAAAAAAAAAGATGTCAGAATGACATACCGTGAGGAGAAATAGAAACTAAAGAAAGGAATTTTGTGTTACTTTAAAATATGGGGGAAATACGTAAGAAAGACATGGGCCAAGATCTTTTCTCTAGTGCAAATGATTAAAGTACCTATGTGAAATTTCTAAATGCGACCAAAGAAACATACTTTTATAAGCATAGATGCATAGAATAGTGGGACTGGAAGACACTAGAAATAATCTCATCTGATCCATTCATCTTACATATGAGGAAATGAAGGTTTAAATGTATTGAGTAACTGGCACAAGATCCAATGGTACTGACTGGCCATGGCAGCACTGAAATAAAGATGTACTGACTTTTATCAACTAAGCACTATCATCTGTACCTATATGTAATTTTCAGCTCAACTATGCAACATTTAATGCTATAATTTAGTAAGTGCCCTCCATGTGAATGTTGGGAAATATGTGGTAAGGAGTTTATCAGAAAGTGGCAAAACCTAAATGTGATTTTATGGTATAAAATAACATATTCTTAACTTTAGGGCACCTCTATATTGATACACAAATCACACTTTTATCATTTGAATTGATATATGCTGTGGAAACAGCCAAACTTGATTTTTTATGTAATTCTTTTAGGTGACTACTCTTTTGATAAACAATATTCATGGAATAACTGTGTCAAAGTTGATTGAATAAGCCACTATCCTCAATCAATCATTCTCATAATCTAAGCATAAGGCAAAGTTTATGGGAAATAAAAATTGCTTTATATCATTACAAATACTAGATATAAATATGTCAATTATGTCATTAAGGAAAATAATACTTTTAGGCATCTCATAACATAGCTAGTATGGTAGGAATATAATGTATAAATGGATAAATTTCATATACTAGTTATCTGACATTTCTGTTTTTATTTTTCTACTAAAAATAAAAGAGGAAATCCCATATCTATTAAATATGTCATGAGAGGTTTTTGAGTAGAAGTTTGAATATATAAACTAAGCCTGGTGAGCATTTCTGAAAAAGTTATACCTAAATATAGGAACACTGTTCAAAACAGTCAATCATTAGTAGAGATTGTCTCATTTTAAAGTATTATCAGCTCTCCTAGATCATGGTGATACTTCTTAATTCTATGAAGCATCTAAACTTTCCTAGATATGCTGAAGAATACATATAAGATGGCAGACCATGGTCTCTGTCTTCCTATAGTGGGTAGAACCAGACAACTTAGCTCTGTTCCATGGCCTCAGAATTATCCCTACCACTGATTTCTGTTTCTTTGAAGGCCTGTGCAAGATGTTGCTAATGAAGTCAGTCAATTCCAAGACCAGTGCTAGAATCAGCATTCCAAGTCCATCCCCCATTCTTTGTGAGACAATATGTATACTTGCATTTTGAAGTTTTATCTTGATAATGGCATTTTACTGATTTTTCAGAAAATAATCTCCAAAAATAGCACTTGAGTATATATCCAAGTTTATTTCTTTACAATCCCCAACTTGCCAAAACCTGGCAATTCCATTCTTTGTGCTGCTACCTTTTTTCAGGGTTGTTAACTATGATTTAGCTCCTAACTACATTTGTGTCTCCACGAATGTATCTTCAGTGAATTCTACATCTTGTTGTCTGCTTAGTTTTTCTAAAGCAGGTGTTTACATACACACTTAAAGACAACTGAGCACCAGCAAGTTCCTTCTTGAGAAACATATTTATACATCCAATTTCAACTACTTTTATTTGTTGCATTAGAATGGAGACTTGGGTTTGTTGCTGCCATATCAGTTGGTTATTGTGAAATATTAAGTTTAACAGATGTGGGGGAAGTGTACATAACAGCTGGTAGAAGACACTAAATCCTCCTGAGTATTTGGGTTAATGGTATATTTTTATCAGGGTTAGCTTCTTGCTTTAATTAACAATGGACCTCTTCTTTCTTTTTTTTATTTTATTTATTTATTTATTTATTTTTTAAGGCAGAGTTTCACTCTGTCGCCCAGGCTGGAGTGCAGTGGCATGATCTCAGTTCACTGCAACCTCTGCCTCCCGGGTTCAAGCGATTCTCCTGCCTCAGCCTCCTGAGTAGCTGGGATTACAGGCACCCACCACCACGCCCGGCTAATTTTTTGTATTTTTAGTAGAGACGGGGTTTCACCGTGTTAGCCAGGATAGTCTCAATCTCCTGACCTCGTGATCTGCCTGTCTCGGCCTCCCAAAGTGCTGGGATTACAGGCGTGAGCCACCGCGCCTGGCCAACATTTAGTATGACCACACCCTATGACCACACCCGGCTAATTTTTTTGTATTTTTAGTAGAGATGGGGTTTTATCACGTTGACCAGGCTGGTCACAAACCCCTGACCTCAGGTGATCCACCCACCTTGGCCTCCTAAAGTGCTGGGATTACAGGCATGAGCTGCCATGCCCAGCCCTCTTTCTTAATCACTACAAAATTACTAATGAACTGACTTCCCAATAGCTAAAAAATGAAATCATAGGATTAACGATGTGAAAGATTGTCTGGTCTTCAGGTACCTCAAAGGTACAAGCCTTTGAATATGGGAAAAACTGAGCTCAAAAGAGTTGAAATGGCAAGCCCTATAAGAAAAAAGTGATCAAAACAAAGCTAGAACCCAGATTTGACACAGACCAAAGTCCTTCTCTACCCACTTTCCAAATCCACCATCTGCAGTCATTCTTTTTCTGTATCCTTAATATTTTGCATCATCCCTGAAATATACTATAAAAAATCCAGTCTGTGTTAAAACAAGATTTAACAAAGTGGTGGATTTCAAAAGGGTTGGCAGTGAAGGTTCACTGCTGGGGTTCTGCTCCAGTTACTTAGCAGCACCTGAGTTTGGTTCAGTTGGCTTTTTGTAAGGTTGGGGGTGGGAGGATTGGTCAGGCCAGAACTAGAACTCTTCATGTTGCTTGATTTTAAGTTCACAAGAAAGTGAACCATCAAGGGAATGTTCTGATGTATCCATGAACTGCAGCTAAGCCATTCAGAGTCTGCTTAAAATAAAACTCTTCTGGGTTTTCTTAATACAGAATTCTAAGAGTTGACACAGCAAGACTGCTTCTCACCAGGTTCTATTTTTAAATCCCAGCACCCCCAAAACTTCAATATTGAGTTTCTGAGCCATCTTTAGTGCGTTTTTCTAACTTGCTAGAAAGATTGTTTAGTGTTTACACATTGTTAATTCAACCTGTTAAATGGGGAGAGGGAGAGAGGGAGGGAGGGAAGGAGGAAGGGAGGAATGAAGGAGGAGGGAAGGAAGAAAGGAAGGAAGGGAGGGAGGGAAATGAAGGGAGGGAGGGAGGAAAAGCTATCAGCTAATAATATTTAATGAGTGCTATTAAATATGTCAAGCAGTGTTCTAAGCAGTTTACATGTATTAATTAATTTTTTTTTCTTAACAACTGAAGGAGCTGGGTTTTGTTATTATTCCCAAATGAGGAAACTCAGGCACAGAGAGGTAAACAATTTGCTCAAAGCCATACAACTGGTACTTAGCAGAGCTGGCTTTGAACCAAGCAACATGACCTCAGAGACTGACCTCTTACTTATTCCATTATATGTCTCAAGTTCTTGAGTTGAAAGTTTGTCTAAAAAAGTAATAAAGAGCTGTTGACCTTTTGATATTTTTTCTTTTTATTTAATCAAATATGTATTTTTGCATTATGTTATTCGAACTTTCAATGAAATGGAAATATGCTGGGGGCAGGGGGCTGAGCTGAAAATAATCTAACCTTTAGTGTCAGAAAATCTTAAGTTCTAATTTTGCTCTGCCATTTATAGGTTGTGTGACCTTTCAAATGATCCTAAAAAAAAAATTACTAAATGTTGGCCAGGCGCAGTGGCTCACGCCTCTAATTCCAGCACTTTGGGAGGCCAAGATGGGCAGATCACGAGGTCAGGAGATTGAGACTATCCTGGCTAACACGGTGAAACCCCGTCTCTACTAAAAATACAAAAAATTAGCCGGGCGTGGTGGTGGGTGCCTGTAGTCCCAGCTACTCAGGAGGCTGAGGCAGGAGAATGGCGTGAACCTGGGAGGCAGAGCTTGCAGTGAGCCGAGATTCCGCCACTGCACTCCAGCCTGGGTGACAGAGCGAGACTCCATCTCAAAAAAAAAAAAAAATTGCTAAATGTTTAGGACTTTCCATTTCCTCATTTGGAAACCAAGGAAAATACAAACAAACTCAAGGAATTATTCTAAGAATGAAATGTGATAAAATATGCAAATTTTTCATCCTAGCACATAGCAAAACATCCTCCCCAGGGTAAATTTACTATAACAAACCACAATGTTTAGTGGATCATTCTCATTTTATTATTATTGCATAAACATAAAGTTATATATATACATTTTAAATCACATGAGATTGTTCCTATCAATGTCAGTTATTATTATCATTATTATCTTATTAGGTATCAATATGTACATATACTATGTTGGGATCAATGTGCAAAGAGAGCCAGATCAATACCGTTAATATTCCTCCGTTAACCAACTACTTCCTGCAGAAACATCCACATCCAGCCACATCTTGCCAGTATAGCCCCTGAATGCCAAGCAGTTGAAGGGCTCTGCATGGGCCACCAAGAAGCCTCACTCACTGCTTTCACACTGTGAACCTCTTTAGCCCTAGTGCGGCCTCCACAAGAGTGGACTGGAAGCCTGGGTCAGAAGCAGTTTCCTCGTGCACAACCAAAACAGGACTGAGGGGAGGCAGAAAGGCCCCCAGAGAGGTATTAATCAAGCTCCATCTGGACCATTCAAATGGCACATTATTCTGAAGGTACTGGGCAGAGAGAGGCTTCAGGTGTGAAGCCAACAGGACCCAAACTAGGAAAATAAGGGGAAAAGGGCGTTTTAACCTAAGGTGGTGTGGCTTTGCCTGGATTCTCAAGGGTTTTTATATGGCTCCAGCAGCCTCAGATCAGGACAGGGAAGAAGTGATTAAAGGTGGTGATATCCAGCAGCTACTCAAAGCTGGTTTGAACCAGTCCTGGCAAGCAGAAGAGTGACTTTTTGACCTATCTGGTCACCCCTAAATTTGAACACAGAGCTGAGGTGTAGATCAACAGCATATATAGAATGAGCTTTGGCTTCCAGCCTGGAAAAGGCTGCATTTTGGTTATTGTTCAGACCTGGAATTGTTCTGAAGCTTTTGCATATGCCATTCTTCTATTTCTGTCTTGTGACTGAGATGACCTTTCATGCTTGAATTGGATGAAGCCAAAGCTACCCTGGCCGTGTACAGAGTTATGTTGTTATGCTAATCATGAAAAACAATAATAACAGAGGCTATTATATATTAGGCACTATTCTAGAGGCCTTGGAATATATTATTTCCTGTAATCCTTATAAGAG
This sequence comes from Pongo abelii, assembly GCF_028885655.2. Lineage (NCBI taxonomy): Eukaryota > Metazoa > Chordata > Mammalia > Primates > Hominidae > Pongo > Pongo abelii. The sequence continues at coordinate 189,978,956 of NC_085928.1, read as the reverse complement.
GAAATGGTCAAGGAGAAAAGAAGTCAGGAGCTGTGCCCAAATCCAAAAGGTGTCTCAATACTCAGCCCTTGCTTTGATTGTACAAGAGCAGAAGTGCATAGTCTACATTGATAATAACCAAAAAGCTATTTTTTCCATCCAAAGGTAAAAAAAGAGCACAGGAACACAAGGTTAGCAGACCTGCATTTGATTTTGTGTTCAAGCACTTTCTAGATGGACAAAGCACTTTTCCTCTCTTAAAATTCATTTCGTCAGTATAAATGGGGAGAAAAATACCTACCTTCCTGGAATCGCCTATGAAAACTAAAGGATATAACTCAAATATAAGTATTTGTAAGCACTAAAGCTAGTATCATTAAATACAATTCAGATATATACTAAGCAACACAGAGAGCTATTTATCATAAGGCTAATGAGATAATTTTTGGCATAGTCTATTATGGAATTTTCCATGAGAATCTAAAAAAGACAAATTGACTTTATAATTATTAGAGAAAGGAAAAAGAAAAATTAATTTTCCAAAGGCAAATTGTTCTACCAACTCAGAAAAAGTTTACATTATTTCTAGAATAGCAGTGGTTCAAACATTTGTCTCTATGCCTCTATATCCTTCTGAAAATTATTGAATACCCCAAAGATCTTTTGTTTGTGTAGATTATATCTGTTCACGCTTACTGGATTAGAAAAAAATTAAGAAAAGTTTTAACTATTTACTTATACAATCATTGAAAAATAGCAGTAACCAACTCATTACATGTATACACACATACAAAATTTTTTTAAAAACTTCATTTCCAAAAAAAAAAATTTCATTGAGATGTATGACATTGTTTTATATTTTTGCAAATCTCTTTAATAAAAGAGCTTAATAGAAGAAAATTAGACTATCATATCTGCTTCTGCATTTAATCTTTTGCAGTAGATTTTTCCATTGAAATATAGGAATAAAAAAAATCTTTACACAAATATACAGTTGAGAAAGGAAATCGTATTTTAAAAGCCTTTTTAAATAACTGTGGATATTCTTTCATACTACACCAAAACTTGAGAAATGTAATTTCCTGAGGTTTAGTAGCACTGTGAAATCTGAAGTCATATTAATAAATTTGGTACACTTTTTATGTTGACATCCATTGGTCTCCCTTACACTTTGAATAGATCTTTAACTCATGCATGATTTTGGTAACATTCTAGTGTTGGTCATTTGAAAAATATTGGTTCACTGAGATTGGTTCATTGGTTCATATCTTCCAATGTTGTCATACTTCATTATAGGATATCAAAAAACCATTCATGTCACTACTGATCTCATCAGAAACGTCTTTAACTATTGAGAAGCTATTGAGCTCACAGTGGCTGATTCAAATTTCTAAATCTCTAATTTTCATTCATCTATTTAATTTTGGCAACAAACATTATTGGTTGTTTTCTTTGAAATTAATGACTGCTTTCATTAATTTTCAGGAAAAAAGAAAAAAAGCCAGGGTCCAAAGTTTGAGTAATCATAGCTTGTCATACTTTTAAGTAAAAATGGTGGAGTTTTTTTAAAGTGGCTAATTTATTTCCCAACCAGTATTGTTTGGTGCCAGTATCTTGATTCATGCCAAGGTGCTAACAAGATTGCTTTTATACCACCAATGCAAATTTCAACACAGTGAAAATGACAAATAATTTCTTAGTACTATTAAAAAAATAGTTTTCACTTTACAGTTCCCTTCAAAGTTTCTGAAGAACCATCAGGGTTCTGCAGACAATACTTATGTGCTATTGTCTCTTAAGTGTTAAGTAGATTCTTTATTCTGATGGTTTCTAGGATTTCTTGAATTTTCTTAATAAAAATTATTAATTTAAGGTAGATTTGGATGTGTAAGGTGGATATGAATATGTGTATTAATGTGAAAAGGTAGTCATAATTTATTTTTTATTAAAAAGTAGTATTTATACTATAGTCATGTTCATGTCATTAAATACATATGTATATATTAGTATACTTACATATAAATATGTATATTTATGCATGCATACATGTATCTATGTATAAAAGTAGATTGAAAGTAATTATACAACTTTTTTGTAATAGCATCGGCAAGAAACAGTAAGGGAGATTAAGAGTAGTGAAAATAATATTTTCCTTTTTGTTATAAAGGAAATGCTTTTATTCAAAAAAACTTACTAAATACCTACAATGTAATAGGTACACTTGTATACATGATTAAGATTTTTAGTGTTTATTTTAAAAAGAAAAATGATACTTTGATCATTTAAAAAGGCTTTTCTCTATTTAGGACATAGTACCATCCATGACATTTTAGCTGTTCCTTACTACAGCCTTGGTTCATCTCTCCTTAAAATCCCCACACTCACCTACCCAGGACAATTTTATAAGAATGCAGTTTGTAAAAGACTTTTCGTTAAACCCTGTGTCTACTTCTAAAGATGCACTTATAGTCCTTAAGTACCAGTCATTCTTCTGTCTCTCAGTATATTACCAATACATTTTTCACTGAGGGATATTAATCAGAGATTGCAAGAAGAGTCATCAGAGGAACTCTTACAGTGCTCTCAAGTTAATACTAGCTTCATGCTCCTCATCACTGAAATTTTTCTGGTCTGCATTGTTCAAGAAATCTTTCCCATTGTCTCTGTAAAATTTTGTGGCAGCTTCCCTAAGTGAAGCACCTAAGATTTGCGATTTGATTTCTAAAGAAGAAAGATAGGAAAGATGCGAAGATTAAAAGTGCAGATGGAAGAAGATGGTCAGTAGTCATCTATATTCACTGGGATACTGTGATCTTGTAGATATAAGTCCATTGTGTAACTCTGAGATGTGCTTACATGTAATTGAACATACTTCAATATTTTGCATGTAACACGTTATTATTTTTAAATATTAAGAACAAAAGTGTCTCACTAAGAAGCAAGAATCAAACTTTGAGTAAGCGGATAACATTGAGTAAGAGGATTACAAACTTTGAGTAAGAGGATAAACATTATGATCAAGTGTCCCTTACTCTACCTTACCTTGCCAATCTTTCCCCATTATAAGGTTTTGTCCTCTGATACATTAAAAACAAGTGAAATGCAAGGGAATCAACTAGTTTTTTAAACGCACTTTAAATATGTCATCTCAGTTCTCTTAAAAACACATTAGGTTTGATGATATCCTCAAATACATTTAAGTAAATATATTTCTTTTCAATATTTTATACTCCCTGGGCAGTTGGTTCTTAGATTTGCATGAATAGTTCCTGTTGTTGCTGTCCAAAAAAACACAATAAATTCTGTTAGATGCTCTACAGCACTGAACAATTTCACATTGTATCTTTTTAAACAGACTCCCTTTGTTTTTTTTTTTTCAAATAGCATGAAACAAGAACAGTTTAGATACTGTTTACAGAATGGAAAAATATGTATCTTTCACTAAGCACAAAATTTTTTCCTGTTAGCCAAAGTTTTTTTCTCTCTTTCTCTCATTATTTGTTTCATTGAATTTTTTCAAAAATAATTTTTCATATTACTAAGTTGAGTGCCTAGGATGTGTCTGTTGTAGGCCCATACTCTGCTAATTTAATTCTTGACTACAGAAAAATATAGATGCTTTTATCACCTAGAGAAGCTGGTGTTAAAAAAGTAATCTCATGATACACAAAGTGATGAATGAAGCATGTCATTATAAAATTGGTGTGGAGTCAGCTATCTCTGTCAACCAGCGTCTACACAGGCTCCAGGCTGTCATGAACTGACCACTTCAATGGCTCTCAACTTCTCTCTTTGACTCCAGCCTTCCTTCTTCCAATCCATTCCTCACCCTTTAGCCAGAGTGGGCTTTTTACAGCACATATCTGATAATGTTACTCTCTTGCTTAAAACCCCACAATGGCTCTACATTGCTCTTAACATAAAGAACAAACACCTTAATGTGATTTTCAAGACTTGGCCTTCCTCTCCAGCCTCATCTGGCATCAACCCCCACAACCCTGGGCAACTCTGTTCCAGCCACCCCATCCTCCTCATTAGCAGTAATATTTTTTATATCAAGCAAGGCATTAGTTGGTGTTTGTGATAAAGTGGTGGATATGATTTGGATTTGGCTGTGCATCCTTGAGACTCTGCTGTTTTAATTTTTTTTTTTTTTTTTTTTTTGAGAAGGAGTGTCACTCTGTCACCCAGACTAGAGTACAGTGGTACAATCTCAGCTCACTGCAACCTCCGCCTCCAGGTTTCAAGAAATTTTCCTCCTTCAGCCTCCTGAGTAGCTGGGATTACAGGTGCTCGCCACCACACCCGGCTAATTTTTGTATTTTTAGTAGAGACAGGGTTTCACCATGTTGGCCAGGCTGGTCTTGAACTCCTGACCTTGGCCTCCCAAAGTGCTGGGATTACAGGTGTGAGCCACCGCTCCTAGCCAACTCTGCTGTTTTAATTTCTTAACTGATTGTCACATGTCCAGTGGATGAACCACCTGTCTGTGGCCCCAGATCTTTCTTGTTCCTACATATCTTGTAGCTTAGAAGAGTATAGAATTCTTTATTCATGAAGGATATTCATGAAGAATATGGTTGGCATGCCTACCCTCTAGAAATTGTCACATCTTATCTGTAATGTTGTTATAGTGAATATATAAGCCATTGGAGAAAAAGGATGAGCAAGAGAAGCCATAAGGAGACTGATCGAGAAATGACAAGAATTGTGATGTTAACTTAGGATGCCTGCAGTTATCAAGGCCATGGAATCTAGGGGTGAGAGTAATGAGTTATACCTCCAGGAAGTGTTTTCGCTCTCAGGAACAGGAAAGATTTCTTCTAAGATGTCATGACTGTGTGTAGATCCATATAAAATCTAAAAAAAATAATAATAACCCTCAAAAGTCATTTGAGCCATAATAGAAATGCTGATTATAAGCCATTCAGTCACATACATGTAGCTTAAAAATAAACAACTTTCGATAGTTTGCTGAGAATGATGGTTTCCAGCTTCATCCATGTCCCTACAAAGGACATAGGTGGGAACTGAACAATGAGAACACGTGGACACAGGAAGGAGAACATCACACACCGCGGACTGTTGTGGGGTGGGGGGAAGGGGGAGGGATAGCATTAGGAGATATACCTAATGTAAATGACGAGTTAATGGGTGCAGCACACCAACATGGCACATGTATACATATGTAACAAACCTGCACATTGTGCACATGTACCCTAAAACTTAAAGCATAATAATAATAAAATAAAAAAAGAAAAGGAGAAATAGGAACACTTTTACACTGTTGGTGGGACTGTAAACTAGTTCAACCCTTGTGGAAGTCAGTGTGGCGATTCCTCAGGGATCTAGAACTAGAAATACCATTTGACCCAGCCATCCCATTACTGGGTATGTACCCAAAGGACTATAAATCATGCTGCTATAAAGACACATGTACACGTGTGTTTATTGCGGCACTATTCACAATAGCAAAGACTTGGAACCAACCCAAATGTCCAACAATGATAGACTGGATTAAGAAAATGTGGCACATATACACCACGGAATACTATGCAGCCATAAAAAATGATGAGTTCATGTCCTTTGTAGGGACATGGATGAAATTGGAAATCATCATTCTCAGTAAACTGTCGCAAGAACAAAAAACCAAACACCGCATATTCTCACTCATAGGTGGGAATTGAACAATGAGAACACATGGACACAGGAAGGGGAACATCACACTCTGGGGACTGTTGCGGGGTGGGCCGAGGGGGGAGGGATAGCTTTAGGAGATACACCTAATGCTAAATGACGAGTTAATGGGTGCAGCACACCAACATGGCACATGTATACATATGTAACTAACCTGCACATTGTGCACATATACCCTAAAACTTAAAGTATAATAATAATAAAATAAAATAAAAAAAGAAAAAAGAAATAAATAACTTTCTGCATGAATTTTATGGCTGAAGCACAAACTTTGGGTTGATTCTTGTCAGAAACAAAATTTCATAGGCAAATTTTTCTCAAGCATGTGTCAGAGTGTCCAAAAAAATATGCTGGTCTAGAGAAGGTATAAACATCGAGGGAAAATATAGTTAGGATACAGAATGCCTATAGAAGCAGCTGGGTTTTTCTTTCTTCTTTATTAAAGTAAAGAGATCGCGTTTGAGTTTGCAAGGTCATAAAATCATGATGTCCAGATCAGTTGTTAAAAGGAAGTCAGTGGCAGGTGCGGGATGCCAGGTGTGCTGGCTGCCAGTGAGAAGGAAGAGGAGTCACTGGAAAAGCCGATGATAAGTACCCCTGTGTTTGAGATTGCTGTAACAAGGTTTCATCCCCATCTAATAGGGCCAATGCATACAAAAATAAAAAATAATGTCAACGGGGATCAGAAGCAGAACATCAAGCAATAAATTTTCACTTAAAATAGATTATTTGTTATTTTTCTCAGACTGCAGAGATAACAGAATACACAATTTACCTTTTTCCTGTTGGGGATGGGAGAGATTATTGTAGGATAGAAGTGTTCCCTTGCCACTGGGATCCAAGATAATACGTCAATTCTCTTAGACTCTGTACCATCTTCCACCAACAACCATTTCAGTCCTGTTGTGTCGGGCATGACAGGGTTAAAACCACCAAAAAGGAGCGCTTGCTAGTTTCATCTTGTTTTGGAAATAGCACCCAGACTGCATAAGACTGCCAAGATATTATCAGATTAAAATATATAATTTTTCAATCATCATTATCTTCAGCCCACAGAAAACAATTTTTTACATATTAGTCACTGCATCCTATGATTACATTTATAACCTCCAGGAGACAAGTCTACAGGGAATGAGACAAGAACATGCCAGCTGAAAGAAAAACTGGACTCAATTTTCTGTTTAAAAGAATATTATCTTTGTTTGCTTTTTTTTAATTTGAATTTGGTTTTGAGGGTGAAGGAGGATTAAAATGAATTTACTTATTGTCCTCCAAGTAATGTGGAACATTGCTGAATCTGACATAATTGAAATTTCAAGTCGAATTTTTGTTTTCTGCCTACTTGATCTGAATATGCCAGCCAAGTACTGTCCCTTAAAGCAAATGTAACCCCTCTGAGAAGTCACTTGCCACTTGCGTTGCAGGTACCAGAGGTGATTACGTACTATATAGCCCAAAGTATAGTGAGGTTGTTTGCTGTTTTTCATAGATGCAGGAAACATTGATTATCAAAGCACATAAACTTGAGGACGTGGTAATTAATATCATCTTGAACTGCCTATCATTCCATGGATTTATCCCAGAAAGCTGAGTTGTTTGCTCACTAGCTTTTGACTGACAGCTGTAAAAATCTTAACCCTTTGATCAGAAATCGTTCCTCCTGATCCTAGTGATAGGACCTATACAACACTTAATGGTGAGAATATAGTTCACTAATTTGCTTTCCAAATAAAAGCAAAGATTTTCAGTAAAACAGCTCCTAAACTTTAGTGCTCTGATCTTGGAAGCTTTTTGAAACAATAGTCTTGCTTTTCTGAGTTTTTAAAAGTAAATTAGATAAAATAAAACTTGAAGGAAAGAATGTGTAAAAATGTGATAGTGTATATACTTTAAAAATATATCAAGTGGATGAAAAATTCGGGGCAAAAGCAAGTATAATAAAAGTTAGTGGAATCTAGGTAGTTGAGTACACAGGGTCTCTCTGTAAAAATTATTTTAACTTTGCAGTGTGTTTGAAACTTTCATGATAAAATACTAGAAAAGATATATTAAAAGGTACATACCTAAAGTTGAATTTGTATTTTTAAGAAAATGTCACTGGACGATGATGTAAGATTGTGTAATTTTAATGGATATTTATGTTGGAACATTCTTATTTTTTGAAATCTTGGAAAATAGAAAATATTTTCAAGATGCTTCATAAACTCTTCAGGCTATTAATGTACAGACCAAAAGCCACCCTAAAGGTAGAAAAACCAGCATTAAGGGGGAACTGCCAGGCTGTAGTATTGTGATTCCGTGCCATCTTATTATCCAACTAGTTAGTAACTGGAATACCTATTTTCCGATTAGATTTAACCTTAAAATCCAAAAAATTACTAAATGTCTGGGCTTATGCATATGGCAAAACAGTTTAAAATGCTACAACATACTTGTCCTTATATTTCTTTTCTCACCCCAACATCATACATTCAGAACTGAGTCTGATTGCCATATGTTTTGTTTGCCCATGCTTGACCCAAAACTAAAAAAGTGTACTCTGTGGCCACTCTCTTTTACCGTAACATGATCACAGTTAGAGAGGGGGAAAAAGCCCATGAGTGTCTTTTAAAAAGACAAGACAAAAACTGTTCTTTAAAAAATACCAGACTTAACCAGCCCTTCTGTAAATGATTCTCTGTAAAAATAATAATTTCCCTTCAGAAAATTGATCTCCCCCATACCTAAGAAAAATTAAAAATCTGAAAATTGCACTTTTAACTGGTAAGGCAATTACTCTCCATTCAAAAGGTCCATTCGAGCTTACGTCCTTGAAAGGCAAACACTCTCAAGCTCTACTTCCAGGCCTTTTGGGAAAAAGTTATCCTTTTTCCTCACTTCCTGTTTTCTCTCTTCATTGCCTCTTTGGCTCCCACAGAAATGAGTTTGTGGCTGTGTTGACACTGGATATTTTTAAGAAGAAAGGACATGGAACCAAAATATTGTCAAAGAACTGAGAAGCTTTGTATTATAAGGGAGAGTCAAGAGGAAAGCGGCATATTAAATGCAATAAACAAAGCATTCGGTTCACCATTTACCAGGCTTACCGCAAGGGTCACAAGTAAAAACTGCAACATGTATCTCTACGTTTAAACACAAAACAAAAAACCTTCATTCCCAGGAACATTGTAAAGGAAGGGTAAAGTCCTGGCCCCATCTTTTTTACTGCAAAGACGTCTTTAAATGAGTATTTTCTGTGGCAATGTTATGGATCTCTCAAGAAATCACATTTTGTTTACTTTTCTTTAATTATAAAAAAATTCATTATTATTTCAAAAAGCACTCCCAAGTATAAAGAGAAACGCATAGATCATGCACAACCTCATCTCCAAGAGAAAAAGACTTTTAGTATTTGGTATACATCCTTCAAGATTTTTTTCTTACAAATATACAGCACAAAATTGTATTAATAAATTTTAAAAGAGAACCAGTTTCTCTCCAAAGGATCGTTGCTGTTACTTTCTTGCTTCATGCATTATCCCCACTCATTCTCTGGTATCTATATTTTCACTTTTTTTTCTAGTTCCTTCTTCGTGAATTATAAACATGATCAATATCTTTATACAAGGGAAGGAGGAAACAGTTATACATTTCCCAGTATTCTTTCCCTATACTTTCTATCTTTTAGCTAGCATTCTTACTCCTGCTTTCCATTTCCATTCAAGATTTCCTGGCTGGGTGCAGTGGTTCACACCTGTAATCCCAGCACTTTGGGAGGCTGAGGTTGGTGGATCACCTGATGTCAGGAGTTTGAGACCATCCTGGCCAACATGGCAAAATCCCGTCTCTACTAAAAATACAAAAATTAGCCAAGCGTGGTGGCACGTGCCTGTAATCCCAGCTACTAGGGAGGCTGAGGCAGGAGAATCGCTTGAACCCAGGAAGCGGAAGTTGCAGTGAGCCGAAATCACATCACTGCACTCCAGCCTGGGCGACAGTGAGACTCCTTTCCCCCACACCCTCCCCCTCCAAAAAAAAAGAAAAGAAAGATTTCCTAAGGGAAGACAAGTCTTTTCTCACTGTCTTCCTACCCTCACCACCAATGTATTCAATAATTTACTCTAACCTGGCTTCCATCTTCACCACTTCTGTTCCTGAAGTCATTAATGACTTCCAAAATGCCAAATACATTGAAAGTTTGCAGTTCATATCCTTATTTAACCTCTCATCAGCATCTGACACTATCAGAACTCTGTTTCCTTTGACTGTATTCCACTAATTCGCCACCTGCACCGTGACCACTCCTCTTCCTCATCATTTACTGAGTTCTTTCCTTTTGCCCATTACTTAAGTGCAACTGTTCTCTAGGACTCTGGCCGTAGTCCTCATCTCTTCCTTCTCTGTGTTTTCTTCTTTGGTGAGCTTATCCACTCCTGCAATTTCAGTTATCCCAGTGATCTATACACACTGCCCTTATCTCTATTCTTAGATACAGACACCTACATCCAAATGGGTAACTGGATCTTTCCACTGGGATGAACTTTCCAAAGACACCACAAACTCAGCAAGTATCTTTTCAGCACATTTTCTTCTTTTTCAACCCTTCTCCTTCTCCTTGACACTCAAAAGAGATATTAGATCAAAGTCTTCAAGGAAAAGCAGATATGAGGAAATCACCTTTTAGGACAGGGAAAATCTGAGCAATTTTGCAGCTGTGGGAAGGAAGGTGGTAGAGAAAAGGCTGAAGATAGGCGAAAAAGAGGACAGGAACTGAATCCTGACAACCATGAAGAAAACAGTAAGAAGGTCTTTCCTTCTTGTAGCTATATTTTATATTGTGTATGTGACATGTGCTTTAATAAATTCATGTCTACTATGTATCATTCATAGCAGCATTGATTTTTAAAAATTTGAATTATTTACATGCAAACCTTTATATTTATTTTGACATCTGTAGTTAGGCAAAAATTGCAATTAGGGCTAATTTGTACAATTAGCTAAATCAAGTGTTCCTTTTCCCTTTCAAAATGTTCTTTATATATTCCGTTCCTAATGAATATGAAAAGTCCTTTTAATTCAATTCATATACAACTAGTATTTTTCAATTAAAACCCTTACTTTTAAGAAATTCACATCCTGCAATGAACAGGAGTTACTTCATTTTTCAGATCTCTAGCCCATCAGATTTCATTGTTGTGTTACTGACTTGCAAAATGTTCCTATATGATACATCCTATATCTGTGGCCGTTATATTGTTTTTCTTTTTTTAATTTTTCTTTATTTTAGAGACAGGGTCTCACTCTGTCACCCAGGCTGGAGCGCAATAGTGCATTCATGGCTTACTGCAGCCTCAAACTCTTGCGCTCAAGCGATCCTCCCACCTCAGCCTCCTGCGTAGCTAGGTCTACAGGCGCATGCCACTATGTCCAGCTAATTTTTTATAGAGATGAAGTTTTGCTATGTTGCCCAGGCTAGTCTTGGACTCCTGGCCTCAAGTGATCCTCCTGCCTTGGCCTCCCAAAGTGCTGGGATTACAGGCTTAAGCTACCATACCTGGCCTATATTTTTCTGTAGATTTTCCAAGTTTAATGCAAGTTTATTTAATTAAAGTAAACAAACTCACCTTTCCGTTTTACTTTTGTGGAGGAGAGGACACAGGGGTAGGAAACAGGAGGTAGGGTTAAGGAGAGATGGTGGAAGTCTGTAGAGAGGAAAGATTACCAGTTAGGCTCAATGTTCTTAAGAAAGTTACCCATCTAATGCAATAGTATCAAAAAAGTTATCAGCATTAACAAAGAACTAACAAAGATACGTCTCTTGCGGGTCAGAAAGGATTCAGAATGGTATGGAAAGATGGGAGATACTGTGTTTGGGGTTTCAGAGATTGGACACGTTATCCTGAGGTGAAAGCTTCTTATGGGGGTGAAGCACTGTCAGCAAAGAAAGACTATGTCCTTTCCCTCATTCCTCCCCTTTCCCGCCTTAGGTCCTCACCATTTTAGCTCCACTGCGCTAATGCTCCCTCCTCGGCAGCACCTAGGGGAACAGTGCACAAAGTCATCCATAAATGGGCAGCATGCTAAGGCCAGGGGGACAGGGGCCTAACCTTACTGCCTCAGTGGAAATCCTCAGCTCCAGTGTCTTGCCACTGAAGGTGGGAGGAGCACAGGAAGTGATTGCCCTGTGGCTTCTCCTCCCACAGAAGCCCTGCCCCCTCACACTTGGACGGTGGAGAGATTAGCTTTCTTTTTCCTTCTAGTTCAGTCCTTTGGCTACTGCGAAAGACCACGCAGAAGCTGTGGACTTGCTTTTTGTGCTTGACAAAAGTGCATAGATAGAAGACAGGGATTCCCGGCTGGGAGGAGGGAGGAGAGCTGAAGATCCCTGCCTGGGCTGGCTGAGCTAAGCAGTCAAAGTGGGAAGCTGAGTGCTTGAAAGAGGATTATGCTCGCACTAGAAATAAGCAGTAAGTGAGTGAATACCGTTATGGCTTAGAAAAGGATTAATCCCCCCGGGGTTATGGGGTGAACTAGAAAATATTGCCTAATTCTAGAGTAAAACTGTAAGGCTCCGGCTTTGTGTACTGTTGTGTGCTGTTTGGAGACTAGAGGTTTAAGTACAAAACCAGAGCTCTAAATGCCTCCTCCCACTCTTGGAAAATGCCAGCTTCTATTTAGATTGGTTGGGGGACATAATTTCCTTCCCTGAACTAGCCTCTTAGATTGATTGGGGGACATAATTTCCTTCCCTGAACTAGCCTCTTCCCAGGAAAATTTACTACTAAATTAGATAAGGAGTTGAGATTGGAGAGGCGGACTTTGGTATTTGTAGAAGTTGCAGTTTCGAATGATGTTCTGTGAGTGCTGGCATTCTATCTGTTAGCAGTGATTGTCAAGAAAGTTTAGAATAGGAGATTAAAAAGGGGAAATCAAGAGCTTTTATGATGAGGAGGCTGAAGAGTCCATATGCAGAGAAGTAAATACAAAAATTATATAATTTAAAATAGGTAGATTTTTTAAAACATTAAATGGGAACAACAGTCAAAGAGCATAGAAGCGCATGGATAAAAATTAGTTAGAAAAAGAAATTTTCATTTCAGTGAGTTTTTTGTGCTAGCCAAAAATTTCACAATGTTTACAAAGTCAAGACAATGATTCAGGAATACTTCAATTATTGTTGTACATTATTAATGCTGTTGCTGGGCAAGATCTGTGGTTCTCTGGTCAGCAAGTTCTGGCAAGGAAGCCACTGCCACTGGCACAAAGAATTCTGGGATGTCTGACAGTGAAATGGATGGAAGGACCCACATTCCATCTCTACTTAATGTCCTTTTGTCCAGAAACCGGGTCATGCAAATGAGCTACTTGGTACGTATACAGATCAATATTTGGAAAGGCATTTCTAAGTGTTTTGCATTAGAGACACTCGAGACAAAATCTTATGGCAACCAGTGAACAAAAAGAATGCAAAAGCAAAATGATAGGAAGCAAGTCAGCTTGACTGAAACCAACCTTGTTCTTTTTGTTTTCCATCAATCTTGAAATGGAACCTCAAATGAGGACAAGAATAATAATAGGGAGAAATGCTGTGGCCATCTGTTCTGTTCTGAGTGGCTAAGTTCATTAATATATAAATGAGAATTTGGGTTTTATTTATGCATCCTAATACTTGGAAGATTCAGAAATCTCTTTATTACAGTAAAAAAAATCCCACAAAAATTGGAGATATGTTTTTGCAGAAAAAAAATGTGTAAATCCGGTTTTTGAATGTTACGGGGAAAAAATAAGAATTGTGCTCACAGTGTGAAGATTTATGTCATGTTCACTGAAGGATATATCTCTTCCCTGAATGAGATGAGGACCCTAATATGACACAGTAGATGCAAACATAAGTATTTTTAATTCCCTTAATTCAAGTTGATGTAGTTAATAACTAAAGCAAGAATCTTTAAAATAAATAAATAACTTTGAACTACAGCTAACTATATAGTGGTTTTTATTTTTCATTTGTTACTGGTATGAAGACACAATGTGATATTTCTAGTATTCTCATCAACTGTTGCATTGGGAGAAAAAAAGGCTCAGACGTATTATCTTTCTCCTGTAGCACAAGTGTAAAATGATTGTCATTATCTATGTCCTTTTCTAACTTTAGAATTTATAGATTTTGCAGTGGAGGAAATAGATGGAGAGTGGTCATTGGGACAAAATAAATGATGACAAAATGCCAAAAAAAGTGCATTTAAATAAACTCTTAAAATAGTCTGTCCTCCAACTTTTCAAATACCTAATTTTGTAAATTATTTTATTTATCTCTTTAAAATTATTTCTGAGTTGGTTTTTCCAATGTCAGTATTCATCTGACTTGTGAGCAAATGTTGAAAATCTGAAGATTCATTATGTGAGTTGCATAATACTTCTATTATTCTTAAAAATATGTAAGACATTAAAACAAAACATTGAATAGTTGGAAGTCTTGAGTATAAAACTAAATGGAACTTTCAATCTTTAAGAAAAATATGCTAAGACTCTTCAAAGAATTGCTTATTTATCCCAAAGTGTTAAAGAATCTTTTCTGATACTACAGAACCAAAAAGAGAAGCATAAGAATATTGAGAAAAAGATTAAAGGTATAAGTTGGGTAGTGGAGGCTAAGCAGATATTGTTAATGAATAATTATAAGACAGCAGTTTAACAATAAAAACATTTGCTGTTGTACATGAGCAATTTATATAAAGAATGATGCATTATGACTGGTGAACAAGGCTAAGGCTTTTATCTTTAAAAATATTAAGTAGAATTAAGATTGTTAATGGATAGAAACTAAATGATCATTTAAAATTATTCTTTCACAAGAAAAGTAAAGAACAAGGATATGGAAAACTAAGCAGTGATGAAGACCTCGAAATAATTGTTGATCAAAAGCAGGTAAGTGAATACTTACATACATTTTCTACTGTTCTACTGTATATTTTGATGACTAAAGCCTTTTGAGTGTTCAGCCCTTCTCTGGCAGCTGTATTAGCCTGTCTGACTAAAGCCTGCATAACAAGATTTTGAGAGCAGCTAAGCCGCTCCATATGATGCCTCTGATCCACTGACTTTTGCATGATGCCAACATGCATATTTTGTATGTAAGAATGATAGAAATAAAGCTAGAACAAGAGAACTTTTGGAAAATTAAAGGCATCTCTTGATAAAATGAGTCAAAACAACAATGATAATTTGGGAAAAAGATAAACAAGAACAATAAAATATATTATCTTGAAAATGAGAAACACTGCCATTATTCTATCTTGTAAAACAATGGATATAATTTAGAGAGAGAGAGAGAAAACTGAGAACCTTAAGACATATATATTGCCCAATTTAATTTTCCAGATTGTCTGCAATATATATAAAGATGATTCTGAAAACAAAAAGAAGAGGCTATTTAATAAAATCTGTAGTACCACCTGTAATTTGAGAAACCTCTAGCTTGGATGTTATATGGGCCCATAAGGTGAAATGAAAACTGCTTAATAGAGCATAAACAATGACATACCAGGTAATGGAAGGTTTCCAGCCCATGCCACTGAATTGGCACTAGCCCTTAACATCTCTGTTAATTATCAAGGAGACAAGATAACTGCACATCTATTTAATGCAGAAGTGGCACAGCATCTGAGAGCGATGCAAAAGCTGTAGAGAGAGAAATAATTCAAAGAGATCTGACTAGATTAAGAGATTAGAAAGAAAGCAGTCAGTAATTTACAGAAAGGCACCTGAATTTGCTCAATTTCCTAATCATACAGTTTGTTTTGCATCGTAACAGTTGCATTCAGGGAGCTATTGTACGTATTTCTGAAAAAAGGAAAAATGACCATCAGAAGGTAGCAACCAGAAGTAACTGACTTAGAGACTTGCTTGTTAGGCTTGGAATAACTGAGGTAACTGAGGTGGTCTTCTGGAAAAACTTGCCAAAACATCTCTCTACCGAGGTGCAGAATATATTGATTTTACAGCATTCACTCAAAATGCTTCCGAGTTTTTCTTATCATTGCTCTCCTGCTCCTGTGTAAAACAGGGTAGGGGATGTGTGGAGTGCCAAGTTATTAGTTTAGTTAATAAGGTGGGTGGAGCTATAGCCCATGTGCTCTACTGGGCTATTAACTATCACTTTATGCCAGATTAAATACTTGGGGCATGCAATCTATGTCTGTTCTCACCCATAGACTGGGATTCTGATCAAAGGACTGGACCCACCTGACAAATGAACTAGTAAACTACACCTGGGTGTATTATGAGAATACAGATATGTGTACATTTCTCTAATAAAATGAAAAATTAGTTATTTTCTTCCTTAATCATATAGAAGTTAAATTCTTTTTTTTTCTTCTTTACTATCTTCCTATCCCAAAGTTTTTCTTTTCTTTCTTTCTTTTTTGCCTAAATCTTTGCGTTTTAACTGAGTTTTGGTGTTCAGAAAACTGCAAAGTTATATTTTGAGATCCTTGTGGTGAAAAGCCAAAGGAAGCCATTGTTCTTTTTTTCTCATGATACCTTTGACAAAATTTCTATTGTTGTGACTAAACACATTTTACTAATTGTTAAGGAATCTTAAAGAAAAAAGAGAAAAAATAAGAGAACAAAACCTTCCTGCTTCTTCAGAAAATAGCACTTTTATTACCTGGATCAAATGAGGGTGGATTCAATTTTCTCAGAGTCACTGTTTGCCTCTGTAGTTACCGCATTTCTTCCAGTGCCATTGCACAAGTTGGTACTGTTTGGCAGTGACTCAGCTTTGCTGAGTTATTCATGTCAAAACATGTTTCAAAAGATGAGTAATTATGAATATGAGCTGGCTTTGGTGTTTGCTGTTGGCAGAAAGAGTAGTCCTTCCTTTTTTTGAGAGATTTATTTGGTGTTGATGTTGTGAGCAAATCCTAGGTTGAAACAACGACAGTGTTGATATCTTGAAGTAAAATATTTGGGGAAACATTGTAATTAGTCTTTATAAAGCTATAAGAAATTATCCCAAAGTTTAAGAGGTCAACAAATTAAGCATGTGTGTATGTATATGTACATTTGTTTTCCAGAAATTGAATATTGCTTCATCTCATAGGTATGAGTTATACATATATAATGACATTATACATACATATGTATTTTATATGTATAATAAAATTAAAACTCTATAGCATTATATGGCATTTTGTCAAGAATCTTTATGTTCAGTTTATTCTTCCTGTATCTTTTCAAAAACATGGTAGAAATATGTTATAGTTAATCTTCATGTAACTGCAAGTAGATTTTTCAGTAAGTGGTGCCAAAAGAAAATCTAAAGAGGATAAATAAAATAATTGGAATGCTGCAATGGGCAGAAGTCTCCTAATTTCTTTAAATCCGTCATTTAGAAACTGTCACTCTACAAATGCTGTGTATGCTATATGCCATTTTATCAGTCATGTGATTTGCAAATCTTGTACTTCCACGGAAAGCCCACAGTCTTGCTTATATAAGCAAATTAATAACAGAAGCAGTACCGTGTATATGAATTTTGTTCTCCCTGGCTGCCTTCACTCAAGGAGGTAAAAGATGATTTCTGTGTTATTTCAACATGGAAAAAAAAGTGTACTTTGGAAATGTGTAAGGTTCTATTCTTTAAAGACAATATTGTGTTTCTCTCTTTGTGAAATTGTATTGACAAAATTTATTTGGGATATGTATAAAAACATTTCAGAGAACATTTAAATGAGTGTTGATGTCTTATGGTAATAGGTGCCATATGATACACAGACACACACACACACACACACACACACACAGAGTCATTTAAATAGAAATGTATCACACTGGGGTCAGAGTCCATATTTTCCACCAGAAATCTCCAAGGTTTTCAAACTTTAAGCATAGAAGGTAATCAAAGGGAATGTTTTGGATTAAAATCTTAATGCCTCCAAAACCCAAACATTTGACATAAAAATAATATAACTAATTAGTAAATGCTATATTTGGCTTTGTAAAATAAATATTAAAAGATACATTTTAAACATCTATTATGGCATATTTTTATTATTTGTGAAGCTATTCCTTCCTAAATGGAGGAAAGGAGGGCCTTGTTTAGGTTTCATGTACACATGAATTTCCTCCTGGAGTTACTGATATTTCAAGTGTGGGAGTAGATAGTCAAGTGCCTTGACTTAAGGGATTAAAAACATTAACCACTTTTAGTGAATTCATTCTATTATAAATTACTATTTTTAGTTAGAACCAACTTAACTCAAGGTTTATGATAAGCTGGACCTAGATAACAATTTTTTAAAATGTTTTCAAATTCCAAGTAGACTTAAAGGAGGTAGCAAAGACTAATAAATTTATAGACTATTTTGACTATATGATGGATACAGTTACAGGTTCATGTATTATAAAAATGGGTTTAACAGCATGTTGTGGATTTATTTGGTTATAGGACTCAAAGTTGCAGTTTCATAGCCTTTAGTGCAAGTAGGTTGGGAAATGTCAAATTTCAGCCAGTTATAAGGGGAACAAGCATATCCAGGTCAGAGCAATAGTTCTCAAGCTTTAGCTATTTCAGCATCCACAGGAGGGCTTGCTATAACATACATTACTGGGCCCCATCCCCGGGGTTTCTGATTCTTCGGGTCTGAGATGCGTGCGGCCTGAGAATTTGCATTTCTAAGTATTCAGCTACTGCTGCTGGTTCCAGACCACACTTTGTGAATCACTGGGTCAGAGAAAACAACTAATGCAGTTTTAAAGGAGGAAAAAGTATGTAATTTGTGATAAATTTAACATTCTTCAACCTGGCATTACCCAGGGATCTAAAAACTGGAATTCATAAGCATTCAACATAATAACAAGACCAGAAAACAAGAAAACCACAGCCATTTACAACCAAAGGTACCTTTAAAGAACCAGGTTTGCAGTCTGGCTAAATCCACATGGAAACCTGGTAGTCTTGAACCTCTCTAAGCTCAGTTTTCTCATTTTCAAATAAGTTTTCTGATATTATTTGTAAAATGATACTGTGCTTTTCCCACCTCCTAGAGTTTCTCTGAGTTAAAATATGTAAAAGTGCTCTATAAGGTGTATATCATTTATGTCATTTTAATTAGCTAGGCATCACCACTTCACTCCCCACCTCCCTTCACTCCCAGTTTAGCAAACAGGAACTTTGAGATCCAGAAAGGTGAATGAAGTTGCCCTGATTAGGTGCAGAAGAACCCTAGAAGCCAGCTCTCCCTCCTGCCATCCAGTCCCATGCTCTTTCTGTCACCTCACATAGCTCTGTACCATTGCTCATTACTGATCATGCTATAAATGGATTAAGAAGCTGTTTTGCCTCAGTGCTGTAATTATATAAAATAACCATCTACTAGGAATTATCGTAATTGGTCAATATTGATTTATTGAACCCTCACAGGAATAAACTTCCCCACAAACACTCCTTAACTGTTTACTACCTTCTTGAGCCCTATGGCTTTGTCAGGAGAGAAATGCCCCTTAAAGCAAATGTAAATAAAACTAGAGCTAAAAGGTAGTTGTGAAGACCACTTGCCTTTCCTCTCACAACCTCCTCAAGGAGAACCTCTACCAGGCATGAGAAGGGCCCTGGGAAGAGACAACACATACTCATCTTAGCTTAGAACCTTTTTGAGAGTCTCATTTTCACCTTGTAAGGGAAGCCTGAGGAGAAAGCAACAGACACTAGAACTTCTGTGATCTTTTTCTAAAGAAAAAGAAGAGATAAATTATAACCTCACCCTGTGTCTCCAATAGCTCATAAGCATTGAAGTTGGATTGCAATTCTGTCCTAGTGGTTGTTGTGAAAATGGATCCTCAAGAGGAAAATATAGGCCAACATGAAATTAAAATGAAGAACAAGAAAAACAGATTAACGGAGAAGATACCCAGCTTATCTGGTGCTAATAGATAGTCCTACCAACATCTAAGCAACTGACTTTGGTCTCAGACTCACAGATAGTAAAAAGGATGAGGGTAATATGTGTTCCTGCCTTGTTGTGGTCGCCAGCCCTATCTGGCCAATGCTTTCTTGGTCATATCAATGTGGTGACTTAATTTAAATGTAATTCAGATCCCATTTATCCCTGAGGACACTTACAAAGTATGATACCCTGTCTCTTGGTATTAGGTGTAACACTGTCCCTGGGTACCTTCTTAGAACTCTGTATTTGGTCAGAAGAACAGAAACCTCCTCTAGAGTTGCAGAAAGGAGACCACCTGCTCAGCCTGCAGCTTCTGAAGCATGAAACTCTGAGACATTCGAAGGACAAAGCACATTATGCAGTTGTAGTTGCCTTAATTACACTTGCAGCAGACATGGGCTCATTAGTGTTTTCCTCAGGAAAGATTGATCGATGAAAAACAATTGAATGAAAAGAAGCCAGATTTATTTGGAATGAGAGAGACTATTCAAATTTGCTGTCTATCTGAAATCAGCATTGGAGTAAACAAAGATTCACTGTTGCAGTCCAATCAATCCCATCTTGCCTGCAAACTATTTATCATCAATAAATATTGTACATGGAAGGGGGAAATTTCTTCCATTAGGTTAAACAGAAAAGTTACTACAGTGAAAGCATAATCACCCTGTGTTTTATTCCTAAATATTCTCTATTTGTATCAAGTAATATAAAAATAAGTCTGAGTTGCTGATAATTTGGAGGGCAAAATTACGGTAATGCAGAGTATCTTGATTTGTATTTTCCTTGTAAACTCACGGTGCTGAGTTTATTTTTTGGTTTGTTTGTTTAGCTTCATGCATTTCAATTTAGTGTACTGATTCTCCTAAGCATCACCGTACTCTAGGAAAAACACAAAGGGCAAATCTAATATCCTTCATTTTAGAATCTTCTGACCGATTGTCAAAGTCTGATGGTATAAAGCCAGAAAATACAGAGAGTCATGTGTCATAGAGCGGCACAGAGGCAGGTAAGATAGCTGAGGAAAGAATCCATTGCCCTGGTTCCTAGTCTTGGCCCTGCCGCTTACTAAGCGGAAGACTTTGGAGGAAGCAGTTTAAGTTCTCTGAGTTTACGTTTCTTCATCTGTACAACGCAATAATAGCATCTGCTCAGATGGCTGCTGTGAGGCTCAAATGAGGATGCTCCCTTGTAGAGCCATGTGTCCAGCTTGGCCTCCTTTGGTCAGTCCCAAATCTAGAATCCAGGGCCACCACTCTTTTGTTTCAGGACTTTTTCCTCTGTAACTCGTGCCTCCTGAATGGTGAGTTGGAGATGGTTGTGGTATCATGACATTTTCACTTTGGTTTTTTCCACTGGTTTACTATTAGACATTCTGCGTGCCTTCTGTGGAACAGTACCAGATACTCTAGTCTAGCACATTTTCAGTGGTGCCAGCTCTTCTGCCATGCCATGTGCTTGGCATTGTGAATATAACACAGAATGTGTGTGTGTCACTCTTACACAGTGGTTAAGAGCAGGGCCTTTACAGTCACAAATCTGAGTGAAAACAGGCTATGGCCATGTCATAACTGTTTGGGAAAATTAACCAGCTCTGTGAGCCACAGGCTGCTCTGCTGTAAAATGAGGAAAATATCTACTTCATAAAGTTTTGGGGAGAAATAAATAAGTTCTTGTATATAAATGCCTAGCAAAGTACATAGTGTGTGGTAAGTGCTTTATAAATGGCAGGTACTCAGGTGAAAGCATGGTGGTAGTTGGTAGATAGTTAGACTAAATAGCTGTAAGATCCCCTTGGTATCTCATTGTGGTTTGGGTATGCATTTCTCTAGTGATTAGTGACGTTGAGCATTTTTTCTATGCTTGTTGACTGTGTCTATGTCTTCTTTTAAAAAGTGTCTATTCATGTCCTTTTCCCACTTTCTAATGGAGTTGTTTGGTTTTTGTTTGTGAATTTGTTTAAGTGCCTTAAAGACTCTGGATATTAGACCTTTGTCAGATGCATAGTTTGCAAGCATCTTCTCCCATTCTATTGGTTGTCTGTTTATTCTGTTGACAGTTTCTTTTGCTGTGCAGAAGCTCTTTAGGTCCTATTTGTCAACTTTTGTTTTTGTTGCAATTGCTTTTGGCATCTTCATCATGAACTCTTTGCCCAGTCCTATGTCCAGAATGGTATTTCCTAGGTTACCTTTCCGGGTTTTTACAAGATCATGTCCTTTGCAACAACGTGGTTGGAGCTGGAGGTCATTTTCCTAAGCAAACTAACACAGAAACAGAAAAGCAAATACCACATGTTCTCATTTACAAGTGGGAGGTAAACATCAATTACATATGGACATTAAGATGGGAACAACGGATGCCAGGGCCTACTTGAGGATGGAGGGTGGGAGAAGGGTGAGGACCAAAAAACTGCCTATCAGGTAATATGCTTATTATCTGGATAATGAAATAATCTGCGCAGCATATCCCCGTGACATGCAATTTATCTATGTAACAAACCTGTACATGTTCCCCTGAACCTAAAATAAGAGTTAAAAAAGAAAGATGTCCTTGGAATTTTGGGACATTGAATTATAATGATTTTAAACAATAAAGTCTAGTCTGGGGTCATGGATGCAAATGCCTTTTCCAATCATCCAGGTCCAGAAATGAGGCTAGTAGACTGTGCATAAGAAACATAGGGAGTGAGGGAGTCAGTGGCTACTTGGTGGGAGCTGGCCCCAGTAGAGGTGGCAGCACCTATCAGCTTCAGCGGATTGCCACCTTGTTGGAAATGGGCTCAGTGTCACCACACATAGGAATTTTTCAAAAAAGGCATTAATTTCTGCTTTTTACCTGTTTATAATCTTTTTTAAAATTTTAAACAGTATATAATCAGACAAAACAGTCTGAGTGTGTATACAGCCCATGGGGTCCAGTTTGACTTACAATACTCATGAGTCTCTAAGATCCAAGAAGAGTACTATGTGCTCGCCTCTGTTTCTCTCCCATTTTACACTTTCCTCATTGAAAATTAATCTAACCTAGTTGTTGATCTGATTAAATTAATGGACATTAAGTTATAATTGATGCTGGCCTTATGTTCCTTGGGAAATTGAAGTACCTCCAAAGAAAACTAGCCAACTGAAAATGTAAAAAATCCCCATTTGATAAAATGAGTAGGACAGTTATTTATGAGCAGGAGGCATTGCCGATGTTTCTACCTATGGAGGACTGTGTTTACTGTCTTCTGCTCTTGCCGGTCTAGCCATCTCTGTGAGTAAACAAGGTTCTAGCATTGTTGAGTAGCAAGCACACACCTAGCTCTCCTCTACCAGTCCATCCTCCCGAATTTTCCAGGCAGTAATGCAACTAACTCACAGGGCTCAGTTAAAAACTGTAATCACCAAGAGAGACATCATGATTCACCATCTCAAGTTCAACAAATACCTGAAATGCTATTAGGTATCTTTACTTTAAGATATTAGTATTCAGCCTATGTTCATTACATGCAGCATAAAAGAAAAATACTAGACTTTCAGGCTGGAAAAATGTATCACTGTTAAGTCATTTTCAAATAGCCCATGTTTTCTTTCTTTTTAATCTAATAGGGAGAAGTGCTGGCACAATGTTTAGTCAGTGAGAAAACAGATGCATAATTGAAATGACATGAGCTGACAGGTTGAGTGTAAAAATGATGTGATATATGAAAGTAACAGTCAGAGACAGTAGTACTTAAAATTAGACTCAGCCATTTGGTATAGAAATTGAAAAGAAACCTATTCAGCCTTTTATTGTGGAAGGAATGTTGCAGTACTTATTTATTTTTGCTGTTGATTTTTAAGTAGGTTCATCTGATCAAAATGAGAACTGTAAATATTAGATCTGGAAGGAATTTCAGAAGATAATCTAATCTAGTGGATTAAAAAATTAAAAATTCCATCCCGTGGAACCCATTTCTGGTCACTTTAATGGGGAAGGAGTGTGTATGTATATGGTGATAGCGCTTAAGGAACAACTTAGGTGTATAGATAAACTTTGATGAAAAGGTATTGTTCTAAGAAGCTTAATCGTATTACTTGTTATAATCAAAATAAGTTAAGCAAGTCTTGGAGTAAAAAAGGTAACTTGACTGTGTTCACCACGTTACTTCACATCACAGGCAATATTTGAACTTGGGTCTGCAGCCTATAGTCTTGAGTTCATTGAGCCACTCCTGTAACTGCCTTTCTAAATTATACTTCCTTTCCTTTCTTCCAAATGTCCCATGTTGGTAAGATAAGCATAGTAATCAAACCAGAATATTCATTTGAGAAAAGTGTGTATTTCAAGTGCACAGCTAAAAGTCTATTTGTCTGATAGATTTTTATAAAAAGATGTTTATATTAGATACCTCCTAACCCTTCATAAAATGGTTCTCACAAACTTTGTGACATCTTCCCGGTATCCATCAGGGTATAGATATTAAAGATTTTTAAAGTGAACTTTGAAATCTCCTAAACTACCCTGGGATTAACAAAGTGTTTCCTCCCTGTTGACACAGATGGTTTTTCTACAGCTCATTTCTCAGGGCCTCTCCACCTGGTTCAGTTTATCATCTCCCCCTCAACTGGCCATGGTGATTGTGAACCGTATCCACAGTTGAGCTTTCAGGCCCAACCGTTTTGAAGTCAGCCGCCAGTGCTTTTGTCTAATGAACTGTGCAGGTGAACTCGGTGATTACTGATGGGATCAGCGTCTATTGTCAGAAGGGCTTTGAAAACCAGTTGTGAGTGGAAATATTTGTACCTCAATGATTTATGTTATAAATTCAATGTTATCACTTATAATAAAAATGACAAAGGATCAGGAAGACCATACAAAATATTTTTCTTATTTTCATATGTAAACAACAGGGAGAGTTTAGAGAGTAAAGTTCCCTTTTTCTCTTCTGACTTTGGACGGAGATGCCCACGCTCTGCCATTGCCCCAACCTTGTTGTTCTGTGGTTACGCTTTTACTTCTCTCTCATCCAGACTTTACAGTGCATGTCTTTTCTTCTCTCCTCAGCACCACTCTCCGATCCCTGCCTCCGGAACGTGTCTCTTATTCTGACACTGCATATATAAGGTTTGACAGAAATGCAGTTCTTGCAAACCTGTTTTTTTTACGCTGCATTGCTTTCTTCCTTTTCTCCAAAACAACTCTAGAATTCTGTCATTTCCATTTTTGGTTTAATTTTTCACATGGTTTACCCCCAGTTGGAATGGGTACCACTTCCTTCCTGTCTTGTGATCTAGGAAACACACACACACACACACACACACACACACACACACACACAAGTGATCATTCAATACAATTGTTATTTATTCCTCATCGTATTTTTTGGCCAAATGATCTCATTCTTGAAATATATGAATAAGTGACTTATTAAAGAAATGGTGAGAGAATGTACCATCCAGGCTTTGTGCTGGATGTTCTGAATAGAAAAAACATTCATTCATCACTTTGTTTTCTAACAAAATTATCTCATTTGTATAATTTGTGAATAATTAATTAATTTTGTTGTAGAAAAACACTAAGCATAGAAGTTGTTTTCTTCCAGTCAAGGGTTGTTCAATTATCACTTCCCTGCATTCTCAGCTTCTCTCTTTAAACTTTAAATGTGTCCCCAAAATTGACACATGAAATTTTATGAACTATTGGAGTAGTCCCTGAAAAAAATGAGTTATGTTGCATAAGTTGATGGATTTCATTAATCAAATCATTTACTAAAAGAGAAAACAAATTGAGCTCATAAACAGGTTAGATATTGTTAAATTTTTAAGCTAAAAATGTAAAACCTTGTAAATTTTGCATTTTTTATAAAAGGAAGCAACTTGTTTTTGTCTAGATGAATGAGCAATTATAATTTTGCATCCAGACTCCAAGGAACTTGATTTAAAATCATACCCTTGGGTCAGGACTTTTACGAACAACAGTAGCAATACCCCATGGACCCCAACACTGCTTAGCTTACTGGTGAGCACCCAATACATAGTGAGAACTAATGTTTCCCGCTGTCTCTCAAATAAAATGCAAACTCCTCCACTGGGCTTACAGGCTGTCCATTGTCATCCATCCCCTAACTACCTCATCGTGCTTATCTAATGCCCCCTCAACTTCATGTCCCATTCATACTGAACACCTTGAAGCGTTGAGTGTTTGATGTTCTTCCTCCCTTCACACTTTGCTCTTGCTCTTCCTTCTGCCTATGTGTAAGAATATACTATCACAAATATTTTGACATATCTGCCAGAAGTAGAGGATATAGATTGCAAGGAAGGAGACCTCCTCATAGTTCTGACCAAGGCTGGCCCCTTGGAGAATCCAAATGGTAAGAGAACAAAGAGGGAAAGAGCAAGTCCCCCTAGGTTCTGTAGATGGATGGACTTCTTCAGCCTTACAAATATAAGAGAGAAATGAGAAAAAAATAAACAAAACATAAAGCCTGCTCTTGAAAAGAAGAGGCAGAAAATGGAGACACAGAAAAATCTGAGAATCTATTACTTGGAGAAATTTGTTATGTAAAAAATTTTACTATATATATTCTAGGCATAGTTTTGGAGGAAAACACATAGTTACACTGAGTACAGTAATACCTGCTATAGTTCTAAAAAAATAATTGGTCCTTATTCTGCTGTGCTCCCACGGTGGTTCTTCCCATGTGGTGGGTGAGGAGGAACAGTGGAGAAACAGCAGAGCCAGGTCAGGAAATGCTGGTGACATTTAGCCTCAGTGTTCGGGGCGAGAGAACTAAATAGGGAATCATACTTTTTTGAAACTGATCCTGAGAGAACCTATATGAAAAAAAATAATTTTTCATTTTCTCTATTATGAAATAACTTCAGGAGGAAGACAGAATGCTGCTTTTGAAAAAATACATTGTTTTGATGGAAATGATTTAATCTATTTTACTTATTTTACACAAACTTATTTACAGCCTAATTTTTTGGTAGGTGTTTGCTAGGTGCTGGAAAACAGAGATAACATGACCATAGTCACGGCCTTTAAGAAGCCAGTATGGTTGGACTTAAAGTCAACAGACAGTTACAGTGCCTGTGCCGCAGTAGTTGGAATCAAGGGCTCCCAGGAGCATTCTGGAACCTCAGAACTCTAAGAACTAAGATGTGCGTTATTTCCTCCTTCCCTAATCATAGTCCAGAAAAAGTTACAAGGTTTTCCAGTGCTCCACGTGTTCCCAGGAGGAGACTTGGTCTTTGGGAACAATTACCAAAGATGTTTTTTAGAACCTGTCTACTCAAAGAGTGGTTCGTGGACCAGGCATCAGCATCACCTGGCGCTTGCTAGAAATTTATACTCTGAGCTTCAGACTCTGGAGGTGGGGCCCAGGAATCTGTTTTTTTGTTTTTTTGTTTTTTTATTTTTCGGTTTTGTTTTGTTTTGTTTAGTTTTTTGAGATGGAGTCTCGCTCTGTCGTCCAGGCTGGAATGCAGTAGTGTGATCCCGGCTCACTGCAAGCTCCGCCTCTAGGGTTCACGCCATTCTCCTGCCTCAGCCTCAGGAATCTGTTTTAACGAGCCCTGCGGAAGAATCCTGTACACGCTGTGGCCCCTAAGAAGCATTGGTTTATGTTATTCCAATTTTTGGTGTCAGGAAAGGATCATTTATACTTTGATAAAGACATTAATTTTTTATTTTCTAGGCCTGCAAAGAAGAATAAAGACAAGTTAAGTATCTTAAATCCTTTATCTGAATGTCCCTAACCTTGCAAATATTCCTCCCCTGCCTCGTCATTAAAGCAAACCTACTCAGTAATCAATCCTGTAAAACAAATTGTAACAAAAAGAAAGCATAAATGAGGGAGACCAAGAGGTGAAACTTGTTAACCCAATATTTGTCTTAAGCTTTTCTGGTCTTAGACCACGTTTATTAAAAGACTAATGATAACAAGACACACTTATATAGCGTTTAGTATGTGCTACACTCTGTTCCAAAGACTTTTTATATATTACTCATTTAATCCTCCCAACAACTTCATCATGTAGGTTACTATCGTACCCATTTTACAATACACAATGGGGCAAAGGGAATTTTACACAGGGCTGCTGCATTGCACAACCCCAGAAGGCTATGCTGTCTACACAGCCTGTGCAGCAGTATATGGCAGTGCTGGGTCAAGTGAGTTCACGTTTAAAAACTTCCTTTCATCATACCTCCCTCACTTATTAAGGAAATTTCTTGCAATTTTGACTGTTAGGAAATAATATAAGATGGTAAAATCTGAAAAAGCCTTCCTATTTTTAAAGGAAAGATATACCATATATGATAAAGAAGAGCATAAATACATTAAGATGGGGAAACTGGAAAATATATTTTTTCCTTCCAAAAAAAAGTATTCTTGAGAGTGTGTATGTGTATATATGTGTGCGTGTGTGTGTGTGTGAGAGAGAGAGAGAGAGAAGAAATAGAGAAAAGGAGAATGTGTGGCTACATAGCCATAAACATGCATAATCAAAAGCAAAGCTGCAAAAAAGAGCAGACGCCCAATCCTTAAATACGTGCCCATTCTGAGGCCACTGGGGCAGTACACAATACTGAATGGCCAGGACCAGGTGACCAGATAGCCCTGTAATATAACCAATAACAACCATGTATTGCATTGAGGTTGCTACATATGTTTCAAGTCCTTGTATCTGAGGTGCTATTTATGATAAATTAAATCCTTACTTTGCATTAGAATTACCTCTGTACCCACCACATTTGAAAAATTCTACACCTGGCACAAAACCAGAAAGCCTGTCACTTCAGTATTTGTTGAGCAGCTTTCTGTTATGGGAGTAGGTTTCTGTGCTCTGAAAATGTCACTCCACCGGCTGCCCTACAGGGGCTGACCTTTCTTCTCAGGCTGAAGTTCCTGCTGAACTGTTCAGTAGAGCTCGTTTATCCCAAGTTGTTGGCACATGTCCAGTGTCACTGCATGCCCATCTACAGAGGTGGTCTGAGAGTTGATATTTAGCCACCTCTTTAGACTTTCACCTGACATGACTCTGCCCCTCCCAGCTCCTTGTGATTCCTTTTGTGATCCTCCCAAAAGCAGTGCCCCAGCCTTCTTCTCTGAGCCTTACCTGTTAATGCTAGACTACTGGCAATCACCCTTGGGTCTCTTCTCCCCAGCTACATTATGCTTATGATGTATATATAAAACCTTTCTCCAGAAATTTTGGACAAGAAAGTATCACCCATGATCCTGAGAACTCTTCATTTTGCATGATCTCATTTTTGCATAATTGCAAGATGATTTTAATTTTTTCTATAGTCGCAGTCGGTGTGCATTCAATTTTGTACCTGCTTCTTTATGTAACATTATGTTACACTCATTTTTCCACATTGCTACACAGTTTTATAAATGTCGTTTTAGTGGTTTCCTTATATTGAATCAAGGTGATCCTTAGGCATTTTTTTTCCAGGATTTTCACTGGCTCGCGCAGTGACCATTCAAACCTTTCTCATCTTTTAAGATGCAAGTTATCAAATTAAAGAGGAAAAGAAGAGATTGCAAAAAAAAAAAATGTACATTACTATGATTAGTCATATACGTACTGACTTACCATGAATTATGCATGATGTTTGTGGGAATTTGCAGTGTCATCTTTTCATATCCCGGATGCACCGTTAAGCATCACTGGAGATGGCACCATGCATGTTGCATCGCTCTATAAAACCTCAGGTTTAAACTATATTCTGTGTGGCAGTCATACAGCATTTCTGTTTCCTGAGGCTGACCACAGCCAAACCACAAACATGGATTTGCATAAATTCAGTTTGCATGAATTTTTAAGTTAGCTGAGAAAAGAAACTAACTAAATATCTTTACAGCCACATAAAACTTAGGAGATAATTTACTTTGGTACCTCATTCATTGAGGACACAGATATGTATATCCACTAGGGTATTCTTATGCCAAAAAAATGCACTCTAGAAACCCATATTGAAGTCTAAGCAACTTATATGAAGTGGTTACCACTAAAGGGGATATAGAATTCAGACCTAAGACTGCTTCATATTGAAAGGCAGTGATGAAAAGAAATAATCGTGAATTCGTTTTAGAATGTATTATTTTATAAGCATTCTAGATTTTACAATTTTTCCTAGGGTTCCAAAATGCAAAACTCTTAAACTGATAAAGAACCAAAGGTACAAAAAGTTAGTAAGATCTATAAGGCAGAGCTGAAATACAAGTGAGGGTGCTAAAATTCAAGTTCCTGACACTGCCAATGACTTTCTATTTGACCTGGAACACATCTCTAAGCCTTGACTTCCCTATCAGCAAAATGATAATAGTTTCCCTACTTCTATCTCCCAAGAATTCTGGAAGAATTTCTGAAGGAAAACTATAAATATAATCATTTGAGCCACTCGAGAGGATTACTTCCTGTGAATAAATCCAAGATGGTATCATCTGTAAGGCAGCCACTAATGCCCTAGGGTTATAAATCACTTTCTCGTGTTAAAGAGCAATTTAAAAATTAAATCCCCTATAGAAAAATGAACACATCCATAATGATTACTTTTACATCAGTAGTACTTTGGAAGGGGGTAAAGTATGGCATGATTTTATGAATTTATAACTCATCGAATTAATTACATTGGGTTTTTTGAGTGATTATTTAGATAACTTTCTAATCATAAGAAAAAAATGAATACTCATATTTATGTTTTTCAACTGCCCCAAAAGATTGTTATAATACATACTTCTAAAGAAATAATGGTACTTTAATCACTATAGATTCTATTTTTCTGAAATGAACACAATATTTTTTCTAGAACAGCAAAACTTATGCTGAGGCTCCCAGACTTTATTTAGCAGTCAAGAAATTACATAGCCCACATGAAAACATATTTGTCCCTGAAGACTAGAAAAACGCTTCCCAGATGAATTTCGTTAACACCTGAGTCTTCTTTTTGAAAAAAAAAAATGAAGAGCATAGCAGAACTCATAATGAGTCTTTAGCAAAAAAAAAAAAGTCACATAACATCGCTCAAAACACAAAGAAACCCAATTAGCTTCAGCAAGGTGCCAAAGAAAAGGAGAACTTTCTCTCACGAAGTAAGTTGACATTTAGAACCACTCTGTATAGTTTTAAAGGGAATTGGGCCCTCTATCAACAAACTGTCTTTGGAACAATTATTTCAGGCTGTACTTGTACCAAAGGTTAGTAACCACAAATTAGTTCTTATTATTCTTCCTTATTTAGAAAAATGCTTCTGTGACATGAGGAAGGCCTGCCACTAGCTTCCTCAGAACTTCCAGCCTATCAGGAAGAAGAAATTATCTAAAAAAAATAAAATAAAATAAATGTGTCAGATTTAAAGTTCATGGTGAAGCCAGATTATAGGACAGGAGTTAGGGACAGGGGGAGTGCAGAGAAATTTTGGTGAATCAGCTTGTGCAGAGGTCATTTAAAACACAAATATAGACACTGTAGATGAGACTGAAGAGTTGAATGGGTCATACTTTACGCCCTAACTGTCCAATTTAGTCACTTTGTAAGTGGGGTAAGGGGGAGGGAAGAACAAAGGGAATTCATGTTGTTGAGCGCCTACTATGTGCCAGACAGCATCCTGAGAGGTATGATTATGACAGTTTTTCAGAATGATGAAAATAAAAAGAATAAAACAAAGCTTAGAAGGGCTGAGAAACCCGAAAAGAGTCACATAGCTAGTCAAGCAGCAAACATAGAATTGAAATCAGGTCTGTCTGCCTCCAAAGCCCATGCTCCACCTCTGTCAATCACCTTCCCACCAACCATCAAGAAAACTAAACTGCATTGTATTTTCTTGAATTTACAGATACAATCAGTAGTTATTGCACAATGCCTAGTACCCACTAGGAGTTTAAATAAAAGGGCTTTCTTTACATTAACAAACAAACAAACAAACAAAGTCTCAGAAATCCCCTGCCAGTCACCTGCTGCCACTTGCCGGTTCTTCTGTGATGATTCTTTGGAAGAAGCTCAGTACTGAATCATGGAATAGGGCAAGAAGAGGGTTCTCTTGAAACATAAGAAACACATGAAAATATAGACTGTATTGTTCTGTTTCCTAGTTTGCACACAAATATGTCTGTATTTTACTCATAATTGGCCTGAAGACACATTGTACTAGAAAAATCAAATGGCTTATTTCACCAGGCTTTTCTCCCATTCTGAGAGTGCTGAAGCCCCTTTACTCATGGCTGACTTTTTTCTTCCCCCCACTAACGGTTAATTCCTGGGCTTGTTCTTGTGGAACTTAAATAGTAAACGTATCCAAGGCAGGTACAAAAGAAAAACAAAGAAATCTCTGGACCTTAAGAAGCTGCAATTTCCTGTAGCCAGATGAAACCGCGCCTCACATCCCTTCTTAGATTTATAGAATTAACAACATTGAGAGACACAAGGTTAAAATTATAATCTTTCTAGAAGACTCAAGTAGATAAAAGGAAGCAAAATAGTTGGCCTTCGGGGATATTTATAATACCTTGCTAACTTTTATCTTCGTTAGTTGCCAAGCATTTTCTTTCTCACTGTGTTCATTTCAGTTGGTCATAATTTCCCTTTTCAGCTCTTTCACTCCTTCCATTATGATTTACTGCATGTCAACCTTTGAGCCTCCTATTTCATCCATCAGCGAGGCTGTTTGCTCTTTTGCTTTAGGTGGGTTAGCTTATCTAACATCACTACTCCATTTCCATCCTGAGTCATGATGAGGCCCCAGACTTAACAGTCTTTCCATCACTGAGGATGGATCATTTAGAGATGTTCCCTACAGCATCATAGAAACCAACTTAAAGGCACTTATGAATGATACAGCCCTTCTGCTTCTCAAAACAAAATGAAATCTTTTAATGTTAAACTGATCAAGATTTTTTACTGAACAATGTAAACCTCCTTGGTTACACCTGCATGCAATAGATTTGAATGGCATCAGCAGCAGAATCTTTAAATTAAAAAAAAAACTTTTGAGAAGTGTCTGTTCATGTCCTTCGCCCACTTTTTGATGGGTTGTTTTTTTCTTGTAAATTTGTTTAAGTTCCTTGTAGATTCTGGATATTAGCCCTTTGTCAGATGGATAGATTGCAAAAATGTTCTCCCATTCCGTAGGTTGCTTTTTCACTCTGATGATAGTTTCTTTTGCTGTGCAGAAGCTCTTTAGTTTAATTAGATCCCATTTGTCAATTTTGGCTTTTGTTGCCATTGCTTTTGGTGTTTTAGTCATGAAGTCTTTGCCCATGCCTGTGTCCTGAATGGTATTGCCTTGGTTTTCTTCTAGGGTTTTTAGGGTTTTCAGTCGTATGTTTAAGTCTTTAATCCATCTTGAGTTGATTTTTGTATAAGGGGTAAGGAAGGGGTTCAGTTTCAGTTTTCTACATGTGGCTAGCCAGTTTTCTCAACACCATTTATTAAATAGGGAATCTTTTCCCCATTGCTTGTTCTTGTCAGGTTTGTCAAAGATCAGATGGTTGTAGATGTGTGGCATTATTTCTGAGGCCTCTGTTCTGTTCCATTGGTCTATATATCTGTTTTGGTACCAGTACCATGCTGTTTTGGCTACTGTAGCCCTGTAGCATAGTTTGAAGTCAGATAGCGTGATGCCTCCAGCTTTGTTCTTTTTGCTTAGAATTGTCTTGGCTATACGGGCTCTTTTTTTGGTTCCATATGAAATTTAAAGTAGTTTTTTCTAATTCTGTGAAGAAAGTCAATGATAGCTTGATGGGGATAGCATTGAATCTATAAATTACTTTGGGCAGTATGGCCATTTTCACAATGTTGATTCTTCCTATCCATGAGCATGGAATGTTTTTCTATTTGTTTATGTCCTCTCTTATTTCCTTGAGCAGTGGTTTGTGATTCTCCCTGAAGAGGAGATCATTGTTGAATAGATATGATGTATGCTGTTTTCAAAAGGGTCATTGAAAAGTAAATGATTAGATGAACTTACAAATTGTTAACTATCCTCAACAGTCTCATTGTCATTCTGCTATATATACATTTTTCCCTTCTTCCCACACCCCCCCCCCCAACCTTTTCTTTCTGCTACAGGTACAGAGTATTAACAAAGGTGGTAGACCCTTTCTCAAATATACAGCTTTAAAAAAAAATCCAAAAATATTTCTTTCTCAACGTTTGAAACAAAGCTAGAAAATAAATAAAATTCAGTGAGTATATTGTTTCCTAAAGAGACAAGAGTATGCCTTTCGTCTGTTGTTATGCCAGATTGTTTGATATTACACAATCCAGATTAAATGCAGCTAAATAGGACTGCCTTTGCTTTGGAAATCTGCCTTATTAGATCCAAGAAGCTTTCTTGCAAATCTATAATATAAGCAAAGTATAGTAGCAGAAGCAAGCATTACTTTTGCACTCAAAGACCATGAGTTTAAGAGAAAAAGTCACTATTGTAACAGTTGCTTTGCAATTGTAAATTATCACAAATTTACCATTGATAAAGGTCTATTCCACTATTGGAAATATGTTGGAAGGAGCTGGGATGTGGAAATAAAGAAGAGAAATATAAAGAAAATACGTAGTTATTTAAGCCATTTTGTTTTCTTGGCTTTCATTTCATCATCATCACTTCCATCATCAACACTGAACACTCCCCCTGGACCACATGGCATGAACATTGCTCCTCTTTTTGAGAGTAGACACTCTATGTACTTACAAAATTAATATATGAACAAAGTGGCTTGAACGAAACAGCAGTTTATTTCTGTCTCACAAAAAGGAAATCTGGTATTATATCATGTGGGGTTGGTATAAGAGCTCCTAAGTGGTCAGAAATGCAAGCCTCTTCCAGCTCTTTGCTCCGCTATACCTTAGAAGAGGACCTAGTCCTCATATTCTAAAATAGCTGCTGAATCCTCATTCATCATCTCTGAGTTCGAGGCAGCAAGCAGGAAGAAAGGTGGGGCTAGAAAGGTAAATAATAATCTACTTTTCCTTTTTTTCTTTTTTTTCTTTTTTTTTAAGGAGTCTTTGTAGAAGTTTCATAGAGACCATTTGCTTATACTTCATTGCCCAGAATTTAATCAAGTAGTCAAAACTGGCTACTGGAGATGGGTTCCCCTAGGAAATAGACTCATTTATTCTGCATGGTAACATATCTACCTGAAAACCATGTTACTAAGGAAGAAAGACACTGGAGTAGAAAACTAGTAATCTCAGCTCTAATGATCACACTCAAACGGTCAAAAATAAATGTCTTCTCTAAAGTCAGTGACCAAGGAAAAAAAGCATCTATCACCCATTTTTCAGAATTTTCTTAATTCAGTCTGATAAAATCACAAAGCTCGATATTGTTTCTTTGAGGTGGGAGGGAGGGGAAACAAGAAGAAATTTTTTTATGGAATATGCAAAGTATTGGTTATAATAGCCTTCAGCATTTCCCTGACAAAAGAGTACAGACTATGCATATTCTAAAGTAAGAAAAGGCCAGCAGGACTTACATCTTGTAGGGTTCATTGTTTCAGTGCAATCTGGTACACTTTGCCGTTGGGCACCCCACATGTGCCTCCAACACACATCTTGCTCCATGCCGTCTCTTATGTCTCCTTTTCATAATACTCACCAATTTCCTCTCAGCCTTTTCTCATCCATCACTCACTTAGCCAGGAGACCCTTAATCTCCCCTGCACTACTATTGTTTTACTTGCTTGACTTCTTGGGACTTATACGCAGTGCCAGTGAGGGGCATGTTATCGTGATCTTACCTTTGTTTCCACATGCTCATTAAATATTTTCAACTAAACTGCAAGTGCCTCAGCAGCTCAGTCCAGTCTTTACGCCTGCATTAGACGGCATGTGCTCGCTGGGGATAGTGTATGCAATGGGCCCTCAATAGCTGCTATTAGATCAAACTAAAGATGTGAGAAGATGGGAAAGAGGTATTTTTTTTTACATTTTTTAATATATATATATATTTTATTATACTTTAAGTTTTAGGGTACATGTGCACAACGTGCAGGTTTGTTACATATGTATACATGTGCCATGTTGGTGTGCTGCGCCCATTAACTTGTCATTTACATTAGGTATATCTCCTAATGCTATCCCTCCCCCCTCCCCCCACCCCACAACAGGCCCCGGTGTGTGATGTTCCCCTTCCTGTGTCCAAGTGTTCTCATTGTTCAATTCCTACCTATGAGTGAGAACATGCGGTGTTTGGTTTTTTGTCCTTTAAAGAGGTATTTTTTAAGAGGCTGCACCAATTGCCTAGCAAGTGTAACTGTAAGACGTGCTGGCACCAAGCACCACAGGGCAGTGGGAAAGACTAAAAGCTGACCTGATCATCAACGAGCCTGCAGTGTAATGCCACTGTCACTGACCAAGAAAATTCAGGTGGCAGTGCCAGAGAGCACACAGTCCTTCAACCACAGTTTCACAGTACCAATAGGCCAGTCCTTTTACAGCAGACCCTCAGCAAAGGCTGATGGTGGGGGAAGAAGGCTCACAAGTGGTAGGTGAGATGTCAGGGTCCAGCCAAGATGAGGACAGAGTTCCAGAGAAACTAAAGTTGAACCCAGGTGTGCAGACTGGGCCAATGTTGCCAGCCCTCTTAAGGTAGAAACTGCATCTTATTCATTTTTATATTGCCAGCACCTAGCACTCTCCTGCTTATAGCAGGTTTTTAATAAATGCCTGTCCCTCTAGGTAACCTGTCCATAATCACAAGATGATTTCAGACTTCACCTGCTTGTCAGATGAGGCTCCCTATTCCGCCTACCCTTGAGGGTTTGGTTAGACTTACTTTGCATGAAAAAGGCAGCAGCTGGGGCGAGAAGGCCACCTGTCTCCACTCAGTTTCTTTGTTTTGCTTGGAAACAAAGTATGATACTCTGTAAGGCAATCCAGTGTGAACACAGGCAATTTAGTGTGTAGTTCTACCAGATGTTTTATAGAAAGTAATACTTAATGGGTTCTAAATTAAAGGGAGCAGTTGCTTGGTCTTATTTTTTAAGGGAAATAATTTCTAGTGCTTACATATTATGGAATACTAGGGACAATTTAAAATCATGCTGACAGAGTTTATACTGACATGCAACAATGCTTAAAACATACTAACCAAAAACAAAGGCAAGACAAAAACTTGGAAAGATCCACTGTGTTAAGATGCTTAACAAAAAGGACTCTAAGGAAACATTCTAAAATATTAGTAGTAATTATCTCTGGATGCTGGAATAATAAGTGGTTTTTAAAACTACTTATTTTTTTTAAAAAACTACTCCAGTTCTGTACTTTACCATTTATTAATCCTTCCCAAAACAATTGTTTAAAATAGAATATTGCAACACTGACTAAACTATGAGAGAGACCTGTACAATTAATCAGACTAGAAATAATGCCACTCCAAAACTCAGCTACAAATACGGCCATGTGATTCATCTAAACAGAGGAGACACAATGGCACCATAAGTGGGAAAGCTAGTCATGGGATCTGCTCACTGTTGGTATAATGTAATATTAACTAAATATTATTAAAGTCTGTTTGCATGAATGTAGATACACTGATTGCTTGTGTTTAAAATCAACATCAGCAAAAATGCTCTAAAAAAACTTCTTAGTTGCCAGTTTATACAATTCTGTTAAAATTGCATTTTAACAATGAACATTAATAGCTTTAGAAGCTTCAGATTAATAAACAAGTCTACTGCTTCCGCAGAGAGAAAATCCAAGGTAGGCATTCTTTTTGTTTATCTAGTACTTTGTTTTTTCAGCAGCTGGTGGGGATTGGGGTTGGGGAGAAGTGAAGAAATATAGTATGCACCTACCCAGTTTTGAAAGTGATAGCATCATTTACAATTTCACAGAATTGAATTGGTAGCTCCTGCAGGGAGGGAATTTTGCTGAACTCTAATTCCCTCCGTGGATCCACACATCTAATTGTATTTCTCCCATACTGCCTTCCTGTTTGTCTCCTCATTCATCTTCTTTGGTCAGATGACAACTCAGTCAGTGCCCACTTCCAAATTCTAATTTTCCCCCTCATAATTTCTCATCTTACTGACCACAGTCAAACAGGAGAAAGTTAGGCTGAGCTGTTTTTGAAAGATACTTTAGATAAAGACCGAACAGATGCTGAAATCCTTCAAGAAGGAAGACAGCTTGCTAGGTGAGAATTGATCAGGATTTTGTTTGCTGCTTCTTTGGGGAAGATTGATCATTTAATAACTTTAGGGGATATCTGCCTCAAATGCAAAGACTGTAATATGAAAATGTGAACTGAACTTCCAGGCCCTTTGCTATGAATTATACATTTATGAAATTTATTTATAATTATGGAAAGTCAAACACATTTTATTTATTCCTAGATGGTAATGCTTTTAACTAAGAAAAAGCATCTGATTAATAACAATGTTCTAAATAGTAAATCCAATCCCTGTTCTTATTCTTCACTTTTCTTCTCCTTTAAAAGTAACTTTTTTGGCCAGGCACGGTGGCTCACACCTGTAATCCCAGCACTTTGGGAGGCTGAGGCAGGCGGATCTTGAGGTCAGGAGATCGAGACCATCCTGGCTAACACGGTGAAACCCCATCTCTACTAAAAATACAAAAAATTAGCCAGGCGTGCTGGCGGGCGCCTGTAGTCCCAGCTACTCGGGAGGCTGAGGCAGGAGAATGGCGTGAACCCGGGAGGCGGAGCTTGCAGTGAGCCGAGATCATGCCACTGCACTCCAGCCTGGGCAACAGAGTGAGACTCCGTCTCAAAAAAAAAAAAAAAAAAAAGTAACTTTTTTGATTATTACATTTAAAATATGGTTATTATTTTTAAAATTTGGCAACTACAAAGTTTAAAAAATGCTATTTACTTTGTGTCAGTACTATCTTTATATTGTTTTTGCTTTGTTTGGGAATGTTAAGGTACTATAGTAGAATAAGCCTGTGTTATTCGACCACTGTAATAGAAAAAGACCTGGGTTTTAATCTTAACTCTACCACTTCCTAGCTGAGATTATGGTTAAGTTCCTTAAGCTCCCTGAAACTCTTTTCTTTGGCTGAAAAACAAAGATAGTCATATCTGCCTCCATAATTGGTGTGAGGATTTGAAATAATGTATTCTCAGCACATAGTAGGTGTTCAATTAATGGTAACGATAATTATTGTGTAATATTTATTATAATAAAAATATAATTTTTATTCAATTAATGATAACTATATTATCATTATGCTTTCTATCTTTTAAGTTTCAGAATCTAATTACACTCTTTGCAGAATTTTTTAGTGTTTGGAAATTTCAATCCTGCTTCTAATTGATTGATAAACACATAGTCTGTGGAACTGAGAAAGGCTACTACCAATTTCTCAGATGAGCATACTTTCACAATACCTCAGTGAGAGATTTTCCATGTCTGCTGTGCTCATTAATGTGTATGAGCCTTCACTCAATTGAAAATTACCCAAGTAGGGCGTCCATGTTTCATATACTATGAAACCCCTTGTAGCCAGACTACTCAATACATACCCACTGCTACTGACAGAGTTAATAATATACATCAAATATTGCTCATTGATTCTTCTCTTTTTGTCAATGCAAAAAATCCATCTATAGTGCAGCTCTATTTGACACCATTTAGAGGTGGACTATTGGTCCAACCAAACTGGAAAAAGCTGCCTCCACTAACTGAAAGCTTTTCTCACATGATAGCTGTGTGCTGTTATTAATGAGAGAGCCTCTAGCTCCTGGTTCTCAGTCACAGATGCACACTGGAATAATGTGAAGATTTTTTCCAAATACTGATGCCTTCCTAGGTCCCACGCCCAGGGATTCTGATTTAATCAGTACCTCACCAGAGCTTCTGCTTTTTGAGTAGCCATTGAAACCCTGTTAGTGACTCTACTTAGAGTTAAGAATTTGTATGTGCTTTGTGAATTGGTTGTTTTATCTTCTTACTTTCTTCTTGTTGTCATTATCCCCTCTATTCTAACACAGTTTCTCATCTAACTTCTCTATCGCTTATGTTTTTTCTTTCTCCAGTCTCTGTGTTTGACCTGTAAACAAGGAATTTCAGTTGGGAGATAGGGGATGGTGTCCTGTGAATTTAGATTTCTTTAGACCCTGCCCTGTGTTCTGCACTATTCTAGGCTCTTTATTTCCTTTATTCTTCACAGCAATCTTGGAAGACAAGTGAGAGCACCTCATCTACCATTAAGAAAGCTGTAATTCACTGAAATTAGTTCGCTCACTCTATATTATACAGCCAGCAAGAGCCTGGATTCAAGCTCAAGATTATTCTGATTTCAAAACTCTTTCCACTCACTGTGGATTACAAAATCAGAGCCCTTGGATGAGGCTAGGGGATGGTAGAGGTGGTCACATAGCAGAGTGAAGCTGGCCAAGTATACAGCAATGAGGAGAGGTAAGGACAGTGGCAAATAAAGAACGAATACCCCTAGAACATTCAGATGCAAAAAAAAAAAAAAAAAATGTACTGCAGATCAACACATCTATCTGTACACTCAATTTGGCTTGCAAGTCACCAGCTTTTACCCTTTCTTTTTCCAACTTTGCAAAATAACATTCATGCCATTTCCCTCTGCAACCACATAAAAGAGGCATGAAATACACTGTGTGACCTCGAGTGGGAGAACTGAGACTAGTGGATAGAAGTAAAAGGAGGTGAATTTTGATCGGATATGTTTCATAGACTTTCCTATCAGAGCTGTCCAGCAAAGGAACTGGCTGCCATGAAGCAGAAAGCTCCACGCCAAGAGGACAGAGCTGAATAAACCTCTGTAGCACTCCCAAGGAAAGGTGTCTTCCCATGGATGGAAGGTACAATTCTGTTAAATGTTTATTGACCTTTCAAGCGTGTGTCATGCCCTGTACTAGCCTCCGTGGGAACTGTTCAGATACAAAACCTCCCATGGAGACTGCAGTCTTATTAGATAGCCTGGCATCATGCTAACAAGTCTTTAACTATGTCTTTAGCCCTTATCACAACCTCAAGTGGTAGATGCCATTAACCTGAGTTAAGAGATGAGGAAATTCAGACTTAGAGAGATTTAGAAAGTTATTTAATGGCACACAGTATTAAGTGACAGGGAAAGGATCTCAGCCAGGAAGTAAAGTCTGTGCTCTTAATGACTGTTCCAAATATCCTCCCTCGGTAGGGACACCAGCTCAGAAACCTGAGTCATCATTCAGGAAATCTGTCCCAGCCCTGGTGTCCCAATACTTAAAATTTAGGCGATTTCACCCTGTCCCAACCATTGCAAAAAGGAGCAAGCTGAGAATCCCCATTCTGCCAGCTTCTTCTGGTTGCTAGAGATGTGATACGAAGACCACAGTAAACTTGGCTCCATATGATTAAATAACAAGGGAACCAATTGCAAATTGGCTTCAATTTTTCACTCTGTTATGTCCAAAGAAGACTATAAAACAGAAGTTCTGAGTGCAAGCATTGCACAGCTTTTCTCATTTCAAATGTAACTTTGAAATCAGCATGACAACCTGCTATCAAGAAATAAACATATTGACAGGCAACCTTGCCTTGTGAAGCGGAAACACAGGGAGATGTTAAGAGACCTGAGTGAACATCCTGATTCTGCCCGCTTACTAGTTTTGTAATCTTGCATTTCACTTCATTTCAGTGATTTCTATTTCTGTATGTGTAGAGATAGAGTTTGCACGTTGTTATGGGGAAACCCTTCAATGTATTGTAGGTGCTCAACAAATGTTTGCAGTCCTTCCTTGAACACCAATTGAAAACTGTTGAAAACAGCCTTAAAATGGGCATAAATTGGAATCTTAAAAGATTTACCAGAATTGATTTATAAACTCAGTATAGCAGTAACATGCAATAAGGTCATTTAAAAGAACATAATTCTGTTTTTCAAAAAAGACATTTATTGAACTGGAGGAAAAGGAAGGGATGAGAATGGGAAACTGACATTTATTAAGCTCCTGGTCTCTGCCAGGCCATGTTAGACCTTTCCAGACATTTCGTTTGTTCCTCATAACAGTCTTGTGAGATAGCCATTTTTATCCCCATTATCATAAATGGTGAGCTGTAAGACTGAGAAGTTGAGGAAACTGC
Organism: Pongo abelii; assembly: GCF_028885655.2. Classification (NCBI taxonomy): domain Eukaryota; kingdom Metazoa; phylum Chordata; class Mammalia; order Primates; family Hominidae; genus Pongo; species Pongo abelii. The sequence goes on along the minus strand of NC_085928.1, from coordinate 189,937,316 downwards.
TTGAGTGTCCAAGACTGGATTTGAACTCAAGTCCCCAGACTACCTGAGCCTTTCTAGTGGGGACCATAGTGTCTATTGATTTTTGTTGAGCAAAAGTCTCTTCTTAGAAGGCTGGACTGAGTGTAAACCTCCCATGTTTTATGCATCTCTGAAAGTAGCAGTCTGCTATTATCTTAGTTAATAGCTGCTCTTCCAACAGAGATTTGTGGACACAAAATTTCTAAAATTTCTGATATATTCCCTCCATTCCCTAAAATTTGTAATGGCTCCTGATGAAATACCCGGACATCATGATGACCTGTTTCTATATTAAAAAGTAGCCTTTGAATTCATAAATTGTTCTAATTGTAATTTGAGTGGAATATAAGTTTATAAACTTTTTCAGTTATTTTTTGGGGGGAGGGCATATTCTTCCGGCAAGTTTGTTGAGAGAGCCCCATTGAGAGTAAGCATCACTTGTCCTCAATGTGTGAGTTACCCAGTTTTACCAGGAAGCCTTATCTGGTCCTGCTTCCTTCTGCTTTACCCAGGGAATTTGAATAGCTGATGTGGAAAGGAAAAAGGAGATGGAGCACAATTGGTAGAATTAAGCATTGTGTTGAGAATTGTTACTGAGTCCTTCAAGAGACCTTTGTCTGACTTAAACATCTAAGAATTCAAGCCTTGTTTTTCTCTCTCATATATAGTGACAGCAGTGGGCCACAGATGTCACGTGCTTAGTGCTCACCGCCTCTGCTGTCTTATTGTGATTCTCCACGTGGTAGAATAAAACATTGCACACAGAATGCAGACCACATTCAGCTTCCCAGAAAGTTAGCTTCCAGTGAGCAGAAACTGAATTTCCATACCTAAATTCTGTAGGAAAGGATTTGACTAATTGGACATGACTTTCTGTTCTCCTCACAATAATTTACTGCAGGCTAATTATTACACATTTAAATACTTTGGATAAATGAATTAAAAGCCAGTTTTCCTCTTTATTCATCCAATTCATTAGACGATTTCATTTTAGGAAATGAGGAAGTAGATGTGATTAATTGTGCAACAAATGAGCAATTCACTCACTTGTACAAGGAATAAGAATCTCTATGCTAAGAGATGGAATGATTTGTTTCCCCACTGCCAAGGTGGCTGCTGGCCATACAGGGCATAGTGCTGATGATAGCACTAACCTAATATAAAGATGCTTGCTTGAAATCCAGAGCAATCTTCATCTACCATAAATAGGAAAGTAAGCAGGATTCTAAAAGTAAATATACTAAAATAATAATAACAACAATTATGTTCAACTCATGTAGAGCATTACTTTTGCAAGTGCTTTGGTATATGTTACATCATTTGATTGTCACACAACGACCCTGGTTGTTAGTATTGTTACTATCCCCATTTTACAGATAAGGAAACTGAGGTTCAGAGGACATTACTGCATTGCTGGAGGACGCATAGCTCATAAGTAGCAGAGCCAGAATTGGAACGCAGGCCTCCTGATGCCAAAATAATATGGCCTTTCCATTACGTCTACTATACGTAACCTAAGAGGACAAAATGGAGAGAAGAAAAGATCAATCTGAAAGCTGTGTCCTTTGGTTGTTCTAGCTCAGGTCACCACACATGCTATGTCCCTGTTCCCATCAACAGGCAGCTGGCCTTGAAGGGCTGGAGCAGGGTCGGGTATCCAGGAGACTCAGTTGACAGGTGAGCTCTGTCGCAGTCCACTGCCTTCCATGTGTGCGTCCCAGTGAAGGCAGAGTCCTGGGAAGAAACCATCCGTCTCATGCGCCTGGGTCGAGAGAGGGAATCCGGGTGCAGTGGGAGGGAGGTGAGGACCAGTGAATTCAAGATAAAAGAGATTCCGCGCCTCCGAGTGCCCGCGGGTGCCACAGCCCTGCAGAAGCGCCGGGGCCTTGGGCATGCGCGCAGCGGGCGCGGTCACAGGCTCCGGCCCCGCCCAGCCGCCTCCGCGGTCCCGCAGTGTTGTCATTGCTCTGGCAACTGCGGACACATCCCACGCCAGAACAGCCGCGAGAGGGACATCGGGTTCGGAGTGGCCCTCCTCAGGCTCCAGGTGCAAAGTGCTCCAAAACAAAGCATCAGAAATAGCAGCCACGAAAAGGAGCCCTCGGAGAAGAAATGAGGCCCAGGCTTCTTGGGAGAAGATGCAGAAAGGGCTGTCACAATTAATTTCAGTCCGGAGACCAGTTTCTGGGAGGGTTCAATAGACTAGAAGTACATACAGACGGCAACAGCTTTTCCACCAGTGGTAAAAAGCAGAGTGAACCTTAAATCCAGATCCTCTTCCTCCAATCAACCTTTTCTTTGAAAAGCTGATAATCTTCTTTTCTTCTTCTTTTTTTTTTTTTTTTTTTTTTTTTGAGGAGTCTCCCTCTGTCGCCCAGGTTGGACTGCAGTGGTGCGATCTGGGCTTACCGCAACCTCTGCCTCCCGGGTTCAAGCGATTCTCCTGCCTCAGCCTCCCAAGTAGCTGGGATTACAGGCGCCCGCCACCACGCCTGGCTAATTTTTGTATTTTTAGTAGAGACGGGTTTTCACTGTGTTGACCAGGCTGGTCTCGAACTCCTGACCTCATGATCCGCCCGCCTCTGCCTCACAAAATGCTGGGATTACAAGCGTGAACAACTGGGCCCGGCCAAATAATCTCATTTTCAAAGTGAGAAATATTCTATTCTTATAACTAGTATGAGCTGTGTTGGAAAGTTTTCTACTCACTCTTTTCTACCAGGTTAATCCATGTTGCGGGTAGGAGCTTGGATTTTGGCATCGCACAGACTGGCGTTCAAATTCACACTATGCTATTTATTGACTGTGACTTTTGAACAAATACCTTCTCTGATTCTCAGTCCCTTCATCTGTGAAATGGGGGAAATGCCACCAACCTGATAGAGTTATTTTGAGAATTATATGAAGTACCGAATGTTGAATGGTTACTATAATATCATGGTAAATGAAATAAGGCAGACGCAAAAGGAAAAATAGAGGCTTTTGAGCTGAGGGGAAGGGCAAGAGTTCTTGTTTAATGGCTGCAGAATTCCAGTTGGGAATTTATACGTTCACAATGTGAACGTATAAATGCCGATGAACTGTACATGTTTAAATCGGCAAAATGATAAATGTATGTTATGTATATTTTAACACAATAAAATAAACAAATTTTAAAATGTTTACAATAGAGCTTGGCACACAATAAATGGCTCTAATCTTGTGCCCCACCCTTCGCATACTTCTATCACTTGCTATTATTTGCACTGTATTTTATCCATTGTGTCTGCCACTACTGTTACATTTCAATCTTCTTGAAAGTAAAAGACCACTGGTTATATCTTATTCATCTTTTCTACCTCCGGCCTACCATAATGCCTGGCACACGTTAAGCACTCATTAAATGATTTGGGGAAAAAGAGGTTGCTCAAGACTCTTCCCCTCCTGTTTCTTACATTTTTAAAACCTCTCAACGTTGTAAAAGGCCACTTATTTCTCTTTTCGTGCTGGAAGATCCTTATTTTGGACTAAAATGGTAAGTTCACACTATTGTACCAATGTATTATTTAAGCTTCAATAAATGAAAGAGACATTTCTCTAAATTAGGCCTCTGAGGATTGGATCCATGTTGTTCTTAAGGAGTTACGTCTTGCTCTAAATATACAGGCAGAGCAAAAGTGGAGCATGGGTTGCCGTTCCTTTAGAGTGAAATTAATACTGTATAGAGTATTCTATATCCAGTGTATAACTGGAGCCCCACATGGTTCTGTCTTCGTGCAGTACCATTTCAAAGAAGCAGTAGCCAGATGGCATAAGCTTTGAAGAAACTGTAGGCCATTAATGAAGTTTCCTGATAGTGGCAGCTAAGGGGATCCCATAGCACTTCATGCAGAAAGTCTCTCAAAAGCCTTCTGTAGGTCTCTTTCCATCTCATTAAACTTCTCCGCACCACCCCACACACACACACACAGTAACTGCTCAATTCAGTCTCACTCTTCTCTCTCTCTCACCACCTCTTTCTTTCTCTTCCCAGCTTTCTCTCTCTCTTCCCACCTCTCCCTCTCTTTCTTTCTCTTTACCCATTCCTCTCCTCCAAGCTTCATTCTCATCCACCCCTTCCTCATCCATGCCATGCTGCCATGCCCACTTGCCTGTCTGCAAAGTCCAGGCCCCTTGTGTCTGACTGTTCCCTCTGCACACAGTCCCTAGGAAGCATAATCAGGTCACCCGCACTGACTAGTACCCAACAAGAACCAGCACATAGTCCATCCCTCTTCCTGAAATTCTGGTAAAAAAATAAATTAAAAATTTGCACCTCATGTAATGCTGAGGAGCCCCTATGTCAGCATTTCTAGGATGTGCTCATGGAGAACTATTTGGCTGTCATCATATAACTTTCCTTTTATTTTTATCCACCCTCATTTATAGGACCATAAGTTGATCAAAATGATACCAACTCATTTTTTCCTCTGGGTTCATGTCTTCCAACTTTGCATGATGTACACCACCAGACCTGCTTTTCTCAGGACACTCACCAAGGGGACCTGGCAATTCACACCTGTCTGCTCACTCAGTGGGGGGCCTGAGTGCACAGCTATAACCTCTTTATGGCTAATGAACATGCTAATTGAGGCACTTGGCTCTAGGTAATGAAGAAGTCTAGGAATGTGAATTGCCAAATCATTTGACTTTGCCCCTTTGTAAATGAGGGGCCTAACTGGGCTATATGTTCTAAGTTCTCTGGGCCCAGAAGTCTATGTATCTGTAGTTAACACATACATTACCCCTAAAGCCCAGTTTTCACTTGCTTCAGACTTCCTTTGAAGCTTTAATTCCCAAGACCTATTATTTTATTTCCTCTCTTCTGAACCCTCTGAACATCTTGCTTTAGTTTAAGGCTTCAAGAATAGCCATCAATACAAATTACAGAGCCCACCCCCTAGAGTTTTAGATTCAGTAGAGAAATTGCGTTTCTGACAAGTTATCGTGGTATGTGGGTGCTTCTGGTCTAGGAACCATACTTTGAGAGCCACTGGAGTGAGAATTTTAAGAAGACTTTACCAACACTTTCTTATAAGAGGTATCAATCCTGTTTTTCAGAGCTGATGACTCCTGGTTTCTTCAGTAAGCATCTTCATTTCAAAGGATGCCTACTCAATCAAAAGTAAAGATCATGTAGAAAGTCTAATTTTCAGGACAAGGATACTGAAGTGTAATTTTTAGGTGCAGTGAATTTCCCAAAGGAATTCAAATGGCATAAATTTGTGAGGCAGAGTTTCAGCAGCACGATGCAGTCTTTTCCCAGCCCCTGAGCCATTTACTAGACCAGGTCATCCTTTCAGGGCTCGTGTTTTATGCTTCTTGTGAAGAAAATACTTCTGACAATTGCTGCCTCGGAACTTAACCTCTAATGCAATAAGTGACGGTGCACTGAACTCCAGAAGAGATTTAAGACTGGGGTCTAATGGCTTAAGACAATCCAGCATTGGTCTCACACCCTGCAGGAAGCAGCAGCTGCAGGTCTTAAAGCATTTACAAAATGCAGCGTGCCCCAAAGTCAGTTTCCAAAATGAAGCAATGTCATCCATAAATTTGGAACACTTTAAGAAAGGAATTTACACGTTTTAGCCAACATTCACATCCTCTCCTTGAGGCATGTCTATGTTGAGAGTTCCTTTGCCTCACTTAAAATAGTTATCTTTTTCATTGTGTTCCTCTGTGGTATTTTTCCCATAAGCTCTTATTTTGTGTGGATATGTTAATGAACCTTATAATGCCAACCCCGGTGGATGGATGCAGATAGTTTTATAAACACGCTATTTCCCTTGCCCACCATAGTCTTAAATGATAGTTTAGAGGTTTGTATTCATCATGCTGATCTGATTATACTAGACAGCTCTTGTTAAATCTCCAGAGTAACCAGATTTCAAGGCCTTTTGTGCAGATGCACAATTTTGAAGGGATTAACAGATTAAATACCTTCTAACCTCTCATGTATATAAGTTAGTAATGGACAGGGTGCCTTTGTTAGCATCTCAACTCCATTGAACCTAGTGGGAAAAAGGGTGATCCACCAGCCCAATTTTAATAGATGAAAGGAAGAATTTCTTGCCTAGATGACATGAGCAATTTTATCTCTATGAATCTCCATTTGAGAGAGTGTGCCCCATTTTGTATGTTCACCTCTGCAGAGTTTACCTTTAGGATGTTTACTTCATCAGAATCCCTTTTTATATTTAGTATGCCTTTTGGTTCCATAATTATACGGTGTTAGTGAGAGTGATGTTGGAGGTGGTGAAGGTAGTGGTGACAGTGGTGGTGGAGGTAGAGATGGAGGAGGTGGTGGAGTCGATGGAAATGCTGGAAGTAGAAGTGGAGATGGTAGAGGTGGTGCTGCCAAGCAATGCTAGAACTGGTGGATCCCACCCCACTTTCCAGATGAGGAAACTGAAGCCCAAAGAGGAGATAACATTATCATTTCACACAGGAGAAACATTTCTCTGCCTCTTTTCTGTCCCACTTGCACAAAACCTGGTTAATATTGGGTAGTCCTAACAAATAATACCAAAACTCTTGAACTAAGGTTCCAGAGTTACCAAATCCTTACAACCAGGTACTCAGAAAGAATTAGGACATTCTGCTTTCCCCAAGCCAAAGAGCTGACCTGACTTCTACCTCATCAGGCCACATATGTCCTATATACACTGCAAGGGAAAACCCAAAGCCTAGGTTCTGTGTAGTTGGAACTAGGGAACACACTGGTCTTTCCTGGAGAAATAAAATTAAGATGATTGGTCATTATATTATTATGGTTACATGAAAGGAGGCCAGAGTTGAAAGATGATAAGTGTGCTTGCAGGCAAAAATGTCTGCTTCACAGAGGCTGTTTTTTTCAATAAACTTTTTTTTTAAATTTTGGAGTAGTTTTAGATTTACAGAAAAGTACACAGATAATACACAGAGTTCCCATGTACCCCGCATGCTGTCTCTCCTACTGTTAGCATCTTACATTACTATGGTACATTTGTTACAACTAATGAACCAACCTTGGTCCTTTGGTACTTACTATTAACTAGACTCCACACTTTGTTTGGATTTCATCTGCAGTTCCCTAAATATAAAACAATATGAACTTTTTACTTTTGTAACATGGTAAACTCCATCACACAAGATGGCCTGAAGCTCCTTAAGGGTAGGCTCTAATTATATACATTTGTTCTTATTTCTTTTAGCACCTTGTATATGTATATATACATATATATGTATATATATGTGTGTATATATACATATATGTGTATATATGTGTGTATATATACATATATGTATATATGTGTATATATGTGTATATGTGTATATGTGTATACACATATGTGTATATATATATGTGTATATGTGTATACACATATGTGTATATATATATACATATATATATATGAGGGGCACAATAAACGTATTGACTGATTACGCTACTCTAATACCCCATTGATTCTGTTTTAGTACAAGATAATTCACCAACCTCACTCAGTTTAGTAATAGTTTTATACACCTAGAATATAAACGAGTAGCAAAGGTTACTCATGCTATCCTGTAAGCTGTCAAGTGTATTCCGCTTACTTTTCAGAAAGCCCAGCCTAAATCTCAGAGCTGAAGATAGTGGTGATAGCCATGGAGTAAAGGGTTAAGCTTTTGAAGGTGATGCTAAAGACAGCGCAACAGAGAAAGGCTGGTGGCTCAAGAACCCCATAAATCCCTGCTCTGCTTGACTCTTCTCCTTGGTGACTAGGCTCTTGGAGAGGTACATGGCACCCTGTCCCTCCTCTCTAGGGTACCTACACATAATTATGTCCAGCCCTTCTAGCAAAGGCCTCATTTTTTCAGAACTCAGCTTCCTTTACAAATTGAAGGTTTATCTGGAAAGTTAACAGGGCAGAATTAAGTTACTCAGAACCAACATAAAGGAGAAAATCATGAGACCCAGAGCTTAAGTTTAAAATTAAAAGCAGCTCCTTTTGATGAAATAATAATAGCTAACATTTCCTAAATGCCAGGCACTATTTTCCTGGGTTTATTAACTCACTTTATTTTCTAAGAATCCAAGAGATAGGTTTTCTCTTACATATGTAGAAATTTCTTTTATTCCTTTCTCTTCCACATGTTCAAATACATAGATGAATCCCATCTGACATATATTAGTATATTGCATCTTGAAAAATAAAGTACATTGCCAGCATATGAACCTGATTCCAGAACCCTTGAAAATAATGACAGGAGAAAAATATAATCAATAAGGAATCATTTGGCTCAACTCCACCACTCTCACTACCCTATCCCCATCTCCTTCTTACCCACACAGACAGAAACACACATACAACATACAGTGGACTGCCATGACAGCTACTGTCTTGATTCGTTTTGTGTTGCTATAACAAGATACCTGAGACTGGATAATTTATAAAGAAAAGAGAGTTATTTGGCTTACAACTCTGGTGGCTGGGAAGTCCAAGAAACGTGGTGCTGGCATCTGCTCAGCTTCTGGTGAGGGCCTCATGCAGCTGGCAGAGAAGCAGAAGGGAAAGTGGGTATGCCAAAAAAAAGAAAGAGCCAAAATGAGGAGGAACTTCACTTTATAGCAACCCATTCTTACACTAACTAATCCAGTCCCATGTGTGAGAATTCACTATCACAAGAATAGCATCAAGCTCCCCATGATGGTGGAGGCCCCATAGTCCAGATGCCTCCCATCAGGCTCCACCTCTTAAAAGTTCCACCTGCAACATTGCTGCCCTGGGAATTAAGGTTCCAATGTGAGTTTTGGTGGGGACACTCAAACCATGCAACTACCAAAATAACTGTGACTACTTGCAAATTTTTATAGATAGAAAAAGAATTACTAGGTTAACTCTAAATAACATGTATTTCTCATTATTAAAGTGATATATGCGCATAGTAGAAAATAAACAACAGAAAAATACAAGTTTTGAAAAGAAAGTGGAAATAACCCAAAAGCACATCCCACATGGGGTGGAGGCCCCAGTGGCCCAGATGCTAATGGTAGAAAATAAATAACAGAAATATATACGCTCATGGTAGAAAATAAGCAACAGGAAAATACTTACAAGTTTTGAAAAGAAAGCAAACATCCCACAATAGTCATTTCTACTATTTTGTTGTAGCTCCTACAAATCTTTTTTTCTATGTATATATGGTTTTCTTTCATTGAAGTCACACTGCATGTACACTTTAATTCTGAAACTTTTTTACATAGCATTACACAGTATCATTTTCCCGTGTTATTATAAATTATTCAAAAGTATCATTTTTGTGACTAGGGTAGCATCATGTTTCATATTGTAAGTCAGGACTCGAAGAAGTCTGCCCCTCTGCCCCTTTGCCACTATACTGGGTGCAACTCTTTTTTTTTTAATTCTCATATAATAAAAAGATCATACAGGCCTTCGTAAGCTTGGTTTCACTTCTGGGTTTATTCATGGCCAAGTTATTTCTGCCAAAATCAGGTCCTTTACTATCCAAAATGCTTTAATATTGACATCTGACCATTTATAACAGGAAGGCACATAAACACAGTGACTCTCTAATTTATGATACTGAACTAGTAAAAAGAAAATGCTTTTTAAAATACATTAATGCAGTCAAATGCTACCACATAAGGAAATCAATATTTTTGAGATGATAGTTTCCAAACAATTAGAGTATTAGTATTGAGCCCTTTTGTGTGTTCAGCAAAAACCCAAACAAGGAGAGTAATAAATGGTATAGGGAATACAAATTGATATTAGATTCATAATAATATTTTCTGGTTAGATAATTTTTATTTGCTTGATGTTAGGTCAATGGAAATAAAGTGGAGAGAGTATAGACTTTGAAAACAATAACTGAATTCAAATTCCAGGTTTGCCATTCTGTAATTTCATTTTTTACTAGGCAAGTTGTTTAACCTCTGAGACTCAGAGACCTCACCCACAAAATAAGATTCACAGTGTCCACCTTATCATGTCATTTGCGCTAAGGATTAATTGAGACAATGTGCATGAATGTTCTTAGTGCATGGTACATAACAGAGGCTTCATAAATGATAGTTCTCACTACCATTTCTTTTCCCTAAATAGCCTGGTTTACTCAACAGACATTTAGCTTAATCCCTGGTTCAGTACACATAATCTTTCCAATCTTCCTTCCTTCCATATGTATACATAGATCTTGCCATATCCACTTGTGCAGAAATGTGCTATATGTAAATGTGAATTTTACTCTATGAAAATACATATAAGATATCCTCCAGAGTAGCAGCTATTCATATGCATGAATTGTATGCCAACCTGCTTGATCTGGATAGAGCTGGTGCAGGCTGGACGTAATAGCAAGCTGGCCGGAGCATTTGCTCTGCTCATCAGTCGCCAAGCCAAATTCGGCAGATCTGCCTGGCTTGTCAGAGAGGATATCCGTTTCTTCTTTTGTGTCCCATTGGGTCTTCTGAGTCCTGGAACAACCTTCCCAGCTAGAGAAGTGTTCTGCCATCAGGCATGTCAGAGTGGGTCACAATTCAAACATAGGGAACAGACTGCAATCTAAAGCAGTGCTACTCAAGGTGGTCCTAAGACCAGCAGATCAGCACCACCTACAAGCAAATTTGGGGACTCTGCAAAGGCCTACTGAATCAGAATCTCTGAGGGTGAGGCTCTTCAGGTGAGCCCGATGCTTGCAAAATTTTAATTTAAAGTGAAACTTCCTTCATTCAACAAATGTTAATGGAGCTCCTGCCTCTCTCCCCATCGCTCACTTGTCACCAAAAACACTGGCTTCCTTGCTGAACCTTGAAACAGGAGGAGGAAAAGTAAAGACTTTTGATGTAACTACCCAGAACAGTTAAAATTCCATTTGTATTTCATCAATGTTCCTAGTTCCAATTTTCAGACTAGTTTCCAATTTCTTTTAGAATTTTAAAAATTCAGTTAAAGTGCTTGCTTTTTAGCAATAGAAATTTCACTGGTATTGAAATTAGTTTTCTCAGAAAAAAAGAGAATTGTATATGGCTCCATTATCTCCAGTCACCTCATCTAGGACAAGCTTCCCTGGAAAATGCCAGCATTAGCAGCATGAGCTGGTGCTGTGGATGATAGCTTTGGCACAGAAGGCACATGTGCATATAGCACTTACGCAGCAGGTGGCCATAATCATTTCCATGACTGGCTGTCGATTTCCTGGTAACAAGAGTCGCTTGGGTACATGGGCAGGACAAACACACATGGTCCAGAGCAGCCATCGGTGCTAAAAACAATTCAAGATATGTGTGGATCAAAGTCAGGGGTCATTCATTATGTTAACTGAAATAGGCCAGGTGCAGAAAGGCAAATACCATGTGCTCTCACTTACATGTGGAATCTAAAAAAATTGAACTCATAGAAGCAGAGAGCAGCATGGTAGTTACCAGAGGCTAGGGGTGTGGGCTGGGAGGAGTTGGGGATATGTTGGTCAGAGGATACAAAGTTTCAGTTATTCAGGAGATCAAGAGATCTATTGTACACCATGAGGACTATAGTTACAACAATGTATTGTATTCTCAAAAATCTCTAAGAGAGTAGATTTTTAAGTGTTCTAACCACAAAAATGCTAATATATGAGGTAATGCATATGTTAACTAACTTAATGAAGCTATTCCACAATGCATGCATATTTCAAAACATCATATTGTACATGATAAATATATGCAATTTTTGTCAATTTAAATAATTATCAATTTTTTAAAGTCTGGGATCATGAATTACTTCATCAAAGATATCTTTAAAAAAGTTAAGAACATGAATAGAACTTAAATTAACTTTTATTTTTCCAATTTTAAATAAGAATCAAATCAAATAATATTTGAAATCCTATCTCTTGTGGCTTTTGAAATGTCTTATATGCATTTGCCTAGTACTCATTCCACAGAATATCATGAAGCAGAATTTGGCAATACTAAAACATTATTTACCTTTACTTTGCTTAAAACATGAAGATAGATCTTTTTTGGGGAGGTAGGGTTGTTTTGTTTGGGACTTTTTTGGTCTAATTTTAAAGCTTATCCCTGTTCATATATGAAACTCAAGCAAATGTAAACAGCAAAATAAAAAGCAGCTCAAATTCACCGTAGGTAATTGCTGTCAATATTTTAAAAGGCATTCTTACATATATTTCTCTATAATCACACACGCGCACACACACACACACACAACTTTATGTAAAAAGGACTATACTATACCTGAGGTTTTGAACCCTATTTTTCCCCCCTCCCTATGTCCTGGAGATCTTCCAGTCTCAGTAAATATAAATATAATTTATCTTTTTAAATAGCTGCATAATGTTTTGTTTACTGGGTTATAATGTACATGATATGTTACCTATTTATAGACAGGTATGTTGCTTCTAGTTTTTATAACTCTAAATGAGATTAGGATAAACATATCCTTGTATATGGAAATATTTGCACATTTCTAATTTTATCACTAATAGAAATAACTAGCAGTGAAATTAGTGATAGAAAGCCATATGCATTTAGAAGTTTGGTTCCATCAGCAAACTGCCCTCCAAAAACACTGTCACACTTTTTAATCTTTGCCAATCTGATAGACAAAAATTGATAACTCGTTTTGATTTCTATTTCTTTCATTATAAATGAAGTTAAAGAAAATTGAGTTTAGATACATGTGAACTTAACTGATCATCTCAGGAACCCTCTGGTTAACATTTGAGTTAATTGGGCTATGCTGTATCCAATGAATTTTTCATTTATAAGCTTGGAAACATTGCCTCTTTGAACCTCCTTAGAAAAAAAATTATAGCAAGTTTCTCTTAAAAGAAACAGATAAGAATAATTTAAATACATCAGAACATACGGCTTCAGGCATCTTGTCATTTTTCTAAGATATTTATAATCTTGAAAAAAGTATTTGGGAAAAAGTCAAACTTTCCAATGTGGTTCTATCATTATAAATAATTGCAAAAAGCTATTTCAAAAGCAGACTGTGAAGAGATTAAAAGTCAGGAATCCTGGGCTCTCTGTTCCAAGGCTGCCCCCGACCAATTCAGTGACCTTATGAAATCGACTTCACCTCTGTGGTCCTCAATTTCCTCCTTCAAAAAAAGTGGAATGGATTGAATAGATGTCCTCTGAGGCCTTTGCCGCCTGAGATGTGATGATGATCTGCATTCTTAGGACAGTAGCTTTGCCAGGTCCATTACTGACAGAGGTCCCAATCCTGGCACCAATTCGACTCTAGCCTTCTATCTTGAACACAACAATAGACACTCAGCTTAAATCTTGGTCAAATGCAATGAATTCATTTTTTATTTGAAAAACATTTAATAATCTAGACAAGTTGGAGAAATGTATCATTTATTTCTGTATGTGAGTGGGTTTGTGTATGTGTGTGTGTTTTTTAATTTATTCATTTCTTAAACATTTCTTAGGTATGTACTGTCTTATAGGCTACTGCTGGAAATACAAGGCTGAACAGGACAAATACTTCCTTCCTCAAGGAACTCAATATCCAGTGGAGAAATGGACAAATAAGCAAACAGGGATTGTCTGAAAGAAAACTGTGCTTAAATAGTACCGTTTCTTTCTCAAAATTTACATTTGTATGAGATGGCATTTTCCTTTACCTCCATGTTGCTACAGAGATAAAAATGATGAAAGGTTTAAGCAAGCATAAAATGTCTTTAGAAAAAGCACCAAATATCTGGACCTTTTTTAGAGTAAAATTATCCACTTTGAATGACAGATCCTAACATTTCCTCTTATTTTAACTGCTCAAATATGATTTCAACAACCAGGAAAGCGTGAGGCGTATTTAAAGCCCAAACATGGTTATTTTGTCCTAGTAAGTTAGAGAAAGACCAGACATAGTACAGGACAAGTCTCAGGGGTAGTGCCAATCAATAAGAGATTCCTGTCGGTAGGCAAAGCACCGTATTCACGGAGCACCACAAACTTCAGTTGTACTGACGCCAGTGGCCAGTTTCATGGATTCCAGAATGTGGGCAGAGGCTAGCATTGCAGAAGCCAGACTGGGTGATATTAGCATCCCAGGAAGTTGGAATTTTGCTACTAGGAAGTTATTCCATATATAACAGGAGTGAAGCTACTAATCTAGGATTAAGCTGAACCTTAAGCCTCTGGAAAGGAAGTTAGACACTGTCCAGAAAAAAGAATAAGGTATACAAAGCAGTTGATAACAGAAAACAAAAATCAAAAGAGAAACACAGTTTTATGACCTAGTGCAGTTATTATCAAACTTCTGCATGCATCAGAATCACCAGAACAGCTTGTTAAAGCTCATATTGCTAGACTCCCACATCTAGAATGTCTGATTCAGTAGGTTTGAGTGAGGCCGAAGAATTTGTTTTCAAAAAGGTTCCTAGGTGATATTGATGCTTCTGGTCCAGGAACCACACTTTGAAAAATACTTACAAAACAGACCAAGAACTCACTCAGGCTTGGCAACTCAGACATAAAAACCTTGTTTTCAAAATTGGGAGTGTGAAAGGAAGGGGAATATGTGGAAGCCCGTGGTTTTAGCCCCAGCTATGTCCCGGTCTGATAAACAACAAGAGAACCAGAAAGAGCAAGATAGGTCTACGCAGGTCACCGGGACAGATTTAAAAAACGTGGGTGGGGACAGAGTGACTGACACTGGAGATGTGATTGGTTTGGGAAAAGATGTCATGGGAGTTGAAGGTTATCCATGATCCCAGTTTTGGGGAGCAGGAAAAGGCAGGGGCAGGGACATTAGGCAGGAACTGATCTTAACGTCCACAGGGACTCATAATCATCTCTCTGAACCAGGAGCGGTTGCTAAATGCAAACACGTGCCTGTTCTTTGTGTATACTTAAAGAGTAGTTCTATATCTAAATTCTGCTCCAAACTATAAGGTTTGATCCTATGAAATTACCAATATTTAACAGCTTCTGACTTACCAAAAAAAAAAAAAATGGCAACTTCACAAGATGCAAACTAATGCAATATGAACTGTAAAATAAATGTAATATAGAATATGGACTGAAAATAAACGCAAAATTCTTTATACTTAGCTCTCCTCTTTTGTCAAATAAATTTTAAATGAGGAATCGACTTTGAGGTTTTCTATATTTAGATTTAAGTACTTTGAGGATTTTTCCATCACAGATTTTCCATCCTTGAAACCACTTGCCCAGAACTGACTCTGATCTGCTGCCCCCTGCTGTCAGCTAGGGAAGCAACCTGATTTTTAACTGTTTAGGAGGCTAGAGCTAATCCTTTAAAAAAAAAAATCAGGGTTTCTAAATCCTAAATGTCACTTAGGATTATCCCTTGGTTTGGGTAATCCTTGCCAGTACTTTTCTCCATTAGAAGATTATTGAGACTTGATGGAATAAGTCATTATCATGTGAGCCCTACTGGCCTGACACGTTTCCCTTTTTGGATCTAACTTAACAGAGTTAGAAAAGAAGAATAGAATTACAGCTGGACTCTCAGTAACTCACACTAATGACAGGGACAGCTGTTTACAAATTTCAGTCATCATACTAAGGAGAATGTATGGAAAGGTAATGGCATGGAGGGGCTTCAAGCCTGGATCTTGATGATTTTGCTGGAGTGGGTTAGGATTTAATTGCCTTCAGCAAAAACTGGGGCTTGTGCTCCAGTAGTTTTGTTCTTTATGTGATAAAATGGAAGGAGTATAAGCCAACTCTAGGTCTTTGCCCTCAATTTTTCTCTGTCACATCAAAAGGGACTGCTGGGTTTTTATAAGAATCACTGAGTTTTAGATCTAACACAGAACTGTGCTGCCGGTGGTAACTGATGGTTGCTTGCAGGAAATGATGGAAAATGCTTAAAATTCAATCCAGAATCAGTTGGAGAGTTGAGATTGTAACTCGGATACACAACTGTTTAAATGCTGTCCCCTCCCTACCCACCATTTGTTGTAAATGGTTTTTAAAGGCCCCTCGACACATTGTTTGAAGCTTAGGCTGGGAAGGAAGGGTGTGTGTCCCCAAGAGGCCCTAGCACTGTTTCAGTCCCCACCCTCAGCCATTTGTAAATGGCTCTTTGTCTCCTGGAACCTCCTCCAAAAGGGATGGGTACAGGTGTTCCAAGTTGGGTCACAGGCTGAAAATGTTGAGAATGGCTATTCTGAATTACAGTTGTAATTTAATCCAGCAAATATTATTGAGCTTCTCTCTGTACTAAAGTAGGCTCTGGTGATGCAGGAGCATATAAGCCCACCCAAAGGCTCACAATCTGGCTTCCTGTAAGTGCGTGCAAACTGGTTTTACTCAACTATTACTGAAGTGAAGAGAATTGTTGGCAAATGTTAAACAATTATATGAAAGGAACAGGCAGATAGTACCTGGACCCACTGATCAACCTTAACATAAATAAAAGTGGGGAAACAAGACCTGTGCATTCAAATGCATTGCCTGAATTGGGATGTGCTGGAAGCTTAACATACAGGGTGACTTTGAAAAATTTAGTCCCAGAAATATATACTTCATTAATAATATTGTATGATCACATATTGAAATGATAATTTTTGATATATTGGGTTAAATAAACTAGTACAATAAAAAAGAAAATTATTGGCTAAAACTTTTCCCCCATTTAAACTGCAAACTAGTGTGCTAGTGACGTGAGTATTTGGTACAGTTTACACTATTTCTCACAAGATGAAAACCAAAATCTTTAACTTAGCTCACAAGGTTACACAAACGATGGCGAAGAGCAGGTTTTGTTTGTTTTTTTTTTTTTAATGTCCAATTCCTTGCAGATTGATGATTTTATAAAGACAATAACAATTAATTTTTCAAATAAATGAAATCAAAAAAGTCACACAAAATGCAAGCCCAATTTTATTATTAGTTTAACAAACATAAAATTACTTTGTGAAATGGCTTTAAAAATTTCTGCAATGTAGACTTCCAATTTTTATGCTTGCCTTATCCCCAGTAGGGTAGCAAATAGTTCACGGTCCACATACCACTCTTTGAGTGACACAGTCTAGCCCCTGCCTACCTCTCCCTATCACTCTCTGCAGGCAGCCACACTGGCCTGTTTCCCTTCTTAGAACATGCCTCTCCCCTTACACTGGCAGGACTCCCAACCCCTCTGTGCCTAGTTAATCAGAACTATCTTTCAGATCTCAAGCCACAAGCCTCTGTCTTTACCCTGACAGCCTACATTTAGTCAGGGTCCCTGTCTGTGCTCCATTGTGCCATGTGCCTCTCTTTATCACACGTTTCACCATTTGGAAGAACCTGACTCCTTTACTAAGCTATAAGCTTACAGTGATGGCATCGGTCTTGTTCACCAATGATCTCAAATGCCTAGGACATACTACATGCTCAATAAATACTTGTTTAATTAATAGATAATTAAAATATAATTTGAGCTCACAAAATACAAACTTTCATTTTGTAACTGAGAAAACTAACCTACAGAGAGTTTAAGCAATTTGCTTAAAATTTCCAAGGACATATATATTCAAAACTAAGACCCAGATCTGCCTAAGTCCACACCATTACTTTTTTCCTAAACACACTAAAATGGGGCATTACCCAGAAATCATAAAAATTGTTTTGGATGGTGACCATTTCTATGAGTTGAAGCCACTTCCAAAATTACGCAGAAAGTTTACACAGTTAAACAATATTTTATTTTGTATCTACTCATTCATTTCACAGATATTTGTTGAACACCTACCATGTGGCAGGCATTACTCTAAATGTTGTGAATGTGGCAGTTGTGGAGAAAGCCCAGGGTTTCCTGAACAGACTCATTCTAGTTGGAGAGACAACAGCAAACATAGAAAAATACCCATAATTGGCAATAAGTCCTTTGCACAGAATTAGCACGAGATAAAGGGATGGAGGGACTTTGAACAGAATTAGCACAAGATAAAGCGAAGGAGGGCCTATTTTGGATGATGTAATCAGGAGGCTCGTCTGAGGAGGTGATGCTTGAATTGAGACCTGAATATGAAAAGGGGCTGAGGAGTTCTGGTGGAAGGCAGAAGTGACAGCAACTGCAAAGCTTTGAGGTGGGAACAAGCCTTAGTAAGTTCCAAGAACAGCAAGTGTGGCTGGGCAGGAGGAGGTTCTGACTCCAGGATGAATGAGAAAGTAGGATCCAATCTTGCTTGGCTGGCTGGTCCGAGGACACTGATGTAATCGGATTTGCCTTTTTCTCTGGTTGTTAAGGAGAGCACTGTGGGGTCAGTTGGAAACAGTCCAGCAGCAAGAGGACCAGCTCAGGAGTCCAGGTGAGAGATGAGGGCAGGGTAGCAGCAGTGGTGGTGGCGAGAAGTGGTCCCATTCAAGATTTATTGACTCTGCTGATGGATTGGATATTGCAGGTGAGGAAAAAAGAGAACTTGGGATAATTGCCAGGCTTTTTGACTTGAGCAATTGAGTGAATATTAGTGCCAAAAACAGAAATATTGGAAGACTCAGGAGAAACATTTGGAGGGGGGAGATTGGTTTTAAATCAAGAGTAAAGCTATGTGTGGAGTAAGTAGCACACAGAGTTTCAATATGGTCCATCAGAAACCTTGTGATGCTGACATTTTCTCTAATAATTTTACCTGTGCTTGTATGTTGTGGTATATTAAGTATGTGAATAAGAAGATTTGGGCAGAGTATTAGATAGAATAATTAAATCAAGTAATTGAAACATTAATACTGGCATAGAATATTGGTATCATTTTTCTTTGTTCTGCCTAATATCGAGTTAATTTTCCTAAATTTAGAGATAGCGAGTTAAAACCATTCCTTCATAATATATAGCACTATTTACAAAATTATTTATTACAGCAATGATTCCGTGTCAAAATAGGAAATAATCTAAATTGTCATCAATAAAGTAAATATATTCTTATAACTGAATATTATTATGCAGATATAACAAAAATAAATTCTTTATGCACTGATGTAGGAAAATCTTTAAGATGTATCCAGTAATAAAGGCAAAGTATACAATAATTGGTACAGTATGTTACTTCTTATCATTAGAAGGATAGGATAAAAATATGTGTAGTATCTGTGCTCACTTGCATGGACATAAAGAAACTCTGGAAGGACACATAAAAAAACTAACCACAGTGCTTATGGACAGGGCATGATGGACGGGTGAGCTAGGCAGATGGGGAGTAGGGGCGTGAGGAAGATTTTCTACTGGATGCCTTTTTAAAATTTTTGAACGCTATCAATGTAACACCTACTCAAAAAATTAAATTAAGAAAAATAACATTAGGCAGAGTTTAAAGAGTGACCAGAATTATTATTGAAAACACACTGTGCTGCCAGTAGAAACTTTTTAAGCAAGGCACTTCCACTGGCCTCTGAGCAACCTCCCTGGGAAAGGGAAGATGAGTTTCTGATGTGAACTCTTTCCTCCTTAGGACCTTCTAATTCTTACCTCTCAGATTCTGCACACAGCCTTCCAACTTGGGTAAGAAAGAGAGCTGAAATGTCTAGAATCTAAGATGAAAGTGATAAATAAATAATCTTATTATATTTGCTTGATTGCTTTCTTCTTACTTTGCCAAGTTAAGCGCTTTGCAGTACTTTTTTAAAATTCATTTACTCAAAAAAATTATCTCTTATGTGCAACATACTGCTCTATACCCTAAAATATAAAAATTAATGTGATTTCTGTTGACTCTGTTAATACATTTAAGGTACAAGGAGGCAAGGAAATGCCATCCTTTTTGCAGGTAAGTATTTTTCCATGGTCCTAAGAGATTATTAGGATCGTGGAAATGCAGGTAAGTATATTTCCACGGTCCTGGCCTGAAATGGCTCAGGGCTTAATAAGAACAGCACATGCAATTTGCCAATTTAGGAGGTGAAATCCACTTGCTTCCATTGCCTTTCTAGGTCATGATAAGGATCAAATTTCACTTTTGGAAAAGACAGCTTGTCTCTCTTCTTACCATGAGTGTTTGCTGTGGTAAGAGTATGAATTAAATTATTTCAGCTTTGCGTTTAGGTTTAAAAACATGCTTTCACTCGTTTATTCATTCCAAAAACATCAATCCTCTCCCAGGGACTCAACACTGATGATAGGAGAGAGGGAGATATGAAGATGACTCTGCTTTGGACCCCGTCCTAAGAAGGTGGCATCTAGCTGGGGAGTAATGGCATGCCCATAAATAACTACAGTACATGGCAGAGATGATCGGTGTCTTAGGAAAGGTTCAGATAAAGAGCCCTAAGGAGACAAGTATCAGCTGAGCTAGCAAAGCAACAAAATCTCTTCTCAAGTCCCAGGCAAAGGTCACAGAAGTGGCCTAGGTCAAACCTATCCCCAATATTGAAGCCTGAAGACCTAGTCTGAGAGCGGCTTTTCAACTCAGTGTTCCCAGTGTGGCAGCTGAAGGATATCTCTTGATTATATATCTTAATTTTGAGGTTTTTCTAAGTCTTTGAAGTACATTGCTCACTCTGATGCCTGAGTAGGTTTTGATATTCACTGCCGATGTAAACATGATTTCACCTTATTGGAGATAAATTTAGTTCCATTTTTTCCTGCAAGTAAACAAGGTCAATAACTCTTGTTAGTCCAGTCGCGTAGATGAAACTCAGCTAAAACGTCATTAAAAATAACTGCTAATACTTTTTAAACACTTACTGTGCTTACTTTATAAGCATTGCTTCATCTAGTTCTTATGTCAGACTTAGAAGTTAGACAGTTATTACTGTGCTCATATTACAGATGAGAAAATAGAGACATAAAGAAATTATCTATAGTCATACTGCTACTAAGTGGGAGAGCTAGGAGTTCAATTTTGATCTGAGTGATTTCAAAACCATGATCTTAAGCGTTATGCCCGTGATTTTCAAACGTTAGCTTGCATAGAATCACTTGAAGGGGTTATTGAAACACAGCTTGATAGCTTCACCCCAGTTTCTAATTTAATGGTTTGAGAGTGGGCTACAAGAATTTGCATGTCTAACAAGTTCCCCCATGATGCTGATGCTGAGGCTGCCGATGCAGGTGCTGCACTTTGAGAAACGCTGCACTCTGCTACACTTCTACAAATGGTAATTTCCCCAGTGTTCTTTGGAAGAACTTGAACCCAGTCTCACTGGATAAATATTTATGCCAATTCTCCCTTTATTGGAATAATCAAGAATTCACTTGAGGGCTTTTTTTTTTTTTTTTTTTTTTTTTTTTTGAGATGGAGTCTCGCTCTGTCGCCCAGGCTGGAGTGCAGTGGCGCGATCTCGACTCACTGCAAGCTCCGCCTCCCAGGTTCACGCCATTCTCCTGCTTCAGCCTCCCGAGTAGCCCGCCTAGTAGCCGAGTAGGCACCGAGTAGCCAGCCTCAGGTGCCCGCCACCACGCCCGACTAATTTTTTTGTATTTTTAGTAGAGACAGGTTTTCACCGTGTTAGCCAGGATGGTCTTGATCTCCTGACCTCGTCATCCGCCTGCCTCGGCCTCCCAAAGTGCTGGGATTACAGGCGTGAGCCACTGCGCCTTGCCTACTTCAGGTTTTTGAACAGACTGACTCACAGAGAATTTAAAGCAAATATCCAAAATATTAAAATTCCCAATTACATAATTCATTTTCTATGAAATGAATATGAAATTCTTTTTCATGAAGGGCAAGGCTGATCTTTCTACATGAATTATGAAGATTTTTAAATTAGTTGAATAACATTCTGATCACAGCTTATAATAGTTTCAGTGAATATTTTGTCCTTCAAACAGACATATGATATGAGAATTAAGAAAAGGGTGGGCACAGTGGCTCACGGCTGTAATCCCAGCACTTTGGGAGGCCGAAGTGGGCAGATCACTTGAGACCAGGAGTTCGAAACCAGCCTGGTCAACATGGTGAGACCCCATCTCTACTAAAAATACAAAAAAGTAGACAGCCAGGCATGGTGGCCCATGCCTGTAATCCCAGCTACTGGGGAGGCTGAGGTGGGAGAATTGCTTGAACTCAGGAGGCAGAGGTTGCGGTGAGCCGAGACCGCGCCACTGTACTCCAGCCTGGGCAACAGAGCAAGACTCCTTCTAAAAAAAAAAAAAAGAAAGAAAAGGAAGCACTCAAATTCTAAAAGCAGCACTGGACAATCAGGAGAAAGCTATCTTCCTGGCACATTTAAATAAAGGAAGAGGTGTTTATCTTACATCCTGCTGTTGTCTCTTCCTATAGCATCTTGTGCTTTCTCCTTAATGGCATTTACCATGCTTGAAATTATTTGTGTAATATCTCTCATCTCTTCCAAATCCTAAACTCCACAAGGATTACATCTGTCTGTCTTGTTTGCCACATTCCCCCAGCCTGGGACAGTGCTTGGCAATATTTGTTGACTGGCTGATTTACTGCTCCGTGATCCATAATCTTACAAGCAACAAATCATAATCCCAGCAGTTACAAGTTGGTCTAGTGAGCTCCAGAGAGAACTTTTTACAGAATATACATTATGTGTTGGGGGTGGGGGGGTGAGGAGAGGAGAGATAATTATGTGAATGCAATGTTTTTGTGCCCCATTCGTAAGCCTTTTCTGAAGCACATCTCTGAGATGACTTCTTCCTGTTAAATGATTTCTGGGCTGGAATATAAAGAAAACACACATTGCTTGAGAGAAACTAGTTTAATGAGGCAAAAAATAAAAACATCTTATGATTCCAATCCAGCTGTGTGGATATTTCCTGCCAAAAGGTGTAGGAGTTGGAGTAGTAGGGGATGCGCATGAATGCAAATGCAAATGAATGTCTAGAAGCCCAGATGGACTGCAGGCTATATCAGGACGACCCAGTGTCTGTGTTCTCATTGTCATGCTCCAGGTGACACAGTAGCTGTCCCTACCATTGTACACCAAGACAGAGGATGCTGACTGAGTCATCTCTCTCAGATTCTTAGATAACATGTCTCTCTTCACTTTCATAGCTCTTGTGATGATACTTGGTAGGTTGCAAAGTACTGGAAGAATAGTCATAAAGATCAAGAGGTTAGACATGAGAAACTTCAGATGAACCCCAAGCAAATAATTGAACAGAATACATTTGTGATTTAGTTCAAATGTGAGTTGCCAGCATCAGAAAGATAGGAACTACTTGCGCAGACTGATTCTTTAAGGAAAAGCCTTCATTCTGCGAGTTCCTTAAGCACCTGTTTGATTTACATGATGACGTTTGTTGTATTGTGCTCTAGTGTGATGTGCTATTGGCTAATGTGGAAAGAGATACTTTTGGCTGATGTGATGCTTTTGGCTTACTGTGTCTTTCCACATTACCCAATGTGGAAAGTCCAAATTTTTAGGACTAGAGTCCTAAAAAATCCCATTTATTACCATGCCTCCCTTAAAGATATTTTTAGGACTTCATCCATTATGTTACCAAGTACCACCTTTTAGGGCACAATTTCCTAGGAGATTTATTTCTGGAAGAGCTGTATGTGTCTTGAGCAATTGGTTTGCTTCCTATCTTAAGAAAACCAAAAAACTGTCTAATTGATTAGGGTTCAGTGTCCCTAGTTAGTAGTAAGGGGCTTAGGAAAATGGGACTTCATTGTTTTCTCTTTTGATTTTATACTGTGTAAAAAATACTGTGTATATATTATACTATGTATACATTGTGTTTTCTTTTTCTATTTTATTAATTTTTAAAGTTAACTTATATCCATTATGTAGCAAGGTACAAATAAATTGATTCAAAAATACTTTCCGAGCATTTATTAAGTGCCAAAGACTCTTTTAGATGGTGGGGATTCCATATTGAACAAAATTAATATGGCTCCTGTACTTACGGAGCTTAAGTTTGTAAAGATGTGAGAAGTCTATTAAGGCATGTCTTGAGAATAGGTATGTATTCTCCCGGTGATCTTGGGAACATAGTTTAACCTCTCTGAACAGATCTCCTTTTTCTAAAATAGAACAGGATAATACCTTTATTTTGTAAGATTTTTGCGAGGAGATCAAAAACAGAAGGTACACCTGTTAACCTGTTATATAACAGGTTATCTGTTAATGCCTATCCCTTTTCCCACTTAATAACATAAAATATTTTTTTCAAATGCTTCTGATTTAAACTCTGCATCACAAAAATAGATGTTTCAGATCCTCACTTAAAGCTGAGGGATGGATGCTTACACATAAATTTGATTTTATAAAAGGCCCAACCCAACTCAATCAAGAAGAAATTGAGAAGGGAAAGAAAGAAACTTGAGTAAATTTCCCTCTAAAAAGGGCAGGATGAAGAAAGGAGAAACCACCTGGAGGGGAGCACGCTGGTTCTGGTTGGGAAGAGAAATGACAGACAGACATAACGGAGGTTCCACTCAGATCAGAACTGTGAGGCTCCCTCTTTCCACTCCATTCGGTTTTGCCTCCAGAGAATAAACGTGAGAGCAGGGAGCCTGAAGGAACACCTCCTTCTTGTTATTTTTCTAATGGACATTTTGCCAGGTGTCTCTCTACAGAGTTAAGAAAGGCAAGCACTTCTAAACTTAACTACTATCTTTAAAAAGTTGGCTAAGCGCAGTGGCTCATGCCTGTAATCTCAACACTTTGGGAGTCTGAGGCAGGTGCATCACTTGAGGTCAGGAGTTCGAGACCAGCTTGGCCAACACGGTGAAACCCCGTCTCTACTAAAAATACAAAACTTGGCTGAGCATGGTGGCACACACCTATAATCCCAGCTACTCTGGAGGCTGAGGCAGTAGAATCGCTTGAACCTGGGAGGCAGAGGTTGCAGTGAGCTGAGATCGCGCCACTGCACTCCAGCCTGGGCGACTGTGCAAGACTTCATCTCAGAAAAAACAATTATTTGTTTTTATTTGTTTTGGGTTTTTCTCTTCTTACCTCAAAGATAGAGTTGAGTGTGGAAGTGCCTGCTTGTATGTCCAGATCATGACCACCTACTCAAGGCACATCGACTGCTGACCCAGTGGCAGCCTAACCTATTTACAGACAAATTACTCAAGAGGGAAAAAAAAAATTCTACTAAACTCTGACCCTGAATTCCTAAGCAGAATGGAGCCAGAGTTCCATCAAGCGTGACTCAGCGATGCTTGTGAAAGAGCCCCTAATCATTTGCCAAAATGCAAGACCGAGCCCCTAACAAGGAGTAAGTCTGGGAGAGGTTTTCACAAGCCTAAAAATGATTTCTGTTTAGCTCATACATACTTATCAAGTACCTAGAGAGAGGCAGCTTGCTGTGGTAGTGGGAAGATCTCCAGCTTCAAAGTTAAGCAAACCCAGATTCAAATCCCACCACTGCCACTTTAACTTAAGTATTATTAAAGGAAGTATTAGAACCTACTTTGCCGGAGTGTTTCAAGGATTCTATTTGATCTCCCACATAAAGAGTTTGGCAGCGTCTTGTTACTTCCCTGACCTTGCTTTTCCATTTTACTGGTAACTGATGTACACAAAAAACAATCCAGGATGTACAGATGTGAAGGCACTAGAGTATAGAATGAGATAGTACTTGATGGAGCCCTAGAATCTGTGGAATGTTCTTCCAAATCCACAGCTGTCCTTAAGCTGGCCTGAGATATACAATACATTGGAGAATTGAGTAGAACTTGAGGACTCTGAAAAAAACTCATATGTTTTCATTCCGTAAGAACTCATTTCTTTTATTCTCTGCCGTCTGTGGATGTGTCACAGGAGTACCCACAAATACACACCAATTGTAGCATAGCACTTATACCACTGAAAATTCATGATATTTGCTGTCTTGCCCAAGATAAGGGGGAGATGAGAGAGAAAGAAGAAAAAAAGAAAGAAGAAGAAATTAATGATTCTCAAATGCCCACAATATTAACTTCCTGCACTGGGTTCTTTGGCTACAACACTGTGAAATGGGTATCATTATTCCCATTTTAACAGATGAGAACAGAGAAGCTCAGAAAGTCAACCTTGCCACACCCTTCTAAGTGGGAGTACTAGGACTGAAACTTAGACTTTTTGCCCCCTTGGTCCAGAGAGAGGTAGAAAGGGAGTTTTACTGATGTGCCACTTCAGTGACGCTTTAAAAAGCTACTACACCACAATGTCTTCAAGAATTTTATTTTAACATAAAGTTATCACAATGCCTTCTAGAAGAAAGAGCATACATTTGAAGGTCAAATGTGCCTATCCCCAAATCCTGGATTTTACTATACCCACCAAATGTGTGACCTGTATAAAAATATGAACGTATCCAGATTTTGCTACTTGGAATCTGTATGCTTTTGCCCAAGGAGAAAATAGATGACAGTGGAAATTGTGAAGTACTGCCAAGTAGAACCTAGCAACAGTAGAGGCTCATGGCTGACAACATGGACCCAAGAATGCACAAACTTGGCTTCTAATCCAGCTCTAATGAGAGGCAATAAAACATAGGAGTTAAAAGCACAGACCCTGAGGCCAGACCCTGGGCTCTGTCCCCACTCTAACGCTTACTAGTTCTTCCCAGGTAACCTCTCTGTGTCTCAGTTTCTGCATCTTTAAAATGGTCATAACGAAAGCATATACCTCAAAGAGTTGTGATTTAGGTCCAGCCATGCTCCACATAAAGATGTTTCAAGGCCAGGCACGGTGGCTCACACCTTTAATCCCAGCACTTTGGGAGGCCGAGGCAGGTGGATCACCTGAGGTCGAGAGTTCAAGACCAGTCTGACCAACATGGAGAAGCCCTGTCTCTACTAAAAATACAAGATTAGCCAAGAGTGGTGGCGCATGCCTGTAATCCCAGCTACTCAGGCGACTGAGGCAGGAGAATCTCTTGAACCCAGGAGGCGGATGTTGCAGTGAGCCGAGATCACGCCATTGCACTCCAGCCTGGGCAACAAAAGCGAAACTCCGTCTCAAAAAAAAAAGACGTTTCAGTCAACAACAGACCACATATACGACAGTGGTCCCATGAGATTTTAATGGAACTGAAAAATTCCTATCGCCTAGTGACATCATAGCAGTGCTAACGTCATAGCTCAGTGCATTACTCACTTGTCTGTGGTGATGCTGGTGAAGACAGGTTACTGTGCTGCCAGATGTACAAGCATAGCACATACAATTATGTACGGCACATAATACTTGATCATGATAGTAACCAACTATGTTGCTGGTTTATATATTTACTTAACTATACATTTTATCATTATTTTAGAGTATACTCCTTCTGCTTATTTTAAAAAAAAAAAGTTAGCTGTAAAACAGCCTCAGGCAGGTCTGTCAGGAAGGATTCCCGAAGAAGACATTTTTATCATAGATAACAGATCCATGCATGTTATTGCCCCAGAAGACTTTCCAGTGGGACAAGATGTGGAGGTGGAAGAGAGTGACACCAAAGATCCTGACCCTGTGTAGGCCTAGGCTAATGAATGTGTTTGTGTCTTAGTTTTTAACAAGATTTTTAAAAAGAAAAAAGAAAAAGAAAGAAATCTAAAAATAGAAAAAAACTTATAGAATAAGGATACAGAGAAAATATATTTTTTTACAGCCATACAATGTGTTTGTATTTTAAGCTAAGTGTTATTACAAAAGGATCAAAAAGGGTTTTTTAGATTGGGCGTGGTGGTTCACTCCTGTAATCCCAGCACTTTGGGAGGCCGAGGCAGGTGGATCACCTGAGGTCAGAAGTTCGAGACCAGCCTGGCCAACATGGTGAAACCCCATCTCAACTAAAAATACAAAAATTCACCAGGAGTGGTGGTGTGCACCTGTAATCCCAGCTGCTCAGGAGGCTGAGGTGGGAGAATCACTTGAACTTAGGAGACAGAGGTTGCAGTGAGCCGAGATCACGTCACTGCACTCCAGCCTCTGTGACAGAACGAGACACTGTCTCGAAAACAAAGCGGGGGTGGTTAATTTAAAAACTTATAAAGTACAACAGTTACAGTAAGCTAAGCTTAATTTAATTATTGAGGAAAGAAAATTTTTTTGTATAAATTTAGTGTAGCCTAAGGGTACAGTGTTTATAAAGTCTACAGTAGTAGACAGTAATGTCTCAGGCCTTTGAACTCATTGACTCACCCAGAGCAGCTTCCAATCCTGCAAGTTTCATTCATGGTAAGTAACCTATATTGGTGTACCATTTTTTTATTTTTTATATTATATTTTTACTGTACATTTTCTACCTTTAGATATGTTTGGATACACAAATGCTTAACCATTGTGTTATAATTGCATACAGTATTCAGTACAGTTACGTGCTATATGAGTTTGGAGTCTAAGAGCAATAGGTTATATCATATAGCTTAGATGTGTATGAGGCTATATATCATCTGGGTTTTGGTAAGTACACTCTATAGTGTCCACACAACAATCAAATTGTTTAATAGTGCTTTTCTCAAACTGTATTCCTGTCATAAAGCAATGCATGACTGTACTATCAAAATATATATGCATGAAGTATGTAGCACAACACCTGGTATATTTTAGATGCTCAATAAGTGATTATTACTACTACTGTTACCATTACTGCTGCTATTACTGGGCTACTGGCTTTGATTTAAGTTATTCTCTCTGAGCTTCAAGTATCTCTTTTGTGAAATGAGGATATAATTGTATCCACTTCAAAGAGGTGTTTGTGAGATTCAACTGGAAACTTTATAACATGCTGAATACTATTTTGGTAGTTATTTTTATTAACGGGATGCTCTGATGCCCATCTCTTCTTTGGACCATCACACTCTTCAAATAAGTTTGCAGTTTTGAGTAGTTTCTTTAGAAGCAGAAATTGTTACATTCAGTGCCACACACCAAATAAAGAAGTGCTCTATTCCTGGAGGCTTCAAAGTAGAGAATGCATCTCATACACAGCCATCTTCTCCAGGGGTGACCTTTATAAACATCCTCCCTGTGCCTCCTTTGTTCTCAGATTGTTCAGGAAATTGTTTAATTCAGAAAGTCAGAAAATGCTCTCTACCTTCCTCCTGGCAGAACGCATAAGCACTCTATTTTCACAAAATACATCACTACAATTTTCAACTTTTTCCAGTAATCTTCAAAAATTGAGTGACTTTTCTGCACATCTCTCATCACTGAGGTAATTTGTGTTGGTTTCAATATCACTGAACACAAATGTACTAGTTCTTCCTTAAGGCATGTTTGATTAAAGTTATAGTTTCTTCTCTTTTATTTTATTTCATCTCTATGCCAGCTAGGTCTCCCCAAATCTTCAGATCCAGACAAGATTGACTCAAAGCACTACTGCACTGTAAAATTCAAAACCTCCCGTCCCAGCACTGCCTCACAAGATTGCTATGGATTCTGGGGATGCTAACTTCTCTGGTTCTGAGCTCCTGCTTCTGCTATATCAAAGTTTTTTGTGGATTTTTAAAAAATCATTCAACAAATATTTGAGTACCTACTCTGTGTCAGGTGCTTTTCTTGGCTTTATATGTATGACACGGAGCAAAGCATACAAAGAAATCACTTCCTTGTCTTCTTATTCCACACCTTGTCAATCTGAGTGCAAAATTTGGCTCCATTCTCAATCACAAGCAAAAAGGCTGCATCTTATAGCAGGTGTTTAAATTAAATTATTTCATTTAATTAGATAATGTAGAGGATTTTTTTAGCCAATCTTCTTTCTTTCCTTTCTCCCTGTCTAAACTGCTACTATATTTTAATTTAAAGTAAATATGATTTTCACTATCACTACAAAGGCTTTGCAGAAATTATAAAAATGTCCCATGGCTGAGCCATAAACTCATAACAACCTTTCTTTGGGCTACAGAGATCAAAAGTTTTGAAATTATCACTGAGGAGAACTCCTTTAAATTCTTACCCAGGAGCCATCACCGTCCCTTGTCTTTGCCTCAGATGTTGGTGGAGAGGTTTGGGAAGGGGATGGTTTTATCCTTCTGTAACCTGACTTTGGAAGAAACCTCAAAGAGTCAGGCAGATATATCACCTATCAGTCCATTCATGCCTTCATTCATCCATCCAGCAAGCTTTCATTTAACCCCTTTGTGCCCACATGACTGTTTGTGGCAACACAAAACAGAATGAGAACCAATATCCAACTTTAAGAAAATCACAATGTAGACTTCCATTAAAAAAAAGTGGTGATTGTGCTGAATCTAGAAGAATACATGGAATTCACCAGGTAAAGATGAAGAGAAGGGAATTCCATGTAAAGGAAACAGCCTCTGCAGACAGAGCACAGTAACCTGGACCTCTACAGACTTAATGTGTAATGGTGAGTAGTGTAGTATAGCTGGCTAGTGTAGTGCTGTCGGGGAGGAAGTGAAGGAAGAAGAGCCTGCACATCAAAGCAGAGAAAAGGGCTCCAAGAGTCCCTTTCGTCAAGAACATTCCATGATGCCAGGCAACTCTTACAGTTTGGACTATCCTCTGTGGAACTTTGGCACCCTGTAATAAGACTGACATTCTAAGAGCCATGTTTGCACCTAAGGAGATGCCTGCTATCTAAAACATCAATCTCTGTTAGTCAAAGAAGAATTCAGTTGGTGTATTTTTATCAGTCCTTCCTCTTGCCTGTGCAGTCACAAATATCATATACAGAGAAATCATATTTATCAAAGGTCCTAGAGTTCTAAAGTATATAATTTCATGGCTCATTTTAGAAAAGGAGAAAGAGATAAAAATGTTAACATGATA
This sequence comes from Pongo abelii, assembly GCF_028885655.2. Lineage (NCBI taxonomy): Eukaryota > Metazoa > Chordata > Mammalia > Primates > Hominidae > Pongo > Pongo abelii. The sequence continues at coordinate 189,906,715 of NC_085928.1, read as the reverse complement.
TGATATAACTTAAAAATAAAATCATCAACATTCACAGACTCTAAGCTGAAAAAAATTAATAAAATTCTATGGTACTAATTTAAAGAGTTCTAGTTAGACAATGAATTCTGTAATACACGAATCCAAGTTAAGTTCTTGCAAAAACTGTCAGTCACTTTCTTTGCTTACTGTGACATAGTTTTTGTTTTATTCTTGTAGCAAAAAACACTATGATATTAAAATATCCAAATGCAAGAAATACATTTCTATTTCCAATTAAATATTCTCTAAGAAAATAAGCAACTTTTAATAAGGAAAAATGCAAACATGTTTATTTTCACTTTTCAAAGAAAAGCTCAAACTCTAAGCCTACTGAGCAAATTGTTTTAAGTTCTTGGGAAAAAAGAAAAAACATGTCTGCAATTTTTAAATCTTGATGACTTAAATATAAAAAGCCCTACAACAGATTAGGTTAAGTTTTTACTGAAACTTAAAATCTCTTAAAATAATTTGCAATAAGATCTTTAAAGAAGTTTATTAGAAATGGAAACAAAACCAGAAAATGTGTCTATGTTTTTATACCATTGAATAAATTACCCATAGACATATAATTTATACCTAAAGTAACTGTGATGGCCTAAGGAAAAGTAAGCCTTTGAAATAACTTCCTTCCATGACCTTAGTGGCAACATTCTGAGAAAATCAGCCATTAAGTATAAGAAATTAAAAGCAAGTCTCTGTGTTTTGAAGTCTAGCAGAAGAAATACTATACAATTTTGATTAATGAGAACACTCAAAGGCATTTGGCTATTCTAATTAGCTGAAAATTTTCATCACTTCAAGACTGACTAAAGGGAACAAAACACCTTTTCTTACCAGCAAGTCTTTCTAACGTGTGTGAATACTTCATTCTACATTACTAAGTACAATATGCTAAACCTAATTTTTTCTTTGAAGGATGAGGATATGACAGGCCTGAGGGCTGTTACCCACTTATCTTTCCTTAATGGATGGTTCCTTGGATATAGTTGTCAGAGTTGGGTCTGAATACATATTGACTGTGGGCCATAACTTGGAATCTTTAGAATCCTTTAAACGAGGTGGTTTGCTTGGCATTTTTTTCCTAAACATGAAACTTTTTGGAAAAAATAATAGAGAATGCTGGTTAATCAGGGTTTTTGTCTTATTGCACTTGAACAGGTTATATGTGACTAAAAGAAAATATTGTGATATTGTTAATAGGGGAATAGAGATTTGAGCAATTCTAAATTTTCAAACATAAATTCTAATAGGCTAAAACCATTCTGAGCTTTCTTCAATTCAGTGTTTATAGGAATTGCTTCAGTGGAGGACCTAAAACCTCTTCTTTCTGAGAACCTTTTAAAAGTTTAATTTAAATAAATAGCATATGCTTATGTAAGAATAACTAGGATCTTAAAGGATTAATTTTTTGTGTATATAACATCTACCTAGAATTAGTATCAATTTCAACCTGTCTCATAAAATATCAGTATCATGTAGTTGCTTTTATCTTTGGACCTAAAAGGCCATAATTCATTATTTAGCAGATTGAACTGAGTTCAGGCCAAATCACTTTTAAATGTTAATTTAGTCTCTTTTGATATATATCTGAGAGTTAGAAAGAAGAAAATGTAGGGGTTAGTGGGGAGTCCATTTATAGCAGATTGAGAAAAACTTTTAAGCAGCTTGAAAGCAGTATTATCAAATTACTCTTCCATTAACAATGGCTTGAGACACAGAGTATGGGCATATTTCCAGTATAGGAGATAGAGAGATACAGGCAATCATGTTTCATGCCCGATAAAGAGTAGAAATGATCCAATACCTTTGTGAACTAAACAGTCCACCAAAGTGTTCTAGTCTTTCCAAATTGGAAACAAGATATGTGATGCCTATTTGTAATTCATCAGACAAACCAGTGTACTAATGAGTAAAAATATATAGTTTTGGAATTGCTTGAACTATTCCAGCAGTCTTAAAGTCTTCTATTTTGAATCCTTTCTTAGACTTTGAAAGTCGAAAGTCATCTTTCTTGTTGTGATTATGTAACTGTGGTTGGATAGATTTCCTAACATGGTTCTATATTTGTCAATCCTAGAGCACATAAAACAGTCTGTGAATTCATTAGCAATCTTACGGTACCTTGGAGTCTTGCAACTGCAACTATAATGGGCCAGATCCAGACTTGCTTTGGATTTCTATTGTTAGAAGTCCATTAACTTTGTCATTATAGTGTAGCATTATCAAGTTACTATTTCAAATTATAAATAGTCTTTTCAGATTCTATGGACTCCCAAATACACATGGAAAATAATTTACTCAGCTAATAGGATTTTGCTGATTTATAACATTATTAGAGCATATTGAATTCTTATTTTTACATATATCACCTAGTTTATCCTCACAAAAACTCTGCCATGTCAGTGAGGCAGTTATTAGTATCATTGGCACTCTCCAACTTAGAGAAAAAAAAGATGTCTGCCCAAGATCACACAAGAAAGTATTATTGTTTCTGAGTCTCAAACTCTTTGTTTCCCCGCACCATGTCCCATGTTCTATCAATAGAAACCCCGCCTAACCTCAGCAAGCACACATATAAAGCTGGGTTGCCACATCCCACTGGGCTAGGGTATCCCTCGGCAGCTTGGAATTGATAAGCAAACAGAATAACACACGAGAAAAGGCAGGCACTTGACAACTATTTTCTTCCCCTTCTGTTTTGTCAGTTAAAGCAAACCTCTAAGAACAGAAATATGGAATATAGATTGTGGGACTTGAGTCTAAGCACAGCCCAGACACTGGCTTCAAAACCACTGGAATTTTTCTGTCTGGAGTGCGCCTCCTGGTTGTACTCCTAGGCTAGCCCCTCATCTTCATGAATGTCAATAAGTATGGTGGGGAAGAGAATTGAGAGGGTTTTTTTCTTTTAAGAAGTACTTAAATGGTAGCTCCAAGAGCAAACTTCATATGTCTATTGACATTTATAAGAGGTGTTCTACATTTGAAATGAATCAATACTGTGATTATAACCAGAAAGTTTTATAGAAAAGTAAAATGAACTTGTACATCATCTGTATACCAATAGAAAGGTGAATTATACATTTATGGTGATTAGAAAAAGGGAAACTGGCTTTGTTAAAATATTCTGCCACTCCTGGGGTTCTAACTCATCTGAAGTCCCCCATGGATATCATCTAAGCTAATGTCTTCATTTATAAGTTGAAACGAGTCAGGCTGTGTCTGACAGCAAAGACAAGGTGTAAGCCCTACCCCAGAATATGCTACAGAGATATTGGCAAGAGCTTTCTTCAAATAAAATTTAAAAACTATCAGTGGTACAGGATTATTTTCCAAATGTTCTTTTTTTAATTTGTTTTCTGTTTACGTACATATCAACTATATATCTTGACTAATGTCTATATTAACTAATAGAAGCCTCTAAGTGTATATAATTTAATAAACTTTTAGCTGGAAACAAATAGCTTCCTTGGAGCATTCACATTTAGAAATCAAAAGAAATTCGCTTTTTCACGAGAAAATTGTTTTCAAGCAGTTCAAAACTATAATTTGAGGTCATGTGACTAAAACCTCCATTTAGTGAGAGAAAGCACAGCTCTGCTGGCACTGAATGACCACTTGAGGCACAATCTTCATTTAAATTTATTTTGGGCAACTCTCCTTGACAATTAGGTCATGGCATGTTGTAGGAGGCCAAGGCTTCCAAATTTCTGATTTTCAATACCTATGAAGTCCTTTTGAACATACTAGAAACCACAAAAGGAATTAGCTAAGAGGGCTTAAAGTAACATTGTTAGTGAATTCTTTCTGGATTTTTCTAAACAGAGATGTAAGAGTAAGACCACTTCGCAGTCATTCATAGGTGGTTGTTCTATTACTGTTTAGTTTACTAGGGCTTCCATAACAAAGTACCACAGATTGGTGGCTTTAGCCATAGAAATTTATTTTATTTTCTCCCATTTCTGGAGGCTGGAGGCTTGAGATCAAGGTGTGGGCAGGGTTGGTTTCTTCAAAGGCCTCCCTCCTTGGCTGTCAGTGGATGTCTTCTCCCTGTGTCTTCACATTGTCTTCCCTCTGTGAATGTCTGTGTCTTCATCTCCTTTTCTTATAAGAATACCAGTCATATTGGATTAGGACCCACTCCAATTGACTTCCTTTTAACTTAATTACCTCTTTAACAACCCTGTTTCCAAACACAGTCACAGTCTTAAATACTGGGGCTTAGTATCTGTGAGATAGGAAAACCTATGATTTTGGGAGTACACAACTCAGCTCCTGACAGTTACTAATCCCAAATCATTAGAAGCTGGTTTGTTATTATCTGCTTGTGGCTAGATTCAGCATCCTGGTCTTGCTTCTGCTCCTTGATCTCTGTACCCTATTAGTCTCTTTTAATTTAAGTCATCTGAACACTTGTCTTTGCTTTGACTTAAGTCATCTCAACTTGGCTACAGAGACTCAGACTTCCTCTTAATTTGCTCATGGATAAGACATTTTCTCTGTACATTCATTATTTGCTGCTTCTATTGCTGATATTTAAGTCTCTCTGCTCTTTTCACATCTATTTTTCAGTTTCTTTTATTTGATCTTGTTATGTCCCCAGTGGCTTCTAAATTCAAGTTCATTGCAGTGTTCTCTATAATTGCCCTAAACTGGAAGAACTCAAATATCCATCAACAGTTAAATGGGTAAATTGTGGTACATTCAGATGATAGAATACTCTGCAACAGTAAGACTAGGAGAACCATTGCCACTTATTCCATGGATGAATACAAGCAAAAGATTGCATACTTTGTCACTTGTCTCATAGAGACAGTTAAGCCAACAGAGCCCATGAGCTTAGCAGTCATAGTTCGTAGTCAATTCATATTTCAGTACCTACTATGTGCCAGGCATTGTGGAAGGTGCTTTCATATGTACTATTTCATGTAATTCTCAAAAATCTATGAAGTAGACAGTAATGCCATTCTATTTTCAAAAGATAAAACAGCCAACCCAAATGTCCAACAATGATAGACTGGATTAAGAAAATGTGGCACATATATACCGTGGAATACTATGCAGCCATAAAAAATGATGAGTTCATGTCCTTTGTAGGGACATGGATGAAGCTGGAAACCATCATTCTTGGCAAACTATCACAAGGACAAAAAACCAAACACCACATGTTCTCACTCATAGGTGGGAATTGAACAATGAGAACACATGGACACAGGAAGGGGAACATCACACACTGGGGACAGTTGTGGGGTAGGGGGAGGGGGGAGGGATAGCATTAGGAGATATACGTAATGTAAATGACGAGTTAATGGGTGCAGCACACCAACATGGCACATGTATACATATGTAACAAACCTGCACGTTGTGCACATGTACCCTAAAACTTAAAGTATAATAATAATTTTAAAAAAAGGTAAAACAGAAGTTTAGAGAGAAGAGTTTATAAAAGGCAGAGCTGGGATTGAAACTCCTCTCTTCTGACTCCAGTCCTGGTGTTGGTGCCAACATGCCACGTGGCCTTCCTACTTTCTCCTCCACTGACCACTTAGGCTCCACTGGTTCCATTAGCTGGTAATCACCTTGACCACCCCCAGCTATATGCTGACTGTGGCTTGAAGCTTTAAGGTCTTTCTATACTTTTCCTAACTCTTCTCCACAAAGTGAGAGACTATTATTCATCTGCTTTTAAGGACCCCAACAGCATTATGAGGAGCCAACCCACACATTGCCAATGACCCCCAGAGAAATGTGGATAAGCAGAGGTGCCAGAGTCAGTTCCACAATTTTAGAATAGGAATTCCCAAAGTCTCAGCTTCTTTCTTGGAGCTGTTTCAGGGAAGTCAGGCAGATGGAGTACCTTAGCTGCAGACCTTCTTGGCTAGTATCTTGTAAACTTGGCCTAGTTTCTGTAGTTTACTTTTCTTAAGTTATATCAACAAAACTGGGACATTTGGTGACTGCAGAACCAGCTGATAAAAACACTTGCACCTACCAGAAAATGAGAAAAGCCACAGAGAAGGCTACTGAATAGTCAGGCTTCAAGTGTACAATTCTGGCTCAGCAATTAGCAGTAAAATGTGCCTTAAACATTAATAAAGGAGGTGAATTCCAATTCACTAGTTAGTTGCCTTCCTCTGGAATAAAAATGATATAGTATAATTCTACCTTATGACATCTGGATAAGTTTGCTCTTTGATTCAATAATTAGTAACAGAATATTTAACATACAGTTTTTTTCATCTCTAAAAAAAGGGGGGAAGACGAGACATGGTGGCTCATGCCTGTAATCTCAGCACAATGAGAGGCCAAGACAAGAGGATCACTTGAGGCCAGGAGTTTGAGACCAGCCTGGGAAACATAGCGAGACTCCACCTCTATCAAAAAAATTAAAAATTAGCCACACAGTGGTGCACACCTGTAGTCATAGCTACTCAGGAGGCTGAGGCAGGAGGATCACTTGAGTACAAGAGCTCAAGTTTACAATGAGCTATGATCGCGCCACTGAACTTCAGCCTAGGCAACAGAGACCCCATCTCAAAACTAAAACAAAGAAAAAAAGGAGAATTTAATCTTCTTGCTCCAAGATAATGACCTTCAACATTTAATGGCCTCCAATTTAGTAGGAGGATGAAATTCTTCGTTGTGACTTTTTTTTTTAATTTGGTATATATATTTTATTTACTAGAGGCAAGAAATTGGGGAAGTACATCTAATCCCTGATAAGTAAAAGAATTCCAAAGGTAATCATATGAATCCAAGGGAACATTTTCATTGTCTTGACCCCATATTTACCTGCAGAGAATCTTGTTTATTATATTTACTTTGGAATACTTTCCAATCATAAAATACACTGAGAAACCAGGCCTCAAGACCTCTTTCCCTACTTCCTTTCCAAAAGAGGTTGTGTCTCACCTCCCCCTATGCCCAAAACACCATTGCTTCAGCATGGTCTAAGCAACTACCTATGTTGATGATGAATGATTCTCATGCTTTACTTTCTCTTGAATGTTAAGATGTCCATCCATTTGTGCAAGTAAGGTACAAACAGTCTGAAGTTCTTATATTTGGGGAGGCAGGGCAGAATTTTTAGAAAAAGTAATTTTTATATCTTTATATGTTAGTCATTTTCCTTTACTTAAAGAACACCAAAAAGTGCCTGTTTGCAAATGATCTGAGATATTTGACAAGGAATTAAAAAATAATACCAATAACCCTTTAATTGGGATTACATTTTTTTATTACATATTTCGCACAATCTTCAAAGGCCTCTCAAAATATAACAAATTTGGGATTTATCATACGAAAAATAAAACAATATATTTTTCTACACTTACTTATTAATTATGAAATATGTATTATTTATGCCAGCCTCAATGTAAGGCCAAAGGCAAAAGAAAAAAATGTTTTTAAGGCAGACCACCCTAGATAGGAAAACTTGCTTGCAGGTGTATCATAGAGATGCTCATCCTTAGGATAAAATAATCTCTAGTAACTTAGAACCACATTCATCAGAGGAAACCTGATACTAAAATTTTACTGATTCAAAGCCAGCCATACGTGAATGAAAATCAAGTGCTATTACCTTGACCACTGTGGTAAGATTGCTTGGAAAACAAAGAGGGTAAATAAGCCCTGGGACATGGTAAGAGTGCGATGGGAGAATGTTTAATCCTCTCAAAAGAACAAACAAATGGTAAATTGTTTGTGGACAAAGGGATATTATTAATTAAAAATAAAGCCTTATCTGTCCTTCAGAGCAAGTTTTAAGCATCTTTACCCAGCAACATCTTATTAATTTTAACGAGATTTTATTTAGGTGCTTGAAACTATTTTATTTCCTTAAAAGTCTAATTAAAACTTTTTATCTAATTCAAAATCACCTTCTATCAAAGTTGGCCATATAATGTGATTTCAGTATGAAATAATTTGGAAAAGATATCCAGTACATATATTTATTGAGTGCACTTGAGATATCCAGTACATATACTCATAGAGGACTATACCAAACAATGTGGAAATGTTTCAAAAGATATTAACACAATCTTTGCTCTCACAAGGCAGTTTCATTAGTGAGACACAGCCAAGGAATAGTTTACAAAATAAAAGATAATAACAAGGTCCCAAGGAGGAGCTTAGTCTGCAGGCACAACTCAGAAATTTGGGGTATTGGACAGTTCTGTTCCTCAAGTGACCAACTGCATAGTCAAGAAAAAAAAATGGCAAGAACTACTTTGGAGCCAATCAGTGACTCTGGTTTTTAAAGGCTAATAGACTAAATTTTTAACAACAACAACAACAACAGCAAAAGGACACAGATTGGCCAGGCGCAGTGGCTCACGCCTGTAATCCCAGCACTTTGGGAGGCCAAGGCGGGCGGATCACGAGGTCAGGAGATAGAGACCATCCTGGCTAACACGGTGAAACCCCGTCTCTACTAAAAATACAAAAAAATTAGCCGGGGGTGGTGGCAGGCGCCTGTAGTCCCAGCTACTCGGGAGGCTGAGGCAGCAGAATGGTGTGAACCCGGGAGGCGGAACTTGCAGTGAGCCGAGATCGCGCCACTGCACTCCAGCCTGGGTGACAGAGCGAGACTCTGTCTCAAAAAAAAAAAAGGACACAGATTGACTCAACTTCCTCAGAAGTGCCAAAGTCCCCCTGGATGGTCAGGAGTCCACCTTGAGCCAGGCTGAGGCCTGTTGTCTGGTGGAGGTGGAGGGGTTACATTTAGAGTAACCATGGATATTACTTGCCAATGTTTTCTACCTCAGTTCTAAAGGGTCCAGGCTTTTAGAGAGTGTGTTTTAAGAACTACAAGATGAAAGGTGCTGTTTGAGCACATGCAATTATTGTTTGTCAATTTAAAAAAATTTTTTTCAAAAGCTTGTGAGTACTGTTAGGAAAGATTTCCTTAACAAAAACAGTGAGGCCAGCAGCAGTAGCCAAGGGGGCTGTTAGGGCAGGAACAGCCATGATGGAAGCAGCAGCATAGATCACCCAGAGACAACCAGGACAGCCACTCCAGGGACAGCACAGCAGCAGTAGGGACAGCACACTGACTGTCGGTGAGACGACCCCAACTCAGAAGGAGAAGGGCCAATTCATCCACTTGGCACAGTGGACACAGTGCATAGGGACCATAATACTGTTAAGCATCCACGAAAATGATTTAACTTCACTATCCCTTAAAATCAGAACCCCCCAAAATGGACTATTGTGTAACAACTAATATGCAATAGTAAGTACAGTCTGGATTATTTTTGTCTTTATACCAATGTAGTAATAGAATATGATTTTCTTTATGGCAGTAGCTCATGAAGCCAAAAGTTCCTAGGGCCCACGAAAGTCATAATCTCACCCTGTTCCAATCACTCAGACCAAGGAAAGTGAGTATACATATGGCGGCCGTGGAATTCCAGTAGTGTTCGTAAGTGGAGGCTTAGAATCAAAGACGGTAGAGATTGGTATCCATGACTTTCTCCCACCTGCTCCCTTCCCCCACTCGATCACTTTCCCAGTCTGGGTAAAACAAATAGTGCCAATTAACACATAACACAAATGGAAGGTCCAGGAGTTATATAATAGAATGTAATTAGTGTAACTCCTCATTAATCCCGGAAGACTTCCTAGAAAAGATGATGGCTGAAGAAATGTGCACCTGTTGCACGGAGAAAGCAATGCTGGAGGGGAAAAAGAGACAGTAAGGGAGAAACACATAAAGGGTCAACTGGAAATCTTTCTTTTCAATACCCTGTGTCATTATTTTAAATAGATAGGTACCAATTTCTTTTCTGCAACTTGACTACCATTATTAAGGAATTGTAAATCACATTTTCTAGCTGCAAACAGATCACTGAACCATGGTAAATTCATCATGGATTGTAAATTCCACATATGAATCTCTATTTAAGAAAAGCAAATTCTGTCCGTGCTTCCCAATTATTTACACCTAGATCTGTGCTTCTTTCAGAACGTTTAGAAACGAGGATTGACCAGTATGTCAAGATTTAGCTATTTGTACCACTTTTAAAACTTACAAAACATTCTTTTGGGAAGGAAATAAGACAGAACCAACATGGCCTGAACCCTAATCTGTGTTGGAAGAAATCTGCAGACGCACACTTTACTGGGAAAGGACACTGCAAAATATTGCCCTGACCTTTTCCTGTGTTGGGAGTTTGAAGAGAGCATGACACTTACGACAGTAACTTTGACATTTAGCTCACCAAGTGAAAGAAGATTATCCTGCTTCTGTGCATGAGAGACAAGAACAACCATCAAAATTAGCCTTTTGGTGGCTAGTTTTTTGCAGGTGCTTAATCCAGGGTCCAAAATTTTTTAGCATATGCAAGACTAAAGACCGTGCCAGGTATGGTGACTCACACCTGTAATCCCAGAACCCTGGAAGGCTAAGGCGAGAAGATTGCTTGAGCCCAGGAGTTTGAGACCAGCCTGGGCAACATAGTAAGACTCCATCTCTAAGAAAAAAAATTTTTAAAATTAATTAGCAGAGTGTGGTGGCACACACCTGTAGTCTCAGCTACTTAGGAAGCTGAGGTGGGAGGATCCACTTGAGTCCAGGAGGTTGAGGTTGCAGTGAACCGAGATCACACGACTGCACTCCAGCCTGGGCGACAGAGCAGGACACTGTCTCAAAAACAAACAAAAATATATAGATGGCAGGAGTTTGTTTACATGTATGTATACATAAAGAAATATATTCAATATATTCATACTTGTAGGCTTGATCTTAGTAGGTCTATCCTTTAAATATTCAGCCTAAAAAATCGTTTAATTGCTGGTATTATAAAATAAAATGATTTTTTAAAAAAAATTCATGAAAATATTAGGGTTGTTAATTTTATTTTCTTAGTTCTGTTTTTTATCAATTTTTGGCAAGAAGTATATTAATTTTTATAATCAGAACAAAGGGAAGGCTATTTTGAAAATTCATATGTTAGATAATTTTGGGTTGGCAGAGATGTCTAGTCTTTTACTTTTGTCTAGTCTTTTACTTTTCCCCTAATCTAACCTATCTCAATTTCTTCTGTTTAATATCTCTAATAAAGAAACTCTGGATAATTGTTTAAAAATAATGAAAATAAGTTTTAAATTACAAATTCCTTGGTAGCAATAATAGAATCTGCAGCTAAACCAGTGGCCTGTGTAACTGTGGAATTGCATACTTTAAGTAGTTTATGCACCAAAACGGATCTCAAGAAAGTCTTAGTAAAAGTGGCATTTAATGGCATTTAGCTAGCATTTAATAAGAATTAGAGGGATGCTAAAGCTTATAAACCTACTAAGATCTACAGAATAAAAAAGAAGTTTGTATATATATAAAATACTTAGGTTACTTTTCTGTGAAGATAAAAGCAGCAAAAGCATTTTGTTAGAAACATGCTTGTGCGTGAAGTTATTGACCATTCCAGACTAGAGAAAGAAGATATTTCTCAGAAAATGTTTGCCTATGTGATTATAGTGAGAAGTGGCTGCTGCCCCAAATCTGAGCGAGATCATGAACAACGGACATTTATGGCAGTCAGTGAGGGCAGCAGGGAGAGCCCTCCAGCCTCACTAAGCCACGTGAACAGACACCAGTAAGGTAGAGACGAAGCAGGAAAGCCTGGAAAACAGGTCGGGGTCCCCGTCCTGGCTGGGCCACAGAATGGCTTTGAAGCCTTGGCCACATCACACTGTCTCTGGGCTTCAGTGTCCTCAACTATCTATGGAAGATAATATCTACCCCACAGAGTTACCACAAAATCAAATAAATGAAGTTATGTCAAACATTTAGCAGAGTGCCCAGCACGTGGTCGCTTCTTGAAATAGTTTAGCCCCTTCCCTGTGAAACAGGTCCAACCTTTCTCATCTGAAGCATCTGATGGCTCCACAGCCTGGTATCCAGCCGGAGAGGGTCCTGTGATGTCCAGTATTGTGTATGCTGTTTCTTATGTTCTGTATTTTAAAAATGGAAATAAGTGGACCATGACTTGGTTTTCTTAATAAATGTTAATGGCACTGTTAGACTCCCTGTGTTTCATTCATTTGTGCCTGCTCTTATAATAGAACTTAATAAAAAGATTATTCTCTAGAATTATTACTTGTTAGGAAAGCTGTCATTCTGTATATTTCCTAAGTGAAGAAACAAACGACGGAAGAAATAAAAATATCAAACAATTTTCCACAGGAAAGCATCGAGAAAAATAAGTTTCTCCTTAATGTTGATATTGTTTTTCCAGTCAACATTATTTCAAGAAATTAAACCAGGAAGTGAGAAAAAGTGATTTTGAAATATTACTTGAAAAGAAATAGGCTGAAATTATTGCTGGAGGATACCACAATATGATAATCAACTTCTAAAATGTCACTATTCTTTTTCATTATTGCTGAGTGGCATAGAAGCATATAGACTTAATGTTATCTAAAGTTTATAAACTGCTTATATGCTTGAATGTATATTCAGTGTATGTTTTATTTTGTCTGTCTTCATGTTGTCTCACATAATAGATGAAAACCGACCCTTTGGTGTGGTTATATTTTGAAAATTGAGTTTGAAGTCTGAACAATTACATATATATCTTACAATGTTTTTGAAAATTGAGTTTGAAGTCTGAACAATTACATATATATCTTACAATGTTTTAAGCTACTGCCTTCAAAAAAGAAAGAAACCTGCACAGTTATATTGTCATCAGCCCTGCAGAGCTGCTGATAAGCAAATTTGTAAAGTTCCATGAATTGCCAAGCCAATTATCAGTGAGGTTCTGATTTCTAGAAGCATTATCCCACGAGATAAATGGACAAGTCAGAAATAACACAGCTTGATTTTAAGATAACAGGTGGAGGAGGCAATTTGATTTGGGGGAAATCTTGCATTGATACATCAGTGTATTCACTTGATTTGGCAGTGGTTTTAGACACTGTATCTGGTACCATGGAGATGTCATTGTGGCAGACCTTCCCATTCTGTCCTCAGACTGTACCGCACTTGTAAAACAGTGACGCTCATGGGGTATTATCTCAAAAGCCAAAAGGCTATAAAGAAAAAAGTTGCTAGCAGGCACTAACATGGGTGTGTCATGACTCTTTTCAGGTAGTAGGTGTAACCTTGAAGAAAAAGTGGCACTGTCTTCAAAAAAGTGACCTGACCCTGGCTTTGGTGGGTTTTTTCTGCAAGAAATAAAAAGCACCGCATGTATTTATTGTACATCCTTTCTAGCTGACCACTGCTTTGTTCTAGAGTTCAGCATGAAAGGACTAATTTTTGTTTTGTTTTTGTTTTTGTTTTAGTGAAATGGCATGTCCCTTGCTAATTCTAGCTATTATAGTTGCACATGTAAAGAAATATCTCTATGTAGTTTATGGATTGGTAGCATTTCAAATAAATAACGTACCGAAAAATTGACCAGAAATTTTTTGAGATGCTTATCAATTGACATTTTTTCTTAGCCCAAGAAAAGAATCTAAATTATTATTTTCTTAAATTAAATTATACCTTGTAACATTAGATTTGTTATTTTAAATATAATAGGAATTGAAATATAAGCATGCCACTTTGTTTATTGCTATATTACTAGAACTTACTGAAGCATGGAAAGAATTCTTCACAAATGACTTTGCTCTCTTGAAAAACGTAAGCTGCAAAAATATTTGTTATAAACCATATTTAGTCTGTAAATGAGTGTAGCTTATAAAGATGTACTAAGTTTATAGCGTGTGATGTTTCATCCAAATAATTTTTATATTTTAATAAAATGTAAACAAGTTAATAGTGCCATAATAAATCTTTTCCCAGAATTCAGAATTGTTTGCATCTCCATCTTAGGAAGTTCACATTGCTTCATTAAAGAAGAAACCTGGAATCATTATGCACCTCAATTTGTTATGCAATGAATCAAGTTATCCTTTATTCTTCCAGAAGTCAGTTATTCTATGAATTGTGGCCATATAAACTTTTCAAAACACATACATATATGAAAATTACTACTGACATATCTGCTGAATAAAATCTCTAGTATTTGATATTCCGTCTTGGAAATAACACATTATAATTCAATAATGCTAGTTATAAAGTCAAAACAAAACAAACAAACTTTCAGCATTGTAAACAGATACACACATTTAAAAATCTATTAGCTATACAAAAACTTTTTCTTTGTTCTCATAAAGAAAAGCTGCCTCTGGCTACATTTTAGAAAGTCAGTGCCTGAGAAAATGGATAATGTTTTGATCCCTAAAGTAAACCTACCTTCTAAATACTTAAAGCCCTTTGAAAGCACAAGATAATGATGTAATTGTATCCTTTTTGTTGCATGGAAACGATCAAGCTTTATTAAGTTCTGAGTTAATATCAACCCTGGCTCTTAATTCCCTTTTCCAATATTAGACCCCCATATGTCGGTTTTCGTTTCTCTGCCTGTGATAGATCTGTCTGCTACATTTGTATTTTAAGTAGATTTGCAACACAAATATTCATATCTTTTCTTAGTATAAAATTATTTTCTTCAGGGAGGCTCTACACAGAGACCTGAGAAAATTGAAGTTTTTGGTTTTAAAGTATTTAAGGATTATTTAATTTTTACATAGTATGAAATTTTTCTAATTGGGATGGAAAGGTAATATTTTGGGGGGCTTTCCCATTATACCATATCTAGTCTCAAAAAATGTAAAAATCTGGTAAACTCAAATAACAGAAAGCCACCATATCCCTTTACAGTTTATAATTCTACTTCTTTGAGACAAATAACATAGGGATATGTATGTGTTTGTGCACACATTATCTATATATATACATATACATATGTATCTATAGATATATAGAGAGATATAGATTAGTGCTGCAATATTAATTATCCTTTACTGACATCTGTATTTATGGGGTTCTTCAGTTAAAAGCCACTTCTAAAACTCTATTAAAATTATTTGGTCTCAAAAACATTGAAAGTTGCAAAATGTTTTTTTCATGAAGTTTATACCATCTCCACCAAACAGACTGGATGAATTACTGTTATGTCAAGCCACTGGAGGATGTTTAGATATTTTGCAACATTTTTACTCTTTTTATCCCAATCCACTCAAAAATGGCAAAGACTCCAGAGATCACCCAGCAAAAGCCCTCTGTGGGAGTTGGATCCTGCTTCTAATCTCTATCCCAAACTCCTGTCATTCAAAATATTTAGGAATTACGTAGTAATAATTTATAAATGAACATAGCAGGCAACCCATAGTGTTTTTAAATTGATATTACAAAAAATTCATGTCATGTTAATTTCCATAAAACATATTATACATATAAAATACTATGTTAAAATTAAATGTAATATGTCAGCTGTAAAGGGGAAAAAGTAGCTAACTAAAAGTTCACAAATAATCTTTTTTCAGATTTTGTGTGTTTTCTCCTCAGCCAAAAGCCTCAAGATTCACGTGCAGCAGCCTACCTCTTCATTTATGTTGGATTGCTCTTTAAACATTAGAATATCTTGTAATAAATAATAAGTTAAAGATCTCTCCTGATACAGTCATTGTTGATTTCACTGTTATAGGGAAAAGGCTCTAGGGCGGCAGATAAGGCTGTTGCCATGGTGATGAAGGAGATACCGAGGGAGGAGTCTGCTGAAGAAAAGCCCCTCCTTACTATGACATCACAGGTGGGCAGACCCATAGGGTTTCTGTAGGAAGCTGACATATGTTAATATATCAGACATTGTGATTTTTAACTAGAAAAAAAAAACTTTAACTCTTGAACCAATTTTTCTAAAGACAGTTTCAATGAAACAATTATACAAATACAGATGAAAACCAAAATTGCTAAAAAAAGAAAAATTCACCATCTAGTTATTTATTTGTGAATATTAATTTCATTACTCAACTTTAGTTAAGAAAAAAGAGAAAGAAAATATATGTGCAAGTAAAACATGTTGCTTCTTTATAAAGGAGTCTTGTTAACAACTTTGGGAAAGAAATAACAATTAAGCTAACAGTACATTTGAACAAAAAAAATCAAATTCCTATGAATAAATACAAGTTATACTGTATACATATGTCAGTTTACCAGTAGAATATCTAAATTTTCTTAAATGTTAAATATATTTATGTTGTGACTATGCATACTACATATATGTCTATACATATTTATGTGGATAACTAATTTACAGGAATGAGCCAGAAGTCCCTGAGTCCCCATGCAGAAAATGGCATTTGTGACCCCTCTTATACTTAGTGACCTTGAGAACAAAAGCGTCATCTCTATTATAAGCACATGAGAGCCATTTTCAGCATTTATTATAACAAGTATAGAAAAAAGTCTGCATTTGTATGCAAAGACATGTGGAGACTGTGAATCCTATATGTCCTCGGGGACTTTTGAAACACCCTGTAAAATCTACATAAATATGTATAATGTACTCATCACCACTCTGTGGAACTACCAGTTTTAAAATCGCAAATGAGAAATATTTTTACTTGCATTTATCTTATAATTTAGATTAGATTATTTTAAACATTTCATTTTTTCCATTCAGTTCCGATTATATGATTCAGTTCCGATTATATGAACATGCCCAGAATTCAAAAAATGTCCATTTACAGTCCTCATGAAAGACATTTATATCAAAAGCTAAATTATGGCAACTTATTTTTAGAATATCAGCGGATCTCATCCCCAGCTGCTGCCAACATGTGTGGTTTGATTTTATTCTAAATACTATGTTGTAAGTTATAAAAATCATAACATATAACATCAAAATTAAATAATTTTTAAAGCTATTAAAGATTCCCAAGACTTTGGGATAAATTTTATGTTTTCAGCTTTTTTTATCCCAAAAGAAGAGATGCTTCTTCCTAATAACACATGGTAATCATTGGAAAGAAATTTGCTTGTTATTTACCAAATTCCTCATTCTTTACTTAATATACATAGTAAAACATATACAGTTTTATACTGATCTCCTGTCAATCAGAGTCAGACCTCTGTAGACTCCCATGTCCAAAATATTAAGTCCACAGTCCCTCAGGTGAATGCTATGGGAGGTGAGAACTACTTGAAGTTCTTGCTTAAGGGCAGAGCCATACAACAGTAGATAAGACCTAACCAAATTTGCAATTGGCACAGTGGTACTGTAACATATCATCTCAGGACTTCACAATCTAGGGCAGGCTCCAGTACCCAAGATTCTTTTTTCACAAAATCACGCACTACTATGTACTTCCCCGTAATCTTTTCACATGTCCAAAATTACCATTATAACCTAGGCTTGCATTTAAAATTTAATGCAAAATAACATTTTTGATTTTTAATTTCGAAAAGAAATTGTGATTATTACCCTTTTCTCATATCCAGGACATTTGTTTGTACCAGGTTCTTCCTTTAATCCCTGTCTAATGTTGCATTAACTGTTTTTGAGGTATTAGTTACAGTTCACTGCATGAAGATTACTGAATGCTTTATTTGATGCATCATATTCTTGTTGCATACTGGCCAGTTTATGAATCAGCAAACAGAGTTCTGATTTAAAAAATTTAATGCACCTGTTGTGTTGATAGTATTACAGAATTACTTTAGTGACAGCTGTGATACAATTATTTCTCAGTCAAATGCAGTTTTATTAGTTGATATACTTTTTCCAACTATACACAAGTGGCTTCTTCCCTGCTGTGCACCAGTGGCATGCACAAGCCAAAAAGAAGCAGAATGATCTGAAAAAGTGAGTACTTCCCATGACAACCATAGCATTTAGTCCGTGTATCATACCACATTCTTACTTGTTATCTTGTGTGAATGTACTACTACTGTCTTGGCACGTTTGTCCCAGTGTCTCCTGTAGAGCCCCTTATAACATAGTGCCACATACTGCCGAATACATTGATTCATCTTCATCACTGGTATGTCAACTTCAGCTGCTCATGTGGTAGATTCCAGATATGTCTGAAGATAATTACTACTCTATAAATAATGTCATTGGGATGATTATGATACATAAAACAGAAAATAACTCACTGAAACACTGAGCTTTTATCTTATTTCATAACTTTTCACTCAACAGACTGTAAGTGTAGAATAATCCCATATTCTAGAACTTTTTTGTATTATGTGATTATTACTGTGTGTTCCTCAACTTTTAGAGGAATTAAGCCAAACATACTCCAGTGGAGCTGTCTATATTACACCGAACAAATTGAATAATGCAGAAGTGTTGGCCAGATGACCTGAACTCAGAAATTGCTGGACCACTGACAGCGGCTATTTTTTGCTTAAAATAATCATTCATTCCATATTAAGCAAACAACATGCAAGGACTTCATAGAAGCTCAAGTTCATGCTGTCCAAGACTAACACTTGAATCAAGTAGTATGTAAAAAAGCATGTGTTGATGAAAGGTTTGAAGAAAATATGTGAATCAAGTCTTTGAGGAAAAAAAAGTTTCTCTGGACCTGTGCTGTCCAGGACAGTAGCCATGAGCTACTGAGCTTTATGTGGCTCCTGAACTTCATGTGGCTGCTCCAAATTGAGATGTGCTGCAAGTCTAAAATACACACCAGATTTCAGAGAGTAATCAAAAAAATAGTGTAAACTATCACATTAATGATTTTTATAATGATCGTGAAATGGTAATATTTTGGATTTTTTGATATATTGGCTAAATCCAATATCTTATTTAGATTAATTTCACTTGTTTCTTTTACTTTTTTAAAGTAGCAACTAAAAATTTTTAAATCATGAGGCCCTCATCATAATTCTGTTGAACAGAATATTCTATTCTAAAGGGTACTAGTATAAACAAATTCAATTTGAGAATAGAAGGGAAAGCCATTTGCCAGAAGATTGATTATATCATAGAAAAAAATGTATTCTCTTTATGAGAATGAAATGACTTTAGTGAATACTTTTCTCTCTTGAGGAACCTTCAGAAGTTTTGTTTTTGACGGTATCTCCTAGATACTTTTTTAGCAAGGTATAGCCCATTTATCTTTGCCTGTTGAACACAGTGTCTTAAAACTGGGTTGCAGGTCTCTTCTTGTTAAGGGACTTTTTTTTCCAAACCCAGCCTTTGTTTTTCTATCTGTCATCACCCATTATATCTCAGTATTAATTTAATTTTTGTTTCTGATAAAGATAAAAAAAGTAATGTCCTCGATTGGAAGAATATTTTCAAGGCTACTAGTAAGTACAGCCTTGTTTGGGTTTCCATTTCTAACTTTAAAAATTGTCTTAATTACATTCTCCTGCCTGCCTTAATTTATTGTTAGCACTACCCAAGCTGTGATCTGTTCATTTCCCTGTGAATAGATTCACATTTTACAAAAGTCTAGCTATCCTGTCAGGAAAATATTTGTAGCTAGTTGGTTGACATTTAGATCAAGTCAAAGAGTTGAAAGTTATCACTTGATTATCTGTTACCAGAAGACTAATAGGAAGTGGGGGGTGGGGCAGTCCATTAGTACTATAAGCTCAGAAGAAATGAATTCTGTCAGGCATCAGAGTTACCATGACAGAGCTCTGAAAATCTGGATTTTTAGCGGTTGCATGGTAATGATTTAGTTGTCTTATCTTTTCAATTGATAGAGTCCGTTAACTTGGCTTTGATATTAATGAATCACTCACAGTATGGTCACTATATTGACGGACACCGAATAAATTTCTAAACTTGGATAGGGCTAATAAAACCATAAACAAGTAGTTCACTTATAAAATTATGACTGAAAGCCTATTTGACAAATGACTTTAAATTAACAATGTCACAGAGTCAGGTGAAGTGGTTGGCACCTGTAGTCCCAGCTACTCAGGAGGCTAATATGGGAGTATCACTTGAGGCCAGGGGTTTGAGACCAGCCTTGGCAATATAGCAAGACCCCATCTCAAAAAAAAACCATATCACAAATAATAGAGGAATTTCAAAACTCACAAAGATATTTGTGTTTCATTCATATATAAACAAAACAATTCTAAAGTTTTTCTATTATTTAAATGAGGTAAAAAGACATGCCATAGTATTATAAATTTTCTAAATCAACATTACAAATATGAGATATTTGTCAGATGTTTTAAACTTATTAGCTTCAATGTTTTAACTTTAAAAATTATTATTGAAGTACCAAATGCTTAAATATAAAAACAGAATATTTTACTTTAAAATAATTCAAGATCATCAATCTGAAATGTGAAACTACAGAATAATGGATTATTGTCCTTTACAGACATTATTTTATCATCTACAATGTATTGCGCTTTAGATTAATTCTTAGTAATATGTTATCAGAAACCTTGAGCTCTATATTTTTGAATGAAACATCTAAGCAATATATCTCTTTAAAGACAAACACAAAGATTTAAGTCACAAAACAAGATTTAAGTCACAAAACAAACAATATAAACATACACTGTAGTTGAAGTAACAAACAATATTTAAAAGCAAAACATCTTTTCATCTTATTAGTTTCTTATAGCTTAGATTATGTAATAGTTTAATTTTAAAACATTGAAATTGAGAAATTCAAGTTGAGCTAAAGCAAATGTAGTTTCAGATAAAGTTTTAAGAGCTGGGTGATATAATCTGCCTTTGTTCCACACAAAGAAAACACTGTATTGATATATGAAGCAATTTGGTGGTATGGTAGCTAATATTAATTACATCAGCTGGCCAGTCTGAGTAAGTCATAATTCAACTGAAATAATTTGATTGAATATTTGATTACAAAGAAGGTATAATGGTTTAATAGTCTTTTGCATTCTGATTGACAACAAGCCCCTACATGCAAGTTCTCGCCTATCTTCTTACTTCTAAACAAAAGAGTTTTCCTTTGTTTCTGTGTCAGCTGACCACTTAAGGGTTTTCCCTCAAAATCTCAAGATTTGAGTCTCTGATTTAAAATCAGCAGGGAGGGAATAGGACTGTGATGAAATGTTGCTGGCTTCTCATTCACATTGGTCCAAGTCCTTCTTCCAAGTGTTGAATGGTATGGGGCAGGCTTAGACCTTTATTTTAATTTTTTTTCATTAGGCATTCTCTCTTGGCACTTTGACTTCTTGGTAGAAGCCTTAACATTCTTGGTAGAAGCTTTGTATTTGGAAACGTTTTCTTAGGTATCAGTAGGTCTCCAAACATTTAAAAGATGTGACTGGGAGGAAATGGGCTCAAGTGTGTGGTTTAAAACCGGCAAAGAAATTGGCAAACATTTCTGAGGACCACTGACCTCTCTGTGAATTGATCAGATCCAGTAGGAAATTGAGGACATCCATGCAATAATTCTTTTCTACAGTTTGCCATTCAGTTAGACTGTATAAAATCAGTCAACATTGATTAAACTGCTACTATGGAATACAAAAAAAATGCTTGGATGAGATCTCTACTCTAAAGGAACTCACAGTCTAGTTGGCAGTTGGAGAGGGACAGATAAAACTAAGATTATGACACTGGGCAAGACATGGGAACATGCAGGTGCTATAAAGAGGCACTCAATGGTTGGCACTAAAGAAGGTTCCTAGACAATGTGCCAGTTGAATGGGATCCTGAAAGAGAAATAAGAATCTGTCACCATTATAGAAGGTTCTTTGAACTGATCCAAATATTGAGAAGAGGAAAGGGGAGAATAAGAAATGAAAATTTTAAATGTGAACAAACTGAGACAAAGGCCTTAGCAACTAATGAACTGGGTCATTTCAACTCAGCTATGATAATCTGACTAGACCAAAATTGCAATCACTTCACCTCAGTTATTTTAAAAAATTAGAAATCTTTGGGTTACTTTTTATTATTTGTATAACATCAATGTACTCCATACCCAAAAGACAAAATAAGGGAAGTTCATAAAGTTATTTTCAAACTAAAAGAAAGTCAAGAAACCTTATCCTACTAATGCATAAGGAAAGAATAAATGTTATACAATTTGGAAATTAAGCTTAAAGGGAATACTTGGGAGATTCAATTCAGTTTGAAATTTTCTTTTATGATCTAAAAGATGTATTTATTCTCAAGTCACCAAAGGAAATATCATAAACTTGTTCAAAATGAAGAGGAAGGCGTGGAAAAAGCCATTCTTAATCTATGCAAATATAAATAAAATGGGACTTCCTATGACTAAAATAATCATTCCTAAATTCCTGCAACTGAAGATGCAATTTAAAATTGGACCGTTTTAGATAGGTATTTTTACATCTTCAGTTTCTGCAAAGTCACTTTCTCATTTAATAGCCGTTTATTGAACCCCTTTTAGATGTAGACATTCTATTTGAAGTTGTGAAGGATATAAATATAAGTAAGATATTCTCTGGCTTCAGAGCTTATAAGGAAAGATTTCCGTATCTTCACAATATCTCCTGTTTCATCTTCCATATCTCCCATCAAAACCAAAAAACTTTCTGTTCAGTTTCAGTTACCTTTCCATGCTACCTGTAATCTGGTCTTTCACACTTGAGCCCTGCTATTATCCCCCACTTCAGCCCAAGCATTTCTCAATAGCTAAATTGTGCTCCAGCTTGAAAAACACTGACTCAGAAGGTAGTTTGTTACTCCTTCTTAGATTTGAATTTGTGGAAGAAAGCCACAGGAGTAGCTTAGTTGTAGAAGTCAGGCAGTTATAACAGTTCCATCAGTCCAAGTGTGAACTACGGTCAGAAACAAGACAGTAGGTGTGGAAGAGACACAGACTTCCTGAGGCAGAGGTGTAGAAGACTGGAGATGCCACGCCTTTGTCCTGGGCTTCCTGAACTCTCTCAGAACAGCCTCTCCTTTGGTATCCCTTTATTTGTGTGCTTAGTAAATCTGAGAGTGCTAGTGTGCTTTCTCCAGAAAATTTGTCCGAAGTTTGAATAAAGAGACAGACTCCAAAAAAAAAAAAATTATTACCTTTGATAAAGAAGACAGGCCCAAAAGGACAGGGCTCTCATTGAATTGTGCCTTTTCCTTTGCTTTCCATTTAGATGTTAACAAAAATTTTACTTTTAGAATTACTTTATCAAATTTAGACTATAGTTTTTATGCATTTGCAGCTACAACTCTCTGAAGAAATCTAACACCCTGGTCTTCCAAAACTATAGGTAATGTAGGCCTATTTCACTATTCCACACATACATGTATGCAGAACTGTGATTTAGGGATAAATTCTTAGTTTTTTTGTTTGTTTGTCTATTTGTTTACTAAGGCATTTAACTGTATCCAAAGTAAAGAAAGAGTACAGGGGATTTTCCATGGAATATAGCTCATACTTATCTACATAACGTTGATATTTCTCAAAATTATGAATAGGAGAACTCAGTTATTCTTAGCCATCTGTCAATGAAATTAAACTTTTTTTCAAAGAAATAATGACTATCAAAGAGATAGTTATGA
Organism: Pongo abelii; assembly: GCF_028885655.2. Lineage (NCBI taxonomy): Eukaryota > Metazoa > Chordata > Mammalia > Primates > Hominidae > Pongo > Pongo abelii. The sequence goes on along the minus strand of NC_085928.1, from coordinate 189,883,373 downwards.
CATTGTCCATACATATTCATACTTTGAAAGTCACAGGTGGCCGGGCGCGGTGGCTCACGCCTGTAATCCCAGCACTTTGGGAGGCCGAGGCGGGCGGATCACGAGGTCAGGAGGAGATCGAGACCATCCTGGCTAACACGGTGAAACCCCGTCTCTACTAAAAATACAAAAAATTAGCCGGGCGAGGTGGCGGGCGCCTGTAGTCCCAGCTACTCGGGAGGCTGAGGCAGGAGAATGGCGTGAACCCCGGGGGGCGGAGCCTGCAGTGAGCCGAGATCGCGCCACCGCACTCCAGCCTGGGCAACAGCGAGACTCCGTCTCAAAAAAAAAAAAAAAAAGAAAGAAAGTCACAGGTGCATTGGTTGAGTTTAGTCTTTGTGCTTTATACACTTTAGCCAGTGGGTAAATAAGACCTAGACCCAGAGGCCAGTCATCAGAATGCACTGCTTAGTAAATGCAACCCTGTTACAATAATTGCTATGAGTATAGGGTGGTGCCATATTTGATGGTAACCTTCACCCTCTGTGAATGTGTATAACACAGTGGAATTCAGATCGCACTTGACAGCCATGAGAAGGCCACAGTGTGGAGGTGGGCATTGTTTGTGAAAGTAGGACCTCATCACTGTGTTGATCACACTAGACGAGTTCATTACATTAAGCACATATGGTTAAAAGAGCAAGTCCTACCAGGAAATATGTATCAATGTACGGGTCCTTTGGAAACTGTTACATATGTACGGTTTGGACATGCACTAACTACAAATGAGATACAGATTCTGGGACACTAATCATATTTTTAGATGAGCTCACAGGATCACTGATGTTTAGCTATTTCTCATTTTCTAGTATATTATATTCTATATCAGTGCTTTCAACTACATTTCCAGATAATAAAATTGACTTTTATGCCAGAAAGTATTACAAATCATTCCTAAACTCAAATAGACCATAGCATTTACAAAAATTCCAATATATTTTATTCCTGAAACATAGGCAGCTCATAGTCCCTCAACATTTAAAAATATTTTAATATAAATAGAATGGGTGATACCCAGGATTGTTCGAATTCAGAAAAAATAAAAAGCACTGGGGCTCAGAGTTTCACTCATGAGTCAAAACAGCATCCTAAAATAAAAGATTAATACCAAAAGAGGCCTTGGATTTGATTCCTAGCAAAATCTGCGAGGTTTTATACATGGTAATACCAAAGCTTACAATAATTGAATAAAGAGCTATTGCGGTAACTTGAACGTTAAAAGAAGAAAAGCGTTCTCAAAGCCCATGCCTCAATAACAAATTAATACGTATAAAAATCTAATTACCAACTCTATATCGAAATCTTAAACTCTAATGGACATCTGAGATTTACACATGTTTAAATGAGATTTATCCATGTTTAAATAGCGTACATGTGAATACTAAATGTGTCTCTTGGCTTCCAGTCTCCAAATGACCACTAAGTGCTTCCATATTGCCCTTTCAGAAGTAAAAGAAGTGCACTTTCTCCCGATAGTTACCATTACTCAGGTCCCCTGCCACCTTCCATCAGCTCTAAACTATGAGACTACTGACACTGTGCCAGAGAAACAATGTAGAGAAAGTGAGTAGAGTAATATAAAATATTTTGGTTTGGTAATACTCCAAAGCACTCCACTTGTTATTTTATGCCTCTTAAAATGCAAATTAACAAATAAGTTCTTAAAAATCTAGAGACTGGCCAGGCACAGTGGCTCACACCTGTAATCTCAACACTTTAGGAGGTCGAGGTGGGAGAGTTGCTTGAGCCCAGGAGTTCAAGACCAGCCTAGGCAAGATGGTGGGACCTCGCCTCTACAAAAATAAATTTAAAATTTTTAAAAATTAGCCGGGCATAGTGGTGCACACCTGTAGTCACAGCTGTTTGGGATACTGAGATGGGAGGATAGCTTGAGCCCAGGAGTTCGAGGATGCAGTGAGTTATGATCATGCCACTGCACTCCAGCCTGGGTGACAGAGAGACATCCTGTCCCTATTTAAAAAACATAAAAAACAAACAAACAAAAAAAACTAAAGATTATGAGGTGTGTCTTTTTCTTAAGCAAAAAACTAGATGATTATGCCTGTTTTATGAAAGGCAAATATAAAAGCTCCCCCACCCAAAAAAAAAAAAAAAAAAAAAAACCAGTTAATTTAGGGATCAACCACCTGAGTATCAAAAGTGTGTTTTCTCCCTTAACCATAGAAACATACTCGGCAAGACGGGATTCAAAGAGGTGCAGAATAATTGAAAGTGAATAGTGGTTGCCACTGATAATTAGAGATCTACTAAAAAATCAAAATGAAAGATTGCTGAAATTAGAAAATGAGCTAACGGGAAAACTCGATTGAATCTACCGAGATCTATTTTACAAATAGATTTTACAAACGCATCTGCTAGATACCTACACAGTTAATATAACAATATTTTCTACTCTCCCAAAATAATATTTGTTATGTAATACAAAAGCATTCCAAGGAAATGTAGAGGGTGTGTTTTTAGGTGACCTGAGCTTTTTAAGAGAGGGAGACGAGGCAGGCATTTATCCACCCACACTGATCCGTGTGTTTGCACTCCCCACATAAACACTGACTGAGCAGTGCTAACCAGAACATGTCATCTTTGAGTCTGAAGCCACTGTTCCAGGTCTCAGTAGGAGCTTTTGTCCAGGTGAGGAGTGGGGTTGGCCCTTAACAACTATGATTCAATACGTGTCATTTTCTATATATTGAAATTAGAGAATAGTTATATTTCAGGAGGGGGGAGAAAAGGCTTGAGCTTTAAACATTGAAGTTGGCTGCATCAAAAATATGTTGACAGTGCTAAAAGGCTCATTCCCCACCTCTTGATATTTTTTCTTTCTTGCCCCCACCCCATTATTTATTTATGTATTTATTTATTTTTGGTAGGCTTGCTATTCTTATTTTGTTGCAAGGCTGCATTTTAATTCATCTGACTCTGCAGTTTAACAAAGCCCTTTGACACCTCTGTTCATTTGTTCTCAGCTGGTGAATGAGCAACAAGAAAGCAGACCCCTCCTGAGTCCCTCCATCGATGACTTTCTCTGTGAAACCAAATCAGAAGCAATAGCAAGGCCAGTAACATCCAATACAGCTGGTAATTCTTTCACTTTTAACTGTTCCTCAACTAGAGTTAATTTTAACTATGGTACAATGCACATTTTTTCCATAATACATTTTAAGTGAGGAAATAATGTTTGCAACCAAATGAAACTTTAGAATGTATACTATTTAGCATAAACCAATAAATCACAGAAATTGCAATGTATATTACCCAACCAATTTTTCTGAACATAAGCAATGAATCATGTTTTCATGTATATTTTCATATTTACATATTTATATCTAAAGTCTCATCACATTAGAAAATCTTTAAAACAAAAACATCTATTTCAGAGTAAGGTTTTTCAAGTTCTGGCTGATGGTCCAATTATTTCTGGAAATATTTTGCATAACAGAAGTCCAGTAAATAAAGATGTGGCAACCTTTTCAAGTGGATTTAAATGACAAAATATCCTGCAGCTTTGGGATAGTATAGAGCCAGTTTCATTTTCTGTCATATAAATGTGTTACTTGCTCCCCGTTACAACAATCTATTTGAACGTTCTTCTGGAATTAAACATTCTCAAATAGTAAACCATCCCCTGCTCAGTGCCTGTCACATATAGGAATAGACACTCAATAAGTATTAATCCAATGAGTGAGTACAGGATGCCACTGGCATAAATTACACTTCCCTTGTAGAGGCAGTCTTTCTGCATTGATTTCATTTGGTCAGCATTCACATTCAAAGTCATGTCAGTCAAATAAGAATGAAAAAATGATGTTCAGAATCAAAGAACAAAGGTTATGTTGGATGTGCAGAGCGGAATTTAATGGAAAAAGAAAAGGATAATCACATACTGTCTTGTTAAATTTGTTCCATTTTGTCATCTTGGCCTCAGTTTGCTGTTGGCTTGCATATTTTCATTATATTTCTAAGTGAATAAAATCACAGGAGAAGGAAATCGTGATTTTTCCAAAATGCCAAAAATTACAAGAAGAGTAACTAGCATGAGATAGAGAGGCTCCTTATGTGAAGTCATATTTTACAGTTTCTGGGTTCAAACTCCATGAATTCCAACCCCAGCTCTGTATCCAGGGGCATGTTGCTTAACTAAGCCTCAGTTTCTTCATTTGTCTGATAATAGTAAGATCTACATCTCGTAAGTTCATTGGAAAGATTAAAGGAAGCAATCCATGAAAAAGCTTAACACCATGTAAACTCTAACTGGTGTAAAAATTTCTGTTCGATTTTAGGTGAGAACAGTATGTATTCCCTACACTTTCATTTTCAATTGTGTTGACTTTTTTATATCACACCACAGCAATCATTTTCTAAATTCAGCTATCACTTTCAGTAATCAAGAAATTAAATGGTACTTGGCAAATTCTAGGTAGGAAATTAAACAACTTCACATACTATCAGATGAGATTCATTCCTCTGATCCATGAAACTGGAGCTGGCCCCTTCAAAACTCGAGAACTACCCCAGGAAAACACAGAGAACCTTGTATGTCCAATTGCAGGTGAATCCATGAGAATTGTATGCACTGCGAGCTTCCTCTTCATGCTCCAATTCTCACTGATGGGAAAACTAAGTCACTTAGAAAGGATCCACCCTGAGAGAGCAATATAAGATTTGATTCAAAAGCTTCTTTTCAGCTTGATTGTTCTAACATATAAAAGAGAGACCTGTGAAATACTGGAGGAAAAAAATCAAAAGAATGTGGAATTTCTTGCCATCCCAATATCTACAGTGTTGCCCTCTGTATTAGTCCTAGGGCTGCTGGGCTGCTGTGACAAAGTACCACGCAGTGAGTTGATTCAACAACGGAAACTTACCATCTCAGTTCTAAGGGCTGGAAGCCCCAAATCATGCTTTCAGCTGGGCCATGCCTCCCATGAACGTGCTTAGTGAGGATCTATTCCAGGCCTCTCTTCTAATTTCTGGTACTGCCTTGGTTTATGGCAGCATAACTCCAATATTCACGTGGTGTTTTCTCTGTGTGTGTGCTTCCCAGTGTGCATGTCTGTCTCTGTGTCCAAATTTCCTTTTTTTTTTTTTTTTTTTGAGACTGAGTCTCGCTCTGTCACCCAGGCTGGAGTGCAGTGGCACGATCTCGGCTCACTGCAACCTCTGCCTCCTGGGTTCAAGCGATTTTTCCTGCCTCAGCCTCCTGAGTAGCTGGGACTATGGGCACCTGCCACCACACCCGGCTAATTTTTTGTATCTTTAGTAGAGACAGGGTTTCACCATGTTAGCCAGGATGGTCTCGATCTCCTGACCTTGTGATCCACCTGCTTTGGCCTCCCAAGGTGCTGGAATTACAGGCGTGAACCACTGCGCCTGACCCAAATTTCCCCTTTTTATAAGGACACCAGTCCTATTAAAGTAGGGGCCCACCCTATTCTAATATGACCTCATGTTTAATTATATCTCAAATGAAACTATTTCCAAATAAGGTAATATTCTGAGTACTCGGTGTTAGCACTTCTACATAGACCACTCAATCCATAATACTCTCCTATTTTTTCCCACCTTCATTTTTCAGTGCACCTGGTTCACACAGATTTTTATCCTGAAGAAAGACTCCTGTTTGATAAGTGTTTTTAATATTAAGAGTATATCTCAAAGCAAAAATATTATATATTTTTTAATTCGTAAGAAATCCAGTTTTTATATAAATCAATATAAAATTAAAAAAATTTAGGAAATATTTACCTTTTCTGGAGGTCGGTCAGTGATTTTTTTTCTCTATGAACCCTAAAAGAACATACCTTTTGCCTCATAGAAGTCCTAAATTATAATTTTTTTCCACCCAGTTCTATTAGATTATCTGAAGAACAAAAGATTTTGAGACTGCCAACTATTTAAATCATTCCTCGGACTATCCAAACTGCCAAATAATTAGAAGCTAAACAAACAAATGAATCAAAGCCTTATCAATAAAGTCAGCACCCTACCTTAAGGTTTAGATAAAGTCTAGAGAGGACTGTGTAAGAACACAGGCTATGGAGAGATGAGACCTATATCCTGTATTTGAACCCTGGTATAAACACTGACATACCAGTTATATTAGTTTTCTATTGTCGCTGTAACAATTACCACAAATCTAATGGCTTAAAACAACACAAATTTATTATCCTAAAATCAAGATGTCAATAGAACTACATTACTTCTGGAGGCTCCAGGACAGAATTCATTTCCTTGATTTTTCCAGCTTCTAGAGGGCACCTACAATTTGGTGGCTTATGACTCCTTGCTCCATCTTCAAAACCAGCAGCTCTCTCTCTCACATTGGTCTCCATCCTCATATCTCCTTCTCTGGCTCTGACCCCCCTAACTGCACTTTATGAGAGCTCTTGTGATTACATTGGGCCCACAGGGATCATCCAGATTAATCTTTCAGTCTCCAAATCCTTAACTTAATTACATCTGCAAAGTCCCTTTTGCCATGTGACATGTCAAGGTAGCATATTTACAGGTTCTGGGGATTAGAATGTGGGCATATTAGAGTAGGGGGGGCGTTTTTCTACCACACCAGCTGTGTGATTTTGGACAAGTTACTTAATATTGCCAAGCCTCAAGTTTCTCATATGTAAAATTAGAATACCTTTTTCACAGGAATGTTATGTAGACTAAACAAGGAAACATTCATAAGCACTTACCGTGTTGTATATTTTCAATAAATAGTTTTTGTAATCATTTCCAACCTCATATCTACAGTTTGCATCAAGTATGAATGCTTTCAGTAGAGTCTTCTAGTAGCAATAAATATTTATTTGCATCATGACTATGCTTATAGTGCTGTTCCAAGAGCTTTAGATAAGCACTTCATCCAATACTTTATAAAGTAGTTTTATCCTTATTTTAGGTGGGCAGAGTTAAGGTTCAGAGAGACTTTTTTTTTTTTTTTTTTGAGACAGAGTTTTGCGCTTGTTGCCCAAGCTGGAGTGCAATGGCATGATCTTGGCTCACCGCAACCTCCGCCTCCCGGGGTCAAGCAATTCTCCTGCCTCAGCCTCCAGAGTAGCTGAGATTACAGGCATGTGCCACCACGCCCGGCTAATTTTGTATTTTTAGTAGAGACGGGGTTTCTCCATGTTGGTCAGGCTGGCCTTGAACTCCCGTCCTCAGGTGATCCGCCTGCCTCAGCCTCCCAAAGTGCTGGGATTACAGGCATGAGCCACTGCACTCAGTCAAACTCAGACAGTCTTAACCACTGTCCTGTGCTGCCTTATTTTATGCACAATATTCACGGAACATCAAGACACCAAAATAGATTAGCTGAACTAAAGTGAAGAAGACAGGACAAAGTGCTACAAGGGTGACTGGCAAAACATAGCCTGCTCAGAAGCAACTGAGCTGGAAATCCCCCTGCTACAGCAAATAGAAGTGAAGTCAGTGACATCCTCTGGGCAATGGGATCCCACAGCCTATGAAGCTGTGAGTGGTGACTGACATGTGGTCCATGAGAGAAGTCTGCATATGTGACAATAACATTACACCCAGAAGGTATTTTATTAGATCTACACTAACACACGCATACACACACACATGCATACACACACACACACACACACACACACTTTTCACATTCACTCTAAGAGGAGATTATCCTTTGTGCTCCTTTTTTTTAGAGACAGGGTCTTACTCTGTCACCCAGGCTGGCTCAAACTTCTGGGCTCAAGCAGTCCTCCCACCTAGTCTCCCGAGTAGCTGAGACTACAGGTGATGGCCATCACTCCTGGCTAATTTTTTTTTTATTTTTTTAATTGTTTTGTAGTGACTGAATCTTGTTATATTGCCTAGGCTGGTCTCAAACTCCTGGCTTCGAACGATCCTCCTGCCTTGGCCTCCCAAAGCACTGGGATTACAAACGTGAGCCAACACACCTCACCGGTTGGTGCTCTTAATTTAAGCACACAGATACTGAAACCCAAAACTTCATGTGCCTGAAGAATCTTTAAAATAGGATTTAAGAAATCAGCAGAGCAGACACCGCCTACCATACCAAGGCTGTCTTTGAAGCATGTGTAGAGCAATAAGATTCTTACTTTTAAATCTTAGCTAAAGGACACACACATGCTAAAATGTGATTTGTCTTTCTCCAGAGAGTGAAAGGTTGCACCCACCCTTCTCTCCTTTTGAAAACATACTCTGCAGGGACTTTCCCAGCTTCAAAGCAGGCCATTCGACCTCCAAGCCACCTCCTTCATCAGCTGGGTAACCAATTAGGCCTTTTGTGTGTGCCAAGCATTTGTTTCACATTTGCAAGAAAAAGAACAAAGGGACAAAGAGCTCAGAACAAATACAGAAAGTGCCCAGGACACTTTGGAGGGGGAAAGAAACTTACTGAGCGAAGTTTGAATTCACAGTTCACCCTTTTAGAAATTCATTTATTCTGAATGTGAGAAGAAGATATAGAATTAAATTAGTACTTGCCAGCTGTTATTCTGTAACAAATGTACTTCCTATGTTCAAGTAGACAATGTTATAATTTGCTTCTGAAAGTCTAGAAGCAAGTGACTAACTCAATTGTTTGTACAATTAGTAAAAAGATATATATGGCATTCCATATTCTGCCATCAATTTGCTTTCCTCCATTATAAGGACATCACATTGAGCCTAGACTCCTTGCCAACATAATAGTGGTCTGGAAATTTCTATTTGACCGTTCAGTGGATATAAAGTGTGAGGCATTCTAGCCTGTTTTGGCTGTCTGCCATGCTTACATTTTAGACATAAAGCCAGGCAGCTTAGTTCTGAATGTCACTTCTTTCCCTCCGCGTTCAAGTACTTCCTAGCCACAAAACATCCTTCGTATCTCAGGACATCTTAGCATTGGGAAGTGGTTCCTATTGCCTCAGGAAGATTCTGTTGAGATAAGCTGACACTTTCAGGCCACTTTATGATAAATTTACTTCATAGGATCCTCTGTAGAACCAATATCTTTGTCTCATCTTCAGTTTTATTCCCAGTAGCATTTTCTGTTTCTGTCAGTGTATGGATCTGATTCTTGTCTCAAATAAAAAGGAACAGTGAAAATAGGAGAACATCAACAACAACAACAAAAAGGATAGAAAAACATCACAAATTGGCTATAAAAGAATGGAAATCACATTTATTGAGTACCTATTGTATGCCTGGCACTTTACATACATTAGATCATTTAATCCTCATCTTATCCCTAAAAGACAATTAATTCCCCATTTTCAAATGAGGAAACTGAAACTCAGAGAGATCAAGAAACTTACTTCAAGTCACACACTAAGCCGTGACAGAGCCAGATGTTTCCACTTCACCAACAACATCCAACCACTGTGACTTGGAATTGGAATCAGAAAGCAAGATTATTAAGAGTAAAGTTTGACACACCATCTTAAAGATCCCATAGGAATGGTTAACTCTTGAAGCCCGTGCGCTACTAAAAAAATCTGGGTTGTGAGTTCAATGGAGCCCAGCCCCTGCCTTGAGTACGAGGGAGAAGCAGACAGACGAGTATTGAGACATCAGCAAAAATCCATCCCCCACTAGAGGAAAAGCTTGGAGATTAAAGAGGAGTGCTGCAGCCATTGTTGTAGACTGCCACAAAGGGTTAATGCAAGTAGTTTCTTTGTCTTTCTGTGGCTTTCCTAAGTGAGCTGGGTGGAGAGATTCCAGGCCAGGAAGCCACCGATCTTGCTGAGAAGCTAGTCTCTCCAGTGCAGTGCCAGGGCCAGTGAAACAGCAGGGACTGGTGGAGAGGTAGAGCTGTAGGGACCCTCTCCAATTTGAATTTTCTATTTCTCACAATGAGCTAGTCAAACACTGGTTACGTGCACTGTAAAAGAAAGAAGAAGCTAAGGTTATAAAACTTGCTTTTTTAATTCTCATTTGCCTTATTTGCATTTGAACAAGTTATTATTTCTGCTTTCATTAGAGTATTTAATGCAATGTAATCAACCTGCGAGGAAGTAAAAGTGTAACAGTTTTATAGTTAGTTACATTGAAATTTAAATTTGCATACTAAACAGCAAAGGCATTAACATGTGTACCTATTCATCAACTATGGATTATAAAATACCTCTCTTGGGTGAACCCAAACAGGATGCCATTTTCTGATTGAACTGCTTAATTAAATAAAAGATGATTAATGGCATTGCTTTATACCCCATATACTTTATTGTTTAAAATTAAAACACAAAGACATTCAAAACCTTCACTAAATCTCTGAATATGATAGATTGACTCCTCTCTGGGAAATTGCAACCTAAAATAACCTTCAGTATAAATAAAGCAAAGCAATAAAGTAAATAGCACCTGAACTCAGATTCAGTTTGATCATTTTAATTTCATTCAAAGCTTCATCATTGCTGAGGCTGGTCTAAGTCCTTTCTTACCAATTTGTGCCATACCAAATATAAGAATAACATGCAGCAAACATCCCAGTCTAACGAGCTGTCTCTATAAATCAATGATGAGCTAACTTAATTTTATTCTAACCTATCCTACAAACATAAAATCTTTCTGTACCCAACTGAAACCTATTTTTAAAAAATAATTTCAGAGTAGTAAATGGGCTTATCTTAACCTCTTCCATTTCTGGTAGTATTGACCACTGGCTTAGATCTCCTCGACCTGAGTGAACCAGTCTCTCAAACCCAAACCAAAGCCAAGAAGTCAGAGCCTTCATCAAAAACCTCATCCCTCAAGAAAAAGGCCGATGGATCTGACCTCATCAGCACGGATGCTGAGCAGAGAGGCCAGCCTCTCAGAGTCCCGGAGACTTCATCCTTAGATCTAGGTAAGGCAATCGCTTGCGGCTATGGATGCTCAACCTTGCTCTGCTGGTGTGGATACAAGAGGAAAGTTCCACCAATAGCATTAAACAGAGAACAAAGGAGTAGAAAAGGTATTCCATGGTGGAAACTGGACAGGACATAGCTTCTTTTGAGCTTGAACTGTATAGCAATTGGGGAGCTCAACTTTGCATAACTGATTGATTCATTTATTTATTCAACCCGCAAATATTGAGTTATAGATAGGTGCTGGGTGCCAGGTTAGGCACTAAAGTTAAAAATAAAGATAAAATGTGCATCTTTCTCTGTAGGAGCACTCAGTCCAGGACAAGAAAGAGGGACTTGTGAGTAACCAACTCTAATGCAATGCCCGGGGCAGCCAGATGAAACAGTATGTAACAAACGTGTTTGGGAATACATGCAATACAATAATAACAGCTACCATTTGATGGTGGGTTACAATGCCAAGGAACCACAGTACATTACTTTCATATATTATCTCATTAAATTATCACAACTCTTGGAAACATCTGAGGAACCAAGTTTCAAAATTTAAGCAATTTGCCCAAGATCTCACAGTTTATAAGAGGAAGAGTTGAAATTTGAGCCTAGTTCTAGTTAACCTCAAAGCCCATATGTTTTCCACTGTATTCTACCTCCTCTGAGAAAGGACAGCTTAATTCTCAGCTCCTGGAATCAGACACATTAAGTTATCCTTTCTCAAGAGAAAGAACAGTGACAGGTATCTTAGAAAGCCAAGAGGAACATGAATCTTCCCTGGCTGTGACTGACTGCTGTGTGTGTATGTATATGTGTGGGGAGGTGAATATTGTATATACATTCATAAGGAGATCATATTCATAGCTTATCCATAAGGCTGTGAGGAATAAATGGGATATATATATGAAATCACTTATTACTATGATATGTACATGTTAAATGGACATGAATTAATTTATTCACTTGTTCAGCAAACATTTCTCTGAGTATCTACCATATTCCCAGCACAAACTATGTGCTAGGAATACAAAGATAAATAATGTAAGCTCTCCGTGCCTTAGCAAATTTACAGTCTAGTAGGGAGATAGAAAAATGATTAAATGATTATAATAAAATATTAACTATATGTAGCAATGAAAGAAAACCCAGATCAGTTACTGCATGAGCCTCCACATCATGCCATTGCTCCAGCCAGTGGGAGAAGGTGTCTTACAAGAGGTACTATGCGAGCTGAGGTTTGAGGAATGCATAGGAATTTGCCAGATTCAAGATAGATCAGGAGAAAGATGGGGAGAACAGAGCAGGGTATCCCTGGTGCAGAAAGGAAAGGTATTCACACACAAATAGATAAACACGGAAAGATGTCTTTTTAAGTAAATATATGTATTTCAGTAGTATTCAAGGATGGTAGAATAGTGAGAGAAAAAGACTGAAATCACTAGCGGTGACATCATAGGAATCCTTGGATGTCATGCACTTAAGACTGGGGGAGGAGGGATGATGTTTGAAGGGTTCTGCTAAGAGGAATGACAGCAACAGTTCCTATTTTAGAAAAATCCTTCTCTGGTGGATTTATGGAGAAAGGAATAGAGGCAAGGAGACCAGTACAGAGATCCAGTAGTGACAATGGGGATAATGAGAAAGAGAGAGACAGGTTCCAAAAAATATTAAAACAAGACTTGGAAACAAAGATAATTTGTATATGTGAGCAATGGGGACATGCAGAACGTGCCAAGCTCCATGATAGAAGATGGAAGAAGGGCAGGAGTGAACTATTGAGTTCAGCTTTGAACCTGCTATATTTGAGGAAACTATGGGACTTCTCTGTGGATACCTCCATTAGACTGTTAAGTATATAGGTCTGGAACTGGAGAAAAAGAACTGAGTAGGAAATGGAGATTTGTAAGTCAGAAACCTGTGTATGAATGGATATTGGAACGATGGGTGTAGATGAGCTCTTCCAGGGATAGATTGTAAAGAAAGGAAAGAGAACCAAGCCATTGTTCAAATTCGTGGCATACACAGTAACCCCTCTCCCCTGCCATCCCTCTTTGAGGTCTGTCTTTGGATGGAAATTTTATAACTATCTCTACTATTTCCTCACCATCTAGGTTTATTCAGTTGTACAAATAAGTTAATAACATTTATAAATTTAGATTAAAATATATTAATACATTGATTGGGTGCAGTGGCTCATATCTGTAATCCCAGCACTTTGGGAGGCTGAGGCAGGAGGAGGGCTTGAGGCCAGGAGTTTGAGACCAGCTTGGACAACATAGTGAGATCCCATCTCTACAAAATTTTAAAAATTAGCCTGGCATAGTGGCATAAGCCTGTAGTCCCAGCTACTTGGGAGGCTGAGGCAGGAGGATTGTTTAAGCCCAAGAGATTGAGGCTGCAGTGAGCTGTGACTGCACCACAGCACTTCAGCCTGGGCAATAGAGTGAGACCTTGTCTTAAAAAAAAGAATATATTAATATATTACAGTGTAACACAGTAAGCATGCAAATGATGAACAATTTATTTCTCTGCTTCTGAGAAAATGTCCTATGAAAAAGTTGTAAAAGTACTTAGTTTAAAAGCATCTTTAAGAATAGCAGTGTTATTCACAATAGTAAAAAGGTGAAAACAACTGAAACCCATCATGAGATGAATGGAGAAACACAATGTGGCATATACACACAATGAACTTATTCAGCCTTGGAAAGGAATAACTTACATGCTACAACATGGATGAACCTTGAAGATATTGTGCTAAGTGAAGTCAACCAGGCACAAAAGGACAAATACAGGTTGAGCATCCCTAATTCGAAAATCTGAAATCCTCCAAAATTTGTTAAGTGGAAAATTCCACACCTGACTTCGTGTGATAAGTCACAGTCAGAACTTTGTTTCTTGCATAAGATTATTTAAAATACTTTATAAAATTACCTTCAGGCTATGTGTGTAAGGTGTGTATGAAACATAATTGAATTTCGTGTTTAAATTTGAGTCCCAGCCCCAAGATATCTCATTATGACATAGGCAAATATTCCAAAAAACAAGAAAAAAAATCCCAAATTTGAAACACTCCTGGTCCCAAGCATTTTGCGTAAGGAATAATCAACCTGGACTGGAGGATTCCACTTGTATGAGGTACCTACAATAGTCAAATTCATATAGACAGAAAGTAGAATAAAAGTTACCAGGGTTTGTGGGGGAGGGGGAATGAGGAGTTCGTGTTTAATGAGTAGAGTTTCAGTTTGAAATGATGAGAAAGTTTGGAGATGAATAGTGGTGATGGTTACACAACAGTGTGAATGTACTAATGTTACTGAATTGTACACTAAAATATGGTTTAAATTGTCAATTTGTTATGTATTTTTTACCACAGTTTTTAAAAAGAAGGGGAAAAAAGACCTTAGAGAACATCAACTGCAAACTGATCTTTTTTTTTTTTTTAGACAGAGTTTTGATCTGTTGCCCAGGTTGGAGTGCAGTGGCACAATCTGGGCCCACTGCAACCTCTGCCTCCCAGGATCAAGCAATTCTCCTGCTTCAGCCTCCCAAGTAGCTGGGATTACAGGCATGCACCACCACACCCCATTCATTTTTTTTTTTTTTGTATTTAGTAGAAACAGGGTTTCACCATGTTGGTCAGGCTGGTCTCGAACTCCTGACCTCAGGTGATCCACCCACCTCTGCCTCCCAATGTGCTGGGATTACAGGCGTGAGCCACCGCCACCTGGCCCGATCTTTTTCTAAACTAAAAAACTGAACCCCAAGATTGTTTTAGTGGGTTATTCACAGCCACACACCTGTTAATGAGAGAATCCAGCCAGATTTTTTATCTGTAAGAACTAAGCCACAGGGATAAAATGGTTCCAGCATTCCCTTGGCTGTCCTCATTGCCTCCTTTCTCTCTCTCCCCCATTATAAATTCCCTCCTTTTGGTGAAAAATTACATGCTTTATTCAAAAGCTGTGAAAATGTTCTGATTTATTCCCACCTCCTTTTAACACTGAAGCTCATCTCTTTAAACAGAATTTCTTTCTGGAATCATGCCAGCAATGCCCCAAGCCCCCACTTTAGCCAGAGACTGATAGAGTAGTGCTCCAGATGTACATTCTACACCAGATCACACAGGATCATATAGAAGATTCAGAATGAACGCAGCTTCAGAAATAAATTAGGTCAAACAACTTGATTGCTTTAACTGTAAAAGCAATG
Source organism: Pongo abelii (assembly GCF_028885655.2). Lineage (NCBI taxonomy): Eukaryota > Metazoa > Chordata > Mammalia > Primates > Hominidae > Pongo > Pongo abelii. Next base: position 189,868,302 of record NC_085928.1, on the reverse strand, counting down.
CAATTTATCTTAATAGGAGATTTCTATTTAGCTGCACAAGTTTTAACTTTTATGCAACATTGAAAAGATAAAGGTTGATCTTTGGGCTTGGGAACATTGGTTGAATGAAGCTCCCTTGGATAAGATTTTTCAATCTTAATTAATCTCTCTTTTTCTCTCTGCACCACATGCTCCACCCCCACCCCACTCCCCCCCACTCCCCCGCCCCGCTGCCACCTGCCTCACCTGCTTCCTCTGTACTTACTAGACATTCAAACACAACTGGAAAAATGGGACGATGTTAAGTTTCATGGAGATCGAAATACCAAGGGACATCCAACGGCAGAGAGAAAATCATCCTCATCTAGAACTGGATCAAAAGAGCTCTTATGGTAAGGTATTTTAATACCAGAAAATGGCCATTTATGTATCAACTTTATGAGTGGCACTGAAATAGCCAATGAGTTAAGTCAATCCAAATACTTGACATCACATGTAACCCCTATATAACAATACCAATTATGGTGGCTTCTGCCAACTCGAATTATTTCATTTCAACTGTCAAAAATCAATGCAACTCAGTCAATAAGCATTTTGAGAGATTCGTAATTCAACATTGTTAATAATGTTCTGAATGTGTAACTGTGCTGATTAGTAAAAATAGGTGTATATGTGTATATACCTGAGAATATTCAATATATTAAATAATAGTTAAATTTTTGCAGCTATACAGGTACCTTTTTTGGTTTGCTCAATCATTCACTATCAGATAATCAAGTAATTAAGAATAATGCATGAATGCTTATGAGAAAATCTGGCCACCTGAATTGTACCATATTTTTGAAGCTTCCTAAAGGGCAGTGTCCAGCTTCCGTCTCCTACTGCCCTCCCACATCTCCACTTATCATGACATTTCAAATTCTACATAAAGATAAAATCTCTCCTGAGACACTTTTTGGGAAGTTTCTTCCCCCACCAAAAAAAAAAAAAAAAAAAACCATAATTTTTTTATGAAACAGAATTTTCTGTAACAAAAATAGTACTGCATTTATTTACTTTTTGCCCATAATCGAACTGAATTTTTAATCGAAGATAATAACACCTAGCACATTGTAGCCTCTTACATTCTGAAAGTGGCCATAATAATAGAAATACATGAAACTTATCTCTATCGTCAGAATTTTGATGAGAGCTTTGACATCATGGCTTTCAATGATCCAAATTACCTAGTTTCTTGGCTGGATTTATAGCTTAATTTGTTTCTAATGTACATTTAATTTCCTTAATGCATCCTTTATAGGTCCTCAGAACACAGATCTCAACCAGAACTGAGTGGTGGAAAAAGCGCCCTGAACTCTGAGTCGGCTTCAGAATTGGAGTTAGTGGCTCCAACTCAGGTAACAAAACTGATTAGTCAATGAACACATCTTTCCCTATATATAGCATATAGCATAAATGTTTTATTTTCATTTTGTACAAAAAGTTTGAAGTATTTTTTGTACATTGCGTTTCATGTGCTGTTTCATTCAGTAGCTATCTCAATGCTTAAAATAGCTGAAATATAGGTGTGTGTGTGTATATATATGTATATCTACACATTTGACTGGAAAATGTGTTAATGAATTCACTGTGTACTTAGCACTTTTTCCTTGTTCTACTATTTACTGTTCTATTATTTTGTAATACAAAATCTGTTCTACTCTATTATTAGCACTATTTACATAACAGAACTCGATGGAGAGGAAATTGCGTCTTGAGTGTTCATTCACATCTATGCCCTGTGGAATATACTACACATTGGTACCCTGACTGTCACATTAAAATAAATGTCATGCTGAGAAATATATTATTATAGTATTAGGAGTCATGATGATGATAATAAGAGCTACTATTTATGAGTGCTACTAAGTATTAGGGACTTTACATATGTTTTTTAAGTGTTATATATAATACTCAAATAATCCTGCGAATTATTATTAACCTCACTTTAAAGATACTCTTTAGTCTCAGTGACGTCAAACACATTTTCCTGGGACGCTCAGCTAAATCATTGGTGGAAGAAGGGTGTGAACCAGGTCTGTCTGTCCATTACTTGAACCTTAAGTCCAGTTTAACTAGCTGTTTTATAACTAGTTATCTCCTATGATTAAGACCATATCTCCTATGGTTCTAAGAAGGCCAAAGTCAGTCTCAACCTTTTCATTCCCTTGAACACTTTTAAAGGCCTTGATCTAAAACCACAAAGATATCATATGTTGTTTGCATCCAAATTCATGCATTCTACAATCTAGTTGAGATGAGACTCAGTGTTTAAGGAAAATAAGTGTAATGAAATGAGCAAGAGAAATTTTCTTGAGCTTACTAGATGTTGAAACCAAGAGAAAATATACTATCTGAGGTGAAATAAACAGATAATTATAATAATAGCAGATATTATTGAGTGCTATAAGGACTTCTTACATATTAGCTCATTTTTTTCTGTTAAATAACACAATCAGGTATGTCCAATTTTATAGACAGTGAAACTAAGTTACAGTGAGCTGAAGAAACTTGTCTGTGGACCCACAACTAGTAAGTGGCAGAGAGAGGTAGGACACAGACAGAGAGGAAATCTTCAGCAAATAGAAGGCCTCTGGAAACTTTTCTAAGCCACCAGCAGTGCCCCCTACAAACACCTGACCCTCCACAAGAGAGGACGATTACTGCTCCCAGATCTTAGCTGGGAAACAAGTCCACTAACTTCCTGAACAAATAGCCCTGCAAACCTCAATGAATTGTAAATGTAGCATGAAAATGTAGTTTTTTCCTTGGTGCTCACTCTAAATGTATTTTTAAAAGGAAATTTATAGCACTTACTATATCAGAAAAATATTTCATGATAAGTACAGTAGAGATTTAGGCTCAGCTAAAGTGATTGGTACTGTTTCATAAACTGGAATTCTTGGAACAATTTAATGTAGCAATAAAACGTTTGTTTCTAAAGTGGGTGAGACTCGGCACAGGTAGGCTGTTCTACAAGGAGCTGAGGTGGAAGATCAGCTGGTGTCCCTGGTTGCCATAGAGACCCAGGATGCATTTATCTTATTCCAGTGACTGCAACTCTCCTGCTGGTTGTCTGATTTCATCCCACCAAACTGTCCTTCCTCTTACCCATCAGTACACCTTACTTCAAACAAAGACAAAGTACTTTAGAAAATTTTCTGTATTGTCTCCAAAACATAGTTTAAAATGCACCTGAGAGTTTTCTATCTGGACAAATCTTAATGAATCCTTTTAGAGAGTTATCAATTATTTGTAAATAATTTACTTTTATTTGTTTTTTTAAAAGCATTGCATGTTTACTTATGCATATTTGACTAAACTAAGGAAATTCATAATCTCCTAGTTTTAATTTCAGCCTATGGTTAAATTAGGAAAATTTCATGAATTTGGGACTTCATAGATCTGAAACACCAAGTCACTCAAACAGCAAGAGAATAACCTGATCAATCTACTTGTAATAAAAGACAAAAATATGTTAAAAGAAAAATCTGGCTGAGCACAGTGGCTCACACCTGTAATCCCAACACTTTGGTAGGCCGAGGCAGTAGATCACTTGACCCCAGGAGTTTGAGATCAGCCTGGGATACATAGCAAAACCGTGTCTCTACAAAAAACACAAAAATTAGCCAGGCACGATAGCACAAGCCTGTAGCCCAGCTCCTTAAGAGGCTGAGGTAGAAGGATGACTGTGCCTGGGAGGTAGAGGCTACAGTGAGCTAAGATTGAGCCACTGCACTCCAGTGTGGGAGACAGAGCAACACCTGTCTCAAAAAAAGAAAGAAAAGAAAAACCTTAGCCAAATTAAACTTAACAGAGTTACTGAGCAAAGAACAATTCACGAATCAGGCAGCCTCCTAAGCCAGAGTAGGCTCAGAAAGACTCCAGTGGGGAGTCCTACGGGGAGGAAGATTTACAGAAAGTAAAAGGAAAGTGATGTCTAGAAAACTGAAGTGAGGAACAGAAACAGCCGTATTGGTTACAGCTTGGCATTTGCCTTATTTGAACACGATTTGAACAACTGCCCGCTTTGATCAGCCAAAACTGTGTGATTGGCACAGGAGCAGGTTACAGTTTGTTTACATCTCCATTTAGGTTATGGTTCACTATGTAAAGAGAAATCTTTAGGCTGAACTTAAAATATGTAAGAAGTTGTTTTAACAATATATTGTTAGAAGCATAAATAAATATTTCATCTTTTAATCTGTGAACCATTTATATAGATAAAATCATGAAGGTGGTATAAAAATTCACCTTAAAAGTATAACTCAGATGGGGACAGGTGTGGTGGCTCACGCATGTAATCCCAGCATTTTGGGAGGCCAAGGTGGGTGGATTACTTAAGGTCAGGAGTTCGAAAGCAGCCTGGGTAACATGGTGAAACCCCATCTCTGCTAAAAATACAAAAATTAGCCAGGACTGGTGGCGCATGCCTGTATCACAGCTACGCAGGAGGCTGAGGCATGAAAATTGCTTGAACCTGGGAGGCAGAGGTTGCAGTGAGCCAAGGTTGTGCCACTGCATTCCAGTCTGGGTGACAGAGTGAGACTCAGCCAAAAAAAAAAAAAAAAAAAGTATAACTCAAATGGTTCACAGGAAAAGAAGGAGATGTTTTCTTCTCTCTCAAGCCAACATAAATTATATAAGGCAGTGACCCAACAGGTGAAGACCTACTTACAAAATTCCTTTAAAAATTGCATTTCAGAATCACAAAGAAAATGGAAGCTCACAATGTGAAGAACTAATGTTTTCAAATTTTCTTTATAAGGGAGGAAAAGGAAAAACATAGTCTAACCTCTTTCAAATAGTGTTTTGAATGCTGTAGGGATAAAAGGAACTTTCTTTCCACCTCTGGAAGTTTTGAGAATTTGAGTCTACAAACCAAACTGATTACCAGGAGGAAAGGCATGCAAACGGATTGATGTGGAAGCATGCGGAGAGTCACACAAAGTATGAAACTCAGGGAAGGGCCAGATGATTGGAGCCTAAATATCCTCTTCATAGAGGAGAGGGAAGTAGGGAATGATGGTACTCTTAGAGGAAAAGTAAATGATTTTTAGGGGAAATGAAGGGGCCTGAAGAACAGACAATAGCCTCGTAACTGTAATAGGTTCATCACCCGATGCAAGTCAGTTAGCCAAGACACCAAGTTGCAACAGAGAAAGACGTTTGATCACAGTGTCACCTGACAAGGAGATGGGAGGAAACCTCAAATTCATCTCCCCGAGGAGTTTGGGGCTAGGGTTTTTAAGGGTCTTGGAGTGGGCGGAAGTGTGGCGATCACTAACTGTTTGAAGAGTGCAGAGTGAAGCTATAGGACAGAGAGATGAAGAAGCTGTGTTCTCATGCTGATCCCATTCATCTGTGGGGGTCTTCAAACTGATTGCTGGAATTCAGGGTCTGAAAAACATCTTAATGATCCTTAAACAAAAGCCTTATGATTTGAATGTCAGAGATCCTGTCTGTAGGAACAATGAGGATATAAATTGTCAGTATCTACTGGTATGTGACTATTAGCCACAAGGAAGTGGGACAAAGCGCAGCCTTATTAATACTTAATTATCACCATATTTCTGTCCAGAATCTGGCATGCAATTCTTGTCAACCCTGTGGGGGCAGTTTCAGCCTGGTAAAGTTCATCTGAGTCCCCTTCGATCAGCTAAAACTCCATGATTGGCACAACAGTAGGTTACAGTCTGTTTACACTTCTATTTAGGTTATAGCTCACTATGTACAGAGAAATCTTTAGGCTGAACTTAAAATATGTAAGAAGTTGATTTATATAGATATCTATATATAACAAAAGCCATATTGGGAAGGCTGATCTTTACCATGTGTTATAATCCGTATTTCATTCTCAATCCTAAACCAGCAAGTCTGGGCACACTGCTAAATTGCAGAAAAGTTTCAGGATCTTTAACTGAGTTGGTGTGGTGTCAACTCTAAGTGTTCCTTCCTGGGAGTTAATCTTTTCTAAGGAGATTGCATTTCTTCTGGGAACTTCAGAGAAAGTCCCTACCTGTGCTTCAGGGGAGGCAGAGGGGTGAAAGACAAAGGAATGGGAGAAGGTCAGAGACACCTTGGTTCTGAGGCTGCCTCTTTAGTTCAAAGTACCCAGCACGTCCAAGTGCCATGTTTTGGGGTACCATTTTTCTGAGCCCCAACAATACACTAATCAGAGTGACTGGAGGTGATAATAAATTATATAATCTCTGTGTTTTTAAGAATAAGTTTTCTTGACACTTACCCAAACTGTGTAACGAATATTCCCTGGAGTTAATTGTTTTTAAAAGTCATATAGCCCGAAAAATTAGAAAACACTTGAAGAATTAAGAAAAACACAGAAAGTAATATAAAATTACCTTTCTCCACAAATAGGTTAAGATAGTGATTAGTGAGGCAAAAGAAAAATAATTCGGCTTCTGCTGGAGACTGATAGTTCAAGCCTTTTTGGATTTGGACACTTGGAAGGGGAGCTCCAAGACAGGCTTTTGCAGACCTCAGTTAGATTTTACTGGGATGTGCAGCAGCCAGCTCTCCAAGTGCCAAGTCACAATTTTGTAACTCACTGATTTTGCTGACTTTGGCACAGCAAATGCTTCCATTCACATAGTCTTAATTCCAAACCAGAACAATTTAAATGTTGGCAATATCCTGAGGGGACCAAAGCCCTTGGTCCCCTAAAGGTTCTCTGAAAAACCACTGACATGAGGCAGATTGATTAATAGGAGAAAAGGCATACAAATGTTCTTAACGTGTACACACAGGAGCCCTCGGAACGAAGACCCAACCCCCCAGTGAGGTACAGAAGCTTATATAGCATCTCGAGGTTGCAGAGAGAATATGGGCTCAGAGCATGGGCAAAAACAGGTTTCGGTTGCAGGACAGGTTATGGGAGGGAGAAAGGAAGAGGCTTGGCTAGCAAAGGGGGCCTTATCATATAGATGAAGCCTCTGGCAGGTAGGAGTCTCAGAGAGAATAGCTGGTAAATGTTTCCTTTCAGTCCTTTAAAGGTGTCAGACTCTCAGTTAATCTTTCCTAGATCTGGGCAAAGGAAGTGCTGGTTGCATTAATACAGATTCTCTACAGATCTACAGATGCAAATTTCCCCAACAAAAGACAGCATTGCAGGGCCACTTCAGATTATGTCAAAGAAATATATTTTGGAGTAAAACATTTTTATTTCCTTCAATCCCAAACCAGAGCAATTTAAACCTTAAGTGCAGGTATGTTTTCTAAATTTCTAAAGGAGTAATGTAAAAGGAAATGCATGTTAGTAGCTGTTATTTATCACATACCTACTTCCTATGTGTAATATGAGATTATATTTTTATATATTATTTGAAATTCTTACAATAACTTTGGGAGTTAATATAATCCCCATTTCACAGAAGAAAAATACATCTTAGAGAGCAAAATTTTCCCCAGGTGACACAGCTAAAGAGGAAAGGATCCAGGATTCAAATCAACCCATTAGCTCCTAAAGCCTTTGTTATTGGGCTGGGTGCAGTGACTCATGCCTGTAATCCTAGCACTTTGGGAGGCCGAGGCAGGCAGATCCTTGAGCTCTGAAGTTCAAGACTAGCCTGGGCAACTTAGTGAAACCCCATCTCTAAAAAAAAAAAGAAGAATAAATAAATAAATAGTAAAGCATTTGTTCTTAACTACAGACCACCTCCTTTCAGCCACATCATGCTTATCCACCAGAGATAATTCACAATTTCTCTTCTCACTGCAAACTCTGATTATTACTTACTTTTACAGGGTTGATATGATTAAGTAATTTTAAAGAATGTGTATCACTTTATTCCAGAATCTTTGTAAAACAAATTAGGATTGTCATCGGATTTCAGGCCATACACAATTTTGTGCCTTCGTCTTCCAAAATGATTCTCAAGCCCTTACTTTTAGAAGTATTGATGGCTTCCGTTTCATTCCATTTCAGTTCAACAAATGTGTTTGAATGTCTACCCTCCGCAAGGCAAGGAAAACGTTGGAAAGACCAATTAGACTAAAGTTGAAATCTTTGTGTCTAACAGAAACAATTAGATACACTATCAATATTAATAATTTTGCTTGCTGGAATACAGTACAGGAGCCACTTCAACATGGCCTTTTCCCTCCAGGCCACACACAGTGAGTGATTAATGAGGAGGGAATGAAACAAAGATGGAAGTCAGGGAGAAAGAAAGACAGGCAGGCAGGCAAGAAATCTGAAAGAGCACTTCCAGCACAGTAGGAAATCTGTGCACAGTACATTCTCAAATATTTGTGGAAGTGGAGAAATAAGGGATCCTAACAAAAAAGGAAAACAACTAATCAAATTTAACAATGTGGAAGTAGCAGCTGAAGTCAATTAAAGGCAGGAAAAAAAAAACCCCCAAAATTTTATTCTGGATCATTTTTAAAACTAGCTTCAATAATAGTTTTTAGTTTTGCCCGATAATAGACTGTTCACAAATCAGCACTTATTTGCCTCGATGTTCTTCAACATAGAATTTGGTAGTTGAAGGGAGATGGGGACTATATGCTGCCATGCCTTGTACAAAGCTCTAGGAATTGGCTCCTTTACATACAAGGGACAGTTTTTGTGTGTATTTTCTTTTCTTTTTTTTTTTTTTTTTTTTTTTTTTTTTTGAGACAGAGTCTTGCTCTGTCGCCCAGGCTGGAGTGCAGTGGCGCGATCTCGACTCACTGCAACATCTGCCTCCCAGGTTCAAGCAATTCTCCTGCCTCAGCCTCCTGAGTAGCTGGGATTACAGGTGCCAGCCACCACGCCTGACTGATTTTTTGTGTTTTTAGTAGAGACGGGGTTTCGCGATGTTGCCCCAGGTTGATTTCAAACTCCCGAGCTCGGGCAATCCACCCCCCTCGGCCTCCCAAAGTGCTGGGATTACAGGCGTGAGCCACCGCGCCCGGCCGTGTGTACTTTCAATGACAAATGTTTGTTGACTGTTTAAGAAAAAAAAAAATCCTGTGTATTTCAATGAGGAAAGTGTTTAAATGATCTATTCTAGTATAAGACTCCAACTAGTCTCCACCAACCACTAAACAAAAGTACTCTAAAAGTCACACCTGATAGGCACTAACCAGAAAGATAATAATGAAAGCAAAGTTGTATTAAGCACGTACTATGTCCTATGTATGGCGTATTTACATGAATTGTTATAATCAGTCCTTCCAGAGACTCAACATGTGAACGTACACTTCGCAGATGAAAATAGTTTAAGTAATTTGTCCAAGGTCACCAGGTAGCAGTAAATTGTAAACCAGGATTTGGCCTCAGGCAATCGGACTCCAGCATATGCTTTTAATGACCATGTTATTCTGTCACTCAAGGTCTGCTAGTTGTTATATTTTTCTTTTCTACAGTTAAACAGATTCCTTTTTCTCCTCCAGCAACAATATAAAGGCAATTGTATGAGAAGCTATTAACAACGGTCATTGTGGTTAGCCAATAGAGTTTTGCTAGAACAACCACAGCCACAAATACAGTAATTCTCAAATTATAATTTTGATCACAATCATAATTTTGAATAAAGAAAATAAAATACAACATTCCTTTTAAAAATCTGTTAAATTCTTTCTTCTCTCTCTTTACCTAGTGCTTATCATTCAGAACAATCAACAGTTAGGGGAACTTAATGCTTTCTTCTTTGGAGAGTGCAATATCCTACAATCCAATTAAGTTAAACCAATTAAAATGCCATTTGTAAACCCAAGGTGTTTCCAGGAGCTTGCTATAGCTGTGGAGCATTTTTCAAAATCATGCAAAGGAGAAAAGAAATGCCTACATTAGAGTACATTTGTGAACTCCAGTACATTTGTGAACTATAGCTAGATCAGAGGTTCTCTGTGTAGTTCCCTAGCCTAGCACTATCAGTATCACCTGAGAACTTGTTAGAAATGCAGATTCTGGGCCTTACCTCAGACCTACTGAATCAGAGTCCCTGGGGGTGGGGCCTAGCAATCTGCATTTTAACAAGGCCTTCCAGTGATTCCAATGCCCACAAAGGTTTGGAAATCACTGTGCTGTCAAAACAACTGCAACTCAAATTTATGAGTATAATGTGTAGCTGTTTCGTTTACCATACCTTTATGTAAGTACTAAGCAATATAACCAGTTTATAAGCATTACTTTGATATATATATGTATATATCTCTTCCCACAGCTTTTGCCTGTGATGAAATTAAAAAAAAAAAAAAAGTTTGCATTGAAAGGAAGGCTGATCTTTACCATATGTTATAATCTGTATTTCATTCTGAATCCTAAACCTGTATGTCTGAGCACGCTGCTAAGTTGCAGAAAAGTTTCAGGATCTTTAACTGCATACTAATCGCAATTTGAAAACTGCCTCTGTTTACCTTCAGTATTTACTGATCTTTGATGGCATTTATCTTATACTTCCTTGGGCAAAAGTAATGGTTTCAAAATGTGACATAGATAACACTCGTCTTAACGATAATCTAAGGCCTTCCTAAAAATGTGGAAAATAACACTTCCCTAAACAGTAACTGTACTATGAAAATAAAATTTCATTTACACAGTAAGATTCTATTTGCACTTGTTGTTTTAAATGGTAAAGAGAATATGAACTGTAAGCCTAGAATTCGGAGAGATTTTTCTCTTCTTCCAGTGCCCTTTGCATCCTGTGATGTGCAGTGCAGCTGGTGCATGAAACACTGACAAAGGGAAGAAGCCAAGGACAGTAATGGAATCCTGTTAGGTCAGGCTTCACAGGAAAGTGAGGTTGTATCTTACTGGTGAGAAGTGCCTGCTAAGAAAAGGATTTGCCTTGGGACAAAAATATTAGTGCTTTCACTTTCCTCTACTGCCATTCATGGGTCATTCATGACATTATATAAATGCACAAAGTTTTTTCCTTTTTTACTAATTCATTTTTTACTGACAAATTACAATTTTATATATTTATCATGTAAAACATGATGTTTTGAAATATATATATTTTGTAAAATGGCTCAGTTGAGCTAATTAACATATGCATTCACTCACATTTTTATAGTGAGAATACTTAAAATCTACTTTCTTACCAAGTTTCAAAAATATAATACACTGTTATTAATTATAGTTACCATAATGTGCCATAGATCTCTTGAACTTTTTCCTCCTATCTAACTGAAATTTTATATCCTTTGACCAACATCTCCCAAACCCCTCAACCTTCACCTCCAGCTCCTGGTAACCACCATTCTACTCTGCTTCTGTGAGTTCAAGTTTTTTCGATTCCACATGTAAGTGAGATCACATGGTACTTGTCTTTCTGTGCTTGGCATATTTCACTTAACACACTGTCCTCTAGGTTCATTCGTGTTGTCACAAATGAGTTTTTCTTTCTTGTATGAGGCTAAATAGCATTCCATCATCTATATATATCACATTCTCCTTACCCTTCCTTCCATTGGTAGACAGACTGATTCTGTATCTTGGCTATTGTGAATAATGCTGCAATGAACACAGGAATTAAAATATTGTTTAGACATACTGATTTCATTTCCTTTGGATATTGTATTAGTCTGTTTTCCCGCTGCTGATAAAAACATACCTGAGACTGGGTAATTTACAAAAGGAAGAGGTTTAATGGACTTAGAGTTCCACGTGGCTGGGGAGGCCTCACAATCATGGTGAAAGGCAAGGAGGAGCAAGTCATATCTTACATGGATGGCAGCAGGCAAAGAAAGAGCTTGTGCAGGGAAACTCTCCCTTATAATACCATCAGATCCCATGAGACTTATTCACTATCATAAGAGCAGCATGGGAAAGACCTGCACCCATGATTCAATTACCTCCCACCAGGTCCCTCCCACAACACGTGGGAATTCAAGATGAGATTTGGGTGGGGACACAGCCAAACCATATCAGATATACACCCAGTAGTGGAATTGCTGGATCATGTGGTAGCTCTACTTTTAGTTTATTGAGGACCCTCATCCTGTTTTCCATAATGGTTACACTAATTTGTATTTCCACCAACAGTTTACAAGGGTTCTTTTCTCTCCACATCCTCTCCAACACTTATCTTTCATCTTTTCGATAACAGACATCCTAATAGGTGTGAGGTGGTATCTCACTGTGGTTTTAATTTGCATTTCCCTATGATTAATAATGTTGAATATTTTGTTCATATGTCTATTGGCCATTTGTATGTCTTCTTTTGAGAAATGTCCATTCAGGTCCTTTTCCCATTTTTAAATCAAGTTGTTTTCTTGCTATTGAGTTAAGTTCCTTATATATTTTAGATGTTAACCCCTTATCAGATGTATGGTTAGCAAATATTTTCTCCTATTCTGAGGGTTGTCTCTTTATCGTCTTGATTGTTTCCTTTGCTGTGTGGAAGTTTTTGAGTTTGATGTAATCCCTCTTGCCTATTTTGCTTTTGTTGCCTATGTTTTTAGTGTCATATTTTTAAAATTGTTTGCCCAGACCAGTGTCATGTAGCATTTCCCCAATGTTTTCTTCTAGTAGTTTCATACTTTCAGGTATTACATTTAAGTCTTCAATCCATTTTGAGTTGATTTTTGTATATAATGTGAGAAAAGGGTCTAATTTCGTTATTTTGCATGTAGATATCCAGTGTTCCAAGAACAATTTATTGAAGACACTATTCTTTCTCCATCGTGTATTCTTGGCACCTTTGTAGAAAACAATTAACTATAAATGCATGGGTTTATTTCTGAGCTCTCTATTCTGTTCCATTGGTCTATATGCCTGTTTTTATGCTGTTATCATGCCATTTTGATCACTATAGCTTTGTAATATATTTTGAAGGCAGGTAGTGTGATCCCTCCAATGTTGTTCTTTTTGCTCAAGATTGCTTTGGCTATTCAAGGTCTCTTGTGAGTCTGTACAAATTTTATGATTTTTTTTATTATTTCTGTGGAAAACATCATGGGAATTTTGATAAGAATTGGGCTGAATCTATAGATTGCTTTAGGGAGTGTTTGGGACATGTAACCATATTAATTCTTTCAATTCGTGATCATGGGATTTTTTCATTTATTTGCATTTTCTTCAGTTTCTCAGAAAGTTTATTTCTTACCATGTGTCCACACTTGAAATTTTTATTTGTTTATTTTATTAATGAAGGAACCAACAGGAAGACAATAGAGTTGGTTCCAAAAGCAAAACAATGAGGAACAGAGCTTTATATAGCCAGTTGGGAACTAAATGCCAAAATGAGCTTCCCTAGTTAGATACAAGATTGGCTAACTTTCTACGAGACAATAAGATATCACCATTGGAGTTAACATCTTTACTAGGTTACACCATCCTAACGACTTCATCCTAAAAGGTTGTGAACTATCTTCCCCTTTATATTTGTTTATATTTGTTCATCGAATATATTGTGGCCCAAAAGTGTCAGATCAGGGTTGTAGTTGACTGAATGGTGGCCAGATACGGCAAAATACATGATTAAATTACAGGTCTTGGGAGAAGGAGGCTTTCCTGAACTATTTGGGTGGGCCCTAAATGCAACCACATGTACCTAATAAGAGTAAGGCAGGTGGAGTTTTGAGAGAGAAGAGGTGGCAACATGGAGTGACTCAGTCATAAGCCAAAGAATGCCTGAAGCCACTAGGAACTGGGAGAGGCATGGCGCAGATTCTCCCCCAGAGCCTTCAGAGGGAGTGTGGCCCTGCTAATGCCTTGATTTTGGAATTCTAATCTCCAGAACTTTGAGAGAATAAATTTCTGTCCTTTCAAGTCAACCAGTTTGTGGTAGTTTATATTTGTTACACCAGCCATAAGAAGCTAATACAAGGATCAAGAAGACTTAGAAAATTCTCTCACGTGATATCAAGAAATCACACAACCTCAATTTGCCTCTTTCAAAGTTGGGCATACATTTTTCTATCACAAGTTCTTTTGCTTTTACAATGAGTATAAATTGGCTGCCACAACCCTGGAGTACAAGAAACGTCTTATTATTTTTATTTACTGATATTAAATCTGGCTCTAAGACCCTACTTGCCAGGATGATATGATAGTTGGCTTCACTTTTATGTTTCAGATCACCCTCCCTGTGTCAGGTGTCTGGATTAGGAGGAGGTAGTAGGTTTCATGGGGCCTAGAGAAGGGAGGCTACTTGTTCATGGTGGCCCATGAGCCTGGCCCACGAGCCTGGCCCACCCAACAGTGAGGCGCTGATGCTCCTGCAAGCCCAGAGGTACCCCACCACCCTTCCCTCTTCTGACCACAGGCACCCCTGTAGGTGCCTCACCCCTGTGCTGCCTGCGGGCCTTGCGTTTTCCTAGGCAGCCCCCTCCGGCATTCAGCTGCCATTGCCCACTTCTAAAGCCCAGGCAGTAGGACCTTGCTAGCACAGACCTCTGCCACTCCAGATCCAGGACAAAAAACAAGACCCCTTTCAGTCTCCTATAACATCCTCCTTAGCCTCCTGGATTGAACAGAGAACCTTGACTGAGAACACCTTCTGGGGCTAAGGAGAGAAAATATCTTTAATTCATTCACGCATCTATTCGTTGACAGCGTATATTCAACAACTATTTATTGACTACTTATGGAGCACCTACTGCCTGCTAGGAGATACTGAGGATACAGAAGTATTCCCAACAAAGAGGAGGAAACGTAAATTAATGTTTTAATAAATAAATGTTCCACATTTATTAAAGCAAAGCACAGACTAACGCTGTTGTTTACGGTCATAATTACTTCATTATTGCTTGCAATCCACAGTATTCTTAGGGCTTCGTTGTTGACTCCTCACCCATGCAACGGCCCCCCAGGGGCAGCCTTTCTCTGTTTTCTGTCTTTCTGGCATGACTGGGTGAGCACAGCCTCCTGGGAGAAGCAGTGTAGAACAGTGGTTATGAGCATGGCCTTGAAGTACCAGCCCTGCCACTTACTAGCTGTATAACTTTGGGCAAGCGAATTAAGCTCTCTGTATCTCAACATCATCATCTTGAAAATAGAGTTGATAATACCTACCTCATGAAGTTGCCAAAAGAGCAAAATAAATTTTAATGTCTAAATTACTTAGAGCGGTGTCTGGTAGTACTATGGTGTCGCAGTAGAAGAGGGTGATCCCCTTCAGGACCAACAATGGTAGAGAAACGAATGAAGAGCAGCTGAGCTATATGGAGGGCAAGAGCTGTGTGAAGAGGAAAGTTTTGCTGTAGAACAGTGGTTTTCAAACCACGACTGCTTTTCAGAATTACCAGAGGCGCTTTTCAAACATCAAAGGCCCGGGCCCCACCCCCAGAGTTTCTTATTTAATTGGTTGGGGTGGGGCCCAGGCCTGTTCAAGTAATTCCCACGGAAAGCCAGGGTTGAGCATCACTGCTACAGAGCAATCTAACACACATACCAAGAAGTCACCCTCCCTACCCCACCTCCACTCTATAATAAAAGGGACCAGAGAAATTCATTTCAAGCCCCTCTCCTCCTATTCCCCAAGGCCTAGCTGTGTCTCAGTGCATGCCTCATCCTGCAGCCCTTAGGCGTGTGTGGGCACTCATCCCTTGTCTGGCCCTGTGCTGGGCATGGGGAGTACAAAAGTAACCAAACAAGATTCTTATCCTTATGGATCCCCTGGTAGAGCACAGAGATTGACCAAAAAAAACAAAAAACAAAAATGGAAATTCTCCAAGGTAAATTGTTGAGTGAAAAAATGGAAGAGTTGGATGCCTTTTATGTTTCATATGTTTTTGAAACACATTACTGTACATATTACCGTACACATTATGTGTTTAAATGTTTATGTAACTGCAGAGAAAAAGGTCTAGTGGTCCACATCTTATTTTCCATGATTAATTTTTTTCAAAATAAGTATTCAATTTTTGTGAAATTAAAAATTAATAACATTTTTTAAATTACAGCGGACTCTTGGGGAAAGGTCTTCTGAAAATATTTGCATTTAGCTGAGTTAAGATGTGTATATATTACATTGCCTATTAATTGTGGCAAAGCAGTTGGCCTTATCAGACATGATTTTATCTAAGTGATTCATTATTATTTAATAGCGAGAATATCCTAAGAAATGAGACATAAGACAGTGCCAACAGAGGGAAAGCAAAAGGAAGAGAATTCTGCATGAGGATCTGCTGTGTACACACGGAGAAAGGCCTGGAAGCCACACTTTCATTTCTGCAGCTTTTATGTTTTTAACCGGAGGCTGATCTTCCTCACAAGCTGAAAGCTTGAATACCAATTTCTAAAGCTAGACTTGTAATGGAGATTGCCCATCCTAGCTGCATATCAGAATCACTTGGAGAGGTTAACTAAAATATCAAGGCCTGGAATCGAGACCAATTAAAATAAGATCTTCGGGAGATGAGACCTGAGGAGTGGTTTTAATATGTCCAGGGCTGAGACCCACTGTTGGAAGAATCACGCATTCATGCTCACACACATTTTGACAGCATCTCAGTTTAGGCAACATCATACCAGCACAGTACTCCAAAAATGTCATCAATCACAGATAATTCTTGAACTCTAGGGAAGTGAAATGGGAAAAGGAAAAGTACCTGTATATTTCTATAATATCATGTGATTCTAATATTATAACACTATGTGTATGATTGATTTCAGGCTCGACTGACCAAAGAACATCGCTGGGGAAGCGCATTACTTTCTAGAAACCACTCCTTAGAAGAAGAGTTTGAAAGGGCAAAAGCAGCAGTGGAGGTAACTTTTCTTAAAATTAGTTTTTTCTGTTTCATGCTTCTGAGAGTGGCATTTGAAAAATCAAACTTCAGCAAGATAGAAATGAAATGGGTCTTACATTATAGACATGAAATAGCCATGATTATGATTGTCAGAATGAGATAATCATTTGGTACAGAATCTGGTATAATCAATGTACCAGAGAACATTTGATTTCCCACCAGGGATGAAAAATATATATTACCTCTTATGCCAATTCAGCGATAGATTAGCAATGACTGTCAGGAGTCCTGGGTCAAAAAGAACTCTAAGTCTAGTCTAGGTTCTATGGTGAACCAATGATATGGATTTGCTAGGTGTCTGTGAGGCCAAGGTTCATGCCTTATATTTTTATCTCTCTAGCATCTAGCACAATGTCTGAAACAGAAGATCTTGCTGCCTGTGTGATATATATGTTCCTAAGTAGGCGAGAAAAGGGCATGGCTGGAATATTCTAGTTAATGGATAGTCCATCTTGACTTGAGCAAATTTTATTATTAAGAATGTCCAAAAATTGTTGATAATTCAAATGAATACCTGATTGGAACATGGATTTCTGTATTTAGCCTTCTAATAAGAAAGAGAGAGAGAGAAAAGGGAAGAGGGAAGAAAGGAGGGAGAAAAGAAGAAAGGGAAGAAAAAAAAACCTAAATAAACAGAAAGCAACTTTTGCTGTTTTTTTAATGCATTTCCTTCCCAAGTAGACTCAAAAAGAGTGCATCACAGATGCTATCTCTGCTACTCATCAAAGCTTTGCTAGATTGCTATTTGAGTGTGGAGCTTTTCACTGAACTTACTTATGAACTTGTTGGAAACTCCATTTCTATTATGGATATGAAATCTTGAAAATTGAAAGCATTTCTGGAATATGGTTCATTTATGTGACTTGTCTTCCTAGAATTTGCATGAAAGGATTACACCAAAAGGTGGTCTTTCAGTACCTCTATACTTGAAGTGCAAAGAAATTATATTTGCCGTTTAATATTTAAAGGATTCTTTCAATTCTGGGAAAGACTTCCAGCCATAATTTCAGATTATTATTCAGAAAGCCAATAAGAGAACACTTTTATTTCACCACGATACCATCTACCCAAATTCCTTCTTTTAATTTTATTTTTTTAATTAAAAAAAAAAGCTAATGAATATTTAGTGCTCTTGAATGTGATCAACTGATGTATTTGGTTGAGACCAGCTGAGTTCAATCAAATTGTTCAAATGCATGGAGCCTGTAGCTCAATTTACTTTAAATGTAGGTTTTCCAAAATTAAGAGCTAATTTAAATTTTATCTTTTGAACTCCTACTGTGTGTAGCACACTGAAATACCACTAAAACGATTATTTTAAACCCATGAAATCTTGGGTAAGTAAAAACATTTAAATATATCTGGTCTCATTTGTAATGAGAAAGATAATGAATTCACATTCAATCACATTCAAAAGACTTAATTACAAAGTAACAGGTCAACAAGGGAAGAATATCTATCTATCAAGATAGATATATTCACAAATCATTTAATCTTAGCTTTGGTAGAGACCTTAGAAGTCATTTATCCCCACCAGACACACAAACCAAAAAATTATTTTCTATTAAAACACTTCACAAATTATTATCCTGTTTCTATTTGAACACTTCCAATTAGGGGCAACTCACTTCTTTTCAAGAAAATCCATTTCCATTTAATTATCAAAAAGTTCTTTCTTTTATTATGCTGAAATTGGCCTACCAGCAACTTGCAGTTTTGCTTGGTCTTGGTTTTACCCTCTCTGGAGCAAGTCAGAATTAATCTTTTCTTTTCATGCTCATCTCACCCCAGCAAGCCACATCTCCTGGCTTCTCCTTGTCTGTACTGGGACCTGACTTGTTATCCCAACTTGTCACTAATATTATATAACTACCTACATCTCATTAACCAATCTAGGCCTCAGTTTCTATGCCTCTATAATCCTTTACAGTTACAAAATCCTAGGATGCTATAAGTTACTTCAAGTAGTTATTCATTCAGCAAACCATACTGGCTGCTTACATGTACTGGCTGCTGATCTAGGTTGTAAAGATAAGGAAATGATCCAGCATTACTTAGCAGTCTAACAATAGCATGATCCACAGGACCAATTTGGACAAACCACTTGTTCACTCTACTTTAGTTCCATAACACCTGTAAGTTGAGGGCTTGGATTCCCAATATACTAAAACCCAATGAGTTTATGTCTTCAAGTAAACAGAATGGTAAATTCAGAATTCCCAGCAAATCAGAAAACTATAAGCAGAGTTGCTTAACCAGAAGCCTGGTACTGGGGAGCTTCCCTAAGGAATGAAGGGAAATGGTGCCCACCAGAAGGTGTGAACAGGTGTGGAGAAAAAAGTGTGTGAATGTGTGGGGAAGGAGGAGATATAGTATTTACATTACTGATGGTAAATCATGCCTCCAAAACTTCACACATATGTAGATTATTTACTTCCAGACATTATTCTTACCCAGGGTATTATCTAAATTCATAGCAGAAGACATAATAATATGCCTCAGAAGAGACTTGGAAATATTTATGCCCATTGACCCAGCCACTTCATAGAATTTATCCTAGATAAGTAACATGAAAATTGCAATATTTTATCTGTAGAATTTCGTTAAACAGTGAAAATTTGGAAAAAGCCAAAGTATCCCATAACAGAGTTTAACTAAATTATATCATATCCTTATAGCAAAATACTATGTAACTATTAAAAATGTCTAGCGATAATTGAAATAGTAGTTTATATACGGAAAGTTTTACAGTATAATCCCAACTTTGTAAAATGATAACAGCATAATAGGTAATATGTTAAAGAATGTACTATGTGCGAGGCACTAAATCAGGAGCATTACATGGCTTATGTCATTTAATCATCACAGCAGTGCTATGAAGAAAGTAAGATTACTATTCCATTTTTCAGAAAAGAAAACCTTGCAGACAGTTATGTGGCATTTTACAAGCAATTAAGATAGATTGAAAGTCAACTAACAAATTGCAAAACAAGTTTAGCAAGTTGCAAAGCAATGATTCTCACCCAGACTCCAGAGTTTGTATTCTGAACCACTGCATTGTATGAACATAGAGTTTGTCTTAGTCCATTTGAGCTGCTATAACAAAATAACCTGAGATATGGTAATTTATAAGTAGTAGAAATTTATTGCTCACAGTTCTGGAGGCTGAAAAGCTCAAGATCAAGTTGCCAACGGATTTGGTGTCTGCTGAGGGCCCGTTCCTCATAGATGGCACCTTCTTGCTGGGTCCTCTCTTAATACATCACCTTTGGAGTTAGGTTTCAACATATGAATTTGAGGGAACACATTCAGACCATAGCAGATTCTGTGCCCAAATGTTAACAATAGTTATTCTTGGGTGGCTGGATTTGGAATGGTTTTTTTCTTCTCCTGTTGGCTTATTTGTATTTTCCAAATGTTCTTTCATAAAGATGTATTATGTTGATAATCAAGGGGAAAGTTGTAAGTTATAGACACTACAGTGGGATATAAGATTCTTAAAAGGACTAAAAGTGTCTTATTCTTTATTTCAAGACAAAGAATGGTGATGCAGATTGCCTTCATCAGAGGCAATTTTAAATACTAGTAAGCTCCAGATGAAAATCATGCCTGGAGCAAGCTGAATTTTTCCAAAATCTCTGCCTTATATTTTTATATCATCTGATTCCAATGTTCTTCCTATTTTACATTCTATTCCATTTTTTGTCATCATCCTGCCTCATGATCGGCACCTGGCCACCTCTCCACTCTTTCTTCTGCTTTTCAGTCCCCTTACTGAGCTCCAGGTGTTTTGGCTTCTGCCTTTCTCTCTGTTCCTCTCCCACACCCAAATTTACTGCCCATTGTCCCCACCTTCTCTTCTGTCTATATGGAACACTCTTTCCTCCGATCTTCAGGTGGCAGGTTCCTTCTTGCCATTCAAATTTTAGCTGGATTGCCAATGCCTCAGAAAAGCTGAACCTGATCACTCAATTGCCATTGCATCACCTAGGCCTTTGTTTTTCATCCTAGTATTTATCACTGGGTCCTTTCTTGTTTGTTTTTATTTATTTATCTGTCTATAATCTGTCTTTCTACTTTAAAAATGCAGCCTCCATGAGAAAAGGGGCCTTGTCTCTCATTTACCACTGTACCCTAATATCTAGAACAATGTCTGGTACCTATGAATAATCAATAAATACTTGCTGACTGAATGGATGGATGAATGAAATTCATTAATTAATTAATGTTAATCACTCCATATGGATAACGCTTTTTTTCATCTATCTATTGTTGTATATAAAGTGCCATATAACCTTCCAACATAACTGTATCTCCATTTTAATAGTTGACATAAAACAATCCTGCCCGAAGCATACAGATTTCTGCCTGGGACTGGGCTGCAGTGTCCTCTGTAATTGTCTTGGTCTTGATGTCAGTCAGAGAGACACATTTATAAGAATGCAGGCTCCAACCAATCTTGCCAGTAACATTGGGCATATTTTGTATTTTAGATGGTTTGAACTCATTTTTACTTATATTAATACCTGGAAATGTGCAAATCGACTAATTTTTTAGCTGAAGTGCCCTAATATACATTATCCACTATTGGAGAAAAGACAACTAAAACCACATGAACATTTATTGTTTGTAGTAAATGACCTGGGAACCTGTTTATGTGCAAAGACTGTCATTCCTCAAGCTCACGTTGAACTCTTAGCTCTAGCTAAGCCTTATATGGGTGAGGATCTTTTCCTCCATATCTTAACATTGCATTGAAAAATCAAGTCTGGCGTGGTGCCTCATGCCTCTAATCCTAGTCCTCTGGGAGGTGAGGTTTCACCATATTGCCAAGGCTGGTCTCAAACTCCTGGGCAGGCAGATTGCTTGAGCCCAGGAGTTTGAGACCAGCCTGGGCAACAAGGTGAAACCTCATCTCTACAAAAAGATAGAAAAATTAGCCAGGCATGATGGCACATACTTGTCATCCCAGATACTCAGGAGGCTGAGGTGGGAGGATCGCTTGAGCCCAGGATGTAGAGGCTACAGTGAACCCTGATCATGCCACTGCACTCCAGCCTGAATGACAGAATGAGACCCTACCTCCAAAAAAAAAAAAAAAAAGAAGAAGAAAGAAGAAGAAGAGGAAGAGGAAGAAGAAGAAGAAGAAGAGGAAGAGGAAGAAAGGAGGAGAAGGAAGAG
This sequence comes from Pongo abelii, assembly GCF_028885655.2. Taxonomy (NCBI): domain Eukaryota; kingdom Metazoa; phylum Chordata; class Mammalia; order Primates; family Hominidae; genus Pongo; species Pongo abelii. The sequence goes on along the minus strand of NC_085928.1, from coordinate 189,846,396 downwards.
AAGGAGGGGAAGGAGGGGAAGAAGAAGAAGAAGAAGAAGAAGAAGAAGAAGAAGAAGAAGAAGAAGAAGAAGAAGAAGAGGAAGAGGAAGAGGAAGAGGAAGAGGAAGAAGAAGAAGAAGAGAAAAGAAAAATTATCTCTGCCTAAAGTATTGTAATTTTAGGGCAAAGAGATAGATACTCCCATTCTGGGCTTAAAAAATAAAATGCATCTTCCCTGAACAAAAGAGAGAGGAGCTTCGTCTATGCTTCCTCCTGGATTTTCCTTACAGCCAGCGCCTAAATGCACTGTCCACTAGGTCCCTAGGAAGGACGTACAAGGAGGCACAGGAGTGAGAAACTGCGAAGGAGCTCCCAGAGCTCAGTGAGGCCCAAAGCTGCCTCCCAAGAGTGGAGATTCCTACAGAGAACTATGCTTCATCTGCAGAGGAGAGAGAAGGTCATGTAAGAAGTCAGCACACTGCAACCACAAGCCAAAAATACTTCCTTCATCAACGTTAGCAGAAAGGGAAAGAGAGCCAGCCAGCATCTGGTATTGTGTTTAGCTAGTCTCTCTAAGAGCTGCAACATTTAGAATACATTGGATTTAGCAACACATTCATCAGACATGCCTTAGCTCCTTCTATGGGCCAGGCACTGTGCTGGGTGCTAGTAATAGAGAATTCAATAAGATCAATTCTGTCCTTAAGGAGTAATTAAGGTGAAGAATCACAGATAAATACAAACCAGGTGATCACTCAAGTATAGCTTACCATGTGCTATAGTTATTATGGGTTTCATGTCCATCTCCCATACCAGATTGTGACTTCCTTCTTTGTTCATCCTTCTTTATGTTCCCAGCACCTACCATGGAGTCTGGTGCAAATTTTTACTGGATAAATAAATGAACAAATTAACAATTTATTATTTTAATGCATCTATTTCATCTAAACATCTCTTCACTAGTGAGCGCTTAAGGTATATGACTAACTTACTGACTGACTAACAAAGGATGAACTTTTCCCCCAGATTCAAAATCACATTCTGCTTAGCTCTAATGTTATTATAATGCTTGTTTTATGCCTTTTAAGCAATGTTTTCACAGCTCTACTTTTACCCTGAGGAGGTATTCTTATGAGCAAATTTTTTTAAAGAATAATGAAATATGTAAATGAGAAAAAATGAGGATGTATGGACAAAGGAGAGTACAGTTCAGTCATCAGAGGCAAGAACAGGAAGCATATCCTTACATCCTTCTGGCAAATTAGTTGAGACTATTAAATTCTACTAAGACCTTTAAATTCTAGAGCTCTGACTCTTCTCATCCCCCACTTCTCTTTTCTTTAGCTTTACATGAAACCTTACTTGTGATAGTTTAACATGTCCACAAATTATTTGATACTCCCTTCAAAATATGGGAGCTTAATTCTCTTCCTCTTGAGTGTGGGCTGGACTTAGTGACTCACTTCTCATAAATAGAATAAAGTGGAAGTCATGGTGTGTGACTTTTAAGATTAGGTCATTGTATATACTGTGGCCTTCTCCCTGCTCTTTCTCTCAATCACTCACTCTGGGGTAAACCCAGCTCCCACATCATGCAGACCGTTGGCAGCCCATATGAGGTCTCCTGTCCTTACCACATGAGGGAGCTATCTTGTGAATGGATTCTCCAGACCCTACCTTGGGATGACTGCAGGCCCAGCCAGCAGCTTAATTCCACCTTCGTGAAAGACCCCAGGTCAGGCCATCCAGCTAAGTTACTCCCTAATTCCTGACCCTCAGAAACAGTGTGACATAGTAAACGCGTGTTGCTTGAAGTTGCTAAGTGTATGGTGATTTGTTAAGCAGCATTCGATAACTCCTCCTCACAGTCCCCAGCCTCATCCCATTCCACTACTCTCTTCCTCATCTCCATTCCTAACACCATTTAATACTCCCAAAATTGGAAGATTACCCTTGTAGCACAGAAACAATGTAATCATTCATTCTGGATGGGAATTTTTCAAACTATTCCCCTACTATGTAGCTGGTTCTAAGCTTGTCCTCTCTGATCCCCAAAGGAGAATGAATGAAAACCTTTTTTGTGACAGTCCATGTTCCTTAGGGGACATTCAGCCCTTCACCAAGGATCTGGTTGGGGACTTTTGCATTTTCTTCTGCAAAGCTCCTAGACCTCTCTTCATGACAATCTTCACTGAAAGCAGCTTTCTAACCTTCCATTTATATGTCCTATTGCAGAGGACACAACCCTCAAGATAGCCTCTCTTCAGCCTTCAAGCTAACATTGCCTCCCACAGCATTTTATGAAAAATCATAGCAAATTGGTAATTACTGTTATAAGAACATGGGCAGTGAAAAAGTTTACTGCTAACTAGTAATTCCGTGTTCTAGAAATACAGGTGATTGCTATGGTATGAATGTTGTGTCCCTTTAGCATTCATAGGTTGAAGCCTAATCCCCAGTGAGATGGTATGAAGAGATGAGGCCTTTGGGAAGTGACTAGGTCACGAGGGTGGAAAATGCCCTTATAAAAGAGATCTGAGGGAGCTTGTTTGTCCTACAAACATGTAAGGATAGAGCAAGAAAGCACTTTCAATGAAGACCAGGCCCTCACCAGACACCTAATCTGCCAGCTCCTTGATCTTGGACTTCTCAGCCTCCAGAACTGTGAGAAATAAATGTTTGCTGTTTATAAACCACCCAGTTTATGGAATTTTTGTTATACCAGCCCAAACAGGCTGACAGTGACTTTCTTTATTTCTCTTTAACTTTAACTAACAGATGCCATACTCAAAACAACACAACAGCTAAACCCAGCTTCAGTGACATAAATTCAAAAGTGCTTTCCATATAGAAATTTTGTTTTTACCTGAAATTATTCCCAGTGTATATACTATAGGTCTGATAGGCATCTCAGAAATATTAAGTGATTGAACAAAATTGGAGACCATTCTTGAACTGCTTTTATTAATATAGGATTATATAAGAAACTTCTAACTCAGGTGTCCTCCTAGCAAGAAGATTATCCATCTCTAGCACCCCCTGAAATTTTCTTTTGCTTTCTATGACAGTATTACCTCTTGAAGTGGAAAGAATTAATGCAGTAAACATTCCTTAAACCATTCTAACTTAGATTCAGTATCCAAAAAGGAGAAAATCTTCTGATAATGTATGAAAACATTCTTTGGGCAATATTAAAGAAATCTTGAAGTTAACTGCTTAAAATAGAGATTTCCTAAAGCTTGGTTTGTCATGTTAGCTAACATCCTTCGCAAGTCAAATGTAGATAAATCATATGTTGTGAGTTCATTGGGAAATGGCAAAAGTCCCTTTGCTCTCACATTGATTCGATTTTCTTCTGTTTTAAACAAATAAAATTTTACTTCCAAAAACAATATGAAGCAGAGTTAAGAATAATGGTAGAATCACTGGCAATGAATGCTGAGAGATGGTAAGGATAAAAGTATAAGGCAAGATAACCGTGAGCCGGGCACGGTGGCTCACACCTGTAATCCCAGCACTTTGGGAGGCCGAGGTGGGTGGATTACCTGAGGTCAGAGGTTTGAGACCAGCCTAACCAACATGGTGAAACCCCGTCTCTACTAAAAGTACAAAAATTAGCCAGGCATGATGGTGCATGCCTGTAATCCCAGCTACTTGGGAGGCTGAGTTAGGAGAATCACTTGAACCCAGGACACAGAGGTTGCAGTGAACCAAGATCACACCACTGCACTCCAGCCTGGGCAACAAGAGCAAAACTCCATCAAAAAACAAAAAAAAAAAGTATAAGGCAAGATAGTCTTAGATAAATTTATGGATAAGTGATCAGTTAAAAAAGAGGGATTTACAGTCTATCTCTAAATTTTTAAGGTCAGAATTATGGGTAGTTGCCATATCCTTTCACTTCTTTTTGATATCTACTATATAAATCCTAAAGTAATAAAAATATTTAACTTGACCCATTCTAACAAAATCTTAGTTATTCACAGATAAGTCTTCTAGACCATCAGATTTGTAGACTACCTCCAGACCAAAAAGAAGTTTGGAAAATTCCCTTAACTTTGAATCTGAGAAATCCAGGATCTGCATTCTGGATGTGATCTCATCAATCCATACTTACTGAGCAAATAAATGGAGAAGAAAGTGAACATGAAAAGACATAAACTCTATCTGAGCCAGCCTTGAGGAGTTACAGACTATTCTGTGCTTTTGTTTGTCCGTTGGCATGTCCAGGACAATAACTTTTACTCTTTTCTCTTCAAAGAGAGTCTCTAAACACCAGTGAGACAGTAGCTTGCAAGTAGTTTGAATCATTTCTTGGAAGGCTTTGTGCCCAGGAATCGCATGTTAAACTTACAAGAAAAAGGAAAGTAGCATAATAAGGTATGTGGAAAAAGTCTCAAACTAGATGTAGGTCCTCGGTCTAATTTTGAAAATATGGCATTTGGGCCACAGCTTTTTCATTAGTAAAATGTGTGGTTGAAATTAAATTGGATTTCGTGTACTATGAGATCAGATGGAAAACAGATGAACATTTTATTTTAATAATTGTGCATTTATTTTCATATATATTTAAAAATATAATTAGCACTTCAAACTGGTGATTTCACAGACATAATTTAGGCAAGGCTTAAGTAGATTTTGCCTATATAAGTAAAAGAACTGTATTAATTACAAAATACATTGTATAAATAGCAATAAAGTGCAGAAATGACAAAAGTTATAAAGTTTAGGAAACTGGTATTGATGATTCTTGAGGTCCATTTATTACTTAGGGTAACACTAATAGCTGTAAAATAGTCCCAAAAATGCAATTGCTCAAACAAGATAGTTTATTTCTTTTGTGTGCAATAAAAGTCCTAAACTAGCAGGAAGATCTACCCCATGCCATTATCCAGGGTCCCCTGTTCCTTGTAACTTCTTTCTCCTCCATCCCCAAGGGTGTCATCCTCATCAGCATGGTTGATTCTTGCTCCATTCCATGCAGGGAAGAAAGAGCTTGAGGAGGCAGTTCCACTTTTCTAAAAGCTCTGACTCAGATCTCATCTCCTCACACGCCATTGGCAGGGACTTAGTCAAGCACACCACAGCACCACCATCCCCACTGACCCCTACCCCAAACTGCAAGGGAAGCTGAGAAATAGCCACCATTCAATTACTACAGTTTGAGCGCATTTTGATTGGCAATGAGCAGTTTATGCCACAGGGCCCTTCCAGCTCTGATATTCTAAATAAACTTTGAGTTGTGGGAATATTAGAAACCATCTCTCTTTCTGTTTCTCTGTCACATGCACACATTTATTTTGCTGTTGAGAGCAGTTGCTATTAATTTTTCTTCTTCTTTTCTTTTCTTTTTTTTTTTTTTTTTTTTGAGAGAGGTTTCACTCTGGCACCGAGGCTGGAGTTCAGTGGCATGATCTCAGTTCAGTTCAGCCTCACCTCCTTCCGGGCTCAAGCAATTCTCACACCTCAGCCTCCTGAGTAGCTGGGACTATAGACATGTACCACCATGCCCGGCTAATTTTTATATTTTTTGTAGAGATGGGATGTTGCCATGTTGCCCAAGCTGGTCTTGAACTCCTGAGCTCAAGTGATCTGCCCACCTCGGTCTTCCAAAGTGCTGGGATTGCAGGTGTGAGCCACCACACCCAGCCAAATTTTTGTTTCTATAGGAAGAATAACGTAATTTTATTTCTGTTGAATGCTCAAAATCCTATATTTTTCTTAGCAGTGCTGCACTGTATAAATCAATCATCAGTATTCTATAAGATTTTGTGTAGCATTGAATACTGTTACTCGTTTATTGAAAAGGAACAATAATGATATCTGCAGGTTACACACTTTATTTTTGCCTTACAGTGAAGCCAGGGGTTAAAATAGTTTTGGTCTTCAGTTCTATATTCAAGTCAGCTATCTGCTTATTCTGGTTTTTATAAAAAAAAAAAAAAAATTACCCAAAATTTTGAACACCAAGGCAGGAGAACTGCTTGAGCCCAGGAGTTCAAGACCAGCCTGGGCAATATGGCAAGACTCTATCTCTACAAAAGATCTAAAAATTAGCCAGGTGTAGTGATGCAGATAGTCCCAGCTACTCGGGAGGTTTAGGTGGGAGAATCACTTGAGCCCAGGAAGTCAAGGCCGCAGGGATTCCTGTTTGTTGCACCCTGGCAATAGAGAGAGAACCTGTCTCAAAAAAACAAAACTTGTCTCAAAAAAAACTTTTTATAAAGTAAAATCAAAATACTGAATGACTAAATATTCTTTTCTGACTAAAAACACTTAAGCTGCTTATTGGTTTAATATGTAGAACATCAAATACACAACCATTCAGGGTTCAATGGAAAGCTGGTAAACTCCCTGTGGGCAAAGAGACATCCTGAATTTCCTTTATTCATTTGACTTTATTCATATGATATGCTTTAATATGCTGGGTATATAGCTGTTTAATAAATAAATACTTCCTATTAATTAAGAGAATAATCCTTTTCCATGAGGGCAACCCGTTATACCTCTTCCTCCCAGGTGACCAGTCATCAGTACCTTAGATCTTATGTTAGTCGGGGCTCTCCAGTGAAACAGAACCAAGAGGAGATATAGCTGTATATCAATATCTGTATATCAATCAATATACAGATATCTATGTATCAATCAATATACAGATATCTATATATCAATCAATATACAGATATCTGTATATAAATACATATGCACATATATATCCACCCACCCCATCCAATATCACACTGTATCACCAATAGGAGATATATCAATATATACAGACATGTCTCCTATTGGTTGGGTGGGGTGGGTGGATATACATATATATACACACACACACACATATATATACACACACATACACATATATATATACACACACACATGGAGAAAGAGAGGGGGAGAGAGGCAGGGAGGCAGGGAGGCAGGGAGAGGGAGATCTTCATATGTAGATCTCTATATATATCTCCATATTTAGATTTATTATCAGGAATTGGCTCACACAATTGTGGAGGCTGAGATGTCTCAAGATCTGCCATTTGCATACTGGAGACCCTGGTGAGTTTGGGGTGTAGTTCCAGTCTGAGTCCAAAGGTCTGACTGAGTACCAGGAGAACCTTTGGTGTAAGCTTAGTCTAAATCTGAAGGCCTGAGGACGAGGAGAGCTGATGGTGTAAGACCACGTCTGAGGGCAGGAGAAGACCAATGTCTCAGCTCAAGCAACCAGGTAGACAGAGTAAATTCTCCCTTTCTCTGCCTTTTGTTCTATTAAGGCCCTCAACAGGTTGAATGATGCTCTTCCAATTGGGGAGGGCAATCTGCTTTACTCAGTCTACTGATTCAAATGCTAGGCTCATTCAGAAATACCCTCATAAACACACCCAGAAATAATGTTGAAGCAAATACCTCAGCACTCCATGGCCCAGTCAACTTGACACATAAAATTAACCATTACAGCTGGGGAGGTGGTGGGGGTGATGAAACGAGGTTGGTTGATGGGTGCAAAAATATAGTAAGATAGAATAAGTTTTAGTGTTTAATGGCACAGTAGGGCAACTGTAGTTAACAATAATTTATTGTATATTTCAAAATAGCTAGAAGATTTGAAATGTTCTCAACACAAAGAAATGGTAAGCGTGTGAGGTGTAGGATAGCCTAATTACCCTGATTTGATTGTTACACATTGTATGCATCTACAAAACATCACATATACCTCATAAATATGTACAACTATTATGTATCAACAACAAATTTTAAAAACTATCATAGTTTTTTTTGTTTTTTTGAGACAGAGTCTGTCTCTGTCACCCAGGCTGGAGTGCAGTGGTGTGCCCTCGGCTCCCTGCAACCTCTGCCTCCAGGGTTCCAGTGATTCTGCTGCCTCAGCCTCCTGAGTAGCTGGGATTACAGGCACCCACCACCACGCCTGGCTAATTTTTGTATTTTTAGTAGAGATGGCATTTTACCATGTTGGCCAGGCTGGTCTCAAACTCCTGACCTCAGGTGATCTGCCTGTCTCAGCCTCCCAAAATGCTGGTATTACAGGCGTGAGCCACCGCACCTGGCCCATCATAGATGTTAATGACATCCCAGAGGTCTTCTCTGGAATCTCTGGTACTGTCCTGTGAAATGTCACAGGCCATGTTAAAGTTTGGGCCTCATACCAGGGATTTATAGGGCCCAACCCATCATGGCAGAGAAGGGGCTGAAATCCAGAGATGTTAAGGGACTTGGAAACAAATATACATTGCTGATTATTGGCAGGCAGAACTAGAAACCACATTTGCACTTTTCCTTGGAGCTGTTGATAGAAGAAGGAAACTCTGAATTCAGATAGTAAACAGTACTAGAAACTATCTGAACTTGGAATTTGGTTGGAAGTATATTTTTCTTTCCTTATCTCAGATTTTTCTTATTAATCTGTTTTAATTGATATTAAAATTACTTGATATCCTTGGAAATATCCAGCAGTCAGTGACAAGGTCAGAGCTACCTTTAATGGACTGAGAGAATTGGAGGCATGGAAAGAGACTAAGGAAAGTGCAGTGGAGTATTAAAACATATCCAGAAAGTATTCATACCATACATGAGCCACAAGCAAATAATTGGATATGTATGCGATTTCCTGTAAAAAGCTGAGTTATGTGGTAAAATCTGAGAATAAAACACTTATAGGGATATCCTATCTTAGTGACCTTGTATCAAAAGAGTAAAAAATGAATAAATAACCTCAAGTCAAGCCCAAAAAAATCAGAATATATTGGATTATTGGATTATTAGACACAAATTGTTTCCCGCATCAAAAAGCTGAAGTAGCCATATAAAGGGTGAATCTCTGTCCTTCACATCGATGAAGTGACTATGCAAATATGTACAGGACTAGATATCTGATCTGGCTACAGAAGAGAAATAGACAGATCAGACTATTTTTAAATGTGAATGTGAAAAGAAGATTTAATTTTCACAGAATAAGTATGACCAATCTGGGTGAGTTAAACAGGTATGTTTCTGTAATGATAGTAGGGTGTTTGTTAAAGATATTAATGTAGCCTCCAAAGTGAATAAAGAACACACTGGAGAAAGATGAATTTATTTATTTAATTTTTTTTTGTTTTGTTTTGTTTTTGAGACAGAGTCTCGCTGTGTCGCCCAGGCTGGAGTGCAGTGGCACGATCTCAGCTCACTGCAAGCTCTGCCTCCTGGGTTCACGCCATTCTCCTGCCTCAGCCTCCCAAGTAGCTGGGACTACAGGCACCCGCCACCACGCCCAGCTAATTTTTTTTGTATTTTTAGTAGAGACGGGGTTTCACCATGTTAGCCAGGATGATCTCAATCTTCTGACCTCATGATCTGCCCACCTCGGCCTCCCAAAGTGCTGGGATTACAGGCGTGAGCCACCGCGCCCGGCCAAAAGATGCATTTGAAGTTGACCGCTTCCTTGTCTATGACTCATTTGGTCTTCTAAAGACAGTCTTCCTTTCCAAAATGAGCTATTTTTGATGCTAAAGCATTTGTTTCTTACCTATCATGAATAGACACTGAATTATAAGAATCAGATTTAAGAGTCACCTCATAAATTAGATTGAAGTTTTAACTAGCCAGGTGGCAATAATACACTATGGTCTTCAAAATTAGAGTTATTTCTTTCATCAGGGAAGTTTCATTTTACAGATCCACCAAATCGCAGTGATTATTTGCATCAAGTAATAAAGACATGACCCCATTCTAAATAACGGCTTTGCATCCTTCAGGTTGCCTGAAATGGGTGAACACACACACACATACACACACGCACTCAAATATATACAGACCACAGTAAAGTTAGGGTTCTGGATTTATTTAGACAAGGATCAGGAGCATAATGGAAGTGAAGTGGTCACATGAGCAGAAGCAGATACAGCTTCTCAGTCTAGCTTCCTCTGGTTCCAGAGACCTGAATATGGGTGTACAACTTTGGTTGACACCACTTCTGCACAGGAGGCCTTTTACACCTGGTCTCTGCCTCATTACTCAGGAAGAACTTGCATAATCCATCCTGAACCCATTTAATTATCAGGCTACATGCAGATGTCAGGAAAGATGGGACCTCATGCTGTGTGTCCATGGGAGACAGGGGAAGCAAAGGTAGATAGATATGTGGCCCAGTATCTCCAAGCACTCTCTGTACCTATAGCTTCCCAGAAAGCCTTTCCCACAAGGGCTGACCTTTTACAAAAATTAAAAAGTACGTAAGAACCTTGGGAAAAGAGTAGAAGGAAATGCAAAAGTATCAACAGTGATTAATAATTTATCTCTGGATGGTGAGATTGAATAATTATTTTTCATTGACAATTTCTATATTTTAAAAAAATTACCTATAATGACAACATGTTAATTTTATAAGGTATGTTGTTTGCTTGTTTTCTTAAAATATGCCTTGTGTATTAGATCAGGGTCAGGAGATAGGTTCTAGTTCTCCACTACTTGCTGCCCCAGCAGTCTTAGAAAAGTCCCTTTCCCTCTGCAGGCCTCAGTTTCTTCATCTATAACATGAGACCATTAGATTACATCATGACACCCAAATTCGGCTGCCATTGGAACTACCTGCTGAGCTTCCACAAATCTTGATGCCTGTGTCCCATCCCCAAAGATTGTGATTTAGTTGGGTCCTGGTTGCACCTGGGCTTTGGAATTCTGAAAAGATCTTCAGGTGATTTGATGTGCAGACAAGTTTGGGAATCTCTGGACTCAATGATTTCTAAGGCTGTCCTGCCGTGATGATCTGTGAGTCTATGATTCTTCATTTTTGCCTAGGTCCAGCCCTGAGTATCAGTTCTTTTTTAGTAATCACTAAGAAAGAATATTCCAAAACTTTCCTAGGTAACCCATTTCGATGTCTTGCAATCGTTTCAATCAGAATATCTTTTCTTTATGTCTAATCTAAATTTCTGCTCTAGTAATTTAAGCCATGATGGGAAAAGAGAACATCTAGTATGATTGGATTTGTGATTGAGTTCCTTGCATGAACCTACGTCACCAGCTTCAGTTGTTTTTCACTCCTAACTAAATTCTCTCATTGCCAAATCTTTACCTAACAATTCCCTTTCCAAGTAAGGGGGGAAATGCAGGATTTCTCATTACTATATTGCCCAGAGTATGTTTTCCAATTTCTGCCAAAAATCATTCCTAAATCTATGTCCTGTGAAGTTCTTGAGGACAATGTATTCTCATCCTCTAATTTTGTTGCTGTTGATGGTGCTTTCCTTAGTTTTCTCAGATTTTTCTCTATCACTCTTCAGTGGTCTTCCTGCCTTCTTTAGTATATTCATTGAAGTTAACACGTCTCAACAAAACTAATTACAAGGGACATGTTACAAAGCATATTCTGGGTAGATGCTCAAAGTTCAATAAAATGACTCTACATACTGTTCTATTTATAAAAATATTTATAAAATATTTATTAAAATATGGTTTGATGCTCTTTAAATTGGACCAAGATTCAGGAAGGATGAATGACATAAACATAAGCCCTCTTTTAAAATTTTTATTAAATAGTTTCCTGTTTTAGCTCTTAACACTAGCTCTGGAGAGTGCTAAATTTGTTCTTCATATATTTATGACCATTCGATGTGAACCCTTCTGAAGTCCTGCTGTGTCCATTCACTTGCAAATGAAACTAGAAACAGCTACCCGTCCTACTTACAGAGCTTTGATGACAGAGCCCTGACTCAATCTGACTGCATGGGAAGACTTGGTTCCACATCACAGCTGTGTTACACCTGTACCTTAGCAGCAGCAGGCTAGAAGGCAGAAGCTTTGAAAAGTTGGTGCATGTATAATATTGCCCCATTGTTAAAATGAGAACAATTGAGCAGCATTGTGATCCAGTAAAATTATTCCAGTTTGTTGGACCACTTCATGATTTTTACAGGACTTTTGGAGTATTTTCAAAGGAACAGGAGCATCTTACATAAATCCACTAAAGTATGCTGACCGCCAAGGAACATTTATGACATAACTTGAAGTATGCTGTATGCTATTTATCTCATCTATACCAGTGACATCTAATTTGTGGTGGTGAAGTTGATACGTTTCTAAAGCCCTGTCGAAGGAGGTTATTCCTGTATGAAATATGTAGGTGACACATACAGAAGGCACCTCCTGTTTTGGTAAAATATGCACAAAATAGGAAGCTCTGATCATGTCGTGCCACCTTGTTCTGGGTTGATAAACGAGGCAGTAACCTGTTCATAGAATCTGAGTGCAATACATATGTGAGGGAAAACAACTTCAAGTACTTTAAGAAGTTGAATGAATTAAAATCTCCCAAAATTTAATCAGGCATTCATTTGTTTATATAGCATTATAGTTAAGTGATTATTGTCTATCAGACCCTATGTTAGGCATGAGAGATGTTGAAATAAGAGACACCATCTCTGCCTTCAACTTGCTCAAAATCTGGTAGAACATAAAGATGATTAAGAATCCTGATATAATATGTTAAGTACTATAACACAAGTAAGCCCCTGGTCCTCTGAGTGCCTATAGAAGGGATTCACCTGGCCTGGCAGAGACAGAAGGTTTCCCATAGTAGCCAATACTTGAAGGAAAAACAGGCATCACACACACATTTGGAACAGATTTTGGAAGTGGAATGGAAAGAGAAGACATTCAAAGCAGAGGGAAGAATACATGCAAATGTACAGAGGCGCAGATGAGTGTGTGGTTAGAAAGTGGGATGGGGCGGGGGTGGTGGGAGATCAGCTGAAGAAGCAGGCAGAGGAGGCAGAAACTGCATCATTCAAGCTTTCGTCAGCAGACTGGTATGGAATGTGGGCTCTGTGCCAAGCAATGGGTTGTGGTAGATACTGGTTTTTCTCCCACCTCACTGGCCATGCGTTCCCAGTCTCCTTTTCTGTCTCCCCCACTTGTATCTCTTTTCCATCTACTTTTTCTTCTTAGCCATCTCTTTCAGTCCCATAGATTTAAATATCCTGATGGCTCTTAATCTGATTTTTCAATATTGACCTCTCCTCAGAGGTCCCAAATTGAATGAATATCTAATTGCCTACCGATACTGCTACTTGGGTGTCTAATATTCATTGTATACTTAACATATCTAAAAGCGAGCTCTTGATTTTCCATCTCACACCAGTCCCTACCCCAGTTCAATAACAGCACCATGATCTTCTCACACTGCAGTCCTGGATGATGCCCTGCCTTTTCCTACAGGCTCCCAGCTAATGCAGCAGGAGGTCCTGTTGGAAAGACCTCCAAACTAATGGAATCAAACCACCTCTATCATCCCCCTGCTCATACCTTAATCCATACCAGCAGCATCTCTGGCCTGAACCACTGCTACGGCCTCCTACTTTGTCTCCCAGCTTTCAGTCTTGCTCCCTTAGAGTCCCCTCTCACCACAGCACTCCGAGTCTCTTCTTGAAGTGTACGTCAGATCCTATTACTTCCCTGCTTAAACCCTGACAATAGGCCGGGCACGGTGGCTCACATCTGTAATCCCAGCACTTTGGGAGGCCGAGGTGGGTGGATCACCTGAGGTCAGGAGTTTGAGACCAGCCTGGCCAACATGGTAAAACCCTGTCTCTACTAAAAACACAAAAATTAGCTAGGTATGATGCATGCCTATAATCCCAGCTACTCAGGAGGCTAAAGCGGGGGAATCACTTGAACCCGGGAGAGGGAGATTGCGGTGCACCAAGATCATGCCACTGCACTCCAACCTGGGAGACAAGAGAGTAATTCCATCTAAAAAAAAAAAAAAACTTGACAATAGTTTTCCATTACAGATAAAACAAGATGCAAAATTCTTACTTATGGCCCATGGGACCTGATGTGGCCCCTGCTGTCATTCCCTCTTGTCCCTCCTCCTCATTCCACAGAATATTCCAGACACATTGGCCTCTCTACCCTTTCATCCCTCCAGGCTCATTCTCATCTCTGCATCTTCTGCCTAGAATGCTGTTACCCAAGTTATGTAGGTGTCAGCTCAGATGTTACCTTCTTTGAGAGGTGCTTTTTGATCAACTTTTCTTAAAAACAATCAAAAACAAACAAAAAGACTTCCATAATTATTCTAATAATTATTTCTTTGCAGTGCTAATAACTATGTGAAATTATATTATTCATTTATTTGTGTATTTTTACTATCATATCCTTCCCTGGGACTGGAAACTCTTAAGAGCAGGAAGCCCTGTCTTACTTACTGCTGTATCTCCATTCCCTAGAATGGTGCACGGATATATAATCACAGACTACTCTGTGCAAGTGAAGAAAAACTACAGAAGTTATGTGAGTTTCTATGCATTGAAAAATAGAACTCAACCTTCTGTGAATGGACCCAAAGAATCCTATTTCTTTTTCTCAGTATAAGACTTCAGCACAATAGCTACATTTGGTTAAGATTTAATAATCTAGCACTCAATTGGACGTTTCTGTCTTATTTCCTTTGGAAAAATTTGACCAAGAGACAATGTTTATTATTTTGGAATCCAGCAGTTACATCCGTAAAAGCCTGACTGCGAAGTGGGTCTCCACGCATCTTTAATGTAATTTTTAGCTAGAGAATACAATGGGTATTTTTGTCACCATTTGAAAAATATGATGCTGAATTACAGTGTGTTTAAAGAAAACAGTATAAAAGCCTAGGAACAATTAAGTCTTTAGTTGACAACCTTTAATTTATGTCAGTTGCTTTTTAATCCACACCTAATTTTGTAAACAAATTTCAATCATCTTCTTGGAACTGGAATTTTTCTTGAATCTCTTTATTTAGAGTGAAATCCTTATATTTCCTTACCTCAAGGCCAAATGGAAAAGAAAATCAATAACTTTGCATCTCATATATCACCTGCAAAATGTATCCCCTTGTCTTTCTACCGAAAAAAAAATGGATTTTTTTTTCACTCTCAAATGAGAAAGCCTTTCTTTATCAGAGTCTGGATTTGCTGATTAGTTTAGAGATTGTGGCCTCCATAACAACGAATACATTTAACAGCCTGTGTTGGAAACTTTTTCTCCTTAAAAGCCTGTCATTGGAGAGCAAGCTATGTCAGAACACTGAGGATAAAAGATAACATTTTAAAGTATATATATAAAGCGTTTCCTTCTTAAGTAAAAACAATCAATAGATGGCTAAATTATTTCTTTTTAAAATTCCTTAATTTGAGAAATATCTTCATTTGCTCTTATCCTACCATCCTTTACAAGTATCAAGCATCTACTATGTGTCAAGCTTGTACTGTTTTGCACATACATTTTCTATCTTACTTAATCTTCAAAATCTTTCTAACAGTTATTAGTTAGACAACAATCAAGATGCAAACCCAGCTGGGCACGGTGGCTCACGCCTGTAATCCCAGCACTTTGGGAGGCCGAGGCGGGCGGATCACGAGGTCGGGAGATCAAGACCATCCTGGCTAACACGGTGAAATCCCGTCTCTACTAAAAGTACAAAAAATTAGCCGGGCGTGGTGGTGGGCGCCTGTAGTCCCAGCTAGTCAGGAGGCTGAGGCAGGAGAATGGCGTGAACCCGGGAGGCGGAGCTGGCAGTGAGCTGAGATCGTGCCACTGCACTCCAGCCTGGGCGACAGAGCGAGACTCCGTCTCAAAAAAAAAAAAAGATGCAAACCCAAGCCTTGCAGCAACAAGGATAGTGATGTTCTGTACATAGCAATGTAAAATTTCCCAGGCCTAATAAAAGACATAGGGTTACAATCTAAACCTTTTAATTCCTAGTCAAACTCACACAGTTTATCAGAAGCAAATGAATTTTTGGCTTTTAAAAAAGTGACTGTTGATGTTTGTTTAAGAGAAGCTATAGTAAAGGTCACCATTACTCTTTAATACTCTTGAAATTGAATGTATGTGTTTTGAGGACATATCAGTATGTAGAGGCAGCCCAGTACAACCAAGTTAAATGCAACTTAAGGAAACTTTAATTTTCTGAAATCTGAATCACATGATTTCTCTGATTTTTGCCTGTTTTTAATTTCCTTTTCTCAAATTGTTATTGGAATAAACAAACAAAACACAAGTGGAAAAAAACTTTATTAGTACTAGGTAATAAGAAGGAATGCCACTAAAAGGCCAGAAATTTTGAAGAATTTCAAAAACATTTTAAGATTATTCTTGAAAGAAAAGATATATAACGTCTTTATTAACAGTCTATATCTAAAAATTTGATTTTTCAGCAAACACTGGAAGGCCAAGGTAGATTTGATGGATGGCTACATGCAAACATTTAAAACATTTGGGAGAATGCAACACACCAGGGAAACTACCCTTTGGCCATCAGGAGGATAATACTGAGAGTTTGGACTGCACTCCTTAGCCAGGGTTCTCACGAACTAAATCAACCAAAATCTAATAGATCCAACAATGAACCAGATGAGGAGTCTACCTGTTTTAACCAAGCAGCCTGTTTATTAATTTTTACAACTGAGTTTTGACAATACCCAATGTATTTATCCATGTGCAACAAGAAATGCCAGCAACTGCACAGATTTCTCCATGTTCAGCTAGTAGGTAGCAATTCCACTATTTAGTATCCCATGACTGGGTTAAATCAGAACAGATAGTGAGAACAAGTTAGTCTAAAAGTCTAACTCTATAAAAGGGACCACTTGTACAAATTGAGCAAACAGTTATGTAAGGGATGTTGCTAAAGTTAGCCACCGGGTGGACTAAAGGATCTCTTAGGCTGCGTAAAGCTCTGGGTTTGGCATGATGACATAATGGATCCAATGCTTCATCAAGTTATTCACAGAAGCTACTGATTGTGAAGTTACAGCATTATCCTGCCAAGTGAAAAAGGTAGGCATAAGTGAAGAAAAATTAAGAGAGTTAAGAGTCTCATCATGATGAGGAGTCTTGTTCCAATGTCTTGGGAAAAGCTGTTCGAAGTCAACAACTTCTCATTCTGATTTGCAGTTTGAAGGTCTCAGTTACAGCATCAGGCACTTTGGTAAACTCAGTGTGGCCTACGTATAAGGAATGAGACTTGTTCCTTGAAATTTCTATTGAATTGTTCACTTTCAGCTTATAGGGTTTCAGGAACAGAGCAATTCTTTTTCTTAGTTGAAAATTTGATAGCCAGATATTGAAAGAAACTAGAATTTAGGATCCAGTCTGGTCTACAGGTAGATAACAAAAACTCAAAAGAAATGAATAGGAATACAATCTAATAACAATGTATTATAACTTTTCTTCTAAAATATAATTTTTCTCTCTATAGTCACCCCCATTTCTGTCAAAGATAATCAAAGTAAGACTAATTTTTTGCAAAATAGTCTCATCAAACTTGGCCTGATTATTTATATAAGTGCAGCATGAATAGTGATTGACCACATAGGCTCTTTTTAAGTCTGCTTTGCTGGCATTTTTGATAAGCTATCTCAGATTAGACTTTTCAAAATCTCTCAAGGCTAAGAAGCCAAACCAAGATAGACTTCAGACTTTAGTCTAAAATATACCACCTGAATAATCCCATGACTACTGTCAAAAGATAAAACCACAACGAATTTGGTTAAATGATCTAATTGGTTTTTATTTGTGATTCATGAATAAGCATAGCATCTACCTAATTCTAAAAATTTAGAAAAGGTTATCTGATGAGCTGTGCAGAAGAAGTTGACTTTATAAGCAAAAAAGAGGCTAAAGAAAACAGAAACAGGGACCCAAAAGTGGCCTGTCTGGGGATCTGTCTCTTCTCTCTCTCCTGATTTCTCAAAAGGTCAAATAAATAACTTCGTTTTGGTGGCCTGTAACTTTAGCATGAGTGACTCCATTTTGATTTGGTCTGTTGGGCCTAGTATAGGAGCTCAATACAAATCAATGGCCTCTTTATTGATATGTAAATATATCCATAATAAAGGATTAAAAATTATGTGCACAGTAAAGTTCTACTTTCACAAAATAAGTATAAATCTAATGTTTGTTGAGCACTTATTATGTTCCAGCCACTCTGCTAAATATTTTATAAGTGTTATAAAATGTGCTCCTCCTGACTGTCCTGTGAAGTAGGCATTTTATCTCCTTTTTATAGATGAGAAAACTAGAGCTCACAGAAGGAAATAACTGGCCCTTGGATTCAGAGTTGACGAGCAACGGTTTTTACATGTAAATGTAAGGGGAAAACCTAAAATAAGATATACTGAAGTGCTCTCAGTGATTACATCTAGATAGTAAAATTAGGAAGGTTATTTTTTCTTTTTGTTCATGTATTTGTCTAATTTGCCTCCAATGAACTTGGTTTGCCTACATTATTTTCTAAAAATTTTCTGAAGTATTTGATCAAAAAATACCAATACAGATACCAAAATGAAATAAAAATCATTGTTTTCTCATATTTTGAGTGAATTTTAGGAAGTCTCTAAAATACCCTCCTAACACCCACTTAAATCTAATTTTGAAGATTTCAGTGATCCCTAATTTAAATCTGCTTTAATCCCATTCCGGGCCATCTGGACAGTTAATGGGCTCTTTGGAGTTCCCCATATGAAAACAGAGCATGTTTATCGTTTATTTTCCTGAAATATTTAGTTAAAATGTGGGACTACGATTATCCCTGAAAACAATCTTTTAATTATTCAAATGTCATGACAGCATAACTTTAGATGCAACTATGACCTTCACATTTCTCTCGAGTCAGCAATGTTCTTCAGATTCTAAATATACTTTTAAAAAATAAATCACAAGCTCTGCCTCCCAGAGAAAAAAGACAAAGCCACTATTGCTGTTTTGTCCTCTCAGAACTTAGGATTGTTTTGTACTGTGCTAGTTAGCAGCAACCATTACCGACTGATATATTGTCTCACATCTCTGTGGACATTCAAATGATATAAGAAAAGTGTTTTTATTTTTAAAAAAAAAGCAACAACAATAACATCACCTAACCCTGGTATAACTCTTCACAACTTACAGAAATATTTTCCAAACATTTGGATGTGAGGAAAGGTTATTTGATTTGGCTGAGATCACATCTCTAGGGGAGTGGTAGCACCAGGAAAAGAGTGTACGTTTTCTGACTTGGTGCAGAATACTTTTCAACACCCCAGCCGTTCCTTCCAAGTGATTGTGAGACCCTTGAGGTCAGGAACTGGCTTTTTCAGCTTCATAGCCTAAGAACATAGCTGCCTCCTCCAGCTTCTGTAGCCCCAGGAACCTGGAGCTCTTTAGTTTCTAGCCGCACCACTCCAGTCTCTGCCTCCATCTTCACAGGGCCATCTTCCTTCTATGTCTTCCTGTGTCTTGAAATGGCATCTCCTCTCTTTGTTTACATTTTCTTCTTACGAGGAAATTAGCCATATTGGATTAAGAGCCCACCCTAAGAACCTCATCTGAACTTAATTACATCTGCAAAGACCCAATTTCCAAACAAGGTCATATTTATAAATTCTGGGTGTTAGAACTTAAAAATATCATTTTGAGGAACACAATTCAACCCATAACAGTCCCATAGCTTTTCCAATCATTCTAAGATAGTAAAAAGCTTCCAGACACTTTTGGTCTCAAGGACAGTATTGTTTCAATCACTAAAATATCCAGTCCTCTATAATAATTGTATGACTCTTACATATTCACAATTTAGAGTTTCCCACTCCCCAAGCTAGGAGCACCTTTAGGCCTAGTCCTCTGCCCCGTGAACCTTCTCTCTCCCGGCCCTACTCCTTCCCCCTCTGCTCACTAGCCACAGTCTCCAAGGCCTCCACGGCAGGGCCCAAAGCAGTGAGAGACAGCAAAGGAGCCCAGCCTTGTGTGGTGGGTACAGTCATGAGCCAGCCTAGGTGCTCTCTGGGTTTGATGGATGTTTACCACAAGCACATTCTCTCATGTTCTGCTTCTGTGGGTCTCTCAGAGATTCCTGCAGGGAATATCCAACTGCAGTTTCAGTGAGACTGTCACCAATCCTCACCCTTCCAGGAAGGCACCTGGGTGGAATTCAAGATAGCTCCAGGAGGCTTCACTCCTTGGTTGCCCAGATCTGATCCATGAGAAACACAACCTTCACCATTCTTTTCCTAGAAATGCTCTCCCTCGGCTCCTTCAACTTTAGCCATTTTATCAGAGTTACAGGCGAAATGTTGAAAACCTGTATTTGGGCCGAGTGCAGTGGCTCACACCTATAATCCTAACACTTTGGGAAGCCAAGGAGAGAGGATCGCTTGAGCCCAGGAGTTCTAGACCAATCTGGGCAACATATGGAGACCCTATCTCCACAAAAAAATAAAAATAAAATTTAGCCACGCATGTTGGTACGTGCCTGTGGCCCTAGCTACTTGGAAGGCTGAAGTGGAAGGATCGCTTGAGCCAGGGAGTTTGAGGCTGCAGTGAGCCATGATTGCACCACTGCACTCTAGCCTGGGCAAAAATAATAATAATAAGTAAAAAATTTATAAATGTTGTAAATGAAAAACCGTGTGTGTGTGTGTGTGAGAGAGAGAGAGAGAGAGAGAGAGAAAGAGAGAGAGACTTTACCATTCCTTTGCAAGTCCAGCATAGGTAGACTAGGTAGTTAGGCACCTATTGCTTCATTCTTTTTTTCTTTTTTCGTTCTTTTGGAACCACAGCCAACACTGAAAGAGTCCCATTTTAACATTCCACTATAGTTTCTTTCATTCCTGATAGAAAAGAGGCTGAGAGTGGAATCACTGACCTTGTATTTCTAAACAGAATGAACTTGGTTTGTCTCAGAAAATTAAGTGACAAGAGATAAACAGAAGGGCTCTGTTCTGCTCTTTTGTCCAACCTAGATAATATTTGCCAAGCTACAATATTGATTGATCCTAACAGCAAAGAACAGGTTAGAGAGGCAGAGAGGGTTGAGGGGAAGCAAGGTTGCATTAATGAAAAGTGTGCAAGAGTAAGAATTAAAGAGATGGGGGTTCTGGCCCTGGTTATGTTATTAACTAGCTATGGACCTTGGACAAGTAACTTGTAAAGGTCAAATATGTTGAGACACTTGAAAACTCTTTTAAAACTATACATATTCAATATTGTTGCTCTTTGTAAGAAGTAATGCAGTTTTGTCACTAAATCCTCTTATTTCTTCACTCAGAAAACCTCTTAGATTCACCCTTTCCTCTCCATTCCCACTGTAATCATGCAGGCTAAACCCAGATTACTGCAATCGCTTCCTAATTTATCTCTCTTTGGCCCTACTGCCTACAATCCATCCCCATAAGGAGGAGTTGGACTGGATGTCCTAAGGCCCAGATTCTATCAGACAATAAGCAAGAAAAGAAAACATAACTGTTCCTTTCCCCACTTCACTCCCATCCTTAGCCTAAGCTACGATTCAAATAAGGCATTATTTAGTTTAACAGTTGAAGATTAGTTACAAAGTGAAATAGGTAAGTAGGTAGGTAGGTGGGTGGGTGGGTAAATAAGTAGGTAGGTAGGTAAGTAAGTAGGTAGATTGCTGGGTAGGTAGGTAGATGGGTGGGTGGGTAAGTAAGTAGGTAAGTAACTAGGTAGGTTGGTGGGTAGGTAGGTAGGTGGGTAGGGTAGGTAAGTAAGTAAGTAGGTTTGTGGGTAGATAGATAGGTAGATGGGCTGGTAAGTAGGTAGGTTGGTGGGTAGGTAGGTAGGTAGGTGGGTAGGTAGGTGGGTGGGTAACTAAGTAGGAAGGTTGATGGGTAGGTAAGTGGGTGGGTAAGTAGGTAGGTTGGTGGGTAGGTAGGTAGGTGAGGGGGTAGGTAAGTAAGTAGGAAGGTTGGTGGGTAGGTGGGTAGGTGAGGGGGTGGGTAAGTAAGTAGGAAAGTTGGTGGGTAGGTGGGTAAGTAAGTAGGAAGGTTAGTGGGTAGGCAGGTGGGTGGTAAGTAAATACGAAGGTTGGTGGGTGGGTAAGTAGGTAGGTTGGTGGGTAGGTAGGCAGGTGGGTGGGTGGGTAAGTAAGTAGGAAGGTCTGTTGGTAGGTAGTTGGGGAATAGGATCCCCCAAGTGAGAAGCCTCCCTCTCTCTCTCTCTCTCTCTCTCTCTCTCTGTCTCTCTCTCTCTGTCGCTCTCCCCCCAACCCCACCCCAACGTCTAATCAAACACCAAGTCCTATTGATTCTATTAAAGATCTCTCAAATCCACCTATTTCTCTCTTTCTCCACTGCCAGCACCCTACCCTAGTCACTATCATCTCTTATACAGACAACTGTAACAGCCTTATAAACATGTTGCTGCCTTCGGTGTGGAGAATAGAATGCCCTATGTATTCCATTCTCCTCATTTCAACCAGAGTAATCTCTCTAAAACACCAGTCTAAACAATGACTTCACCCTTGTCCTTAGAACAAAGTCCAAGCTTATTCATCTAACTGTATAAGGTCTTTTCTGATCTTGAATATTCTACATCCTCACCTCTGACACCTTCTGCCTTCAGGTCTACACTGGCATCGTCATAATCAGTTCCCAGAATGGGTCCTGTAATCCTTCTCCTAGCTTTTACACATGCTGTTCCTCCTACTGGAAATTTTCTTTCCTCGTGCCATTACGTGGCTGACATTTGTTCAACCTTAGAGTCTCAGTTGGGTGTTATCTGTCCAAGAAGACTCCTGAACTCCTAAGTCTAGGCTGGGTTCTCTCCTCTCCCAGAGCTTTCCTCCCCTTTACCCCAGCCCTTATAATACTGTATTGCATCTGTCTATGCCCCAGCAAATTGCACACTCCAGCAGCAGGGCGAGCATCTCTCTTGCTCACTGCTACACTCTGGTGACTAAGATACTGCCTCCCACATAGTAGGCTTGCCCATAATGTTTGCTGAATAAATTAATTTAATTGGAAAGTGTAATATGATTACTTTGAGAAGATGCTACCCTTCAAGTTTTATGAATTACTTCACAGAGGTTCCATATTTTTAAAAAGTCTATCTTATAAAGACATTAGAAAAGCACTGCGGTCTTGTAGATTTTTTTTTTTTTTTTTAGACAGAATCTCACCCTGTCACCCAGGCTGGAGTGCAGTGGTGCGATCTCAGCTCACTGCAACCTCTGCCTCCTGGGTTCAAGCAATTCTCTGCCTCGGCTTCCCAAGTAGCTGGGATTACAGGCACCCGCCACCATGCCTGGCTAATTTTTGTATTTTTAGTAGAAACGGGTTTCACTATCTTGGCCAGGCTGGTCTTGAACTCATGACCTCGTTATCCACCCGCCTCAGCCTCCCAAAGTGATGGGATTACAGGCATGAGCCACCTCGCCCAACCGTATTTCTTTTTTAAAATGGTAGACCTGCTTTCCAAATGTGATCTTACTTACGTAATAGCCCCTGAGATGAGTGCAGATATATATCATTTGTTAAAGTCTAGCAAATCTTGCTAATACAGGTAAGTGACTGAAAAGGGAGGAATGTCAGTCCATCTAGAGTCTCATCCCCTTTGTCTGTTAGGATCTGTGGAAAAGAGTGCCCAGAGAGTGGGGTTTTTCCCTGGCCAGTAGAGTCTCTGGCCTGGCATTTTTGGGGAGCCTCTCTTCTGTGTTTTGATACCAGGAATGAGGCAGTTGCTGCCAAGAAGCTAGATCCAATGCCTAGTATCCTTGGCAGAGAAAATATTTCTCTAGTCCTGTCCAAATTAATCCTCATAGGCCAATAAATCAATACACCAGGAAAATACGGGATGATTTTGGCCATCTGGAATTTTTTGAGGCGTTGGTGGGTATAACAGAAACTACCTAGCTCCACATTAGCTACGAATAGCTGTATATTAGCTCAAGGTAACACAGACACGTTCACCTTCCCATGTGATACCACCAGCACCAGATCCATGGCTGGAAGCTCCCTGCAGCTTTTCAGAATCCTTGCCTTGCTGTTGAGTCAGCCAGTTTGATTTCAGTGCCAAAGAAAGCAGCTTCAACCATTTTCCTACCCAATAGCCTCGTAAGATAACAAGCCAGATCCAGACTTTGTCTTTACATTTGGTCAACCATTTTGACAATCAGATAGTCATTTAAAAAAAAGGGAGGAAATCAGAATATCAGAGCAATATAATCAATACAATATAAGTGGTTTTTAAATTGGACTTTTCCTGCCAAAATGAAACAGTTTTTCCCCCCCTCCAAATATTCCGAAAGAATGAGAGGAAAATACTATTTCCACAAAGTAAAAGGTCGTATCTATATGAGCTTTAGATATAGCAAGTTTAAGGCCAGGCGGTGGCTCACGCCTGTAATCCCAGCACTTTGGGAGGCCAAGGTGGGTGGATCACCTGAGGTCAGGAGTTTGAGATCAGCCTGGTCAACATGGTGACACCCGTCTCTACTAAAAATACAAAAAAAAAAAAAAAAAAAAAATTAGCCAGGCCTGGTGGCAGGCTCCTGTAATTCCAGCTACTCAGGAGGTTGAGGCAGGAGAATCGCCTGAACCCGGGAGGTGGAGGTTGCAGTGAGCCGAGATCACCCCACTGCACTCTAGCCTGGGCAACGAAAGCAAAACTCCATCAAAAAAAAAAAAAAAAAAATAGCAAGTTTAAATTCTTTATCACCGAAGAAAATATTACAAAGGAAAATGCTTCTAAACTAATCCCTCTGTTGACTTTTGCCTGCATCAAAGGAAAACAGGGGAGAAAAGAACCCGTTCATTCCTAGACATAAGGTTGCTTAGTTGCAGCTATAAATGCTGCCCCCGGGTGGGCACTTTCTGTGTTCTAAGCCAAGTACTTTACATTCCTTCATCTCACTCAGTGCTCACAACAGCCCTATCAGCAAAGTGTAACTCCCATTTTAAGGTGGAGAAACTGGGACATCGAGACATTCAGTAACTTGTCCAAGGTCACACCACCGTTAAGTACTGAGATTCTAACCTGATCTGACTCCAAAATTCCTGCTCTTAGTCACTGTTCCCAATAGAAAGCAACGTTTGGTGCTATTAATTTTGCAGGCCCTGAACCAACCATAGAACTTAAAATTTTTTGGTCATCAGAAAACAATTTCTTTGTCAGAGAATTTCTCTTACTTAAGAAGTTTTAAAAACAACTATAGTGTGGCAGCATCAACTGAAACAGTCCAGAGAAAAGCAAAAATAGTAAAGGAAATTGGAAAAGGTTTGGAGAGGTCAGAAACTCCCCAGAAATCCCACTAGACTAATAAATTAACTGTTTTCATTTTTTCATGTTTCTTCCAGTCTTTGTCTATTCTGTATACATAATTATATGCAGTTTCAAAGGTCATTTTAAATTACTGGTTAGTATTGAGAAGATGAATATGTCAAATGAGTGTTCTTCTCAGAAACACACCAAAAATTATTTTAATTCTTTTCTCCACATTCTGGGTTTCATTTCCCTTTCTAGAATAATAACAGCAACAAAATCTTGAAGAATTCTGATTCACACAGCAGATGTGAGGATGAGAAAACCTGCTGGCTAATTGGAGATGAGTTTCACTGGAAGCAATCACGTAAAACAAACTATGTCATAGACTCTTATTCCTGAAAGCTGGCCGCAGGATACACAAAAATTAGCCCACCAAAGGTCTCTGTTTCTGTGGAACTTTAGATGCTCATACACTAAGGCTTTATCTCAACATTTTCTAGAGAACCCTAAACACACACACACACACACACACACACACACACACACATACACACATACACACATACACATAGTTCAAGGTAAAATACATTTAGGAGACTGCTGCTCACATCCCCCTCTTAGAGATTTAAAATATACATTAGCATATGAAGATCCTGGGAAGTCACACAGTAAGGAACCTGTTTCCTTATGTCCAGAAATTGCAAACTCAGTTGGCTACAGGGCCAGGCGGATAAAGGTATGGACCTGGTGCTGACTGTGGCAGAGACTACATGTAGCATCTGAAAGCTGCTGCTTCTAGAAATGTGGGTCTTGTATTAACAGATCTTCACAAAATGTCTGAAATCTGGGTTTTCATGTGAAATTTCTCATCCAGGATGAGATGGGAGAAAACATGTATCTTGGCTAGATCTGCGAAGGAAAACCAGAGCCATACAGTAGTTAAAGCAGTAAAAGCAGATTTTATTCAGGAACTATTGCAGTGGGTGGCGGGGGGAGGAAGACCTCAGCATAGAACTGGGCTCAGTTCCGAATACAGCATGGACAAGCAGGGATCCAGCCAAAGAAGGGTGAGCATCAGTGAATGGGAAATTACTAAGAAGAGACATCAGGGGTTGGGGGGATTCTGGCTGAACCAGCCTTTTTAGGATTTTTGCTGAAGGCGGGCCAGGTGATCAGACATCACCTGGGGGATGGTGGGAATGAAAAATGTGGTCAGATGTAGAGGCAATCAGATATCAAGAGAGGAATTCTGTCTAGACTGACTTAGCAGGATTCTTGCTAAAACTAGACTCCGCAAGGACAGATATGGAAACCTGGGGTTGAAGCCTAGTTGAGAAAAGGGCTGGGGGGCGATTGACTAAAGTTTGGTCACTGAAGTTCTGTCAGATCTGACCTGTAGGCTACCAATTTGCAGCCTTTAGCTTAACCTAAAGTAGCTGAAGCTCATTTGGCCACAGAACTCTGTTCCTAGAACAGTCTTTTGGGAGATACTAACATATTTCATTGGCCTACCAACCCTTCAAAGAAGCCTCCAGAGTAAAGTCCCTTCTCTAAGCCTCATCTTCCTCCCCCGCTCCGGTCCTCTGGCCTAAAGTAGTAAAAGATGTTCCAGTTACTATGGCTGTGTAGCACATTACTCCAACACCTGTGGCTTAAAACAACAATATTTGTTTTGCCCAAAACTCTGTAATTTGGGTAGAGCTCGGAGAGGATGGTTCATCTTTGTTCCACAAGGTGTCAGAGTGGCTTGAAGGCTGAAGATGAGGGTAGAAGGCTGGAATCATCTGAAGGCACACTCACTCACAAACAGATTCTTGGATGGATTATGCTTGTAGTTACTCGAGACATCCCTGAGACTGATGGCTGGAACACCTCCATGTGGCCTTTCTTTGAGGCTTGGGCTTCCTTGCAAAGTGGTAGCTAGATTCCAAGGGTGAGTGTCCTCAGGAAGAGGTAGGCAGAAACTGTATCACCTTTTAGGGCCTAGCCTCAAAAGTCACGCCCGGGTATTCCCATTGTGTTCTATTTGTCAAGGCAGGCATTCAAAGACAAGGCAATAGACTAACTCTTAATGAAGTAAGACAAGGTTCTGAAGAGATGGGAGCCAGAAAAACAGCTGTAGCCATTTGGGGAAGAAGCAATCGACTGTCAAAGAAAAGAATGAAGTATTTTGATTTCTGGTTGTGTCATTTACCAATGATAGTGTGAGACTGAGCAAGTAACTTCATCTCTTTTTGCATTTTATTGTTCACCCTGTCCTGAATTACAGTTACCACTATTTTTATTTTATCATTAGGCACTGAGCTTCTTGAGGGTAGCATCCACATCTACATATTTTTGTTCTGGCTTGTTTCATTTCCTAAATATTTTCATAATGCAATGCACAGTGACAAACATGTAGTTTGGGCTTAGTAAACATGTCTAATACTTTATTTTTAAAAACAAGTAGAGAGCTTCCTCGTGAGTTTTCATGGCTTGTAAACATGTCTAAAGAAAAAGAAACCCATTCAGGAACTGACTCCCACTCCTCTAGTTCACTGCTGGCTTTTTTCATCACATAACCTGTTATCATATGGAACACAGACAAGATTCAAACCCCAAGACCCTCTGCCCACCTCTACATGTCCCCATCTCCTCATGCCCATGGTAAAGGAGCCCTAGTCACCAGCCCCTACTTGCCTGCAATAAAAAACAGCCACTGAGAAACTGGACCCACAAAACCTTATGCCTGAAGCACAGGAAGCTTCAGCATATTCCATTGCACATTAACAGCAGTTCTTTTTTTGTGAAGGCAAATACCACAGGAGCCAAGAACACAGATATAATCATGTGAAATTCCAGTTCTACAAAGACATTCGTTTGCTAATGAATATGCTAAAAGCCTTTCAAAAGTGACCCCTTCCTATTTAGACAACATACTTTGCTCTTTATTCTTTAATATTCCATTTCTGTTTGCCCCCTTGCCGGGTAAGGAGGAAGAGAAAGGAAATAACAGAAAACTATCTTAGATTTCCTCTGTTAGAAATGGCTCTTGATTTCCTTCTACCAAACTTCTTGAACCTTATATTTATTTCCAGCCTCCTGTGCTCATTCTTCCCCTTCCCATCATTTCCAGTCTTTCCTCCCCACATTTCTGCAGCTACCCTGCTGGCACATTGCTTGGTGAGAGCCTCGGGCTGTTTGCCTGGGTGCCTGCCAGCATCTGGAGTGATGGCTGACTCCATTGAAACAAGGAAGAAGCATGTCTATCCTAGAGGCAACCAGAAAAATCTGAGTGCTAGTAGCAATATTTTTGTATTGCAATACTTCTGAACCACACAATTCACATAGTTTATGAGATTGCATTTCCTCTGTATCCTGGGAAATATTGTTGTTCATTTCCAAGCAATAAAATAGCATTAACTGCTGATTCTTTAGCTCTTAGATGTTACAAGTTCTAAGCACTTCACATACATTGTTTCACTTAATCCTTACTCTTAAGAGACTTTTTACAATTTACAGATGAAGAAACTGAGTTAAAGAGGTGGACTAAGTTGCATAAGGTCATGTGACAAGCAGCCTAGCCAGAATTACAGCCTGTTCTACCTGAGGCCAAAGCCCATCTGTTTTCCTCCCTACACTGTTTATTTCTTTTTAAAATTTAACTCCTTTTTTTTTTTTTTCAGCATAGCCCCACCAATATTGAGACCTATACTGTTTAGATTGAGAAAGGGGAATGCATGACAGATCTATGTTTATCTCACAGAGATTTGATTAATTTTGCGCCTTCCTGTTTGGCTCAGTAAATCAATTCATTAATAACATTGCAACCAGAGACACTCAAAGTTGTTAGAGACCAAAGAATTCTTTGGGTCAAACTTCCATCTGATTTGTGAATCATCTTTACAGCACTCCTCACATTGGCCATTCCATCCCTGAAGATTTCTAAGGTTGAGGAGCCCATTCCATCTTCAGGCAGTTTTGTATTGCATTTGATAAAAATTTGTGCCCCCGGAATTGCCTTTCATTTATCCTAGTTCTGCTGTCTGCAAAACAAAGCTGGGCTGGTTTGCTCAGCTCTCAGTATCCCCCTGATGATTGTGTTAGCAGGTGAGTTGCTCCTTTACCCATTCTTCATCAGCAGGGTTATTCCTGCCCAAGGTCACTCATGCCTGAAGAGATTCCAGTTTGTCAATGAGACCACTACATGGGACACCCAGCACCATACTAAGAGTTCAAACTAATTCTGACTAATTGAAATTCTATCCCATCCTCCATGAGAACACTGCACATCTGTGATGTAGCTCCGGGTTGAATATGTTCTTTGGGCAGCCACATAAAATCTTCAACTAGTATTGAGCTCTTAGTCAACAGGAAATACGGTGAGTAGAAACACTCAGTTACCGTTGGCCAGCCTGGACTACTGGACCCCAGGGCAGTGAAGCCCCACACTGATATGCACATAATTTCACTTCAGCAAAATTGTTTGTTGGGGCAAATTTTTAATCCAGACTTGCATAGTGGTTTTCATTCCTTGTCATGTAAAAGAAGTACTGCTTTTTTTTGTTGTTTTTTTTTTTGTTTTTTTTTTTTGAGATGGAATTTCACTCTGATTGCCCAGGCTAGAGTGCAATGGCATGATCTCAGCTCATCACAACCTCCGCCTGCCGGGTTCAAGTGATTCTCCTGCCTCAGCCTCCCAAGTAGCTGGGATTACAGGCATGCACCACCACGCCTGGCTAATTCTGTATTTTTTAGTACAGACGGGGTTTCTCCATGTTGGTCAGGCTGGTCTCAAACTCCCGACCTCAGGTGATCCGCCTGCCTCGGTCTCCCAAAGTCTTGGGATTACAGGCATGAGTCACCGCACCCGGCCTACTTGCTTTTCTTCTGCATAGGCAGAGCTGGTTGGGTTGGTTTGGTTTGGTTTGGTTTTCTCAAGTTTTGATCCAGTGACAGTTAATCAATGGAAGTCTAAAGAGGCAAAAAGAAATCCAGACTCCTCCCAGGAAGAATTGGCACTTAATCTCACATTGATTAGTTCCTTTACAGCACAATCCCAGGATCTTTGTAACTGACAATTACATTTGACCACACAATCAAAAGTAGCTCTATGTTAACTAGATGACTAAAATAAACTGGTGATTGGAATTGATAATATGCTGCCATCCCTTAAACTTTCCTGTTCTAAAATAAATTGTTTCTTTTCTTATTCTTCATATCTTAATATAATTAATATTTAATTAATATTGCCCTGGTTCTTATAAAAAATTTTGTTTTCCAGTTTTACAATCAAAAAAGTGAAGGAAAATAACATCCAATGTACTTTTGGGAAAACATTTTAAAGTATAATTTTTGGAGATTAGTAAATGGACTAGAAGGCCCCTTTTTAAAAAAAAATGTGATTCTGTGCTAAGATCTTCCTTCCGCCTTATTCTGATCTGAGTCAATCCATGTAGACAAAGAAGCCTGAGCTGCTGTCTAACGAACCCAATCTTCTCACTTTACAAATGAGGAAAAATAACTTACAGATGAGTTAAAGTGACTTGCTCAAATTCTAGCACACATCTTTCTTCTTTCAAACCACTAACACAGAATATCAATGATGAAGGAATTCAGAGGCAAAAGATTGCTGTAGTGTGGGAATGTTGAAGAAAACATCATGGAGGAACTGAAATTGAAAAGAAGTAAGCATTTTTTTAACCAAATCTTAGTTTTCCACCAAAATAACTTATGCTAGCAATAGAAAATTTGGAAAATGGTAAAAAGTACATTAAAAACTGATGGGATAAATTACTAATAACCTCATCCCATAAAAGAGTTATACAGCGCCTTTCTCTACAGTCTTTTCTCCCCCAAATCATTATTGTGGTTGTTTTTCTGTTATTGTGATTATACTACTTAGCAAGAAAGATTATAACTCAAGGACTATTCAATATTGTAATAAACTATTCATAAACGTCATTTTAATTGCTGCATAACAGTCCATTATAGAGGTTTTACCATAATTTTCTTAATGTTGATCTTATTTTTGAGAAATTAGATGGAAGGGAAAGATTTAAATGAAGAGAAGGAAGATGTCTAGAAGAAGAATATGTTTTTACAGCAGATGGAAACACCAAACTATTCACAGCTTTTATATTTAAGCTTTGCGGTTGTGGGTGATTTTTGTTTTATTCTCTATATTTTTCTCAATACTACAAAAACACTAGCAAGAACACCTACTTTTTTTGAGCACCTACCATGTACTTTATGCCACAGATGCATTTTCTCATTTAGTTGTCATAACAACTAACCAAAATTGCTATTATATCTTCATTTTAAATATAAGGAAAATGAGACTTAGAAATATTAAGAGATTCATAAAAGGGCAATGACGGAACAAGAATTTGACCCAGGTCCATCCAAGGGGAAAGCTGCTATTCTTAACCACCATGCTGCATATCCCAATGTTTTTATGAGTATGTACTGTATTTTATCATCAGAGAACTATTCCTAGACATGGATATGGATGGCAAATAATAGCTCATTTCTGATGTAAGCAGATAGCTTGTTACACAGAGTATAAACAACAATCTACCAAAATCCCAGAAGAGCTAAGAAAATCATCAATAAATAAAATCCCGTCAGTTGTGTCTAAGGTCTTTAAAATTCAGATATGTTTCAGGTTTCTCTAAAATTCATTTAAAATAGTGAGAGGAAGCAGCGTTAATTGTAGCTACGTGAATGAAGTCTGGATTCCGCAACTGGATGAAAATTGATGATACTAAAAGTAGTCTTCTGTAATTAAATGAAAACTGTGCTCTGCACTTTAATTAGTCAGCAGTAACTCATTTTAAGTGGTAACAGTGAGTTCTGGTGTATCTCATTAAGTGAGAGCCCAGCAGCTCTACCTCAGCTGAGGTTCTCTCGGTTTTCCAAAGCAGCTTTATTTATGTATCTACTGCTCTAATTTCAAGCTGCAAGAAAGGTAATGCATCCTTTGGTAACTCAGATGTACACATTATCAAATCCTTCTCATTCTTTCATGCAGAAGACTTGTAATATGCTTTAAATTCCAAGGACTCTCACTAGACGAATGTATTTGCCTTGGAAAGTATGTGCAGTCATTGGCCTCTCGTGTCACCCAGTGGGAGTCTGGGAAAGTCAGCAAACGTTATAAAATTCACTTGATAGATTTGTCTTTCCTTCTACCGCAGACAGGTTAAACCTGCATCTTTGAAAAGCTATTTAAAAAATGAATTCCCCCAAAATTTTTCCCAAAGTTTTTACTATCTAATAATTCAGGTTTCGTGGTATTAAAAAAAAGAAAGATATTTTTTGTTTTGTTGTTTAACCTTATTTTTTAATTATAAAAGCAAAGCATGCTCATCATAGAAAATTCAGAAAGTAGGAAAAGTATGAAGAGGCAGGAAAAACATCCCTCATTATTTCTTCATTCAAAGACACATTTCTATGAATGTGGTGGCATATTTCTTCCTAGTCTTTTATCTAGCCATTGCTATTGTATATTTGAGATCATTCTGTTGGCACAATGTGATATTCTACTAGAAAAAGCCATTAAAAAATAAATTTTGAATTTTATTTCTGAGCTGAACCTAGATTCCTAGTAGCCATTCCCTGTGCTTCCAGCATCATGGACATAGATTGTCAAGATGCCTGCTGCCTTGTTGAGAGGAGGCCTTTGCCAAAGGGGTGGAACCCATTTCTGTGAGAGGAATGAGAATTCTGGACATAATAAAGCAGGAGCAAGAGCTAGTATTTATTTAGTAGCCTGGGATTATCACATTGGGCTGGTTCTTATTCCATGAACATTTGTATCTAAAAGAAATAAGATTATAATTACCACGCAAAGCAACTCTGAAGAAGAGTTCTTGCTTCAGGGCAGCCACAGCCCAGGCAGACCAGAAGGATTAAAAGGTGAAGGTTAACCTCAAGTCAGTGTGATGGTGTATCAGTGAGTCACAGGACTTCAAATCATAGACACTGAGATTTGCAATTTGTAAAGAGTATGAATTTCAGTCCCAGATTCAGGTGTTCAAGGAATACTCACTGTTTCGTTCGTTTGTTTGTTTAAAGAAAATAAAGTGGTTTCCAAGTGTCTCTCTTACCAGGCTGGCAGGGAACTTACTCTAGGGCATGAAATATGAAATATGGAAGGCTTATGTAGTGTCAGAAAACAAGGACAGAGTCTCCCCCACCCACCCCCACCGCTCCCGGCTGTCATGGTGACCACTAACAGCCATCCAAGCCCAAAGTGGTTCCTTGAAATTCACTTTCTATTTCCCGGCCATGTGAGAACTGGGGTTCAAGTGAGCCCCCTTTATACATCCTCAGTCATCATCTCTGATATCAAGCTCATTTGCCTGGGAAATAGCTAAAAACCAAGCGCCAGTCTCCCACTAATCAGAACCTGCCACCCTCCCTCTCTTTTCCTACCCCCGGAAAATTCCGTCTCTCTTAAATTCTTTAAGATGCTTGCTCCTTCCTCCTGCCCCTTGGGCCACCTAAAGTACTCTCTTCAGGCTTAATAAAATAGAAGTCAACCAAGGACAGCTCTTGCAGCAAAAAGCTTCTTCAGTCTAGGAACACACACCTCCCTTGAAGTAAAGAAGAGCAAACAGCCTGATTTCCCTTACAGAAGATGTGTGGGGAAACTACAAGGAAACAAAAACACAAAGTAGCATTTTTCAAAAAATCATCCTGCCACATAAAAGTCCTTGAAGAGGATTCAGTCAGATTCACACCAGGGTCCCTCATTCTTTAGCACCAGCAGACCAAGTTTGCCATAAGCTGACAAGTGTGGGCTTGGAAGGCAGATGGGGTTCGGATCCTGTGAGTCCTAGCTTTGGGACCATAACCCTCCAGGCTCAGTTTTCTGCTGGCACAGTGCTTGACACAGAGTAGGATCAACTAATGTTTCATTCTCTTGTCCGTACCTGGCTGTCCTCCCAAGTCACTGCTCAGCCAGTCCCAAAGCAGTTGCTCTAATTCTTTATATGCTAGGAGCAATTCTGGGAGAGACTGCCCTTCCTAAAATGTAGCCTAGTGCCCACGCATGGAACTGTATATAAGTAGTGGGTTTGTAGCTGAATTTGGCATATGTGATCCCGGTCTTTCTGATGGTAGTTGTTTTCCTGCTGGAGAAAACCACAGCTAATCCACTTCAACACTCTGACCAGTAAGTACCCTCCAGAAGCTCTTCAGCCACGCCTATCAATTGGATGTCGTCAGCCATTTTATTCCTCCTCAGAAGCCTCTTTTATCTATTAGGGAAAAAAAAAAAAAACCACACAGATGACATGGCATGTTCTTAAATCCATCTCCATTCATTTTTCCTGTCTCCCAGTCAGATACAGAGTTTTGGGATAAGATGCAAGCAGAATGGGAAGAAATGGCTCGGAGGAACTGGATATCTGAGAACCAAGAAGCCCAGAACCAAGTAACCATCTCGGCTAGTGAGAAGGTAACCAATTCTGTTCCTATACATGCTGACTACTTTTCTCAACCTTTTTGGATCATATTTTATAGATTAGTCAATAGCTATTCTGTCAAAAACACAGTAATTAAAAAGACAATTTAATGTCAATCTGACCTAGAAGAAATTCTGATAGAATGAGACAATATAATTATCCAACGTGTGAAGGCAGCCAAGTTGGAATGAAATGCTCTTATTTTTATCGGTGTTCAGACAGACAGTTTGGCAGCCAACCAGAGCTTGGATCCTGACTGCTAGCCAGTTACTGAACTAGCTGACATTGAGGGTGGGTTGGAACAAGAATTGGTCTAATGTCACAATACTCTGTCAGCCAGTCATGTGAGTGCTGTCGATTTACCAACAACAGAAGTGATACCAGTGGCATGGGAGTGAAGTGGAGACTTGGGGCTATATTTCACAGGTGGTCATTATATAGCTAGCAAAGAAACTGTGGAAAAGATGCTCTCACACAACCAGGTCAAGTCCCAAGAGGATTCCTTAGAGGTACTCCCCTGATACGAGCCCCAGCAAATGCACTAGTACAGCGAACAACCAGCCAAATCACTCATGAAGTCCCAGTTGCTCTAGGATTTATGCATTTAAAAAACACTTGGTGGGGTTGGGGGGAAACACTGAGGAATAAGTATAAATTACTTGAAAGAAAAATGTGGAACTTTCTTACCTATAAATGTATATATCACAATAGCCAAGATATAGAAGCAACCTAAGTGTCCATCAACAGACAAATGGATAAAAAACAATGTGAGCCTGAACAACAGAGTGAGACCCTGTCTCTACCAAAAAAAAGAATGGAAAAAGAAAAAAAAGCAGCTGGGCATAGAGGCACACACCTGTAGTCCCCAGCTACTCAGGAGGCTGAGGTGGGAGGATCACTTCAACCCCAGGAGGTCAAGGCTGCAGTGAGCTGTGATGGTGTCACTACACAGCCTGGACAACAGAATAAGACCCTGACTAAAAAAAAAAAAAAAAAAAAAAAAAGTACATATATACAATGGAGTACCATTCAGCCATAAAAAAGAATGGCATCCTGTCATTTATAACAACATGAATGGAATTGGAGGTCATTATGTTAAGTAAAATAAGCCAGGCACAGAAAGACAGACTTCACATGTTCTCACTTGTTTGTGGGAGCTAAATTTAAAACAAATGAACTCATGTGGATGGAGAGTAAAATGATGGTTACCAGAGGCCGGGAAGGGTAATGGGCAGGAGAGGAGGGTAGGGAACTGGAGATGGTTAATGGGTACAAAAATATATAGAATGAACAAAATCTAGTATTTTATAGCATAATGGGTGACTACACTCAACAATAATTTATTGTACCTTTTAAAATAACTAAAAGAGTATAATTGGATTCTTTATAGCACAAAAAATGATACATGCTTGAGGTGATGATATCCCATTTACCCTGATGTGACTGTTACACAGATCACATATGTGTATGCCTGTATGACTGTATCACAATATCTCATGTACCCCATAAATACATATACCTACTAGGTACCCACAAAAAGTAAAAATTAATTAATTAATTAAAAGAATAAAAGAAAAACTATATATAGATAAGTATATATTACTATTTTGTGGTGGAGGAAGTCTCAGTAATATTCAGTTCTGGATAGCATTCATGATATTTTGCTAATGCAACAAATATTTATTGAGCATCTACTCTTACACTAAGTACTGGGGATGTGATGACGAATAGGCTCCAATTTTAGTAGATCTGCAATCTACATAGTCATTAAAATGTCTGTCTCCTCCAAATACTCTGTCCCTCAATAGGCCAGGCAATCTCATAAAATTAGAACAGCCATCTCACTAAAAGTAACTGTCTTTTCCACAAGGAAATCATAGCTAAGTGAGAACACAGGACATTGATTGAGATCATCAGACTCTGGGCTGTAACTCGTGCCCCCAAGGTCTGCCTGAGCTCCATAGCCCCTTACTCCCAGAACCCCATACCCACACTAACCCCACATAAGCCAGTCACACCCTGTGGCTTTTGATGGGGGATTTTGTCTTCCTAAGCACCTATGGAGACTCAAGGCCTCCACTTGATCTACTCTTAAACCTTAGTAACGTCATCAACACACTAGCTTATTTTTATCTATCAAATTTAAAGGATTTTATGATCATCTATGCAAGTAAAATTGCAACAAATAACATCTCTCAGATACTTCAGATGAGAGTTTAAGTTGGACAAATTTTTTCAAAAACAATTTAACTACACATTTCAAGGGCTTAAAAATAGCTCATAACCTTTAACTTAATAAATCCCTCTGGGAGTCTATCCTAAGGTAATAAGTACATGCAGCAAAGATTTGTGCACGAGGCTTTCACCGTAGTTTTATTTATGATAACAAAAACTTTAAAATAACCTGAATGTTCATCAATAAGGGATTGAGTAAATAAATATAGCATATCCATAGGAATAATTTTAATAACATAGAGAAATCACAATATAAAACTAAGCGAGGCCTAATCTACAAGACTGCGTATGTAATATGTGCCTATTTGTTTAATTTATATACTCATAGAAAATACCAGTTATTTATACATCCTGTATTCTTTAAATTTTTACAATTAAAAAAAATCTTTAACTTTAAAACATGCATGCCCAACAGGGGCAATATAGCCCCCAATAGGCAAAAACTGGTTCAGGGTGAGGGCAAAAAAAATTCTTAGCTATGACAATGGTTTGTAGTTCTCCAAAGGGCCGTAGTAGGTAAACAGATATACAGTATGTGGGATTCATATTTCGGGGGATGGGTGGTAGCACTTAGCAAAAACATGTCTAATGAGTCAGTATTTTTAAAATCATCAGGGGAAATTGTTAAAACAAAAAGAACAAAAAATATGAGAAGAAAGCAAACACAAAAATATTAACAGGGGTCATATCTAGGTTGTGGCATTATAGGTAACTTTTTGTATCTTTTTATATTGTTTAGTATCATCTAAACTTTATACAATGAAAATGTACTATATTCATAATAAGGAAAAGCAGAAATTTAAATTTAAAATAAAAAGTTAAATAATCAAAATAAATTTAATTTAAAATTGTTTATTATGCTTTAAGTTCTGGGATACATGTGCAGAACGTGCAAGTTTGTTGCATAGGTATACACGTGCCATGGTGGTTTGCTGCACCCATCAACCCATCATCTACATTAAGTATTTCTCCTAATGGTATCCCTCCCCTAGTTCCCCACCCTCCAACAGGCCCCAATGTGTGATGTTCCCCTCCCTGTGTCCATGTGTTCTCACTGTTCAACTCCCACTTATGAGTGAGGACATGCAGTGTTTGGTTTTCTGTTCCCGTGTTAGTTTGCTGAGAATAATGGTTTCCAGCTTCATCCACGTCCCTGCAAAGGACATGAACTCATCCTTTTTTATGGCTGCATAGTATTCCATGGTGTATATGTGCCACATTTTCTTTATCCAGTCTATCATTGATGGTCATTTGGTTTGGTTCCAAGTCTTTGCTATTGTGAATAGTACTGCAATAAACATACATGTGCATGTGTTTTTATAGTAGAATGATTTATAATCCTTTGGGTATATACTCAGTAATGGGATTGCTGGGTCAAATGATATTTCTGGTTCTAGATCCTTGAAGAATCACCACACTGTCTTCCACAATGGTTGAACTAATTTACACTCCCACCAACAGTGTAAAAGCGTTCCTGTTTCTCCACATCCTCTCCAGCATCTGTTGTTTCCTGACTTTTTAATGAAAACTTATTGAATGTAAGAATGAGAAAAGAGATCAATGTCTCATGCACTGGCCTTTTTCTTTGTTGCAGGGGTATTACTTTCACACTGAAAACCCATTCAAGGACTGGCCTGGAGCATTTGAAGAAGGCTTAAAAAGGCTGAAGGAAGGGGACCTGCCAGTCACCATCCTGTTCATGGAAGCAGCAATTCTTCAGGACCCTGGAGATGCAGAGGTGTCATTCTCCCTTCATTCTGCCAGACTCAGAAAGGGCACTTGCTAACGAGGGACAGATAACACAGAACTCTGCTGGGTCACCTTTTCATCAAGTAAAGGCTCCCAGAGGAGTTAACC
Source organism: Pongo abelii (assembly GCF_028885655.2). Taxonomy (NCBI): domain Eukaryota; kingdom Metazoa; phylum Chordata; class Mammalia; order Primates; family Hominidae; genus Pongo; species Pongo abelii. The sequence goes on along the minus strand of NC_085928.1, from coordinate 189,807,870 downwards.
TAGCTTAGTCTACTGGTTTAAAGGTTACAAATAGGTACCCGTTTTCTAACCAAATTTCTAATTGGCAGTGTTTACAGTGCCTATAAATAAAGATTGGGGGCAGGAAAAGAAAAATCAAAATTACCAACCTGGAGGCTTGTTAGTAGTTTTCTTTTTTTGAGACAGTCTTGCTCTGTCAACCAGGCTGGAGTGAAATGGCGCAATCTCAGCTCACTGCAACCTCCGCCTCCCAGGTTCAAGCGATTCCTCTGCCTCACCATCCTGAGTAGCTGAGATTACAGGTGCCTGTCACCACGCCCAGCTAATTTTTGTATTTCTAGTAGAGACAGAGTTTCACCATGTTGGTCAGGCTGGTCTCAAACTCCTGACCTCAGGTGATCCTCCGGCCTTGGCATCCCAAAGTGCTGGGATTACAGGCATGAGCCACCGTGCCCAGCGGTAGTTTTCAAGGGACAGTATATAGTGATGTCTGGCTCTGTGTCACACTGTACATCACCCTTGGTTTACTCACGCCACATTTATTGAACACATACTATGTCCCAAAAATTATACCAGGTCCTGGCTTAAAATATTGAAAACCTGGGAAAACATATCAGGTGGAAAACATGTTTATGGTCTATCTGGGAAAACAAGTAAAAAATCAGTGTAGTGTAATAAATGCAATGTCAGAGTGCGCACGGGATGCTGGGAGACTAGAAAGCATCCAGCCTTTCTGCACAAGTGCAGCCAGGGTTGGGGCAGGAATTAAAGGCAAGGAATTAAAGGCAATAAGGGAGTCAAGTTTTTGTTACAAGGGAGCACTATGTGGGTAGGCAGAGGGGCATGAAGCATCCTGTTAAGTGGAAGAGGGGAGGAGAGAATGGTAGAGGGAAGGCAAGAAGAGATAGGCAAGAATTTGAAATTCATCTGAAAGCCATGGGAAACCACTAGGGGCCCATACTCAGGAGAGGCATACCAACAGATTGCGTGTTAGAAAAACCCCTTTCTCCGAGATGAGAAGAGTGATTAGAGACAGAGGCTGGGAGACCACGAAAAAGCTTCTGCAGTCCTAATCCCCTAGATTCCTAAACCTGTGAAGGCCTATCATAAGATAGTGTCAATATAATGATTTCTTCTTTCATTTGTAATTTTCAGGAATCATCATATAAGGAATATTCCCAAGGGAATCTGCAGAAATTTTAGGGACCAGTATATATACTGGTGCTGAGATTACAATGTAGAATAGTGGTTAAGCATCTAGGCTGTGCTATCCCAGCTGCATAGGTTCAGATCCCTGTTCTACCTGTTAGCCATGGGACCTGGGGCAAATCATTTAAACGCTCTAAGTTTCAGTTTCCTCATCTGTAACATGGAAATCCTAATAGTAACTATCCCACTGGGTGTTGTGAGGATTAAATTAGTCCACACAAATAAAGTGCTCAGCTCAGTGCCTGGAACATCAATATTTAGCCTTCATTTTTATTATTGGTTGTACTTTATGTAGGAAGAATGAGTAAACTGATCAGTAGTTAAATCTTGTAATATCTTGTTGGTCAAAAGGCTTACAGTGAAATGGGGTTGAACTGAAAGCTGAAATTCTGAACCAAAATATTAGAATTTTTAAAAGATAGGCCAAGTGTGGTGCCTCATGCCTGTAATCCCAGCACTTTGGGAGGCCGAGGCAGGCGGATCACTTCAAGCCAGGAGTTCAAAACCAGCTTGGCCAACGTGGCAAAACCCTGTCTCTACTAAAAAATACAAAAAAAAAAAAAAAAAAAAAAATTAGCTGAGTGGGATGGCTCATGCCTGTAATCTCAGCTACTCAGGGGGCTGAGGTGGGAGAATCACTTGAACCAGGAGGCGGAGGTTGCAGTGAGCCGAGATCATGCCACTGCACTCCAGCCTCAGTGACAGAGCAAGACCCTGTCTCAAAAATAAAATAAAATAAAAGATACATGCTCATTATAGGAGAGGAAATTATTACACTAATATGAAACTATAGGCCACCCCCTAAAAATAATAATGTCATCTTACGTTTGTAAATGCTATGTATTTTACAAGGCGTTTTCAAATATATTACATTATTTGACACAACAGCCCTGGAAGATTTTTTTAAGGACATATTATGATCTCAGATTCATAAATGAGAAAATGAGGGCCTGTGTTAACTAACAAATCCCAGACAAGGACCCAGGGCTTCTGAATCTATGGAGACCTCAAAGTTAAGGTAATAACACTGCAGACAGTGAAAATGACACCATGGCCAAAGGCTAGAAAAACGCCCCCAGAGAAAGACTATTTCATCAATCTTTTCTTAAGAAGCATTCTAAGATATATGGAAGGTGAAATCAAAATAGAGGTTACTGTCTGTATGTTTAAGAGATTTAAAATAATCAAGGATATTTGGAGGGGGGAATAATCAGTATTTTTATGAGTTTATAAGGTATATGTAATAGTAACCCATGAGAGGAAAAGCCAGTACCATTCAAATGGCACTTTAAGATAACTGTGCTTTCCTAGAGTTTTGTTTCAAAATGGTATTATCTAAAATGGTGTTTGGGGAGTGTGTAAGAGTCTTTGGGGAATGTGTAACTCTCCCAGCCTTGGGAAGGAGAGTTACACACTCCTCAAACATTTTTAAACCCTAAGACCCTAATATACCTCCACCCCCAGCAAATTTGAAGACAATGTGTATAATGAGAGGTTTCTGCTTGTGTGTATTACTCTTATAACAGTGTGAGAGTTATTGTTCTTATGAGTATATAGAGAAAAATTTGCTATGTCAAAAACTTTAATTCTAGATATAAAAACATAAGCTATCTGCTTGAAGATGTTCTTCATATTATTTACAACAGCAAACGATTGCAACCAACTTAAAGCAATAAGGGAATTGTTGAGTAAATAATGAAATATCCATTCAACAAAATCCAAATTAAAAATTACGAGGATTTTGTAAAAACATGAAAAAGGGCTTAAGGTACAATGAAATATATAAATGTAGACTATAAAATTATGTCTACATTATGATTGTGGTATGTGTTTTGTGCATTTTAACAGTGATTACATTAGAGGAGTGAACACATCATAGGAGATTTTGTTCGTTTTGCTTTTCCTAGTTCCTAAATCTCCTGTGAATTCTTCTAGTAAGTGACTTTCATTCATACAAGCTAAGTTAATATTGTACCTCTTGAGATTCCTTACTGTAAACTTCATTTAGCTACATTTCTGGGTTATATTTCCACCCCTTTTCCTCACAATTGTATAATTTTATATATTTATCCTTTGGTTTTAAGATACCTAATATAACGAAATCTTAGAAATTCAGAGGTTTCCATCGCACTGGGTTATAGGAAAGGATAAATACTGAACGAGTTTGGAAATAATGACAGAGGATCTTGACCCAGATGTCACAAGAGAGTTTGAATGAAGAAATGCATATAATATTTTTCCCTTTTATATAGTGCTCACATCTGAGATAGGTTGCTCTGCATAGGGGATCCATCACAGGTCAACAAACCAGCTGAAGCACATGAGTAATTCTGCTTCATCTTGCAATGTTAACATCAGTTGTCTTTCGTAGGCATGGCAGTTCCTCGGGATAACCCAGGCGGAGAATGAAAATGAACAAGCAGCTATTGTCGCCCTCCAGAGGTAAATGAAGCTAAGTGCAAAATCATGGGCCTGGCAGACACTTGTTAATGAACTTCCTGTTTCAGATTTGTCCTTTGATCTTTACTGAAGTACAGTGTAAAGAATTTGTAAAGGATAAGTGCTGAGATACTGCATGTCACTCACACTCAGCTCTGAAAAACAGCTTAGAATGAAGTAATGTTCCTAACAATGTCTTGCCATCTACAAATCAATGGACATTCACTGGCACCAGAGAAAGCCTGTGTTAAACCCAGTCATAAAGTAGACTCATTGAATAAATAGTTCCTTTTAACATTTTAGCCTTCTGAAACATCTGAAAATATTCTTCAAAAAAAATAAGTGGAGTACTGACTAATGGTCTGGATGACGTTGGGGCAGGAGGGATGGAAACAGTGGGTGTGTGTAATATTACACCCTACTTGACTAGAGCTCCTATTTAAACCCTGGAAAAGTAGCCTCTGCCAAATAGACTTCCACTTTCCCTACCTTTTCTTGTAAGTGCCTTTAATATAGTGCTATAGGAAGAGAATATATATGTGTGTGTATACATATATTCCATATGGTATATGTATGGTGTTTATATGAATGTACATACATAATGTATGTGTATGAACCCTATAGCTTTGGAATCTCAGCTTGTAAAAATTCTAGACTCTTGAAATTCTAGGGCTTTACAGTCTTGGAATCCTAGATTTCAAGATTCTGTTGGTATTTGATGAAGTAATGGTGCCTGGGGTGTGGCCCTGCCTTCAGAGCCTTTTCCTACAGATGACAGAATTGGGGATCAGGAAAGATCAAGGTCACACAGAGAGTATGTAACAGAGACAGAACTTAAAGCCTCATCTCCCGACTCCAAATCTGGGGCTCTGAGTCAGTGGTTCTTAACCCTGTATACACATGCACATTAGAACCGTTTGGAGGGGAAAAATAATGCCCAAGCACAGCCCAGAGATGATCATTTAATTGATCAGGGCTGGGAACCAAACAGCAATAGTTTTAAAACTGCCAGGTGTTTGTAATGTGCATCCAGAATTAAGAACCTCTCTACCCAGTGCTGATAATCTGGGAGATGAGGCCCACCACAGAGTGGTATTATGTCCTGCCTAGGGCTTGCTCCTCAAAGTCTTATCCAGAGACCTCATCATCACCTGAGAACTTGTCTTTTTTGTTTTCTGTTTTTTGTTTTGTTTTTTTTTTGAGATGGAGTCTCGCTCTGTTGCCCAGGCTGGAGTGCAGTGGCACGATCTCAGCTCACTGCAACCTCTGTCTCCCAGGTTCACGCCATTCTCCTGCCTCAGCCTCCTGACTAGCTGGGACTACAGGCGCCCGCCACCATGCCCAGCTAATTTTTTGTATTTTTTTAGTGAGACGGGGTTTCACCGTGTTAGCCAGGATGGTCTCGATCTCCTGACCTCATGATCTGCCCGCCTCGGCCTCCCAAAGTGCTGGGATTACAGGCGTGAGCCACCGCACCCAGCCAGGATCACCTGAGAACTTGTCAAACCTGCACAATCCCAGGCCCACCCCAGTAGACCTACTGGATGAGAATGCAGATTTTATAAGACCACCCAGATGATTCACATGCACTTCAGTTTGAAAATCCCTTGCGAGAGGCCAATGGAATAGAATGAGGCGGAGTAGCTTTAGCCTGTGTCTCCTGTAAACCCACATCAGTAGTTCTGAAAACACAGGAATTTCCCTCTCCTTTGCAAAAGACTGTACAATCTTTCATATCTAGATGTCTACATTCAAGTCAGTTCTCTTTGGGGTTAATAGATATTTAATATATTGTATAGAGGCCAGGTGTGGTGGCTTACACCTGTAATCCCAGCATTTTGGGAGGCTGAGGCAGGTGGGTCACTTGAGGTCAGCAGTTTGAGACCAGCCTGGCCAACACGGAAACCCTGTCTCTACTAAAAATACAAAATTAGCTGGGTGTGGTGGGCATCTGTAATCCTAGCTATTCGGACGGCTGAGACAGGAAAATCGCTTGAGTCCAGGTGGCAGAGGTTGCAGTGAGCCAAGATCACACCACTGCACTGCATTTTCAGTGACAGAGTGAGACTCTGTCTAAAAAAAAAAAAAAAAAGAGCAGCATTAAAATAATGATATCCCCTATTTCTCATTAGATCTCATTAGATTAAGCACTAATAAATCATGTGCAGGGATAAGCCACATAGTTTTAAAGCTACTTATTAAAATTACCAAACCTAGCAATCATTAGGGTAAGTTTTAACTTTCTTAAAAATATGCTGAGGTCTCCATTTTTATGTGGATAAATATGGTGCTTTCCAGGGACTTGACATAAGCAAGCTTACCAATGCTTTTGCAGTATTTAGTTAATAAAGACCCCCCACATTTTCTGAAGAACTGTTAGATTGTGGCTCAAAAAAAAAAAATCTGAAATTGGCTTCTTTTTTTTTTCAGGTGCTTAGAATTACAGCCCAACAACTTAAAAGCTTTGATGGCCTTGGCTGTGAGTTATACTAACACTGGCCATCAGCAGGATGCCTGTGAAGCTCTGAAGAATTGGATTAAGCAAAATCCAAAGTACAAATACCTTGTGAAAAGCAAGAAGGGATCTCCAGGCCTCACCCGGCAGATGTCTAAGTCCCCAGTTGACAGGTATCCTTCTCATTATATTACAGCTAGCAGTAAACACCCATACATACAATGAATCACCTAAAGGGCAACTAATGAGCCTCACACCCTTGACATCACCCACTCCAGAATGGTTTGCAGGACAGTATTCTGCTGGAGGAGCATCACTCATTAGAAAGATTAATACTCAGACCAGGGCTAACCTTCGGGCACATGATCTACATTGTGGGCACTCACAGACATTTATCTGAGTGCCACATTTTAAAGTCAAATGCTTTGGACACATAATTCACCCAAGGTGAAGTATAATAAATACTAATGCTCCAAGTTTTATCCAGCCTGAGAATTAGGAATGGGGAAAATGAAAGTCTGGTCTTCTAGAAATTTTGTTTTCTTTTTTTTTTTTTTTTTTTGAGACGGAGTCTTACTCTGTCGCCCAGGCTGGAGTGCAGTGGCGTGACCTCGGCTCACTGCAAGCTCTGCCTTCCGAGTTCACGCCATTCTCCGGCCTCAGCTTCCTGAGTAGCTGGGACTACAAGGGCCCACCACCACGCCCCGCTAATTTTTTGTATTTTTAATAGAGACGGGGTTTCACCGTGGTCTCAATCTCCTGACATCGTGATCCACCCGCCTCGGCCTCCCAAAGTGCTGGGATTACAGGCGTGAGCCACCGCGCTCGGCCTAGAAATTTCGTTTTCTATCAGCAATAAATCCTTATGTTAAATCCTTACTCACTGAGGCCTTGGGAAACTTAGCTGTGGGGTTTTCCACATTGGCACTCACAGAGTCAACAGAACTCGCCTCGTGAAGACCTTACTTAGCACAGTCTGTATCCGTGTACAACAAAATAGTTCATGAAAATCAACCATATTTTAAAACATTCAGCATTAATAGTCCTCTCATTAAGTTAAGGTATTTTAAGCAAAATTTTCCAGTCTGTAACGAAGAGACTTCTTGAAATAGAGTCAAGGGATTTAACAGTAAATCATTTATGTTCTGACTGTTTGGATTATAAATCTAATTTTTTATTCTCTTGTAGCTCTGTTCTGGAAGGCGTGAAGGAATTATATCTGGAAGCTGCCCACCAAAATGGAGATATGATCGACCCAGACCTACAGACAGGTCTAGGGGTTCTGTTCCACCTGAGTGGAGAATTCAATAGAGCAATAGATGCATTTAACGCTGCCTTAACTGTTCGGCCAGAGGTAAGACAGCACAGCACAGCAAGAAACCACAACATTCTCTGTAACAAAAAAGTGTTCACAGGCTACACCGTCTGTATTTCTTCTACACTTTATTTCCCTCACTCCAATGGTTTAAAGTGATGGGTATTAATAATGTGCTACTGTGGCTGTTAATATTGAAATACCTAAAATAGAAACACTAATTACATGACAACATCAAATGGTAGCTGTTCGTTGACGAGTGAAAGTCATTTGACAAAATTGTCCGTGAAGATCTTTTAGTAATTCACCTGGCCATGGTCTCCACCCATAAGCACTGAATAAATTTTTAGCCATCTTCCTTTCTCTGCAGAGAAATATAGGAATGCTCTGTCATTGCGCCTTGTACTGGGTTGTTAGAAAGTTCTGATTTTGTCATCAGGACTATTCACTATGGAACCGTCTCGGGGCGACCTTGGCGAATGGAGACCGCAGCGAGGAAGCGGTGGAAGCCTACACGCGAGCACTGGAGATTCAGCCGGGATTCATCCGGTCCAGATACAACCTGGGAATAAGCTGCATCAACCTGGGCGCCTACAGGTGAAGTATAGCAACAGGCCAAGGATGAAGGCCATGCCCAGGACTGAGGTCGAATAATCTGAAAGGTTGTTTCCAAGTAAAAATGCCTGCCTTGGTAGGAGTATTCCTCCTCCTGCCGTTAAGGGTGAATGTGGAGCCTTCAGATCCCAAGGCCTGTTTGAGCAGGAACCCTGTGCTTCTCTGGTTCTCAATCTTTAGAGAGCAGCAGTTGGCTCCGCATCTTGGGAAATGCAGATTCCCAATCCCTGGCGCCTGAGATTTTGATTCAGTTGGCCTGGCTTAGGACAAGTTATCAGCGTTTTCAACACCCCCAAGGGCAACTCTTCAAGAAATACTACCCGTCAATCTTTCATTTTCCACTTAAGGAAAAAAGAGCCTTGGGGGTGTGGGCAAGGGGACCTGGCAAAATGACTTCAGAAAGTCCCAGAACCAGTGTTTAGCAAAGCAAAACCAAGAGTCCAGGTTTTCTAAACCTAATATACCAATCAACTTAGTTGGGAGAAAAAGAAAAAACACAACTGGGCTTATAGTTTAAAATGCCTTTCTCATTCTCATCCTTCGTCATTAAGGTCTGTGTCCTCTCTATCTTTTCCCCATTACCAGGGCCTAGAAATGACCTTTATTTCTTTCAGATAATGAAAGTATGGGTAATCTTTTTTCTTCTTTCTTTTCCCATTTTTTCTATTTTCTAAATAAACAGGTATTACTTTCATAACTGGAAAAAGAACTAAATGTTAGTTTTGAACCCCACAAAAGATGTAAACCCTTTCTCATTCTCTGAAAGAGCCAGGCTTTAATAATCAGACCAGCCTGTGTTAAAATCACAGCTCTGCCATGTACCGGTTTTGTGACTCTAGTCTATAATTTTTAGCCTCAATTTCTTCACTTGTTAAAAAAAGAGAGAGAAAGAGGTAATGATTATTTTTCAGGATTATTGTACAGGTTAAATGTAATTGCCTAGCACAGAGCAGATGCTCAATGCCTAGCAGGTATTTATTATGATGATGATTATTTTTGCCATCATCATCCTTATTGCTATTATTTATTTAGTAAGTTATCAGAGAACTATATAACTAGATTTCACTCTTTTGACATCTGAAGAATGACTGCTTCTGAACTGCATTGGTGCATTTTGCCACTGGCAAACATTGAGATCCTAGAAAATAGTTGTTGCACTGTACGAAAAAACTCTTAAAATAGCATTAATCACTGGATTAACTGTGTCAAGAGAATTTTCTCAGATCAAAACCAGGAAGAGCTGAATGACTCCTTACCAAGCGGCTTGCTTTATTTTATAGACACTGTGAAATGTGCCACTGCAGAGGCCCTGTTTACATCAGCTGTGCAAAAGCCCAGAGCTGACTCTTTGCCACCCCCCTACACATCAGCTGTCCAAGCCCTGCGGATGTCTATTTTGTATCCTAACTTCATTCCTGGCTTCATCTGATTTTCCCAACCAGATTCCTATTTACCTCTTTCATTCACTTTTTTTCTAGATATGTTGTGTATATGTATTTTATGAGACACCTTAGATTCCTTTTTTTTAGAACAAGGGAGATGTAAAAAAAAATACACATATATATATAAAACATATAATGTCATTGTTATAATTGTTCTTACAAAAGAAATGTAATATATAAATATTACATACATTTTATATATATGCTATATGTATTTTATATATGCTATATATTTTATATATACTATATATATTTTATATATATACTATATATATTTTATATATACTATATATTTTTTATATATATACTATATATATTTTATATATATACTATATATTTTATATATATACTATATATATTTTATATATATACTATATATTTTATATATATACTATATATATTTTATATATATACTATATATTTTATATATATACTATATATATTTTATATATAGTATATATATAAAATATATATATATTTCAATTAAAGGAGGCTTTTATAAAGCTCCTAGATGAGTTTTTCTTAATTATAACTTCTTAGGGTTAGAAAACAATACCTGAGCAGCCAATAAAATACTTTCTTGGCATTCACAGATACAAAATTCAGCAGGGTTACTGTTTGCAGGAACCCATGAAGGCTCATGACAAGTAAAAATGGCCACCTCCGTTAAGGTGTAAATTTTAAATCCTAAAGCAGAAAGTCTCCCATACTGGAACAAGTCAATTTTAGGGTTGCCAGGTAAAACACAGAATGCCCACTTAAATTTGAATTTCAGATAAACAACAAATAAGTTTTTAGTGTATTTTCCAAATATTGCATGGGATATTACTGTACAGTTGGCCCACCATATCCATGGGTTCCCCATCTGTGGGTTTAACCAATTGTGGATTGAATACATTTTTTAAAAAATACAATTTTAAAAAATATATAGTATGACAAATACATAGCATTTACATTTTATTAGTTATAAGTAATCTGGAGATGATTTAAAGTATATGGGAGGTGTGTGCAGGCTATATGCAAATATTATGCTATTTTATACAAGGGACCTGAGCATTCTCAGATTTTGGTATGCTCAGGGGTTCGTAAAACCAATCCCCCACAGATACCAAGGGATGTTTATCTGAAGTTCACATTTAACTATGCATTCTGTATTTTTATTTGCTAAATCTTCCAACACTACTCAGTTGGCTACTTTGGAACGTATCGACTAAGTTTTGTGGGTCTTTTATTGTCATGCCAGATGGGGGAAATCTGAGAAGTGGTAAGAATTTTGTGCTTTTTCCTGACAAAAAAAAAAAAAAAAAAAAAGACCATCAAGTGAGACATAATTTTTTTTTTTTTTTTTTTTTTGAGATGGAGGCTTGCTGTCACCCAGGCTGGAGTGCAGTGGTGCAATCTCAGCTCACTGCAACCTCTGCCTCCCAGATTCAAGCAATTCTCCTGCCTCAGCCTCCAGAATAGCGGGCATTACAGGTGCCCACCACCATGCCTGGCTAATTTTTGTATTTTTAGTAGACACAGTGTTTCACCAGGTTGGCCAGACTTGTCTCAAACTCCTGACCTCAAGTGATCTGCCTGCCTCAGCCTCCCAAAGTGCGGGGATTACAGGCATGAGCCACTGCGCCTGGCAAGAGAGAGACATAAATCTTAAATGAATTCTGAAAAGAAGTATAATTTGAGGTATAAGTGCATACTTAGGAAATAACAACCCTCAATAGAGAAAGGGCTCAAAAAGAAGCGAGGAGCTGGTTTAAGTACTTTCAAATTCACAAAAGTCTTGAGACCGCTCCCTCAAGAACTGCAGGTGTCGGTGTATGTAGCTGTAACACTTGCTGCTTGTCATCACATTTTCCATAAAGAGTCAAAGGCAAGCACTACCCTGGTACCATATACAATTAAAATAAGGAGAGGAAATTGTTGGTGTGAAACTTGGCTGTAGCTCAAAATGTTACACCTTTGTCAACAGAGCTCCAGACTAGAGCTTAGACCAATGAGTCTTAACCTTTTCAAAAATGAGGACTCCTTTTGATGAAAATTTCATCCCCCTTGATAGTAATATTTTTAGTATGAGTATAATGAGGGAAAGCTATAACGTGATGCTTTTAAATGAATGGGCTTTTTATTAATCGTGACAATATACACAAACATTTAAAATTATTTATAGATACATGTGTGAAACATTTGAAAACTATTCACACATATATATGTGCAACCTTCTGAGTCCCCCAACAGGGCTCTGAGTTCACAAGCAGGGGAGCAGATTTAGACTATCTTCATTGGGGGACAATAAAACTGGAGTCGTTTGATGAAGTGAGTAAGTTTGACTATTCTGTTTCTCTCCAAATCCCTCTGAAATCATTACCACACACTTGGGGCTTGGAAGCAGCCAGTGAATGAGAGGCTTTCAAGATCTTCCTTTCCCTCGAGTTTTTGCAGGTCTGGGTCTATGAGAGAAAACTGGGAGACATCAGTAGAGCTGCCATCCTGTGAAGTAGGGGCAAAAAGGGCCTCTCAAGTAGGCTCCTTATGTCCATCCATTTATAAATCTCCCTCTCTTGCTTGATTACAAGAAACCCAGAAGAGGGGGTGATTAGAACACCCACTCCATTCCATTATCCAGGTTGCTACATACACCATGACCATTTCTCACTTACCTTTTATTTTCAGGCAGATCTAACAATATAAATGAGCAAATCCCTGGATTATGTGCATTAGAATTAGAAATCCAGTCTCATTTTCAAAGTTTCTTACCAGATGCTTATTACCTACCTTGCAGGATTAAATGAGATCAAGTGTATGAAAAGTTTTTGAGAACAGTAAAGTGGATGCAAATTAAAGTGGCATGATTATTCTTCGGAAGGATCAGTTTGTCAGATATACTCTAGAAGGTTGGGGTGAAATGGGGCTCCTGAAGAGGGCAGACCAAGCAGGTGCACCTGGCACCTGAGCAGCAGAATGGACTAGTGGGCTAGAGGAGCTAGAAGGACTTCAGACAGCATCTAACTCGGCTTGTCTCAGATTTGGTGTTCTCAGGACCCCTCTACACTTTTAATAATTATTGAGAACCTAAAAGGGCTTTTGTTTATGTGGGTTATATGTATCAATATTTACTGTATTGGAAATTAAACTGAAAACATTGTTAAAGATTCATTTAAAAAGAATAAAACTCACTACATGTTATCATAAATAATATTTTTTACAAAAAATATTTTCCAAAACAAAAACAGTTTAGTGGGAAGAGTGACATTGTTTCACATTTTTGCAAGTTTCTTTAATATCTTGCTTACTAGAAGACACACTCTCACACCTGCTTCTGCAGTCACTCTGTTGCGATATCATGCACCATGTAGTCTCTGGAAAATTCCACTGTAAGCATGTGAGAAAATGAAAGCAAAAGATCAAATAACATCTTAGCTTTATCATAAAAATAATTTTGACCTCATTGATTCCCAAGCTTCTCCAGACCACACTTTGAGGACTATTAATCTTACTCAGTGATAACAGCTTTCACGTAGATTGATTCAACTGCACCTCACAAAGTTTTTAAATGTCTTTGATTATCCCTATTACACACTCAGGGAAAGTAAGCCTTGGAAAAAAAAAAATAAGAAATTTGCCTACTGCTAAATAACTGGGATTCAAGACAGGTGCCCAATAATAAACTCAATCTACTCTAGCTGTGTTCCATACGTCTAGCACTAATGGGAAAAATTAGACCACTTTGTTTTTAAGTAGGGCTATATTCTTCCTCTTAAACCTAGTTATAGAAATCAAATCTGCAAATGGATTAAGTGTTTAAATCATTCCTAGAGCAGGGGAAAATCGAATGCATTAATGAATTTGCATGGTTTTGCTATTATTCTCTCCCACCTGACATTCCTAAAATAAAATTTTCTTTTCTTTTTTTTTTTTTGAGACAGTCTCGCTCTGTTGCTCAGGCTAGAGGGCAGTGGTGTGATCTCTGCAACCTCTGTCTCCTGGGTTCAAGCGATTCTCCTGCCTCAGCCTCCCTAGTAGCTGGGATTACAGGCGCATGCCACTACACCTGGCTAATTTTTGTATTTTTGGTAGAGACAGGGTTTCGCCATGTTGGCCAGGCTGATCTTGAACTCCTGACCTCAAGTGATCCACCTGCCTTGGCCTCCCAAAGTGCTGGGATTACAGGCGTGAGCCACCATGCCCAGCCTGCTTTTCTTTTTTCTTTCTGACCTCACTATATTTAACAATGATTGCTCACTAAAGAATGTAAGAGAATTAGAAAGTTGTTCATTTGATCATCCAGAACATGTAAGAGATGATTTAAGATTTTAGATTAAAATCACTTAATCCAATTTTGTTTTGTTTACATTTGCTAACTCTGAAATGTGACGCATTTTAAAATATGTTTTTCTACCTTCTTAGAGAAGCGGTCAGCAATTTTCTCACTGCCCTCAGTTTGCAAAGAAAGAGCAGGAATCAGCAGCAAGTTCCTCATCCTGCAATCTCTGGGAATATCTGGGCTGCCCTCAGAATTGCACTCTCTCTGATGGACCAACCAGAACTCTTCCAGGCGGCTAATCTTGGTGACCTGGATGTCCTCTTAAGAGCTTTCAACTTGGATCCTTGAAGAAAGAATAATACCAGTACTAATAATCCCTGATCTGTGTGATTGTACTGAAAAATGAAAAACTATTATGAATTTCAAAAGGATAAATCAAATATTCAAAAGGCCATGGTCATATAGCCCAAGGAAATTAATTCCTGTGGACAATGCCCAGTCTCTGTTCAGATCCAAAAGCACAAAATGTTGTATATAGAGTCAAAGTCAGGCTCAAAAGAAGAATTAAGAGACTCAAGACAAACCAAGATAAAGTAACTGCGTGTTGAATACTCTTTCCACAAGTTGCAAGCATATTGCAACACACGTTCTTTGGGTTTTTTGTCTCCCCTTGCAGCTGATGACACATCTGAGGAACTTGTTCATGGGAAACATGGAAAAAGCACTGCCTCAGATTGGGAAATTCTGACTGTTTCTGAACTGTCTTCTTTTGCAAGACTGAACATAGTTTGGGCCATTGGTGCATGCACATATATTAACTCATGACTAAAGACAGGCATTGCTTAAACCTGTTCCAATTTTAACTTTTACTGTAGCCCTTTGATTCCAGAGAGGGAGCTTTGCTGGCAAAAGCAGTTTTTGCACTAGAAATTTTTGCTGTTCCCAATCTAAACTTTTCTGGGATTGTATATATGCACTTTAATATCTTATTTATGCCTTGCTGGAGTTTTGTTTTGTTGCTCCAATTTTTAACTTGGGGGTGAAAGATTTAAGAACTCAGCCTCATTAGATCAACGGACCAAATAAACAATTCCTGAAGATAGTTTTTCATAGTGTAGGATTTTGAAGAAGTGTTTTTCTTAAAGCAGATACGATGACATAAGGCTTAAATATGGCAAACAGATCTTTTCATTCACATGCTTTCTGGGTCTGTATGAACATAAGTAAGACACAAGGTACTGTCTCTTCATGCATTCTCTGCAGGAAGAAAGTCTGATGATATCATGGTTTCTGTTGAGTTCAAATTAACTTGCTTAAGTGTCATACTTTACTGGCTTTGCCCTGCACACCAATATTCGTTTTAAACCACAAATATTTTAAATAATATTTCTTAAGAGTGATAAATAACATTTTTTCCTAAAAATTATGTTTTCTTAGTTTCATAATAATCTGCACTGTTCATCCCCTTGCATTCTAAGTGATAGAAGAGCAACACTTTCAAACCAAATCTCACTGAATGCCAGTGATTTCATATGAAATATGCATGCCTCTTTGGCTCTTTGAACATTTAGCAAGTATTGGGAATTTTCTATTAGCAGTGGTGTTTAATATCCACTTAGTTCTCCAGAGTGTTTTGTATGTGTTTAGGGCTTGGTGATTATTTTGAAAGATACATTTTTTAAAGAATTAGGAACATTTTTTGCAAAATGCTAATCAGAATATAATTTTACCAATGTCAGGTATAGAAGTTATCCCATTCTTCTTTACCTGGTCTCCTTCCTTCATCTAGAACCTTCCCCAAAGTAGTCTAAACCTAACTTTTTATTTATGTTCTTTGATTAGTAATAGCTCATTCCACTCATGATTATAGTTACCCACAAAAAATAAAACAACAACAAAAAAAAAACTCCACAGAATTGGGGTCAAACAGTCTAACTGCCTGGGGAATAAGCTTCTACTAAGAAGTAAATGTGCACACGTGCTTATCAATTGAATGCAAGGTACAGGAATAAAATCCTTTCCTCTGTTACATTTGAAGTCCTCGGGTTGTGAGAGGGCCTCAAGTTAACAGAAACCACAAGTCCTTGAGGCTTACATATGTTATAACCTATTCTAGTTTATAAAGACAAAGAGCTGAGGCCACTGTGAGGAGTGCCAGGTTTTGATATTCATTGTCAAAGTTCACTTGGGGCAGGTGATAGCTCCAGCTGGTCAGCAGAAGGCAGAGGCATTCAGGCACTCATCATGGGTAGCAGCGACCACCCAGTCTCAGCCCATGCTTCTCTATAGTCTCAGCAGCAAAGTAAAGCTCAACAATGCTTTCAAGAATGGTATTCTGAGAATTGTAGAATTCGAGAAACCCAGTCTGGTAAGGACTCTTGGGGCCAGCCTCCAAGCCATGGCAGGGCCTGCTTGAATATGCCTGATGGAATAGCATCCTTTCCTTCCCTGCTCCTTCCTCCTACCATCGCTGTATCTTGACCAGAAAGTCGGCATGAATAGTTCATGGACAAAGGATTGAATAGTCTCTGAACAAAGGATTCAAAGCAAACTTTGGAAGTGTTCTGTGATGCCATTCTATACTTTGAGCAGCAACTGAATTTGCAGCCTGGATTTAAAGCCTGAAACTAGTATAAATGTCAAATAATTAATTTGTTGCTAAATGGTGGCAAATTTTGTGGCCCGAGTTTTATTTTGCTATTGGAACGCAAACTCCAAGGAGCTGTTTTAGGGAAGACTAAACAATCTTCCATTCTCACCATTATTTGGCAATTTGCAGAGCATTTTTAGTAGTACTTTCTCCAGTATATGTAGTATCCGTCAGATCTAAGGTTTTTATAGGCTGTCAAGAAGTCCAGAATTATGGCCCAAGAGGAAAAGAGTTGCATTTTTCAATAATATTTTTTATAAAATTAAGTTAAAACCATTATTAAAACATGAGTGACAGGCCAGGCGCGGTGGCTCACGCCTGTAATCCTAGCACTTTGGGAGGCTGAGGTGGGCAGATCACAAGGTCAGGAGTTCGAGACCAGCCTGACCAACATGGTGAAACCCCGTCTTTACTAAAAATACAAAAATTAGCCGGGTGTAGTGGTGCGCACCTGTAATACCAGCTACTCAGGAGGCTGAGGCAGGAGAATCACTTGAACCAGGGAGGAGGAGGTTGCAGTGAGCCAAGATTGCACTGCTGCACTCCAGCCTGGGTGACAGAGCGAGACTCCGTCTCAAAAAAAAACAAAAAAGTGACAGTTTATAGGACTAGAGCACCACCAAGAAATCAGTAGCAAGACTTTAGAACAGTCTGTTTGTATAAATCATATACAGTAAATGTTTGGTTTTTTAGAAGTGCATCTACTTTATTTTTTGGCAGAACAATTTTTGGCATCTCATCTTCATGGCATGAAATTGTCATTTAAATTACTCTTTCCGTTTGAAGGGGGAGGGTATCCTTATTTCCCTTCTGAGGTACTCTGAGAAGGCTTTGAGTTTCCTTTTTCATGTATTAATGTATAACAGCCTAACAGCTCCTAGAAGATGGTATTCTTACTAGAATGGCCAGTCAGTTATATACAGGTGACTTCCAGGGACTGACTTTGCCTGTAGATTGGGTGAAAATAAAGAGAAAGCCAGTGATTATTGCTGAGTTTCAAAATATAACCGTTTCTAGTAGGCTACTTCCACATGCTGTTGTACCTTCCTGGTGAGGAGGCGACAGAGGGATAGGGGAGAGGAGGAGGAATAAAAATCCCTCTCACTGGGCCAATCATACTGATTCATTCTACTTCCTCCAAAACTCACTCCCCATGACTCCTGAAAAATGGGCAGATCTTGTCCACCAGGAAATTTTAATAGAATACTATGCACCGTGCTTTCTCATCAGCCAATCTGGATTCCTACTAGAACAGAAAAGTAAGGAAACATAACTGGGTAGGGATGTCCACTTATGTTTCACAAACTCACTTTTAGAGTTTCATGCCACTTTCCTCATTCTTCTCTTTAAGATAGATACTATTATATTGAACATGGGCCCCATGTCTAAATACTTGTATAGATAAATATTTCTGGTATATTCTTCCCATACAAGTGAGACTTGAATACAGTTGTAGCTAGTCCCACTTATAATAAGAGCTTCCAAACTCTTTATCATAAACTTTGTCTGTGAGCTTGGGAATATAGAGAAAGCAAGTTGATCATTCTGAGACCCTTCCTCATTTGCCCTGAATCAGTTCCCCAAGATTGGACTGTACTTTAAGCTAGTTGTTGTAGCAGTGGTGGTTGTTGTTTTATATCTTGAGATACTTCTAGAACATTCTAGAAACAGGGTATTCTAAAGGCTTACTTTATATGCCATCCTTTTTGAAACTTCTTATTTTAGAATTTATTACACATGCACACTTATGATTTCAACCTTGTAAAATAATTTCAAATTCATTCCATATCCACATTTTACTGCAGTTTCCCTATCATCTCAATAGTTATAGAACTGGTTGAAATTAAACTGTTTTGAACTAAGAAGTAGATACATATATATATATTTTTAAAGAGTGTTCATAGATAAACTCTGGCATAAAGTTTGTAAAAAAGCAATTTTTTAAAAGCAAAACGTATAACCTCAGGTACAAAAATAATGCATGCATTAGTATTGCAAATTTGCCTACTCAAATATTAACCAAAGCATGCAAGATAACTTGACTGAATGTAAATTTACACAGTGCATGACTAAGTCTCATAGGTTAGCCTGTTGTTCCTTGCCTCTATACAAGGGAGCATTTTTATGAACTTTGTGTTACAGTTTTTCTATTTGCTTTTCTTATCCTATCCTTGAGATTGTTTTCATGCTGTCACACTGAACTTTACAGATATTCACACATCTGGTTTGTACAGTGTTACCAGTGTCAAACTAATCCTCTGAAGAATCTGGGTACTTAGACATCTAAACACTTTTTCAAAAACCAGTTGAGGCACAACAGATCCAAAACTTAAACAAATCCAAGTGTCTGAATGCTACTAAACTAAGTCATGTTGACTGCCTCAGCACATAAAGGTTTCGACTTTAAATTCTTAATAATGCATTTCAAAATTTTTCTAAAAGTTTGGGAATAAATTAGAAAAACTGATATTCTAAATAAGGTGAGGAGGTTGGGGTAATGTCAGGCACATCAAAATCATCACACAGCCAAGTAGATATGGGGCCTTAATTTTCATAAATGTCACATAGCGAGTGTGTGGGGTATCACAACATTGTTCTGATACAGCCCTATTTGTATGGTAGTTGAGCTGCTTGGGCTAAATGTCCCTTGAGAAACTGGACTTGATCAACAGGTCTAAAAACACTGATATTTAGGGAGTGATGAGGTGATTTCATGGTCACTCAGAACCAACTCTGAAATCTTCTCACTGCCTTTTCCCATAACCCCTATTTTATGAGGAGACCGGAAAGGGAGAGAGCAAAGCTCAGTGAGACCATATGGTCTTACATTAGTAACAGCTTTGTTACTCACTCCATATACCCCCGTACCCTCACACACATACCATGAGCTCAAAGACAGAATTCTACACATAACACACATAGCAAAGACGATTGTGGGGAGGCATTAAACAGTTAAGAAGAAAAAAAAAACACAGAAAATTAAACTGTGAGGTTTAACAACCTCTCATGTGATATTTTGCCTTGAACAAAGTTTCCACTACCTGTAGCTTCTGCAGAAATACCAAAATAACACAGTCTAGAGACAAGTGTCCCAATTTCAGAACTGTTTTCTCAGGACCTTCTCTATAAGAGAAAACTAACTTGCAATGCTGCAGAATGTCAGAGCAAAACCCTGATGAGCTCCAGGGGATACTTAATAGAAGCCTGCACTCAAAATAATATTAAGATGGAAACAACAACAACAATTAGGCAGTTCTTTGCTCAACTATAAAATGTGTATCATTCATGGGGGGGGAGGGGTGGTGTTCTTTGGATTTCTTGGAAAGGGAAATGGTATAACACAAAAAGACTAAGAGGTATACACACTCAGCTCGGTAATTCGAGCATTTGGCATTTTCACTGAGATATGTAGCATTTCTGCATGGATACCATACAAGAATTCTGCCATGTGAGAAATGTGGTCATGATGGACTACGTTACCTGTAGTTAAGGGAAATACAGCAAACTTAAGTTTTTACCAACTTCCTTTCATTTTCCCTATATATCATCTAACCCAAACTTTCTTCAATTTACATTGCCCAAATTTGTTTACATTGGTTGAAAAAAAAACTGATTAATTTATTAAACTTTTTACAAACTGTAACAAACATTTAACTATTTAGAAAAGACATTTCTACATATTTTATATATCTACGAATATTGCATATCTAATCTAATCTAAAAATGTTGTTTTGAGACAATTCTTCTGTGATGCTTCCTCATCATGCTCATAAATGTTTAAAGTCTTGGGATTTCATTTTCAGGCTGAACTAGATAAGAATAAAAAAATTTAAGTTTAAATGTTTACAATGAGTTACTAAATTAATACCAATTCAACTTAAGTGACCTATAGTAAATTAATGGCAATGGGGGGGAGGGGATTTTAAAGTGATTGGCATATTATGTGATACTGTATCAGTGATTTAGTGAAATAATATGTATCATAGCACAACTCTGTTGGGTATTAAGGCTTCATCTTAGTATTTCCCTGCGTTGCTCTTTGAAATAAAATTACTACCATAAAAATAACCTCTTATCATATTGATGTGTTTAATTTACTCAGTTGGCTTCTAATTTGCGTACCAAGATTAAGGTAGTATTTTTGTACTATTATTGGAAGCATGCCTTCCCTTTTTCACATTATTAAATTGTATTTATATTTGTGCAATTTTAAACTATGTTTTCAAATAAACTGTCTGCGGCTTCAAGGTCTTTTCAGGAATCTTTCAAAATGGGATTTGGGGATCAGAATTGCTTCTGATCAAATAGAATCCAATTTGTACTACTGGCTAAAGGTCCTTTTATTAAATATTGAATATCACTACATATGATTTTGCATGAGCTATCTGGAAATCAGGAATGCATTTTTGGATATAAAACAAAACTTTAAAAATCTTCCTCCTTTGTTAATTTTTTAAGACTAAAATATTATTTAACCTGAAATCGAATTTTGTGATTCTTTTTAGAATAAAAATATTAAAATAAATTTCAGTTTTAGGGTCTTTTGGTTTTCTGGTCAGTCAATAAATATTTAGGTACAAATTATGTGCTGACACCATTCTGGGCGTAGGACACAGTAGTAAGTGAATGAAATCAAACTTGCCCTTAAAGAACTTAGATTTCTGTGAAAGGATGCCTACAAATACTTCAACAAATAAGAATGCCATGTGCTACAAAGTACTAGAACAAGGCAAATAAGTTATTATGAGAATGAGTGGAGGGGCTCCTTTATCTGTAGGTGGTCAGGAAAGTTTTCTCTTACATGACATTTGGACTGAGATTTGCTGACAAGTAGAGTTGGGACAACGCTACTGGCAGAGCCAATAGCTTGTGCAAGATCCCAAGGCAGCAATGAGCTTAGTGTGCATTCAGGAAGAAGCGGGCCAGGGTGGTGAGGGCTGTGAGCTGCGAGACCTTAGTAGACAGTCTGGCAGGTGGAAGATCATAGGAGGCCTTCCCAGAGCAGATTCAAGGGCAAATTTGCTCCACGCAAAGATGACGGTGTTCAGACTGAGGTTTCTGTTTTTCCAAACCATTTTCAAAATAAAGTCCTTGAGTCAGGTTGGCAGTGGAGGGAACTGCAGGCTAAGAGAAGAGAGCTATACAGCGAGACTGGAGCATCCCTTTCTCACTTGTCACTGTTCCATCTGTCAATCTGAGGCAGTCCCTGACCTTCATAAAATTCCATTTTTTCCCCTATAAAATCAAGCTCTACATATTTCTTTCCCGCTTTGCTGCTGTGCTATGCAAGGTAAAAATCCAACTATCTAGTGATGAATTGAGGCTTCTCCCCCACTCCTTGAATATCTCAAGCCTCTTTCATATCCCCTACTTCCACTTTTTAAATGTAAACTATATGAATTTCCTGAACTAGCTGTGTTCTCTCCATGTGTATATAAAAGCAACTGAAGGTTGAAGAGTTCTTTATATTCTTTACAAGTTTCCTTAAAGTAATATCTTAATTACCCAACACTTTAGGGCTCGTGAAGGACTTTTTTTTTCTTTCTTACATCTGTAATAAATAATGCTGCCTGGTAATCATCTTAATGCATCAGAATTTGGGGAACTGATGGCTAATTTTAGTATTTTGCCCTGTGGAACTAACCCGCCGATCCTCAGTAGGCCCCATGCTTAAGGTTGCTTCCCTGAGCTGAGATGGCTGGAAATGAAGCAACTCGAGTTCTTTGAAAGGGGGACAGAGAAGAAGCTGATATTTACTGAAACTGTGGCAGATTCCTAGGTTTGACGTTTCTACTCCACCATTTAACTCCAATGGACATCCTTGTCCCAAGTTTCTGCCTACTGCATATAACGATATAAAAGCAAAAACTGTATATGGTGAAAAAAAATCACTCCTAGATTAAAAGTGGACTAAAGATCACATCTAATTCTACAAACTGTAAAAACTGACCCAGGAAAAAGTAGGCTTGAGAAAAATAACCAATATGATAGCTAACATTGCTCATGGTAAAGTCTGCTGCTGATTAAAAATTGACAAAAGGAGAAAATTTAGATTTGCAAAATTTCACTAGTAAAGCTGGACCTGGTGGAAATAATGGCTGCAAAAGGGAATTGGCAATAGCAAAAGTTTTCATAAGGAAAAATCAATAAGGCTTAAAATTAACTGATGACTCAGATGGTCCTCCTAAAATTTACAGAATTGATACCAATTATACTAATTTCATTAAAATAGAAAAAAATGCAAAAGCTTGGAAATAGCTCAACTGGATAACTATTTCACTTTCTCCTCTCTCCTCAAATCCCTAAATTCCCCCATCCTCCCTCTCAGCTGATGGATTTGCTTCCTATTTTGCTGAGAAAATAAAGCAGGCAAAAGAGAACTGTCAGACTCTCTCAGCAGTGTGTCTCCTCACCACCAGCAGCTGCACTCCTGGTCTCTGCCTTCCTCCTATTGCCATGGTCGTTCTATGTCCTTGCCTAAATCAGCTCCCCACTGCGGCGCCAGATCCTATCACCTTTTCCCTGCTCAAGGACATAAGATCAGCTCAAGGACATCCTCCACCTCTCTCTTACATCTTCAGTATTTCTATTTCTATTTGACCATCTTATTTCTCACATTTAAAAACAAAAACCTTCTCTTGACTTCACCCTATTTCCCATCAGCCACCACTCCCGTCTTTGCTTCCCACAGTAGTAAAACTCCTCAAAGAGTTAGCTGCATTCACTATCTGCAATTCCCCTCCTCCCATTCTCTCTTCAACCCACTCGTTTCACCGTGCTTCCAGAAATGTTACCACAGAGATCACCCAGGACCTTGATTCTCAGTCCTCAGCTTACATACCCTACAATGGTTATTGGAAAGTTGATCACTCTCGCCTCAGTAAGACACCTCCTTCTCCTGGCTTCCACTCCAGGCACCATGCTCTTGGCTTTCCTCCACCTTGACGGTCATGCCTCTCAGTCTCCTTTGTTGGCTTGTCCTCTCCCTGACTTCTTAGGTGGAAATCCCCCAGGGTTCAGTCCCTGGACTTCTATTTCCTGTCTTCCTCCATTGGTGATTGTACCCAGTCCCATTGTTTCAAATAGCATCTAGATGCCAACAAGTCCCAAATTTCTATCTTTAGTCCAGAACTCTCTCCCAAAATCAGTTGGATATCCAGCTTCCTACTCAACATCAACCACGGAGTTCTAATAGGCGTTTCAGACTTGACACATCTTAAACTGGACTTCCGGTCATCTTTCTCCACCATTACCACCCCAATCCCACTAAGCCTTCCGTATCTTAGTTGATTGTAACTACACTCTTCAGTTCCTCAGGATAAAAACTTTGGGGTTAGCTTTAGCTACTCTCAATTCCCTCATACCCTACATCCTACACATGAGGAAATCCTGCGGGTCTTACCTTTAAATGTATCGCAAATCTGACCATTCTCACCAGCTTCACTGCTGCCACCCTGTTTGAGCCATCATCCTCCTACCTTGCTGACCACAGGAGCCCCAACCTTTATCCTTGCCTTCCTACCATCTAGTCTGAACAAAGAATTTATGAAACTTCAGTCAGATTGGGTCATTGCTCTGCACAAGACCCTATAATAGCTTCCTATTGCACTTTAGAGTCAAGCCCTTCCCAAAGCCTCCCAGGTCCAGGCAATCTGGCCCCTCTCTGACCTTCTCTCCCATTACTCTCCCCATCACTCCCTTCTCTTGAGCCATACTGATCCTTTTGATGCTCCTCTGACGTAGCAGACACGCTCCCACTGTGGGGCCTTTGCACCAGCTAATTCCTCTGCCAAGCATATTCTTTCCCCAAATATCCCCTTGGATGACTCCTTCACTTCCTTCAAGTTTTGGTTCAAATCTCACCTCCAGATGATTTGTTTCCTAAGTATCCTATTTATACTGCAATCTGCACCCTCAACTCTCCTGTGTGTTTTCTTTTTTCCCTAGCACTTAATACCTCTTGTTATGGAATCTACTTATTTTTGATGTTTACTATCTGTCTCTCCTTGCCAAAAAATAAGACTCAACAAGGGCAGGAATATTGTCTTTATTTACAGATACCTTCTAAGAAAAAAATACATAGCACATAGTAGATGTTTGCTATTTATTGAATGATGAGCCATGCTATTTAAATTGACAAAATTAACTGACTTAATGAAATTATCTCCAGAAAAATACTCTTGGAAAAAAGTCATCAATGTTGGTATAATTCTGATATTTTAAAAAATCTTTTAGATTAAAACAAAGGGTCAAAACCTCCATAGAGTCAATGCTAAATGGGTGACAGTGGTGATATAAAAATGCCCTGTGTTCACCAGATTGTCATATACTTTATGTAACTCACCTCAGGTATTATTATGCCTACTACACAGATGAAAAGACTGAATCTCAGGAAATTATGTGTTTACCAAAGTCACATAGCTAGTCTGTGTTGGAAACAGGACTTGACTTCAAGTCTGTATGCCTCCACTCTTGCAATTATACCACCCTACCTCCCTACCATACTGAAAGACTTTTCCTAGTTGATTTTTAAATGACTGGTTGCATGAGGGATGAGAATGGCTCGCTGTTTCCTATTAAATTTCCCACTACAACTGAAGTTTGTCACTGACAGCATTTGAAAAGCAGGACCAAAAATTCAACAGTGCATATTCACACTGGTAAAATCCCCCATTAGGCACGAAGAGATATAGCAAATGGATGTGAGCAGAAGGGGGCTTGCAAACACTGTCCCAAAAACTTCAGCATTCTCTGGTGGCAAATAATCCTTCAGTATCCCAATCATTCCCTCACTGTTTTATTCCAAAACATATGGCAGAACACTAAAGCTGGTCATTTACTTGGATTTTTAAAAATACATAGGTTCATTCTTCTAAAAAATTTGAGCATCGAATGGATTTTTAAGCACCAATTAACATATCCTATGTGGTAGGCAAAATAATACCTCAGCGAAGATGTCCACATGCGAATACCCAAAACCTGTGAATATGTTACTTTACATGGCAACAGCAACTTTGCAGATGTGATTACGTTAAGGATCTTGAGAAGAATATTCTGGATTATCTGGGTGAGAACAATGTAATCACAAGGGTCTTTTTTTTTTTTTAAGATGGAGTCTCACTCTGTTGCCCAGGCTGGAATGCAGTGGCGCTCTCTCAGCTCACTGCAGCCTCAGCCTTCCAGGTTCAAGTGATTCTCCTGCCTCAGCCTCCCAAGTAGCTGGGATTACAGGCATGCACCACCATGCCCAGCTAATTTTTATATTTTTAGTAGAGGCAGGGCTTTGCCGTGTTGGCCAGGCTAGTCCTGAGCTCCTGGCCTCAAGTGATCCACCCGGCTTGGCCTCTCAAAGTGCTGGGATTACAGGTGTGAGCCACCATGCCTGGCCCACAAGGGTCTTTATAAGAGGGAAGTAAGTCAGCCAGGGGAGATGTGACAACGGAAGCAGGGGCTGCAGTGATGCCAATGCTGTGAGGAGACCAGGAGCCCAGGAAGGTGAGCAGACTCTAGAAGCTGGAAAAAGCAGGAATTGATTCTCCCTTATAGCTCCCCTACCAACACCTTGATTTTAGCCCCGTAAGACCATTTGCATAGTAATACCTGTATTATTTTAAGCCACTGAGTTCATGGTAATTTGTCACAGCAGCAATAGAGAACTCATACACCTTAGAGACACAGTGTCATAGAAATGCCTAAGTCTCTGGACATAGCGTGTGCCCACTCTGCTTTTATATGTGTTAAGGGGGCCGTCAGCAAACCAAGATCCAGGGAACAAGAGAAAGATCTGTGACATGACATCCAGCAGATAAAGTCCAAGGCAGGAGACTCCGCCCTGCCCCAAATCCTCCCTCCTCCACAGAGGTAACAATGTGCCACCACTGATGGTCCACTGTGATGGCTGCCTGGTAACGCCAAGAACCCCTAAAAAGAAATAAGATTAGTCATTGTCTCAAGTTACCTGTTCCACTGACAGATGAAAACAATCAATGGCAGAATCCGTTTACTTGGCATTTTTCAAAATTAAAGAAAAAAAGAGCCATAAAGGGCCTCAGATTGTGAGAATAGCTTTTAATTTAAAACAATTGAAGCAATAAATCATCCATCTCTCTTTCCATCACAGGCAAATAATCTCCCAAAACATTTGATATAGTTTAACAACAACTGTGACTAGTGCAAAATAAAATAAATACAAACTCTTTCAGGAGCCAACATCAAAACCTGCTGGACAGGTGGGCACACGAACAGACTCAGCCTCTGCCAAGGCTGAGACAAGCGGCACATCGAGAGTGGCAGGGTTTGCACAGTGTTTCAACACACCCAGCTTTGAACAGACTCAACAATACCTGGGGAGGGGAAACCACAAGAGAATTTTGCCTACAATGAAACAAATATGCCCAACACCCTCATGTGGCTAATATCCTTGGCACCTAGAAGATGCTAGAAGAGCAAAGGTAGCAGCTCCCAGGCAAAGCTGAAGACAGGCAGTTTGGGGCTCATTTGCTTTTGTCTTTTAATTGGGATCATACATACATATATTGGTTTTTCGGCAGAAAAAAAAAAAATCTGCTTTCTGGGAGATGTTCTGTGCCTCACAGTGCTCCTGACTCCAGCAAAAATATTTGTGTTGTTTCTGTCTATTTAGATACTTTGCAGAATTGCCTTTCCTATTTACGGATTTCACCGCCTACTCCACACCATGTTAAGTCTAGAGTGGGGCTGTCCAATAGAAGTAAAACGTTATCCACATGTCTAATTTTAAGTTCCTTAGGGGCCACATTTTTTAAAAAATAAAAATGGGTGAAAAGAATTTTAATTTCAATTACATAAATATATTAAATTGTTAATATTTTACTTAATACATCCAAAATAGTGTCATTTCAGCATGTTATCAATATGAAATATTGGTGAAATATTTTAAATTCCTTTTTGGTACGAAGCCTTCACAATCTGCTGTGTATTTTATGTGTACAACACAGTCTCGATTTGAACAAGCCAAATTTTGAGTAGTCATCGCCACATATGGCTGTTGACTGCCACATTGAATAGCACAGGTCTACAGAGTCTTATGCAAACTCTTTTAGAGTGATTTATGGAGTGGAAAATCTCTGTAACACTGTGCAGGTGATCTCAGACACCAACTCAAGAGTACAGAACCTTGTTCTATAGCCTAGGATTTTTTTTATCTAAAGAAGGATATTATCACACTTTATCTAATCCCATCCCCTGGTCCTGCCCCTGCCCCCTGCCATCTCCCCACAGAAGGCCTGTACTGATGTGATTTAGCAACAGTGATGCCTACAAGATGACAAAGACGGCCTTTCTGTGGTAGACAATTTTGTCAGCACTTATTTGGCGATCACAGCTCTAGCTAAATTAGAATTTTGTTTCCCGTCCTCTTCTAGAATTTTAAAATATTCTATAAAGGTGACAGATTTAGTTGAAGGCAGTTCTGAGGCTTTTCTAGGAGGACACTTTAAATGGATTTTTTGTTTTGTTTTTGAGGGGGATGGAGCCAAAGTACCTCATGGACTGGAAAGTTGTTTGTTTCAAGAGTAGAAAAAAAGTGGGGCCGGACGCGGTAGCTCATGCGTGTAATCCCAGCACTTTGGGAGGCTGAGGCAGGTTGAGGTCAAGAGTTCAAGACCAGCCTGGCCAACATGGCAAAACCCTGTCTCTACTAAAAATACAAAAATTAGCTGGGCGTAGCGGTGTGCACCAGTAATCCCAGCTACTTGGGAAGCTGAGGTAGGAGAATCACTTGAACCCGGGAGGAGGAGGCTGCAGTGAGCTGAGATTGCACCACTGTACTCCAGCCTGGGCAACAGAGCGAGACTCCGTCTCAAGAAAAAAAAAAAAAAGTGGGATGATTACCCAAAAAAGTATAGATAAGTGGAGCAGGAATACAAACAGAGGGGTGGCGGGGCCACTAAGAAAGACACAGGTCCCCAACTGGGGAGTATAAGCTGTAACAATGCAAAAATATAACATCCGAACCTCTAAGTGATCCCTCACATTTCACATGTCAGATCCTAGTGGTAACCACAGGAAAATAAAAATAAAATGTTAGGGCAAGAGAGGACTTTGGAGCTAATCTAGTCTAACCCACTTGTTTCAAATGAAAAGGCCCAGAGAGGTACAGTGATTCAGTCCCACCTCACTTAGAGTGGAGTCAGGATACAGACTCAGGTGCTCTCACTATGAATTGCAGGTAAGGCTCTGTTTCAGGTAAAGAGAATAAATGACTCAGGGAGCAAGAGGCTCGAGCTATCCCCATTGGACTTCCTATAGCCCAAAGTAAGCACTGGGAAATGTCAGGCACATTCTCTTGCAGGTAGGAGAAAGCAGCCTAGTCAATTCCAAAATATTGAAGCAACGTTGATGTAAAATGTCACTAACACATGATTCTTCCAATAGTCTTTTCTGCATACTTTTTTTTTCTTTAAAAGAAAATCCCAATCTGAACCAAACTGGATTTCTGATTAGTTATATGGGCATTTAGATCAATTGGCAAAATAAAAACTTTGATACATTACCTTTTCCAAAGACACATTCATTGGAATTCCACACAAATGGATATCAAAAGATATTTACAGAAAGAAAGTGCTGTCTTTCACACAGACACACATATGCAGGGAGAATTTCACAATGAGACCACCATGCCTCACATAGAGGACTCCTAACAGACTGATAATGAGTTGACAAAATCCACACGTTATTCCACTTTTCAGTCACAAGTAATCGTGTCTACACAAGTGTGAAATTAAGCAGTACATTCCAGACTTTTATAGGGGAACCTGCCTTGTATATATTGAGATACACATATAAATATGTTTTTAAGCAAGTAAGAAACCCATTATTTACTCCAGTTTTTCCCAACTCTCAATCTGAAGTAAAGAATAGCACATATACAAAACTTTGCCTTGTAGAAATAGCCCTTTGTGTTGTGAGGCAGAAGAAAAGGCAGCCATAGCACAATTTTTTACAACATGTCTAGGCATCAAAAGGGCTAGTTAATGAAATCAAACAATTTATAGCTTATGGTCTTAAATATTGATTTTACATCACTGATTTTTCAAAGTTTTATTACAAAATTTTTATTTTATTCAAAATACACATGCTATCTTTGTCCACATTTCAATCCAAACCACCCAGTCACCCCCAATTCCAAAAAACAGGTCTTTGTTTTATAACATCGCTGAAAACAAGCCATTTTTGATGCGGGTTTGGAGTCATTATTCTATGACACTCACTCTGCCCTAAGGGGACTGGATTTTGTAAGGCTGCTTAGTGTGGGGATGTCCATGGGAGTCAGTGACTTTCATAACAGAGTGGGACTGCTTTAGGAAATCCAAGTCAACATTAGGAGGTGACACCAGTGGGCACACTTTAGTAGAAAAGTACTGTACCGTGAGCTCCCTCCTTCTGCCAATGTCATTTGTTCCCCAATTGAGGAAAACGGAGGAGAAAAGGCAGGGAGCACCATCTACTACGAGCCACCATGGCATACCACATTCTACTCATTGAAGGTTCACTGTAACCAATCTCACTGTATCCTCAAAGCATGACTGAAAGAGAGGGCAGGTGTCATCATACCATTGTTGAGATGAGGACAGTGAGGCACAGGAAGGATGAAGGACTTGCCCAAGGTCCACAGTCAGCTAGGAGCAGCACCCAGGTCTCCAGGCCATGGGCCTTAGACACCAGGTCCCTTAGTCACATGGCACCAAAGGATCACCTATGAGACAGGGCCCCCCATCACACCCAGAATCCTGATTGTTCACAGCTCACTACATCCTAATCCAGTGTCTGTGCTTTATTTCACCTGCTTGGTTCTGTTTATTTTACTACAGTTTCTAAAAAGATCCTTTCAACCAAACAAATACAAGTTAAACAGACAGCAATAAATCCTTTTTCATTTGACCAAATAATCTGAAATGGCAACTCCAGAGACTCTAGAATTTGGTACAGACCAGTAAGAAAATTATAGAAATTACAGAATGCTATCATTCCACTTTTCATCACATTGGAAACTCTCATCTAATCACAGGTTGCAACTAAAATGCTGAAATAACCAAAATGGAAAGGATAGTCTTTCATAATGTCCTATAAAGTTTCTTTGCATATAAAATCCTTAGAGTATCCAAGATCACACTGTTGGTCACATCAGATAAGCAATGAAGGCAAGTCAGAAGGTGATACACCAAAAAAGGGCAGAGATGAGACTCTGGCCCCAGAAAAACAAGGAAATGGAGGCAGATAAAGAGATCAGAGATGAGAAAATCACAGACAAATTTGGGGCACTTGACATGACTCCAAAGAGTTATCATGTGAGATGGTAAAAAGAGATTAGCTATTTTAACTAAAAATAAACACCATACCTTTTGGGGAAAGGGCTGCTGAGAAACAGAAAATTTACCTACCTTTGACAAAGTACAATATTATGCTGCTTGGGCATCTAGCATACACCAGCAAATGTCCCAAACCCAAGTGAATTCCTGACAGCACTTAAAGGCATAACTCAGCCCTTTTTACTCCTTAAAAATCTAAGTAGGGAACTAATCTTCTCGAAGGTTCCTGAGTCATAGTTTTGTTAAAATATTTACTTGCTTTTTTCAGATATGCTTAATACCAACTGTTCAGCCTTTAAAAAGCAACTTGTCACAGATTTTCTAGTGGACTCACTTTTCTAGTAAAAGTCTCACACTCTCAGTCACTCTCACACACATTCACACAATCGTATTATGAATTTTAATGTGACTTAAATTAAAAATATCTTTCATTGCAGAGGCTCTATTATGGACAGAGCATAATATCTACATGGATACATCAGAAATTATTGTATGTCATGAAAAAAATTATGTCACAAATAAAGCCCCACCCAACTGCTGATTTTCTATATGAAACACAAGTGGGCTTTTCATTTGTTGTGGGTAAGGCCACACCACTGGCCACATTACTTGGTTTCTCCAGAGGCCACTACCACTGACCCCCAAAGCAAAATAGAGGCTGGGGGCACATCCCCATTTTTGATGTGCTGATGGCAGATCCTCCACCAGCAATATGAATACTTTTTTTGTTTTTAAATATCATCATCTTTTTGAACATTTATAAAAACTATCTACAATATAATAGTGTATCATCACTAATAGAAATTTCTTCTCAGTTCTATTTCAGAAGGTATCAACTGATCGTGCTCTTTAAATAAACTATAAATACCCCATATATTCCTTCATGTCTGGTTGTTTCAACTTCTTCTTCTTTTTTTTTTTTTTTGGCAAATTAAAAAGGCGTATGGCTTCTTCTCGCCAATTTTTATGTTTGAGGTTTAGCTTGGTATCCTGCGGTAAAAGTACATGTAGCCCAGGTCTTTAGGGGGCCTTTCTGAGGCACAAACTTTGTGGTCATTGTAAATCACCCATCTGAAAACAAGACAGAAACATTTGATGGATTTAAGTCAGTTCCAGGAAACTTTACAGAAAGAAGTTACCAAATCATATGGCGGCGCACAACACTTAACCATGATGTTTTAAGGTACTATACTCAAGTTCGTTGTATAAAAAGGGACAGAATGCTGGTAGGGAATCACAACTGCTTTCTTTTTTTTTAAGAGGCAGGGCCTCATTCTATTCCCCAGGCTGGAGTACGGTAGCACAATCTGAAGCTTCGAACTCCTGGGCTCAAGGGATCCTCTCGTTTCAGTCTCCGGAGTAGCTGGGAACACAGGCACACGCCATCATACCCAGCTACAACTGCTTTTTGATTCTTAAGCTCAATCAAAAAGTAGTTACTAAAATGTATCAGGAACCTCCAAACATTTTAACCTTTGATCCCATAATTCCCTTTATAGAATTCCATAGATAGCCTGAGAAATTGAGTCAAAGAATTATGTACAACAATGCTTATTTCAGTCTTAGGTATAAAGCTAGCTTAAAATCAGAATTTTAAAAAAATCCATGCAGTGAACTATTATAGAACTATTAAAATTTCTTCAAAGAATATTTGGCGAAGTGAGAAAATAACCATGATATAATATGAAATGGGAAATTACTGGTTAAAAAATTGTATGCACTCTGCACATACTTTAAGCTTTTAGTTAAGTTGTAAATACATGTGTTTATTTATATGTAATATGTGTGTATATAGACATATATACACTTTCTTCCAGTGAGACAATAAAACAAAGAAAAGCATATCAAAATGTAGACAATGGTTATTGTTAGGCTTCCAGGGTACATATTCTTTGTATATTTTTATATTTATAAATTATTTACAATGAATTTTATTGCTTTTAAAATTATAATTAAGCTACTTTTCTTTTAAAAAGCATTTTTACTTTATTTCCTTTGACTTCATTCCATAAAGTGCTTTTAAAAGAGCTATCGTGTTTGTAATAAAAACAATTCACTACAAAGATTAAGTCCCAGCTGGGTGTGGTGACTCACACCTGTAATCTCAGCACTTTGGGAGGCCAATGCGGGTGGATCACTTGAGGTCAGGAGTTTGGGACCAGCCTGACCAACATAGTGAAACCCCATCTCTACTAAAAATACAAAACTAGCCGGACATGATAGCACATGCCTGTAATCCCAGTTACTTGGGAGGCTGAGGCAGGAGAATCGCTTGAATCTGGGAGGCAGAGGTTGCAATGAGCTGAGATTGTGCCATCGCACTCCAGCCTGGGCAATAAGAGTGAAATTCCATCTTAAAAAAAAAAAAGAGATAAATTCCTGTGCTCAACTATTTTATCAAGTTAAGAAGACAAAACTAAAAGACACACCACAAAAGAACACAATGGAGTCCAGTTGGGAAATGGCCACTCGTGCAGTGGGAGCCATGGAGCAAGAGGCCACACTCAGGCATTTCTCCAGCATCCACATGGCCTGAGCACTGCCCTCAAGCAGAAGTGCCAACTCACAGGCTACTCAGTTCAGAGCTGCAGGAAGGGCACCAGTGGGGCCTGTAGGGATCCAGCCCAGGGAGAAGGTTCTGAAGAAAGCAGCAGCCTTTCATTCCACAACTGTCTCATTTCCGGTTCACCACACACTTAACAATTCTACTTAAGAAGGCTGAGAAGCCAACTGCAAGGCTGTAGCAAGGCAAAGCACTGAAGGTTTAGAGCTGCCAGATAAAACACAGGTTACCCAGTTACATCTGAGTATCAGGTAAGCAATAAGAAATTTCAGTAGAAGCATGCCCCATATAATATTTGGGACATAGAATATTTGAAATTTATTTATACTAAAAAATTATTCATTATTTATCTGAAATTCAAATTTAATAGGGCATCCTGGTTTTTCTTGTCTTGTTTCCTTTTGTTGGCTAAATATGGCAATCCTAGGGAGGTTCCAATTACAGCATACATTCTGCTGCAGGATGCATCTTTATTTTGGGAGGTCACCTTGGTATGATAGTTGAAAGTGGCTTTGAATACCAGCTCTGACACAGCTACTTACTAGCTAAGGTCAAGCTATTCAGCCTCCCTGAGTCTCGGTGTCTTGATGTGTAAAAGGGCGTTAACAGTATACCCTTTACAAGACCAATGTGAGAACCAAATGAGATCACATACAATGTACCTAGGAGAGTGCCTGGCATATAGTAGGTACTCAATAAATCACAGCTATCATTTACCTTCTAAAAATGACTCACCTTCCTTCCTTTTTGATATGGCAAATGTAATGACCACTCATTGTGGATGTTCCCATGTGACTGATGAATGCAAATAGCTCATATGCTGTGAAAGAGGAAACAACTCAGTTACAAGGCAGCATTTCCAGAATGAAGAGCACTTCTGGTTAGAATTTAAAACCAACCATAGTATAATCCAGCAACTGTTTAGATTTGAAAGACAAGGTCTATTTACCTTGCTATGTTGACAACACACACATACTCAGAGTGACACTAAACTCAACCTGCAAATTTGTGATCACAAAAATAGGACATAAATTATCAAAGCACAGCTGATGTTAAATTCAAATGTGGAAAGGGATTCAAAAAATCCCACAGCCCGGTCTGGTGGCAAGCTTATGGATCTAAAAGGGTAGTCCTGGCTCCATCACTTCCAAATAGCACGAAGGTGGACAAGTTGTTTCCTCTTTCTGAGCCTGTTTCTTTATGGGGATTTAAAAAAAAAAATCCACCCACTTTGCAGGGTTGTATAAAACTTAAATGAGCAATTCAGACTGAAATACCAAACAAATGTCAAAACTATGAGGAAGAGAGCAGATAGCTGTCATCATTTATAGAAAAGGATAATGCTTTGTGCAAGATTTTTCACTTGCTCATGATTATAACTTATGTGGGACCAAACTTCAGGCTTCATGTTTTCTGAACAAAGAGATATATGGCCTCTGAGAGGGTGAGACCAATGTTTATTCTCTAACAGGTACCTCTTGCATCAGGCCCAGTACTCTATGATATCCATGTTGAATCCATTTTAGTTCATGTTGCCAAAGTAGCTTCCATGGACAAGTACCAGTCCACTCAGCAAACCGTTACAGACTACAATGAGGTAGTATGGAAACTGAGACAGCACATTTACAAGACTTTAGAGTAAATGAGAGTAAAATGTATGTCTATTGAATTTAATAAGGAAAAAAATGGGCTTGCATATTGATTTTGCTAGTGCTCCACTTTTACTACATTTTCCAAAAAAATTATTGGTTCTGGACAGAGCTTTTCTTCTACCCCTCTGTCTCTCATTCTTTCTCTCCTGCTTTTCACTCAGGCTCATTCAACTTACTCAGCTATCAATCCCTAGTCCTCATCTTACTCACTCTTCAGCAGCATCACATACTGTTGATGACCTCCATTCTCAAATACTTGCCTCCAGGACATGACTCTCTTGGTTGTACAGCTGCCTTACTGCCTTACTGCTTCCCTTCATCTCCCTGACCTTTGAATTTTGGTCATCTGGGGTTCAAATCTTCTTCTTCCCCACTCTATCCAGACTCTCTTTCTCTCTCTCTCTCTCTCTCTCTCTCTCTCTCTCTGGCTGATATCATGTTAGTCTTATGGCAGTAAATCATATTGTTTTCTTAATTTCATTTCTGGAATGTTCATTGTTAGTGTATAGAAATATAATTTGATTTTGTATATTGATCTTGTTTCCCGCAACCTTGCTGAACTCATTTGTTAGTTCTAACCGTTTTTTAGTCGATTCCTCTGGACTTTCTATATATGAGATCATGTCATCTGCAAATAGAGACAGTTTTACTTCTTCCTTGATAATCCAAATAACTTTTACTTCTTTTTCTTGCCTAACTGCAATGGCTAGAACCTCCTGTACAATGTTAAACAGAAGTGTCAAAAGGGGGCATCTTTATCTTCTTCCTGATCTTAGGAGGAAAGCATTCAGTCTTTCACATTAAGTGTAAGGTGAACTGTGGGGTTTTTGTAGATACATTTTATCATGTTGAGGAAGAGCTCTTCCCTTCCTAGTTTGCTGATCATTCTCCCCTCAGCCTTATCTATCTCAGTCAATGGCAATTCCATTCTTCCAGTAACTCAGGACAAAATCTTGCTTTCTCTCTCACACCCTTTATCAGCAAGACAAAGTCCAATCCATCAGCAAATCCTGTATCTAGAATCCAAATGCTTCATACAATCTCCACTTGTAACCCCTCATCCAAGTCACCATAATATCTTGTCTGAATTATTATAATGGCCTCTTAATTGGACTCCCTGCTTCCTCCCTTTCCTCCATCAACTATTCTCACCATAGCTGCCAGAGTGGTTTTTTTTTTTCTTTCTTTCTTTTTTTTTTCTTTTTACAAACCCTTGTGTCAAAGGCTGACTTTCAATAGATTGCACCAAGGGAGCTGCTCTGCTATGTATGAAACCCCGACCCAGAAGCAGGTCATCTACCAATGGTTTAGCGCCAGGTTCCCCATGAACGTGCGAGGGCGTGGCTGCCTTTCTGGCTGCACTCTGTTGTTCTCTTTTTTTGTTGTTGTTGTTTGACATGGAGTCTCACTCTGTCACCCAGTCTGGAGTCCAGTGGCGTGATCTCGGCTCACTGCAACCTCCACCTCCCGGCTTCAAGTGATTCTCCTACCTCAGCCTCCCAAGTGGTGTTACAGGCATGTGCCACCATGCCTGGCTAATGTTTTTGTATTTTTAGCAGAGACAGGGTTTCACCGTGTTAGCCAGGATGGTCTCAATCTCCTGACCTCATGATCCGCCCATCTCAGCCTCCCAAAGTGCTGGAATTACAAGCATGAGCCACGGTGCCAGGCCCATTAGTCTTTTTTTTTTTAATGGGAGTCAAATTGTGGTCATTACTCAGCCCCCAAAACCCTCCAGTGGCTCTCTGTATCTCTGAGTAAAATGTCACTCTTGCAGTGGCCTGTGAAATCCCCTTACCTCCTCCCCTCATCCCCCTTACTCTGGTCCAGCTACCTTGGCCTCCTGGCTGCTCCTCAAACATGCTTGGCAAGCCCTGACCTTCAAGCTGTTATATCTTCAAGCCTTTATACCTACTGCTCTTTCTTTCTGAAACTCTCTTTTTTCAGATGTCATGTGACTCCCTCATCACTTCATTGAGATCTCAGGTCCAAATGTCACCTCATCAGAGAGGCCTTCTTGAACCTTCCTTATAAATAGTAACCCTCCTTCCACCCCCGCCCTCTCTTGTGTTGCTCCCGTTTCCCTTATCCTGCTTTCCTGTCCATACAGCAGAAAGTAACACCTGCCGTGTCGCAGTCTTTTTTTTTTTTTCTTTGAGACAGAGTTTCACTCTTGTTACCCAGGCTAGAATGCAATGGCGTGATCTCGGCTTACTGCAACCTCCGCCTCCCGGATTCAAGCAATTCTCCTGCCTCAACCTCCCGAGTAGCTGGGACTACAGGCACGCGCCACTATGCCCGGCTTTTTTTGTATTTTTAGTAGAGATGGGGTTTTGCCATGCTGGCCAGGCTGGTCTCGAATGCCTGACCTCAGGTAATCCACCCACTTCGGCCTCCCAAAGTGCTGGGATTACAGTTGTGAGCCACCATGCCCAGCCGCCATGTCACATTCTTACTTGTGCATGTATTTATTGTCTATTAGCTTTTACCCCAGGCTAGAATAGGCTCCGTAAGGACAGGGAGTTTGTTTTGTTTACTGAGTATTCAGGCACAGAGAACAGTGCTTTGCACACTGTAGGTACTTAATAAGTATCTGTTAAATGTATAAATAAATGAAGGAAGGAATGACTCCTTTCACTTCATTTCCTCACTTGTTTTGTATCTTCTTACAGTGTATATATTTTTGTAAACCCCCAGCAAAGTATAAATTGGGGTATAAACTGGTGAAATAATTATTTAATCAGAAATGAAACAGAGAAGATTGCCTTTCCCATGATTAACTAAATTTCTGTTGCTAGCTATCACATTAACTGAAAAAAAAAGAAAAGAAAAAAATCCCAGGTTTGAAATCAGAAGCCAGGCAAAAACAGTTGTAAATGATAATCATTTTGCCTGGTATTTATTTTTTGAAACAGTGATCCAGGCACCTTACCCTTGTCTGCCCTCCAGTTCTGTCTCCCACACTAAGAACCCACCTTTACCTCCCTATGTAAGCAAGAAAGGGAGTGAGCTGAGATCCTTGTGTTTCTTGGCCCCTCTCGGCTTTTTAAGCCCTTTTGGAATAATTGCATATCAAATTCCTAATCTTAAATTTAAGAGACAGAGTGCTGCTCTCCCAAAAATGTGGCTGCTCTCTAAGAATTTTCATGAAATGAAGAGAGGATACAGGCCAGGCATGGTGGCAAACGCCTGTAATCTCAGCACTTTGGGAGGCCAAGGTGGATGGATTGCTTGTGCTCGGGAGTTTGAGACCAGCCTGGGCAACATGGCAAAACCCCGTCTCTACAAATAGAAAAAAATTAGCCAGGCATGGTGGCGTGCACCTGTAGTCGCAGCTACTCTGGAGACAGAGGTGAGAGAATTGCTGGAGCCCAGGGGGTCGAGGCTGCAGTGAGCAGAGATCACACCACTGTACTCCAGCCTGGGCGACAGAGTGAGACCCTGTCTCAAAAAAGAAAAAAAAAAAAAAGAGAGAGAGAGAGGATACAATACCCCAATCAACGCTTTTCCCCACAAGGATGTCCTGCAAAACAATGGCTTCAGCAATTCAACAGAGTGTTGACTGAGCACTTCCCACCATAAGACAGGGTCACATCAGTGAAACACAGCACAGATACCAACACAGCCAATGGGTTGACAAAACAGACAAGACACAGAAAAAGGACAAATCCATACATCCCAACATATCCAAAGATGTCACTAAGCCCCCTCCAAAAGCATTTTCCTCTCTTTGTTTAAAAACAACCCATGTACATACTCAGAACCACAAAAATGAAATTTAAAAGGTTAGCATAAATCTTAGTCCTATTATTTAAATTAACCATGTTTATCAATATAAGCAACTGCTCCATGCATTATTCACGACCTCCTGCTAGGAAACAACAACAAAAGAGAATCTCTCTCAACACATTTGCAAAAACTAAACAGGTAATAAATCTCAATTTATATTTGTCTCCAAAGAGAAAGTCAAGGTGAATTCACAAGAGAGAGAAGCTACTGTTGATTCTTCTCTAAGTTCCCAGAGATGTCCTCCCCCCCCAAAAAAAAGCACTCTAAAACACACTCCAAAAAAACACACACTAAAAAATATTTAAGTTTTTCTGATGAAAGTCAAAATTTTGAAATGTTTATCTCATCTCAAGCTGCCTTTTCTATTTACTTAAAAAGGAATTTCTAACATTTCAAAAATGTTAGAAAAACTTTCAACAGAAAAACCTTCAAAGTACCTGGAAGAATTAGACAAAATTGACAAAACCACTATGTCTCACATCTAGTGGACAGTGTCCCTCCAAATGGGCAGAGTTGAACTGTGTCTGAAACTAACATTCCTCCTCCCCACAAAACTTGTCCTTTTTGAACTCCAGGAAAATCTTCCCAATCTTGCTAATAAGAAGATTTTTTAACATCAAATGTTAACACTACCATCCCTACCCAACCTAACAGCAACTGTACTCTTTGATTTTGTTATTTGAGAAAGGACTGTTTTTAAAAAGTTTATGAAACTTGGAAGGTGAAAGAGGTGGGCAGCATACCCTTTCAATGTCATATAGAGGTAAGGCCACCCAAAGATTATCTAGGGGAGGGATTGGCAAGTGACCCATTAGCCAGATCTGGCCCACAACCTGTTTCTGTACTGCCAAGGAGAAGAAAGGGGAGAAGAATATGAGACAGACATGTATATGGCCCACAAAACCTGAAACATTTATTATCTGGTTCATTAGAGAAAAAAGTTGCTGGCTCCTGATCTAGGGGGATGAACTTAGTTCATCT
Organism: Pongo abelii; assembly: GCF_028885655.2. NCBI lineage: Eukaryota > Metazoa > Chordata > Mammalia > Primates > Hominidae > Pongo > Pongo abelii. The sequence goes on along the minus strand of NC_085928.1, from coordinate 189,768,172 downwards.
CACTATTTACTACTTGATATAGTTTGGATGTTTGTCCCCTCCAAATCTCATGTTGAAATGTGACCCCCAATGTTGGAGGTGGGACCTGGTGGTGAGAGGTGACAATGTGCTGGCAGCCCTTGCTCGCTCTCAGCACCTCCTCGACCTCGGCATCTGCTCTGGCCACTCTTGAGGAGCCCTTCAGCCCACCGCTGCACTGTGGGAGCCCCTCTCTGGGCTGGCTGAGGTTGGAGCCAGCTCCCTCTGCTTGCAAGAAGGTGTGGAGGGAGAGGCACAGGCGGGAACTGGGGCTGCGCACAATGCTCGCGAGCCAGCGCTGAGTTCCGGGTGGGCGTGGGCTTGGCAGTCAGGGGCTTAGCACCCAGGCCAGCATCTGCGGAGGGGGCGCCAGGTCTGCCAGCAGTGCCAGCCCGCCGGCACTGCACTCGAATTCTCACCAGGCCTCAGCTGCCTCCCTGCAGGGCAGGCCTTGGGACCTGCAGCCTGCCATGCCCGAGCCCCCCCCACGGTGGGCTCCTGTATGGCCCAAGCCTCCCGGAGAGGCACCGCCCCCTGCTCCACAGCACCCAGTCCCAGTGACCGCCCAAGGGCTGAGGAGTGCAGGTGCGTGGCGCGGGACTGGCAGGCAGCTCCACCCACGGCCCTGGCACAGGATCCGCTAGGCAAAGCCAGCTGGGCTCCTGAGTCAGGTGGGGACTTGGAGAACTTTTATGTCTAGCCAGAGGATTGTATATGCACCAATCAGCACTCTGTGTCTAGCTTGGGGTTCATGGATGCACCAATCAGTACTCTGTGTCTAGCTAATCTGGTGGGGACTTCGAGAACCTTTATGTCTAGCTAAAGGATTGTAAATGCACCAATCAGCACTCTGCGTCTAGCTCAAGGTTTGTAAATGCACCAATCAGCACTCTGTATCTAGCTAATCTAGTGGGGACTTGGAGAACTTTTGTGTCTAGCTAAAGGATTGTAAACACACCAATCAGCACTCTGTGTCTAGCTAAAGGTTTGTAAACACCCTAATCAGCACCGTGTCTAGCTCAAGGTTTGTAAACGCACCAATCAGTGCTCTAGTTAATCTAGTGGGAACTTGGAGAACTTTTATGTCTAGCTAGAGGATTGTAAATACACCAATCAGCACTCTGTGTCTAGCTCAGGGATTGTAAACGCACCAATCAGCACCCTGTCAAAACAGACCAATCAGCTCTCTGTAAAATGGACCAATCGGCTCTCTGTAAAATGGGCCAATCAGCAGGATGTGGGTGGGGTCAGATAAGGGAATAAAAGCAGGCTGCCTGAGCCAACAGTGGCAACTTGCTTGGGTCCCCGTCCCCACTGTGGAAGCTTTGTTCTTTTGCTCTTTGCAATAAATCTTGCTGCTGCTCCCCCTTTGGGTCCGCACTGCCTTTATGAGCTGTAATATTCACCGCAAAGGTCTGCAGCTTCACTCCTGAGGCCAGCAAGACCACGAATCCACCGGGAGGAATGAACAACTCCAGACAGGAGGAACGAACAACTCCAGACGTGCAGCCTTAAGAGCTGTAACACTCACCGTGAAGATCTGCAACTTCACTCCTGAAGCCAGTGAGACCATGAACCCCCCAGAAGGAAGAAACTCTGAACATGTCAGAACATCAGAAGGAACAAACTCTGGACACACCATCTTTAAGAACTGTAACACTCACCGCGAGGGTCCGCAGCTTCATTCTTGAAGTCAGTGAGACCAAGAACCCACCAATTCCGGACATAATGGGAGGTATTTGGGACACGGGGGTGGATCCCTCATGAATACCTTGGTGCCCTCTCCTGGTAATGAGTGAGTTCTCACTCTATTAGTTCAAAGGAGAAGAGGCTGTTTAAAGAAAACATGACACCTCTTCCCTCTCGCTTGTTCTCTCTCTCGCCATGTGACACGCCCGCTCCTCGTTTGCCTTCCGTTGACTGAAAGCTTCCTAAGGCCTCTTCAAAAGCAGATCCAGCACTGTGCTTCTTGTAGACTCTGAAGAGCTATGAGCCAAACAAACCTCTTTTTTTAATATAAATTACCCACTCTCAGGTATTCTCTTACAGCAATGACTATAAAACTACTAATACACTACTGATTAAAGATCTCATACTTAGTGATGTTACCTGCTAACTTGTAGATTTTTATCTAGTAAAGATACAAAAAAATTCTGTCCAGTAGAACACATATCCTCAAGGATGTATAGATTTATAAACTGGGGTATAAACTGGTAAAATAATTATTTCAAGGATTTATGGTCCTGAAAGACACTGACTAATTTTTAATCTAACCTGGCAATCTCATTCTAACATTTCTTTTTTAAATTGTCTTTAAATATCCTAGTTCCACAAATGTTTTTAAACCAGTAATAACATCTGACTGATTCTCTCATTAGTTAATGAGTTTTTTAAAATCTGTGATATGTGTTCATTTTACATTTACCTCAAAGTCATGATCTTGCCTTTTGGAAAATTATGCTTTAACAAGTGTAATGACCAAAAGCAACTCTGGATTCAGAAGTGTCTTTACATGAATTTAATTTTGTAAGTCATTATAGCATCTAAAATATTTACAAAGCAGCAGTATCTCATCAGGGCATGACACATTATTTAGTTAGTCTACAGAGAGTGCTCAGAACACAGAGACATCAAAAGACTCCCTAAAATAACTATCAAGACCCCAGAGGCACTGCACTCCTCTGGTGAGAGAAAATGGGTTCTCATCCAATGGTCTTTACTTGATTAATGTGTGTCATTGCCTATCTCTAACTCCCTCTGTACAAAGCGGGGGAAATAAAATTGCCAACTTACTAACATTTGCCTCATAAGCACCCAATATCTGGGTATTTATCTGGGATATGCTTTTCCCCCACAAGGTATTCATGAGGGATCCACTCCCATGACCCAAACACCTCACACCAGGTCCCACCTCCAACAATGGGGTTTGCATATCAACATGAGATTTGGAGGGGACAAACAGCCAAAGTATATCAAGCGCAATATACAACAAGTTCAATCTCTCCAACAGCTTGATTTCCCTCATGCCCTCTCTGAGAAAAAAACAGTTTGGGAGGGAGGAGTATTTGGAGCTTTCAGAAATTTCTGAATTCTCAAAAAGAGAAGACAGACCTAGGTAAATCAATAACATTGGAAGGCAGCTGATAGCAACAGAATTGTAAAGGGTCTACGAATTGCTTCCCCCAACCCTAGCCAGCTCAAAATTACCAGTCTCTCTGTTACAATGCCGAATGCTCCAAAAGGCATACACTTCCTTCCAAGTCTAATAGTTCTCCATCATTTGTCCTGTGTAAATTGTCCAGTGTAAATTAGTTTACTCAAGAGTGGCTGCCTCTTAACTTTCAACGGCACCGCTGAAAAAATTAGGAACTGCAACAAGTGCTAAGTGGGAGGAGAATTAGCACCAGTGGCATGAAGTGTCTACGTGACTTTCCAGTCGACCACTGGGGCTTAGCTTCCCTGGGGAGCTGCACCTTTTGCCCTCTAGATCCTCTTCTGGGTGGCATTCCTTAGGGAGCTCAGCACCTTAGGAACCCCAGCGTTATGCAAATGAATGCCTCTCTGCTCCCTGGCTGGAAAATCTCAGCAGCATCAGAGACATCTAAACCATTACACCAAAGTGGCTGAAGGAGCCAGAGCAGGTTCTGAGTAGTCACAGCCTAATCACATGTTAATTTCACTGGCAATCAGTAAGTTCTTTTCTTAAGAAAAATTAAATGCTCACTAAGTGAAACATGAAAACAGAAATGATTTTGCACATAGCAGAAGCCCAGATAGGTCAGAGTGACGGCTTGATTTCTAGCTTTGAAGTTTTAAAAAACTCAACAGAAAGTTAGGTGCTAGCCCTGAAATGTGCAGAACATGGTAGAAAATAGACTCTCACCTCCATTCCAATACAAAATGTGAAATAAGATGACTCAATCGGGGATAAAGGAAAAACTGCACAGCCTTCAAAATCAAACAGGCCTGAATTCTAACCTGGTTCTACCACTAGCAAACCACTTAGCTTGTCACCACTTCCTCATCAGAATACCTCCCTATAAGCAGCGAAGGAAAAGTGGTCGAGGAAGTGCCTGGCACAGAGGAGGCACTCAGGAAACGACAGCCACTATTTCATCAAGTGTTAATAGCACTAACCTTTTTAAACAAATTAGATGCCATTTAAATAATCGTTTCGTGCAATAGCATTACTTCCTCATTCAGGAAAATGGAAACAGTGATTTTTAATTAACATATTCCTAAAATGAAAAATTTGATACATGTGCTTCTTTAATCCCTATCCTTGTAATAATCGCTTTTTTCCACTTCATAACACCTACCTTATTATTTCAGTGTTAACCTGGTGTGACAAAGTCCCAGTAGCCACGCCCCTCCTTCTTAAAGCAACAGTAACCTAACACTGCTTTTAAGGTGGTAATTCTCAAGTTTAAGCTGCATCAGAATCACCTGGATGTCCTGTTAAAACACAGATTACTGGGCCTTGCCCAGCGTTCCTAATTCAGCAGATCTGAAGTGGGGCAATGTAAGTCCTAACAAGTTCTCAGGTGATTCTACTGGTCCAAACCACACTTGAACCAGTGCTTGAAGGAGATAAACCCGTCCCTTCTCAGCTCAGGTGAGAGGATGGAAGATGTCTCCACCCTCGGGTTCTAGGAGTGAAGCCCATAATGCAGGCCTGAATCAACCTGCCTCAGTGACTTGGAGTAGGACAGGGCACATGACGGAGTCTCACAGAGTCTCAGGCTCTCAGGACCTTTGCTGAGAACTCTGGGACAAGACTCAGCTAGATTTTAACCTGGAAAGATATAGTTGTGGGAGGCGCAGCAGCCATCTCGTGCCATTAGGGAGAGCCTGTCTGGGACTGGAACCAACCTAGAGGAAGCAGAGCCAAGGGGCCCATCCGGCTAAAAGGGTTTGAGTCCTGAATCATGGCAGGCCTGCAGCCCAGTTCCCCCAGGACTTGCCAGCTTTCATGAGAAAATATTTCCCTTTTTGCTTAGACAGATTTGTCTTGGACTTCCTGCCACTTAAAACCCTGAAAACTGAGGTTGTTTTTATTTTGTTTGTTTTGGTTCCTCAAACACCAATTACCCCTACCCTTTAATTGTATTCAATATTCTCGGCTGGGTGCGGTGGCTCACGCCTGTAATCCCAGCATTTTGGGAGGCCAAGGCAGGCGGATCACAAGGTCGGGAAATCGAGACCATCCTGGCCAACATGGTGAAACCACATCTCTACTAAAAACAGTACAAAAATTAGCTGGGTGTGGTGGCACGTGCCTGTAATCCTAGCTACTCGGGAGGCTGAGGCAGGAGAGTAGCTTGAACCAGGGAGTCGGAGGTTGCAGTAAGCTGAGATGGCGCCACTGCACTCCAGCCTGGCGACAGAGTGAGACTCCATCTCAAAAAAAAAAAAAATTCTCAAGTCATATATCTCAGTCAATTCACCAACCAGAAAAAGTAAAAAGAAATGACTTGGGAATTTAAACAACCTAGCTAAACAGAACACACACCTTCCCAGGTTAACCTATAAATTTAATGTAATGCCAGTCAAACCCCTAGAGAATGGCCAATTACAAAATCGGTACCTTTATATAATTTAGTAGCAATAATGTTTAATATACAATGGGGAAAATTTGTATTCATAAGTAACTGTGAAAATGTAATTTTGAGATATAACTAAACTAGAAATGCCCAGCATAGTTATGAAGAAAACCATACAGCTTTGCAAGAGTTAGAACAGGGGTGAATAAATCAAAGGAGAAGCATATGTTTCTGGCTAGAAAAACTCAATATTGTAAAGTGATCAGGTAGTCCCAAACTAATCTACAGTACATGAAACGCTCATAAAAATCAATAAAAGAAAGCTGACAACCTCAATAAAAGTGGGAAACTGGCCAAAGGAAATAAAGAAGCTGTTAACACGAGAAGAAAAACAACTAGGCAATAAAAGTACAAAAAATATAAAAGCACTCAACCAAAAGCACTGCTGGGGAAGGCTGGGGAAACCGGAGAGTCACCAGTGTGACCAGGATGTGGCCCCCTGCTGTGTTTATGGAGGGTCATGTGATGGTTATCTGCATTAAAACCTTAAAAATATGTATTTTTCACTCACAAACTTCCCTTCCAGAAACTTACCATTAACAAATAATCAAATGAAGGCCCAAGGTTGTTTATCACAATATTATTTTTAGTAGAAGAAGGAAAGAAGGAAGGGATGGAAGGAGGAAAATGCTGAACAAGCTTTTATTCCCTGGATAGGGATTACATTAGGTATATGCTGTACTTCTGTGAATTGGATTCATCCTTTAAGAAACTCATTATTTGGCCGGGCGCAGTGGCTCACACCTGTAATCCTAACACTCCGAGAGGCAGAGGTGGGCAGACTGCCTGAGCTCAGTAGTTGGAGACCAGCCTGGGCAACATGGCGAAATTCCGTCTCTACTAAAAATACAAAAAATTAGCCAGGTATGATGGTGCATGCCTGTAATGCCAGTTACTTGAGAGGCTGAGGCATGAGAATCACTTGAACCCGGGAGGCAAAGGTTGCAGTGAGCCGAGATCATGCCACTGCACTCCAGCCTGGGGAACAGAGCAAAACTCTGTCTCAAAAAAAAAACAAAACATTATTTAAAAATCATAGTGGTCATCTTCTGAATGTGGAAATAGCTTCATTATTTGAAACTCTTTCTGTAATAATGCGGTCTTTTATTTAAATGATACCTAATTAACCTAGAATTAGGTAAACTATGGTACATGTTTATAATAGAATATTGTTAATATATGTTCAACAATATAGATTTATATACATGTACACTTACATAACTCACAGCCTAATCATAGCCTCATGACATGTTAATCACATGTTAATTATATTAAAGGAAAAGCAAGTCACAAAATAGCAATGTATAGAATAGAATGTTCTATTTAAACAACCTTGGATTTATATTCATTTTTATACGTTTGTCTAAAAAGGTCTAGAGAATATAAACAAAACATTATTTTGTCATTATTGCTGGGGAGTAGGATTGTAATTTTTAATTTTGTCTTTTCATATATCTATATTTTCTTAAGTTGCTATAATTAATATATATCCTTCAATATAAATGTTAATTTTTTTACAAAGGAAAAAGAAAGCAACAACTCACAATATGAGTTTGGGTGCTAATATAGTAAAGTACAGGAAGTCACGTTTTTCCCTCCCTTTGATTCATGCAATGTAACATAGTAGTACACTGCCAACCCTTCTATATAGAACTTTGTGGAAGCAGCAAAAATGCTATCAAAGTCTATTACCTCCTGGCATTCACTTAATTCTTCATTCAACCAGTTATTTGCTGATCACTCACCATGGGCCAGACACAGTGCTGGGGGGAAGCTACTTTGAAAACATTTGTCGTTCTGTAAAATCAAACTCAAAATGCATTTGGCAAATTAGGTTTCTGCTTTTCTGTCTTCATAATTAAATGTTTCATCTACTACTGCCTTTATATCCTGCATATCTTGCATGCGATTTCTAAGTGCACCTCATAGTGCTCCTTCGCTACCCTCACCCTCAATCCCTTGGGTTTGACCCATAGTGCCTTAAAGGGTGCCTGGCAGCATCCTATTCAAGGATGCACCTGAAAATCCAGCAGTGGCAGGAATATCTACAGATCACTCTGAGGTAGAGTAAGCCCTGAGGAAATGATGTGGCTGTTCTTTATCATTACTGACCATCTGTGAGAGAGTGGCTGCTGCCTCCAAGCTCCATCAGAAGAAAGGAAACCCTAAAGATCAGACCCGCCTTCCCTCTGCAACCAAACCTTGGCAGCTTTACAACAGCCCCATCTTGTGGTTAATTCCTTCCGCAAGGACTCATCCTCTCCAAGGAAAAGTCCATTATGGAAAATCAATGAAGCAGTGAACTGATGGACGTGTAATACATGATAAATCCTGCTCATGCATTATTGAGTGACCTGTCTGTTATAGCTTTAAATATTTTAGGCAAGCTAGTAATTTCTGAAAAGTAATACCAGATACTTTAAATGAATACGGAAATTGGGAGAACTACATCTCATCCTTTTCTTATCCAGTTGGCATTGAAACAGTTTTAGTGATGAAATTCCTATTTTATATTTAAAAAAAAAAAAAAAAAAAAGACAGTTCCCTCCCACCATCTCTCCCTAGCTCTATATCAATACGTACATGTTAGGTCTGGAAAGAACATTAATGAGTAGATCTGCCACTATATGATTATAGGAACAAATGCTGCTAGTGTAGATTTAGTTAAATACAACTGTTATTTACTCAGTACTTTCTATGTGTCTAGCACCATGCTAGACACCATGAGTTTATAACAGCCAAATGGCCTCTGTCCTGGGCAAGCTCCTAGTCAAATGGGAGACACAAATACCTACAGAAGTAATTTTATTGCAAGATCAACTTGATACCTCCAACAACAGAAGAACTAACAATGGAGCGTGGTGGCCCGAGCCTCCAGCTACTCGGGAGGCTGAGGCAGGAGAATCGCTTGAACCTGGGAGGTGGAGGTTGCAGTGAGCCAAGATCGCACCATTGCACTCCAGCCTGGGTGATGGAGTGAGACTCTGTCTCCAAAAAAAAACTAACAATGCATTACAGTGGCTACAGGCACAGGCTCTGGAGGCAGACTGCCTGCACTGGAGGTTCTATCCATCACTAGCTATGAGACCTTGACAAGCTACTACTTAGCCTTCTCTATCTCAGGTTCTTTGCCTGTAAAATGGGGATAATAGTGGTATGTACCTCATAAGGTTACTGTGAGGATTAAAGATGGCACAAATGTAAGTATTTTTCATACTGGTATAATTATTACTAGCATATGAGGTAAGCATGAGCTGATTATGACAAGGATCTAGGAAGGCAGACCAGAGAAATGGAATCTGTGGCCAAGTTCTAAATAATGATGAGAACTTTAGTGTGCAGTGATGGGAGAGAAGGCTCATTTCACAAATAGGGGTTAACCTGAGTCTGCAGGTTAAGTGAGAAGAGAGTTGTTGACAGCTAAGTAGGCTAAGAGTGTGGCTACAGTCCCAGGCATCCCAGCTGCAGGTATAGGGAGTATAGAAGTGACACTGGGAGACCAGGTGGCCTGGGATCTGACTGGAGGAGATGCTGAATGCCAAGCTAAAGAGCCTGAATGTTATTCTACAGGCAATGACAGCCCAAGAAACAGGATATCACAAAGGTTAAGAATAAGGATTCTGGGTTTGAATCTTGGCTCCATCTCTTAAGAGCTGTGTGGCCTTTGGCAAGGTACCCAACCTCTCTGTGCTTCTATTTTCTCACCTGTAAAATCAGTTGTAGTGAGGATTACATGAGTGTTGATATGCAAAGTGCTTAGAACAGTGCCTGGCACATAGTGACATACATAAATGTTTGCTATTAAAAGGCAGAACAATGGCCTATGGCACCTCTTCCTGTCATCCTGAGACAACCCTTCAGGATATTATCAGTAGTTGGTACGGGTAAGGATATGATCAAGGATGAGACCACTTTGCTACTACTCAAAAAACACTACCATGAAAACAAATGTTCTCTTTTTGACAAAAGCTCCCATGGTCCATGAAGAAATTTTACCTCAAAAGAACAGACAAAATCAAAGTTGGCTCTCAACTTAGGCACACACATGACCAAGCAACATGATTCTGACATGACTTTATCAGATCACCGGGGCCTATGCAAAGTGGCAAACTGTACCATTTCTAAGAAGACGGGATCTGGCCAGGCGCGGTGGCTCATGCCTGTAATCCCAGCACTTTGGGAGGCCGAGACAGGCGTATCACGAGGTCAGGAGATAGAGACCAGCCAGGCCAACATGGTGAATCCCCGTCTCTACTAAAAATACAAAAATTAACTGGGTGTGGTGGCAGGTGCCTGTAATCCCAGCTACCTGGGAGGCTGAAGCAGGAGAATGGCTTGAACCCGGGAGGCGGAGGTTGCAGTGAGCCGAGATCGCGCCACAGCACTCCAGCCTGGCAACAGTGTGAGACTCTGTCTCAAAAAAAAAAAAACAGCGAAGAAGATGGGATCTGTGCTGACTTTTGAATGATGGCAAAGGCTTGACTTTGTCGTGGTGGGAGGGAAAGGCATGAGCTGAATGTATACTCCTGACTGCTCAGACAGCCTCTAAGGCAAGAACTTACTTCCGGATCCATCCTTGACTCTAGGTCCTTCAGGCTTGGCCTCAGAAATAATGTTTGCATTGGCATTATTCTCCATCTCAATCACAAAATCACTGTCTTCTTCAAACTCAGGGTGGCTAAAGATCCAATCCAGTGCTCTTTCCAGGTTATTATTCTAACAACAAAAAAGAAACACACATTTTTACAATGCATGCAGCCTCAGGCCTCACTATGTCCTGACCATTTCAACTAGATGTCAAGCAGATAGGGAAGGAGGCCTGAATTAATTAGTCCTAAGTGCCACTGAGTAAGAAGCTGTGACTCCGCATGACAGGCACATTCAGTTGGCATGGCATTCTGCAAGTCTCCCAGCTGACATCTGTAATTGGATTCACTGGAAAACAGTTCTAAGCAGCAGATCAGCATTGTAAAGCTTATATCAATGTTAGCTCAGCCTTTCTCCAGGAAGATGCTGATAATAATAGGTGTGGAATAACCAAGGGTATGGCATTTGTTTAAGTGCAGCTCTTTTTAAAGCCAATTTAATTGCACACACTACCTTCTCTACCAACTGTATTTTCTGCAGATAACTTTGAATAATAGAGGGATGCCAGTGTGGTACTATGTTAGAGGCTTCTCTCCTAGAATGTTGGTAAAATGTTTGAATTCCAGTAAAGACAAGATTAATATCTTGATTAATGACAACAACACTGATTAGTTAAGTATAATTGTTTAAACTGAACTCCATGTACTTCAAACTAATTGACCTTAAAATATTTCCATCTTTCTCAGCTTGTGATATCACTGGCAGGAAGAATTTGTATAGATATAGAACCTCTAATGAAACAGGCAAATAAAATGAGTGGAGCACAAGAAAGCACCCCAAGTAAAACAAACTCTGGTTGAGATATTTTAATCATCTTAAAGGGAGACAGGTTGTCCTAGTCACATCCTCATGAGAGACAATCAAGAGCCACTGTGACCTCAGCAACGGATCCTAGCAGGCACCCCATCAGGATAGGCAAGAAGTAATTGAGAGCAGATACCTACTCAAAAATGGATTATGGTGTGACCAGGAAGGATGGGTTTTGTTTTGTTTTTTAAGTACTTTCCCTCAAGATTAAACAGATATCAGCACTGCAGAAGGGAATCGTCTACCCTGTAGTTTCAGGGTCCCTTGTTTCTTGGTATCAAGAAGTTCATGGCTACCAGAAGAACCTTCTCTTTCTGCAGAGAGAAACAGCAGCAGAGAATTCCAAGGAGCCATTCAGTTTTCTATGAGGACTTTTAAGAGACATTTATCCAAGGTCTTGGTATCAGAAAAGCATTCTATCTCCTAAAGGACTTCTTACTGAACATGGAATTTCATGCATCCCTCTTTCCTCTAGGGCCACAAGCAGCCTCCAAGTCAAATTTCTGACACTCTGTTAACAAACATTCAAGATGATATCAAGTTTCTTTCAGTTTGCTCATATTACCCCAGATTTATTATCTCCTTATTCTCTGTGTGAAAATCATTCATTTTAGCTTTATATTTATTATATGCAAATAAATCTTTATGGGCTATGATGAGATTCACAGTTAGAGAATCAAACATGAATCAAAATGATCAAAGTACATTGGAAAGTCTCAACTGCTACCGAAATAAATTCACACACACACACACACACACACACACACACACAGTCTCTCATGCTCACCGTTGCTCGTAGTGCCTGAATAGCCTGATTTCGCTGAAATCCCATGGAGGTGATGATAGCTACGATTTCCTCTGGAGGTTGGTTATCCAATCCAGAAGCACCAAAAACAGAGGCTCCAGCAGAAGCTGCCCCTCCATAACCAGGCATGGTCAGCGGCTCAGCAAAATCTGAGAAAAATAACCACACCCAAGTCTTTTCCTTTTTTTTTTTTTTTTTTTTGTCCTGAAACAACACTAACAAGGAAAAACAGGATTCTACAAAGTTATAATAATCAAGACAGTCTGGACCAGGCCCGGTGGCTCATGCCTGTAATCCTAGCACTTTGGGAGGCCAAGGCGAGTGGATCGCCTGAGGTCAGGAATTCGTGGCCAGCCTGGCCAACATGGAAAAATCCTGTCTCTACTAAAAATACAAAAATTAGCAGGGCATGGTGGTGCATGCCTGTAATCCAGCTACTTAGGAGGCTGAGGCACAAGAATCGCTTGAACCCAGGAGGCAGAGGTTGCAGTGAGCTGAGATTGCACCACTGTACTCCAGCCTGGGCAGCAGAGCAAGGCTCTGCCTCAAAAAAAAAAAAAAAAAAAAAGACAGTCTGGTACTGGTATACAGGCAGACATACGGATCGATTAAATAGAATTGAGATTCCAGAAATAAAACCATATACCTGTGGTTAACTGATTTTCAACAAGACCATTCAGTGGGGAAAGGACATTATTTTCAACAAATGATGCTGGGACAACTGGATATCCACATACAAAAGAATAAAGTCAGACCCTCACCTCACATCATACACAAAATTAACTCAAAATGGATCATTGACCTAAATATAGGAGCTAAAACTATAATAATCTTAGAAGAAAACATAGGAGTAAGTCTTTTTGCCATTGGATTAGGCAATGGTTTCTTATTTACAACACAAAAAGCACAAGTGATAAAAGAAAAAAAGATAAATTGGACATCATCAAAATTAAAAATTTTTGTGCTTCAAACGATACCATCAAGAAAGTGAAAAAACACCAGAACGGGGGGAAAAACACAAATCATATATCTCATAGAAACTTGTATCTGGAATTTGAAAAGAACTCTTAGAACTCAATAATAAAAGGATAACTTCATTAGAAATGGGCAAAGAATTTGAATAGGCATATCTCCAAATAAGATATACAAACAGTCAATAAACATATGAAAAGATGCTCAATGTCATTAGTCATTAGGAAAATGCAAACCAAAACCACAAGATACCACTTCATACCCACTGGGATGGGTATGATAAAAAAGATAATAATAAGGGTTAGTGATGATATGGAGAAATTGGAACTCACATTCATTACTTGTGGAAATGTAAAATGGTTCAGCCACTGTGTAAAACAGTTTGGTAGTTCCTCAAAAAGTTAAATATAGAGTTACCATATGACACGGCAATTCCACTCAAGAGAAGTAAAAATAAATGTCCATCCACACAAAAACTTGTAACAAATGTTTATAGCAGCATTGTTCATAAAAGCCAAAAAATGTAAATAACCCAAATGTCCATGAACTGATAAAGATTAATAAAATATAGTATATCCATAAAATAGACTATTATTATGGTTATTATTATTTTAGATGGAGTATCACTCTGTTGCCCAGGCTGGAGGGCAGTGGCGTGATCTCAGCTCACTGCAACCTCCGTCTCCTGGGCTCAAGCAATTCTCCTGCCTCAGTCTCCCAAGTAGCTGAGACTCCAGGTGGCTGCCACCATGCCCAGACAATTTTTGCATTTTTAATAGAGACGGGGTTTCACCATGTTGGCCAGGCTGGTCTCGAACTCTTGACCTCAAATGATCCTCCTGCCTTGGCCTTCCAAAGTGCTGGGATTACAGGCGTAAGCTACCAAACCCAACCCAATAGACTATTATTTTACCATAAAAAGGAATGAAGTGCTGACACATGCTACAACATAGACGAATCTTGAAAGCATTATGCTAAGTGATAGAAACCAAACACAAACGACCTTATATTATATGACTCCGTTTATATGAAATGTCCAAAACAGGCAAATCCCTTGATCCAGAAAACAGATTCGTGGTTGCCAGGGGCTGGGGTTAGCGGGAAAATGGGGAGTGACTGCTAATATGTATGAGATTTCTTTTGGAGGGTACAAAATGTTCTAAAATTTGACAGTGGTAATGGTTACACAACTCTGAATTTACGAAAAACCATTGAAATGTACACTTTAAACAGATGAATATATGCATTATAGCTTAATAAAGTAGATAAAAGAAAAAGCTAACTAAACATCCTCCATGTCTTCATGCCCATGTTTCCATTTCAAATTTTCATCATCGCTTAGTTAGAAGTATATCCCATATCTTTCTATTGGTCTTTTTGCCACTGACTTATACACTTTAAAGGGGTGAATTATATCTCAGTAAAGCTGTTTGGGGTTTTTTTGTTGTTTTTTGTTTGTTTGTTTTTTTGAGACAGAGTCTTGCTCTGTCACTCAGGCCAGAGGGCAGTGGTGCCATCTTGGCTCACTGCAGCCTCCGCCTCCTGCGTTCAAGTGATTCTCCTGCCTCAGCCTCCTGAGTAGCTGGGACTACAGGTACGCACCACCATGCCCAGCTAATTTTTGTATCTTTAGTAGAGATGGGGTTTCACTATGTTGGCCGGGATGGTCTTCATCTCTTGACCTCGTGATCCGCCCACCTCGGCCTCCCAAAGTGCTGGGGTTACAGGCATGAGCCCCCCACACCTGGCCTAAAGCTGTTGTTTTAAAAAAAAAAAAAGAAGAAGAAAGACAAAGATTGGCTTTCTCCTCCGCTGCAGCAGATTAGGAACTATAAAGTCATTTTCTAGGGATATATCCACAGGGACCTTGGAAGGACCAGGACTCAGCATCACTGAGGGTCACATCAGACTCCAAAGCCATTCCATTTTCTCGCCGCCTACCTGGCTCTTCCATGTGAACAATGATCCAGTTGAAGGCCACCTCGGCGCCCATATTTCCAGTGAAGTACACAGCCTTGCGACATGCTTCCAGCGGGAAACCCATCTCGGCCAGCTGCATCACTGATGACTCATCGATGTCTGATGCTATAGAGCACAACAGGATATTCTAGTGTGAAAGAGGAAACTGTCGCTTCTTGTCTTAACTACTCTTCACTCTCCTATCCACATGCTACCCAAAGAAAGTGCTATTTTGTTGGGTGTAGATAATGGTTTTACTTTGTTTAGTTTTGTTTTAAGCCACACAAATATTAAAGCTACTTGGGCTAAGTTTATATCTTTGATCCACATAGGAACCAGGTTAATTACCTGGAAAATCCAAGCAATGAAAAACGATTCTCTAATTTCATATGGGGAGATTTAGTGTATTCCCAGAACTATTTCACAGCATTCTCAAGACCTCTACGGCAGCCTCTCCTATGACTGAAACTTGAACAGAAAGCTCTATCTACAGCCCTAAAAGCCTGTTCCTTAAACCTCACAGAAAGTTACTGCAGGCCTATAGATACATCTGGCAATC
Organism: Pongo abelii; assembly: GCF_028885655.2. NCBI lineage: Eukaryota > Metazoa > Chordata > Mammalia > Primates > Hominidae > Pongo > Pongo abelii. Next base: position 189,752,802 of record NC_085928.1, on the reverse strand, counting down.
ATAGGAAGCAAGCAGCTCTGGAAAATGGAGAGTGCAAATGTTAAGTATAGAAGGAAAAAGTTCGTTTTTTAATTATACAAGTTTAAAACATTAAGAGACGGCTTTACAAAGTAATTTGGGCTCAGATACAGAGGCTTTTGTTTTCTTGTGTTAATAACATATAGATATTGATAGAGATGTGTGTGTAAATCTGTGTGTATGTACGGATACATACACATATACACTGTTCTCAAATTATACCAAAAGAGGAGAAAAAACAGGAATATAAAATATATCCCTTGGGTTTTCCATGTCCTGAGGACTCTACTAAAACTTCTGTCAATTTTCTGTCAATCAGGAAAAGAAATGAGAAGAGAAATAGCTGTTCTACAAAAATTTTGTATTGAAAATGCATTTACCACGTGGGCGCAGTGGCTCATGCCTGTAATCCCAGCTCTTTGGGAGGCCAAGGCAGGTGGATCACAGGGTCAAGAGATGGAGACCATCCTGGCCAACATGGTGAAACCCCATCTCTACTAAAAATACAAAAATTAGCTGGGCGTGGTGGCGTGCACCTGTAGTCCCAGCTACCTGGGAGGCTGAGGCAGGAGAATCGCTTGAACCTGGGAGGCAGAGGTTGCAGTGGGCTGAGATCGCGCCACGGCACTCCAACCTGGTGACAGAGTGAGACTCCGTCTCAAAAAAAAAAATGCATTTACCAATGTGCTCTATTACAAGGAAGATACATAGAACATCCTATCCAGGTCAAATGTTCAGAAAACAATAATGTTGGACAACAGTGATTCCCAAATTGTGTTCTACAGGATCTTAGTATTCTAAGAGATGTAACCGTTGAATCAAAAACGGGGTTTCTGTGATCAAATAAGTTTTTAAACCTACATAGTCTATCCTCTCCTTAGAAATTCATGATGTGCATTAGCACAGTGAAGACTCAAAAGTTCTGTAATAAAGAATCCTACAGTAAAGAAACTATGAAACTCTGTAGGGCACCTTTCAACATCTCTTAAGACTTTAGTCTTAAAAGATATATAGATATAGATATAATCTCAAAGATACATGTTTATAATATTAGACCAGAAATACGTAATTCCGGCTGGGCGCGGTGGCTCACGCAGGAGGCAGAGGTTGGCTCACCCAGGAGGCAGAGGTTGCAGTGAGCCGAGATTGTTCCACTGTACTCCAGCCTGGGTGACAGAGTGAGACTCCGTCTCAAAAAAAAAAGAAATGTATAATTCCATTTTTGTGAAAAATAAAGTGAGCCAGGCACAATAAAGAATAGAAGGATATATTCCAAATGTCAACAGTGGTTATAGATGGGTGATGGAAACATGGATGATTCTTCTGCCTACTCCATAGTCTCTAAATGACTTTTTACTTTTGTAATGAGAAAATAAAGTTATTCTTTTTAAAATTTTATGGGCCGGGCGCGGTGGCTCACGTGTGTAATCCCAGCACTTTGGGAGGCCGAGGCGGGTGGATCACGAGGTCAGGAGATCAAGACCATCCTGGTTAACACAGTAAAACCCCGTCTCCACTAAAAATACAAAAAATGAGCCAGGCGTGGTGGCGGGCGCCTGTAGGCCCAGCTACTCGGGAGGCTGAGGCAGGAGAATGGCGTGAACCCGGGAGGTGGAGCTTGCAGTGAGCCAAGATGGTGCCACTGCACTCCAGCCTGGGTGATAGAGCAAGACTCCGTCTCAAAAAAAAAAAAAAAAAAAAAAAAAAAATTTAAGAAAGGTAGGATGCAAATGTCAGTTCATGAGAGAGAGTTTTATTTTCTCCTGATTGTTGGTAAGACAGCATGCTTAGATTCAGGAGGAAATAAATGGCCAAACCAGCAACACTAAAAAACGGCTGCATGCTCTCACCATTGGAGGCAGGCTCCTCTGGCACAGTGAATTCCAAATGCCCATCACTTCCCATGGAGTGAGATCCTGCAGGCCAGCTCTCCACAGCATCAGGAGCAACCAGCAAACTTCTCACATGCCAGGATAGTCTAGTGGCATGAGAAGCAAGGCAACTCCTAGCCCTAGTTCTGGTCCCAGGTCTTCAGTCTCCAAAACTTCCTAGATGTAGGAAGTTTGATCCTCTATAAAATGTCACCTGCCTTGCCCTTCCTACAATGATATGGGACCTTTCTGATAAAAGGTAGAGTTGTAGACCTGTCCCAATGAGATCTGGGACCTTGTTTTATAAAAAGTAGAGATGTAGACTGTTGAAAGAATTTATGGAACAATAAATGCTAAATGATCATGGTAAGCATTCAAAAATTTTAGCAGTGGCTATTACAATTAGATTATTCGCAGTGGGAATAGTATGTCCCAGGCTACCCATAGTCCTACCAGGTTGCATGTGAAGATCATGGCAGGCTGACCCTTGCTGACTCTAATTACTCCTCTAACAATCAGCAAAACATTGTCTCAAGAAAGGAGACATGGAGGTTTAAGCTTCATGATCAATCATTCGCAATGTGCAAGATTGAAACTCCTAAATTAATATTAGTTACTGTCTTGAAAGACTTTACAGACCAAAAGATTTAGAGTATCTAGTGTTAAATGCTTTCTCTTTCTCCTAGTTAATATCTAAATATTGTCTATCATTTATTTTTTATGTTCTTTCTAGAAAACCAAGAGTATCAACTCCCACAGGATTAGGAACTAAAAGCCTATAAAATTAACAAACAATCCAATCAAACTAATATCCTTGAGAGCATTAATTAACACTATCATGTCCTGTCAGCTGTGTGTCTTCATTATGTGTCTGACAGCAGGATAGGAAAAAGTGACTGATCACTGTGCCACCATTGCACAAAGAGGTCTACTCAGTGGCCAGAGAGGGAAGAAAGGGCATGGCTAGCCCCATTCACACATGAGGAAACTGGGGCTCAGAGAAGGTAAGTAAATTACTCCAGGTCACACAGTCATAAACGGCAGGCCAAGATTCTGACCCAGGGCTAGTTAGCTTCATGCTAATGGTCACTCTCCTGAGCCCCACGGGCCACCTGATCAGCGTGTCACTGACTAGCAGACACGGAGTTGTTCCCGCCTGGGAAAAGCTGCACACACACACGTACAGAACAATGCCTCTTTACTGAACTCTCACAGACAAATTCATCAGATTAATAACAACAGTAGGACATTGAGAAACATTTTTAAAGATACATACGGTCTATCAATTGGTTCATCAGGCGATCTGGAAATTAAAGGAGAGGACAGAAAATGAGACCAAACCATGTCAAGGAGTTTTAGAAAAAGAAAACCCATTGAACCAGGGCATTCCCAATGCCCTCCCCACTCCTGGGGACCATACACTGTTGTCAATCCCTCAACCACACACAGACCACCCCAGCCTCAGTAATAAGAGAAAGTAATAGCTTTCAGGAGTTTAGGTTAGTTAAAACATGATGCTTTGATTATTATCCTAACAAACTACTATTTCCCTATTATCTCTCTATTATTTCTTCTTTAAAAAAAAAAATTTTTTTTGGAGACACGGTCTCACTCTGTCACCCAGACCCAGAGGGTGGTACAGCAATCATAGCTCACTGCAGCCTCGACCTCCTGGGCTCAGGTGATCCTCCTGGCTTAGCCTACTGAGTAGCTGGAACTACAGGCACATGTCACCAGTCACCACGCCTGGCAAACTTTTAAATTTTTTATTTTTTGTAGAGACAGTGTCTCACTATGCTGACCAGGTTGGTTTCAAATTCCTGGGCTCAAGTGATCCTCCCACCTCAGCCTCCCAAAGTGCTGGGATTACAGGCATGCACCACTGCGCCCAGCCTCTCTCTGTATTTTTTGTTTGTTTGTTTTTTGGGTTTTTTTTTTTTTGAGACAGGGTCTCGCTCTGCCGCCAGGCTGGAATGCAGTGGCGCAATCTCGGCTCGACTCCGTGGTTCAAGCGATTCTCCTGCCTCAGCCTCCTGAGTAGCTGGGATTACAGGCACGTGCGGCCATGCCCAGTTAACTTTTGTATTTTTAGTAGAGATGAGGTTTCACCATGTTGGCCAGGATGGTCTCAATCTCCTGACTTCGTGATCTGCCCGCCTTGGCCTCCCCAAGTGCTGGGATTATAGGTGTGAGCCACCACGCCTGGCCCTCTCTGTATTTCTAAGATCTTTGTATAACTACAAACCAAAGATTCTATTATGAACATCAGAGAGAGCTGGAGCAGTACTAATAAACCATCTTGTATTATCTGATGCCCACGTCGATCCTTCTTTAACCCCTTTAATGAACCACCTGTACTACGTGACCTAGAATGTCCCTTCTCTGCTCTTTCTCTATAATTTAGCATTTGACCCAGCATTAGAGAACAACATAATACAGATGCCTATCTGAATCCTATCTTGCTCCTTCTAGACTCATCTTACCCTTCCTTTATACCTGACTATGGTCACCTTCACTGTTTAACTGATGGAAAACCTTTAGCAGAGGGTCCCAGAGTGCTCTGTCGTTATGAGTTAATCTACTCATTAGGAAGATAAACAGTAAACAGGTGAGCAAACAAAGCCAGAATGAAACTGATTTCATCAGGATAACTGAGCTAATAATTAAACCAAGATTTTTCTGACACTGTTTTTGAACTCACAAAGGCGAGACAACTATTTTTGGCATATCCTTTTCCACTAAAAAGTTATGAGGCCAGGCACGGTGGCTCACGCCTGTAATCCCAACACTTTGGGAGGCCGAGGCGGGCAGATCACAAGGTCAGGAGATCGAGACCATCCTCGCTCACAAGGTGAAACCCCATCTCTACTAATAATACAAAAAAAAAATTAAGCGGGCATGGTGGCACACGCCTGTAGTCCCAGCTACTCGGGAGGCTGAGGCAGGAGAATTGCTTGAATCCAGCAGGTGGAGGTTGCAGTGAGCTAAGATCATGCCACTGCACTCTAGCCTGGGCAACAGAGCAAGGCTCCACCTCAAAAAAAAAAAAGAGTTATGTATTCTGAACAATGACCAGTGACGGGGTCACAGAGTCAAAGAGAAACTCAAATCTCTTCCTTTCTATGAAGCAGTAACAAAGCTGGGGAGGTGAGATGCCATCACAGTTTTTAAAACCAACTCACGCTGTTCAATTTCCCCTTTAGGTTGTCCAAAGGTACTCCCAAGAATGACACAGCTTCCCTAGACTAAAAGCCTACAGAAAAAAACTGTCCATTTCAACCACACATGATGGATCTGTGCCTCTTACAATGTCTATTTTATGTTTACTGTTGCAGCCATGCCTCCCTTCTGTGTCAGTGGTGGGTTACATCATAGCAGGGCAGCTAGACCCCCAATGGGTGGTGGTGGTAGCAGCAACACAGTGGTGGAAGAAAGAGACTGTTCCTACAGAACAGGGTGGAAGGGTAGAGCATATTCTCCTGGCAGGAGATGGTACCTTTTGAGTCATCAGGAATGACTATGGGGGGGCTGATGTCTGGAAGTTCTTCCTCTCCTGGCTGTAACCCCCTGGCTCGGAGATGGTTGATATCAAGTAGGTCTGGCATATCAATAGAAACATCTGCAAAATGAGAGAGATTATATCCACTAGGCTCTCCATAATCACCTTATTATAATACCAGCACTATAACTCTACATGCATGTGTCTAGACAGAGCTAAGGGATGTTTTTCAATTCCCTAGAATATGTCGCTCGACCAGCAGGTTCATGAAGACTAATCAGATATTAGTGGAGAACCCAGGGAAAAATACAGTGGGTGGCAGGATTTCACCCCAAACAAGAGCAAACCATTTAAGCCTGAGGTCACAAATTGGCAGCCCATAGACCATGTGTGGCCCAGACACAATCTGTTTGATATTTTAAAAGTGTGGACAACAAATTCCAATGTTTAAATCAGAAGATTTAAGGTAAAATCCAGATTTCCAGCTTATTTTGAAAAGCATAAAGATGTAGCACATTCTCATGTGGTAACAACCATCTGGAGCTGATCCTCAGTTTCTACCCTAGACAATGGTGCAATGTTAGTCTGACACAGACCCCACTGCTCCTTGTTGCTCCCTGAGCATCATATTTGTGCTACTCTGAGTCTTATGGCAGTTTTTCTAGTTCATCTTTTTATTCAAAGTGGGAACACCCAAGCTAGGCCAAGATGGCTAGCTACAAGCCTCCTATACTCAGCCCAGTTCTTTCATTTGGATGATTACCCTGTCCTTGTTAGGCATTTGAGTTTGCAACCCCATTTGATGATGCAACCCCGTTCTTAGATCATGATGGGTACTGTGGATTTTCTAACTAAGATATTGAATAAATGAAGTTTTAAAGAAATTAATTGAATCTCAAGTGTATTCTTTACAGTACTTTCTTTTAACTTCTTGGCTCTCTTATTGTGTTGACTTATTCAAATACAAAATTTGTCAGACTAATACCCTGTCAAGATTTAGTGCTGCACATATTCAGATGATAATAATGAAAAATGGGTTCAAATGTTGGTACAGGATACATCTTTTGGGCTAGCAAACAACCTGAAAATACTGTCCCCCAAATCAGTTATGATACCAGGTACATAAATCCTACTTTAAAACAACAACCCAAAGAACAAAGCTTAGTTTAAAAAAGCAAATTTAAATTTCAGGGGGCAGCAAAACCAAACATAAAAACTGACCATCAAAATCAATACAACTGCTCCTTAAGAGAAAAATTCAGGTTCATTCAAGAACATTTTGAGGTTCCTTAAAATTCAGCAAGTCAATGAAATATGATTCAAATTTTGTATTCCAGTACAGAAATTCCAAGGACAAAGAAAATAAGCAAACTATTTCCAAGGCAATTCAAAGCCTTCAGAGCAAGAAAGTTTTTTCTCTCAGGTGCTTTTCAGGTCCATGGAAGAAAAGCTGAGTTGTCAGCATCCTGCCCTCTGCCTTCCCCTGCTCACAAAACTATTCTGCCAGGAAAAGGCAGGATCTCCTGCAGGATCAGTTACAGCCCAGCACAATTTCATGTGGCAAACAAGTGCTGTGTAACTGTTAGTGCTGGAGCTCTCTAGGAAATCACTCCAGCCGATTCTACATCCTTTTTACCTATCCCCTTCAGACGAGCGCTTAGTTAACCAGCATAAGATTGAGTCGGGTTTTTTCTTAAGTATTTAAAAACATAAAAACTTTAAAAGACTGGCAAATAGTCCAAGGTTCTTGCTTGAGAAACTGTACATTCTTCCACACCACTGAGGACAACCTAGTAACGCCGTTTGTATTAGATTATAATGCTGGAGAAAGGCTGTTATGTATTGTCTGGAAAATTAACCTCCAACAATGGTCAGGAACTGTAAAAATTAGCATGAAGAAAACCTCATGAAGCCAAAATCACATCCTTTTGTTTTACTGTCTAATGCAACTGGCTTTTTCTACTTTATTAAGTGAATGTCATTAGCCACACCTGCCTGCTCAGAGGCAGAAGAGAGATCCTAAGAGGCGACTGCATCTTCAACCACTGGCTGCTCAAAGTGTGGCCTGTGGGCCAGCAGCACCAACAGCATCGGCAGCACCAACAGCATCAGCAGCACCAACAGCATCAGCATCACGTGGGAGCTTGTTAGTAACACAGAATCGCAGGCCCACTCCAGACCTGCCCAATCTGCGTCTGCATTTTAACCAAGATCCCAGGTAATTCATATGCACATTAAAGTTTGGAAAGCACTGTTTATTTGACAATGTGAGGATTCTGTTTACACTCTTAGAATTTGGTCATTCCAGAAACCATAACTGGAGGGGTGGGTAAGCAGGTGGCAATTTTTATTGTCAGTTCTTATCACATACTCTGATGCAAAACAGAAAGGTGAGAATGATGGAAGAATGAAATGGAACTGTTTGTGGCAGCCAACTACATGGGCTCTTTCACATGCCATGTTGTTTAAATGGCTCATTCGATGTTTTAAGCAAAAGCATGCAAAAGATACCTACCAAATTTTTTGGGAACCCAGTCAAGACCAAAAGTGAACTTCTTTATCTGCACTACCAAGTATTCAGGGAATGAAGCAAAGCGAGATGTTCTGGGAAACACAAGGGGATATATCAATGAAACAAGGCAATAAGAATTGTGAATACAGTTCAAAAAGCATATCAACTTTGTCTGAGGCACACCTGGCCATTCCAATGGCTCAACTGAAGAGGAGGAACACGCAAACACAGACATGTAAGTGGACACACATTCGCTCTCCCCTGCTCATTTGTCCTGGCCTCTTCACAAGAAGAAAATGTTTAATGTAGAATGTTATCGTTTAAGAATGCTTTTAGGTAGGCATGGTGGCTCACGCCTGTAATCCCGGCACTTTGGGAGGCCGAAGTGGGCAGATCACCTGAGGTCAGGAGTTCAAGACCAGCCTGGCCAACATGGTGAAACCCTGTCTCTACTAAAAATACAAAAATTAGCCGGGCATAAAAATACAAAAATTAGTGGGGATTGGGGCACGCCTGTAATCCCCACTCGGGAGGCTGAGGCAGGAGAATCACTTGAACCCCAGAGGCGAAGGATGCAGTGAGCTGAGATCATGCCACTGGACTCCAGCCTGGGCAACAGAGTAAGACTCCATCTCAAAAAAAAAAGAATGCTTTTGGACCTGTTTCAAAATTGTTACTTTTACTTTGCTGTGGTGTTTTATATTTCTGAAAAGTGCTTTTCAGCCATTTGTTTTTTCTGAAATCCTTGCTAGAATTTAGTATACATAGTTTTAACTGTTTACAGCATGCATGCATGGTATACATGTATATGGGGTTTGAAAAGGCTCCCCAGGTGATCCTGAAACACCCCCACCTCCACTTCCACTTCCACACAGAATCACTGTCTTATAGCACAGAGTTGGCAGACGAAGGGCTTACTGAAACTTTGGCTGAGGTTGACTATTGGAAATGCCAGGGCCTCATTGAAATATTGCAGCACTTAATCCATGGCCACATGGATCCTAGGGGTAGACATATTATGGGATAAGTATCCAAAACATCTGAATCTGGGCCTTGAAGTTTAAAATTAATACACAGTACCAGTATCTTGAATCCTCTTCAAACTTTCAGAAAGGCTCAATTTCCTGGGCATGGATTTGGCAATTTTATACACAGACTGTTCAACCTGTACACCAAATTCATACCCTAGTTCCAGCTCATTCACTCCACATTTATCATCCTGTTTTTAACAACCATTTCTATTTGTAGTCAATGTGGGTGTGGTAGGTATATGTAAAAAAGAAAATGAGCTGTTTATAGGTATCACAGATACCTTTTAAAATAAAAAATTCTAGAATATCCTCCCCTATTCCACTTTTCAAATCTAAGTCATTGCCTTCTATTTGTAATGCATCTTCCCAGAATTTAGAAAACAAATGCATAAAACCTAAGGTATAATAATAATAATAATTAAAAAAAAAAAAAGAAAGAAAGTGAAAAGATGGCCGGGCGCGGTGGCTCATGCCTGTAATCCCAGCATCTTGGGAGGCTGAGATAGGTGGCTCACGAGATCAGGAGTTCGAGACCAGCCTGGCCAACATGGTAAAACCCCATCTCTACTAAAAATACAAAAATTAGCTGGGCGTGGTAAAAAAGAAAGTAAAAAGACAATCTTCAGAATGGGAGAAAATATTTACAAATCATATATCTGTTAAGGGACTTTATATTCAGAATATATAAAGAATTCTTACAACTCAACAATAAAAAGACAAATAGCTCAATTTAAAAATCAACAAAGTATTTGAATATTCTCCAAACAAAATATACAAATGACCAATAAACATACAAAAATAAAAAAATAAAATAAAAAAAAACAAAAACAAATGCAAATGTATTGCTGCCCCCTAGTGTCAGAGAAAAGGCACAGCACAGGGACAGAACACAGGACAAAAAACAAACGATGTGGATGTGGGTCTTGAAAATGCCACTTCATTCACTCCAAATCTGGGCAAACCACTGACACTCCCTGATCCACCTACAAAATGGACTTACTAATCATGTCTACCTGCCAGGCCGTGCAATGTTCATGGAATGAGGTGAAACCGCTTGGCACACTAGAAAGTATTGTATATACCTAAGGAATTAGCATGATTATTTTGTCATGAAAGAGGTAAAAGCTATAAAGCCTTGGATGCTGAATTGAACTGTCACTTATCAGTATTTTACCCCCAGGCAAGTTATTTAAATTCCCTGTATCTCAAATTCTCCATTACAAAGTTGGTAGAAGAATAAAGGCAATTCAGAAAACAGGAGCTTTATCATCCCAGGCAACTAATCTACTATTAGCCAGGCTCACTCTCCAGAAATTATATATTATCTCTAATTAGGTTTTTCTTCTGAGAAGCAGTAATAAACATTATTCTTATTTAAATGTCACCAAGTCCTCAACTGCACCAAAAAACAACAAACTCCGTCTGGTATTTTATATATACATATATATGTGTGTATATATATATAGATAGACAGATATAGATTTTTTTTTTTTTTTTTTGAGACACAGTTTTGCTCTTGTTACACAGGCTGGAGTGCAACAGCGTGATCTCGGGTCACTGCAACCTCTGCCTCCTGGATTCCAGTGATTCTCCTGCCTCAGCCTCCTGAGTAGCTGGGATTACAGGCACCTGCCACCATGCCCAGCTAATTTTTGTATTTTTAGTAGAGATGGGGTTTCACCATGTTGGCCAGGCTGGTCTCAGACTCCTAACCTCAGATGATCCACCCATCTCGGCCTCCCAAAGTGCTGGGATTACAGATGTGAGCCACCGCACCCAGCCATGATATTTTAATGTAAAAATGTTCTTTTTCTTACCTCCTCTTCCTACCACATTAGCTTAAAATCTGGAAAATACATAACAGTGAAATCAACCAAAAGACATTGGTAAACCAATAATTTCCAAAATATGACTCAGGATCCCTGAGACTCTTGAAGCTGCTCTGTGGTCAGTATCTAGGCGGGGTGTCAGCTGTAATACCATAATAGGGGTAGTGGAATAACTCAAGGTTGGGGCAGGGATAATTTAACACATCACTGTGTTATGGGTAGCTGCCAACCTAAAAGTACCAGAAAGTAGATTTAGATGGTGTTCACATAATATTTGCCCTATTGGGTAAAACATTCTTTATTCATCTTTGTAACCTCTGTAGGGTCTCAAGTTGAATCGCTCACATGTAGTAACTGTTCAATATATCTGTTCAAATCAATCTCAAAAGTTATGGTTTGCATTCATTTATTGCAGTTTGGGGACATCAAGTTAGTTAAATCTAGCAAAGTTATAAATTATGCTCAGCTTATTCTTTTATTTCTAAAATTAATTTCTGGAATTAAAATATTTCTTGGAAAATGGTATGTTTTTAATAAAGATCATTAGAATGTAAATCATTCAAAGAGATCTAGATAGACAGCAAATTTTCTTCAAAGAGCTGTTATGGGAATTAAATGATTTAAGACATATAAAGTGCTTATAATATGTCCCAACAACAATATTGTATTGTTGTTAACAACCTGTTAACATTATTTAAAATATATTGATTGTTCGCTAAATCACAATTAAGGCAAAAATACGATAAAGATTTTATTGAGAAAGAAATATAAACTGTACCTCTTCCTGACATTAAGACATTAACATGTCTACAGTATTGAAAACCTAACAACTAAAAAAAACCATAATCTTCCCGTCTACTTGTTGAAAATATGATCATTAATCCACCACACTCAAATTATATCATCAAAAACAAAAAAACGAAGATAAAGATAACAGAAATAACAATTCCATCCTATATTTGCCCTGTGTGAAGCACTTTACATGGCTTATCTCACTTAATCCTTACCCCAACCCTGTAAAGAAAGTACCATTATTATCCCCAGTTTACAGATAGGGAAGCCGGGCTTATGGCAGTGAGATCACTTGGCCAAGGTCACATACCAATAAGTTCTAGACTGGGCATTCAAACACTGGGCATCTACCTAGAGTCTGTGCTCTGCAACCCCACACTATGCTTTTCTCTTTATAAATGAGAATGGGTAAGTAAAAACCTCTCCCTCTCAACTCTTCATCTGTGAGCCATCTGAGGGCAGGAATTAGGTCTTGTTCAACCCATTGCCTAGAATATGCTAAGTGAGCAATAATATTTGCTGGGTGAATAAACTTTCCAAGCACTAATATTCTTCCCAGACACAGTCTGTTCATGATCATTTAAGAGAAGGGTCTTAAGGCCTGGCCCATACTGATGCAAGATCTGCCAAGATCTTTAGGACATTTTTTGCCTCTTCCTGGTCTTCAGGCTCTGGGTGTAACAAAAGAAAAACCCAAGGCCCCAAATTAACAAAACATAGACTGAATCACAGCCTACATTGCTGGAAATAAAAATAACATCTCTTAGAAATCCACTCAACTGGTTTTCTCAAAACCAATATTTGAAACATGATAAAGTATAATAAAGAAAAAGCAAGGCTCTATGAAAATGTAAGGATAAGCAAGCATGACAAGGAATATGGGGGTGCTTGATAACGGGCGTTTAGAGTTTGAACCCAATCAGACTGGAATGAATCCCATGCCTGCCACTTACTGGCCAATTACTTCTTTTATTTCTTCCTTCATAAAATGAGAAAATAATGGAACCTACCTCAGACTACTAAGAGGATGAAATATGATAACTGATGGGAAGTGCTTAACACATGACCTGGCAATAACAAATGTGCAAGAAATGATAGTTGCTTTATTACCTTTAACATCATCTTCTTCTTTCCCATAAGGACCAGTTTTCAATTAATAACAACTGGATATGCCCAGTACTAATTCTTCTCATGTATATAAAAGGCACATGCAAGAGCATGTGTGTACGCAGACAAAAAGGAAAAGGTAAAAGGTCCTTGTAAGAACTATAGGAAGCAGAAACCCCTCCTCGAGGATTCTAGATAGATATGCTAGCACTGCCTACAACTGAATATTTTGCAGCATCTGAGGAGAAATTCAGGAGAGCATCATTTCTCCATTACAGATGGAATCACTGGGCGGTGACTTTGCCCCAGGACAGAAGCTAAGGGTGGAAGGTGGACACAGGAGAAGAATCCAGGTCTCCTGACCACTAGCCCTGGGCTCAGGGAATCTGCCTCTCTGTGGAAAGCTAACGCCTCTCAGTCCCCATTTTAAAGATGGGCCATTTCCAGGTGTTGAAAAGGCTGCTTCCTGGCAGGACACTTCTAGGGAGAGGCAGGCACAGACAGTGTGTCACATCCTGCACTTCTAAGACACCAGGCCCCTTTTCTGAAGAGCAGAAAGGGGTGGCTGAGGGCCAGGCAAGTGAACAATACCCCAGTCGGCAGCTCACACCTGATGCTGGGGCTTTCAAAGCTTCCAGACCCCACAATCACCTTCCACCTCCAAAATGGAATCAGAACAAAAGCACAAAGAGAAAAGGATAAATGTTCGAGGAATCAGTGTTAAACCTACTGTCAATGATTTTAAAAAATTGCTTCCATCACTAATAGAGTGTGTAGAGATCTAACTGCCCAAAGATATCTCTGAGTTGTAATAAAGTATCTCTCACACTGAACTTGAGAACTCAACAACTGTTATCTGCAAGGACACAAACAGGCACATGCACATGTGCACACATACACAACATACACACACACAACCACCCACACCTATAACTGAGCAGTCCTAGGATAAAAACTCACCTAGTGATGGGCAACTGATACCTGAATGAACTACTATTAATCTCCCTTGGATAGGGAGCTTTTTAAAAATAATTTTAACAAATATGGCTTGTTTTTCCTTTTTGAAATAAATTGTTTTTGCTTTCCTGTTTTTAACATATGAACTCTACAATCTGAAACATAGCAGAAGCCTGAGGGAGGGGTTTCACAGAGAACAAATAATATAGGTTGAGGCCAGACATGGTGGCTTATGCCTGTAATCCCAGCACTTTGGGAGGCTGAGGAGGGCAGATCACCTGAGGTCAGGAGTTCGAGATCAGCCTGGCTAAATAGTGAAACCCCGTCTCCACTAAAAAAACAAAAATTGGCTGGGTGCGGTGGCTCACGCCTGTAATCAAGCACTTTGGGAGGCCAAGGAGGGAGGATCACCTGAGGTTGGGAGTTTGAGACCAGCCTGACCAACATGGAGAAACCTCATCTCTACTAAAAATACAAAATTAGCCGGGCATGGTGGTGCAGGCCTGTAATCCCAGCTACTCGGGAAGCTGAGGCAGGAGAATCACTTGAACCCGGGAGGCGCAGGTTGTGGCGAGCCGAGATCGCGCCACTGCACTCCAGCCTGGGCAACAAAAGCAAAACTCCGTCTCAAAAAAAAACAAACAAAAAAAAATACAAAAATTAGCCGGGCTTGGTGGCATGTGCCTGCATTCCCAGCTACTCAGGAGGCTGAAACAGGAGAATTGCTTGAACTTGGGAGGCAGAGGTTGCAGTGAGCCAAGATCATGCCACTGCACTCCAGCCTGGGTGACAGAGCGAGACTCCCTCTAAAATATATATATGATACTTATATATATTATATGTATATATATAAAATTTTATATATATACATTTTATATATAAAATTTTATATATATATATATATATATATGTATAGGTTGAACTGCTATGAGGCCATGGTAAAAACAGCCTGCACCAGCTGTTCCATCCTTTAATCCCCTTTATGTTAGCCAAAATCTCAATCTTAGCCTCAAAGAAAAATGGCCAAAGAATATCTGAACGTAGCAAAACTCCTGGAGCCAAACTTTCAGACCTCCCTTTGTTTTATGCCACTGCAAGCACTCTTTTTCCAATTAAGTGCAGTGATATGAAGTGTGTTGGCAAGGACTCGACTGCATCAAATCAACTAGGGTGGCAGATGGAGAAAAAAAAACTTTTATGTGTCTGACAACCAGCCTCATAATGTGAAAACAGGACATCTGACAAAACCCTGAACGGCTCGTTTCAACAATGCTCAGGAGACTTCCTTGTCCACTTTGAGATGTCCCGAGACTCCTAGTCTCCAAAGAGAAACATAGCCAACCAAGTTCTAGACCAAGTCTTTAATTATGGAGTTAAAATATAGTGCAATGGAGTTTAAATATGGAGGCCTGTCTTAAGCATTTTTGTAATTTCTTCATGAATAATGTCATTCTTGCCATTTGGGGGTAGAGGATTGTTTCTTGGCTGTATCCTCTTGGTGAGAGAGGGGCTGGGGGTGGGGTCAAGGTTGGGAGGAAGGGAAGGAGGAAGGGAGGAAGGGAGGGAGGGAGGAAGGAAGGAAGGAAGGAAGGCAGGCTCCTAATAGAGAATAAATCACAACCTTACATTTAAAAAAAGAAAAAAGAAAACCCTTCCTTAGCACATAATATAAATCACAGGCCTGTTTTATTGGACAGGTCTCACACAAGTGAAGTTTGACGACAATTAGGGTGTGTGAACCATAATCCCATCCATCACACATAAACAAACACACACAGACACAAATAACACCCACTCCCTCTCCCTTACCCCTGTCCCCACCTCTCAAGGCCCCTCCTCACCCCACTGCCACCACACATACACACACTTACTTCACACCCGCAGACTTTGCTTGTAGGGCACTGCTCCAGAAATCATCAACATTTTCTGGTTCAGAGAAGGCCTGAAGGCAGGCACTAAATGGTATCTTGGCACGCACCAACTCAGGAAGGGGTCTTCTGTTTGCTTCTGCTTCCCTTCTCGTTAGTTCATAAGCGATCAGTTCATCTGGGTGAAAGAGCAAATGAATGACCTTGCAATCGCTCTTACCCTATGGAAATGAAAAGCACCCTCTTTGGACAGTCTTCCCTGAAGGTTTCTGGGCTGGGCCAGGGTTGCTTATTTGTTGTCCTTTACAGAGCCAGATGTGCCTGCTGAAAGGCTGTTCTGGGGCTGTCTTTAGAGTTGCACCGACAGGTGGTATCAAGCCATTCACATCTTTTTGCATGCTCCCCTTTGCAACTGACAGAAGGGAAGTGTGAGCTTGGCCTGGCCTGGGTGGGTGAGAGGGTCAGACCATGTGTGTGATATAAATGCCCATGAATCTTGTTTGTCCAAAGGCCAATACTGGGATTATTCAAATGCCATCCTCCCAACACAAGGCCTTCGCATCAGAGTATTTTATAGCCAGAAAAGGTCCAAGAGCTCACCTCTTCCCAGTTCTTCATTGCCTTGCTGAAGAACTGAGGCCCAAAGTCAAAACCAGCCAATTATTGACAAAGCTGGACTTAAAACCCTGATCAGCACTCCCTCTACAACCCAACAGATAAGGCCAGAAAGAGATGTTACATTGTGTAAGGGGATCAATTTTTGCCAATGATCACACACACATACACAAAACTAACAAAAACATTCTTGTTAACTTTAAGCTGTTTTAAAATAAAATAACCAAAGGCAGAAAAAAACAAACAAACAAAAAAAACAGAAAAAAAAAACAAAAAGAACCACCACTAAGCGCCTGACAAGAACCAGATCCAGTGTTACACATTTTCTGATTTGGTTCCACCAGCAACTATGATTAGAGGTCATGGGTCCCACAGAGGTGTGAGGCCAAGGAGGAGGATAACTACAGGACTGCAGTTAGCCACCATCACACAACCCATGACAGTAACCAACACTGCCGAGACAACTTCCTGTGGAGGTTACCCAATACCTCAGACATCAGGGCAACCAACCTAGAAGGCCTCTGTGCTATTCCTACTCAAATGATTAAATACTAAGGGAAAAAGAGGAACCTCCCAAGCACCAGCAGATCTGGTCCTGGAAACTAGCCTGTAGTCACAATTTTTTATCGATTTGAATGGCCTTTCTGATCATTTCTTTTGTATTACTCAAAAAAAAAAAACTCATTTATCAGTTTGTAAGTACACTTATGCACATATGTGTTTTCCTAAACACATCTTAGATGTTTTAAAATTCATTCCCCTGTCCCCAATCAGTTTATGATGTACTTATATCTAGGTTGCTAACATTAGGTGTTCCCAACAGTCAAATTCCAGAGACTAAATTATAACTCTCCTTTCTGAAAAAAAAAAAAGGAGTTATCACTAATAAATGATAAACAGAGTTAGAAAAGATCATGGACCTGAGCAGACATGTGAGTCAGTAACCCTGAGGTAGACAAGAGAAATCACTGAAGCCTAGTTCTAACAAGGAAACAAACAGCAGACTCCTATTCCCCTTGTTTCTACACCAAAAGGATTTTGAAGCTGATCAAAAACTGCATGAGCATATAGAAATTGAAAATCGTTTCATCTTAAATCATCATAATCATCACTTTCCAATTAACATCATAAACTGACCCGTGACCCCCCACACACAAGAAAGAGGAAAAAGGGCCATCCAGGGAATTGCTAAACTTTTTTCTCAAAAAAAAAAAAAAAAAACAGGATACATGTGTAGAACGTGTGCAGGTCTGTTACACAGGTATACGTGTGCCATGGTGGTTTGCTGCACCTACTGACCTGTCCTCTAAGTTCCCTCCCCTTTCCCCCAACCCACCAACAGGCCTCAGTGTGTGATGTTCCCCTCCCTGTGTCCATGTGTTCTCAATGTTCAACTCGCACTTATGAGTGAGAATATGCGGTGTTTGGTTTTCTGTTCCTGTGTTAGTTTGCTGAGGATGAGGGCTTCCAGCTTCATCCATGTGCAAAGGACATGATCTCATTCCTTTTTATGGCTGCATAGTGGAATTGCTGAACTTTACAAAAATGACTGGTTCACAGGAGATGCGCAATCCAGCAGCTATTTTGTCTTTTTTGCTTCTATGATGTTAATTCAAAGAAATGCCATTTGTCTATTCTGCCTAGGAAGAACCAGCTTAGACTGATGGAAGGAGGAGGCACCAAACATGAGTGCCACATCTCTGCCTCCTTCTCTCTTCCAAAGCCCAGAGACCCTTCTAATGGGCTTTGCTTTTACAAAGAACCCTGACACAATTTTTCTCCCAGAAGAGCTGGCTGAAATACTCACGTGCCAAAGCTGGATTATTTCAAGAGATCTCTGCTTGAATGTCTAACTTTAAAAAATGCAGTCCTGATCATTCCCCTCAGACTTTATAGCACAACTTATAAATGATAGTGTTAAAGAATTTTCTACATACATCATTACCAACAATTTTCCCCAAAATTATGCTGACTCCATACTCAGTAGTTGGCCAAATTTATAGGCAGTGAAGTAGGTTCCAACCATAACGCCTCCATAAAACCTGTGATGCATTTGATTCTTCTCAAAGGAAAAGTCACATGGGAACTAACAAAGAGATGAAAAGAGATGTGCAAAGCAGACATCACCTGGGCTGGGTCTACTCCTGACACACTTCAGTGACTAAACCATTCTGTCTGATTCAAGTGTTTTCCCATATGAAGACACGCAGTACCAATTTCCCACTTTGGAATTGTTACCCTTGTTGGTTGCCGCCTCCATGGCCACAGGTAACTGCATCAGGTAATCCACTCTCTCCGTGTAGCGGACTTTCCGGGTCTGACAGCACTGAATGCGTTCTTCCACCAAAAAACGAAAAACATCGCTTGGGTTTTCTGAGCCGATGCGGTTCCTCTGAAGGATGGATTGTATCAGGTTAGTAAATGTATGAATATTGAGCCACTAAGACTTAGTAGAAAATGAACTCTAAACCTGGTGTAAACACTTGGCTTTATTAAACATGTCCTCTGGCCATGCCCATTCACCAAAGCACTTTAATAGAAAAACACTGGAATTTATCTAAAGTCCAAAAATAGGGATTGGTAAAATAAAATATAGTTCATCATGGATTACTATTTCAATATTATTAAATTAAAAACCATGGGAGAGAAATTCATGGAATGAGAAGAAAGGAGGAGGAGAAGCCAATCAAAAGAGAAAGGGAAAAAATAAAGGGCTGCCCTGGAAACATGAAAACAGGTACAATATGATTATATAAATACACTCATGTAAATTAGGTACAAATAAAACAGAAATTACGTTCTGTTAACAGATGTAATGACTTAAATGCAAAACATTTAAGTGAAAACACTGCTTACAGAAGAGCATGTAGAGAATTAACATAAGACCTGGAAAGTGACGGGAGGGGCAGATCCCAACCTGTGAACACTGGCTGTTGGCCGGGCACGGTGGCTCACGCCTGTAATCCCAGCACTTTGGGAGGCGGAGGCAGGCAGATCATCTGAGGTCAGGAGTTCAAGACCAGCCTGGCCAACATGGTGAAACCCCGTCTCTACTAAAAATACAAAAAATTAGCCAGGCATGGTGGTGGGTGCCTATAATCCCAGCTACTCGGAGGCTTTATTCTAAAAAAAATAGTTATCACTAATAAATGATAAACAGAGTTAGAAAAGATCATGGACCTGAGCAGACATGTGAGTCAGTAACCGTGAGGCAGACAAGAGAAACCACTAAAGCCTAGTTCTAACAAGGAAACAAACAACAGAAGAATCACTTGAACCTGGAAGGCAGAGGTTGCAGTGGGCCAAGATCATGCCACTGCACTCCAGCCTGGGCGACAAGAGCAAGACTCTGTCAAAAACAAACAAACAAACAAACAAAAACACTGGCTGTTTGCAGGGGGTGGCATTAAGAGGGATTTTGATGTTCTCCTTTGTGTTTTCTATATTTTCCACAAAGAACACTGCTGTAACCAGGAAAAAAAAAAAAAAGGCTTTACTCAGGAATTCTCAGTGGCTTTCCAGTGCACACCTGTAATCCCAGCACTTTGGGAGGCCGAGGCGGGCGGATCACAAGTTCAGGAGTTGGAGACCAGCCTGATCAATATGGTGAAACCCCATCTCTACTAAAAATACAAAAATTAGCCGGGCGTGGTGGCGGGCGCCTATAATCCCAGCTACTCAGGAGGCTGAGGCAGTAGAATTGCTTGAACCCAGGAGGCGGAGGTTGCAGTGAGCCAAGATTGTGCCACTGCACTCCAGCCTGGGCAACAGAGCTAGACTCCATCTCAAAAAAAAAAAAAAAAAATGTTTTTAATGGCATTCAATTCTGATGTAAGCAGACTCATCATCTTTGAGCAGTGGCAGGAGGACACCAAATACCACGCAGGGCTCTTAAGGAACTTTGTCACAAAGACCAGAAAAAAATAAATTGTGAATGGAATAACTGGCAAGCACTCCTATAACACATACAGGTTAAAAGGAGCACAGAGATCCACAAGTGTCTGGAAACTGGAGTGTGAAGAGCAGTCACATCAAGTGGGCTGAGCAGAGAGTTTCCAGGGAGCTGATTCTGAACCAACTTCAACAGGAGAGACTGAAGCAAGAAGAGAGTGGGGAAGCATTCTGATCAAGCCACAGCAGACTGCACTGAGCGGCTCGGCACCCTTCTTACAACCCCGCTGAGCATCCGTGAAGACTGACTACTCACCTCTACTAGATTCACCAGGTGCAAGAAGAATTCCTGGGCATCTTGCTGCCTGTTAGAGGAGAATTCCGGGTGGCTCTTGCTTACAAAGGCCTTAAACATGCGCGGAGAGATCCCGTTCTGCTGTGGCTAATGTATAAAAATGAAATGGACTTACGATACTTTCATGCAAATTAACAGCCCTAAGCGGCAAGCAAAGCAGAACCCACCATAAACTCCACTTTCCAGATGAGAAATCTACAGCCCAAAGAAGGTAAATAATGACAGTGGCCAATACTCGCTGGGTGTTTACTATGTGCCATGCCCTGCACTATGAACCTTATGAAGAACACAGGATGAGACTCTTCCTGTTTACTCAAAACTAGAGACAATAGGTGATACACACTTTAGAAAGTACTTACTTTCTAAAGACAGGCACTCGGCTCATTCTCACAGGACTTGTTACACAGTGACCAAATGTCACAGCCCATTTCAAAGCAAGCTTGGGAGGAGAGGTTTCCGATAGAAGTTAAAAGAGAGGCCAGGTGTGTTGGCTCATGCCTGTAATCCTAGCATTTTGGGAGGCCGAGGCAGGTGGATAACCTGAGGTCAGGAGTTCAAGACCAGCCCGGCCAACATGGCGAAACCCTGTCTCTATTAAAAATACAAAAAATTAGCTGGGCATGGTGGTGTGTGCCTGTAATCCCAGCTACTCAGGAGACTGAGGCAGGAAAATTGCTTGAACCTGGGAGGCGAAGGTTGCAGCGAGCCGAGATCGCACCATTGCACTCCAGCCTGGGTGACAAGAGCGAAACTCCATCTCAATAAATAAATAAATAAATAAATAAATAAATAAATAAATAAGAGGAGAGCTCTGCAGCATCTCCCCTTCCCTTCCATGAGGGTATAGGAGAGGACCCCTCCTGAAGAATGGAGCACTTACAAGAAAGAAAAATGGCATTGCACGGCCCAGTGAAGCACTGCAGAGCTGCTCAAGCTCACGAGCCCACCCCACACTGTTTCTGGACCAGAGCACAGGGAGTTCCAGGAGCTTGTAGAGGGCTTGCCCCTCACCTGGCTGCAGCTGCTAGAAAGGCTGCGGGGGAAGAGCAGGCAGCAGAGCAACTCTGGCAGGACGAGGATGCTGGATTTCCCGGGGGACCAGCAGGACAGCTCAGAAGGCAGCCAAATGCCCCATGCAGGACCCTGCAGAAGTGGGCGGGCTATTTGCCAGTGGAGAAGGCTCAGGACAGGAGAAGGTGAAGGCTGTAGAGGCCAGCTGGACAGAGCATCAGGGAAAGGTCCTTGTAAGGTCCCTGAGGGTGATATAACAGTTGCGGGGAGGCAGCTCTAAAGAACCACTAATGTTCCCCCACAAAAAGCCAGCCACGACAGGAGACATTTGGCAGCCCAGAGGGAGTCCACCAGCACATGGTAAGTGAAAAGACTCTGCCTACCTCTCTAATCTCCAATCCCCTTGACCCTTGACCATGGAGGGGCCAGCAGCAGGTGGAAAGAGGCAAGTAAGTGGAGCAAAGACCGCCCCCACAACCAAAAAAAAAAAAAAAATTAGATGCTGACACTAATGCTTCAGCACTGCTGTTTTCTAAAACTCTTGAGCTTGGTAGAATGAAGAAGACTAAAACTGGCTTTTTAATACTGGTAACCTACAGAAAATCACAAGGAATCTAGGGGATCTGCCCAGGATGCTCTGAAGAGGCAGGTAGGAAGATTCCACATCGCCTTTGGCAATAAAGATGTGCACCTGATAAAGCTGTTTCCCAAGTGTTTCCTCCAAGTTGAGCCCATCTACTAATGGTGATACCTACTGTCTCGTTAATACTTGTAGTAACCCTAGAAAGCGGACACTAGTCTTATCTTCACTCGGGAAGCTGAGACTGGCAGAGAAGTGCTATATAGGCCTTTCAACTCAAAGTGGTCTTAACACCCAACTGCCATGCAGCTAACAAAGCCTAACCAGAGTGACTCTAACTCCAGTTCCGGGCTGTCTGTAGCAAAAACAAGTAAGTGGGTCCTGAAGCATACTTAGGTCTCAGTCATACAAACCTCACCTTGTCATTTGAGCCAAAGAAGTAATTTATGCCCTCTCTGCAAATGCTGTAGCTGCTACCCACCCACTTTTCCATAAAACCTCCCTTTGCTTAGCTTGCAGACCATACTCCTCTCCTCTGAAGTCCAGAGCACAAACCGCCTTCTACCTTCTTTAACTTTCAGCCTGCTTCTGGTGTGTCTCTGCAGCCTTTGCGGTAGAGGCCATGTCTTACACCTCCTTGAATTCTCATGGACATCCAGGTCCATGCCTATAGTCTGGGGACCATGACACGTTTGCAGAATCACAGTCATATGCAACAGCTGATGAGAAAACTCCTTTATCTATCTCCCTGCGACAAAGAGGCAGCTCCATATATAACATCCCTCCAACACACATGTTCTATGCAGTGTTTTCTAATAAAAATCTGATGAATTTCCCTGTCTTGCCGAAAACATAATCTGGTCTGGGCATTTAGTATTTAGTGACTGCCTGCTTCATGCAGAGCACTATTGGAGATTCTGCCTTCTAGGAGCTTACAGACAACAGAGGAGATGAGAGACATACACACGCATCGATAACAAATGTTAGGGACCACCACAGAGGACCTGAAACACCACTGGTAGCTCTCAAAGAACTCCTCAAAGTGGCAGCATTGGGGCATCTAAGGACTGACAACCTGTATATAAATGACCAGCTTACACACATACATGGCTTCAGCTGTGCTTCCAGCGCTAGCCAAAGCGCAACTAATTTTACTACCTGACAATTAATTTTACTACCTGTATATACACCTCCTGAAACCTATGTAAAAGTTGTGACTTTCTTCATTCACAGTGCTGATATATATCACATAGTATCAGCTGACACGAGCATGCAATAATAATGCCCTAGCTTCATATAATGGCTAACATTTATGTACTCATTAAGCAGATATTTACTGAGAGCTATAAAATCTCAGGTGCTTGGATGAATACCTACTACGTGCCAGGCACAGTTCTTAACACTTTGCATATATATTTTTCTTAACCCACCCAACCCCATGAGGTGGTGATGATGATGATTTTCTCCACTTCACAGATGTGGAAACTGAGGCACAGAGATGTTCAGTCCAGGGTCACAAAGCTAAAAAAGTCTCTCCACCCTTCTCTCTAGTGTCCTTATGCTGTTTTTGGTATACATGTGCCAACATCTCATTTCTGAGGTCCCTGAGTCCATCCTACTAGCTGCTGAAGAGAAGACAACACATCAAGAGACTGCATAACCCTTCTTCAAGCCCACACAGCTCTAGGGCCAACACCACAAGCCAGTCCAACAGTTATTTCTCCACTTTGAAGAGTATGGAGGCACCACTTGGAATAAATCCCTCGGCATTTGTGCATTTCTGTTTAGGCATTCACATCAGCATGCATTCACTGCCTGCTGCTGATAGTGTTATTTCTTATAATCTGTGATTCAAGTTTTGTGTGGCTGCCAGTCCCCAACACAGACCACAGCAAGCAGCCGCTCTGGGAAGTTTAACAAGCCAATAAATTCTGAAGAGCTAGCTGCTGCTCTGGGCCATCATGTGACCACACAACCAGGAGGAGAAGTTTCAATAGAGACCGTGGTGGGAAACACTAGAAATTCAGCCCCATACCTGGACTGTGGCCCAGTCTCAGCCATTCCCCTCCCACACTTTTGTGACCATTTCATTTCTTCATTTTCCTTAACCAACTTTTCTTAATCCTCTATTCAACAGTCAAGCTATTGCTTGAGAGCTGTCGATCATTTAGAAGTTATTTGAAAAAGTTTCCTAACCAGATGCTACCTCCTCCTCTTCACATCATGCTGCCGACCAGTTCCTGGGGTTCACAGCTGGGTTAGAGCATCTTAGCTCAAACTCATCTACTCCAAGCTTAGTGCCTTGATCATCGCCTGGCCCCATCTGCTAACACCCATGCCCACACCTACTCTCTGCTTTCAGAGGGGACGTCTTACTAATTCCCATGGTCAACTATTAATATGCTCACTTCACACCTAGTTATTAGAAAGTCAGGCTCTGAAAGAGTTGAGCCTGAATCTCATGAAGCCTCCAGATCTAGCGACCTTATACCAAACACAGGCCAAACAATACCTCAAGGAAGCAATCTTTAGAGCAAACTTAAAGCAAATGGTCCAGCTCCTTCAACAAATCAATAGTTTGCAAAAAGAAAAGGAGAGGGACTTTAGAAAGATATCTTGGATAATGCAGGGAAAAATCAGAAGATGGACTAGGTATCCATGATACTAAGGGATGGTTGTTAATTTTGCTGCTGTGCTTTTAACACTTCAAACAGCTTTTTTTAAAGAGATGAAGTCTTGCTGTTGCCCAGGCTGGATGGCAATGGTGCAATCACAGCTCACTGCATCCTCAAACCCTTGGGCACAAGTGATCCTCCCACCTCAGCCTCCCAAGTATCTGGGACTACAGACACACGCCACTGTGCCCAGCTAATTATTTTATAATTTTTTTTTTCTAGAGACAGGGGTCTTACTGTGTGGCTCAGGTTGGTCTCAAAGTCCTGGTTTCAAGCAATCTTCCCGCCTCAGCCTCTCAAAGTGCTGGGATTACAGGTGTGAGCCACCACACCTGGCTGGACACTTTAAACTTTTAATACAATATTTATGTTAAAAGAAAAAAGAAGGTATTATAGTTACAGATGCATAACTACATGTCTATAGGTGAAAAGGAGGATGTTTAAATTTTGTTAAAATACTGAAAGGAAGGAAAAGGAGAGGAAGAGAAAAAATGAGAAAAGGAGAAAGGAAATGAAAGGGAAGAGGGAAGAGTTTAGGGAAACTAGTGGAACCAGATTTGCAGGATGATTATTGAAGCTGCACATCAAGTACATAGAGATTCATTATACTTTGCTCTCTACTTTTGTATATATATATACAAATTTAAATAATTTTTCCTTTGGAAAAAAAAAAAGGTCAGGCTCTGGACAAGGCAGTTCCCTAAAAGAAACCAAAAATCCAAAATAAGAACCGAAGGATTAAATTAAAGAAAGCATGTTTCCCATTTAGCAATGAGACAGTGACATCACCTGAGTGTCCCCTATTGGCACAACACCTCACAAGATGAGAGGCAGAGACCAAACTTGACCAAGAGTTGGCCCTGCCTTCAGGGAACACACACATTCACTTGAGAACTGGCTCTCAGACACCTGAGACAATGGCTAGTCCTGACCACTAACTTTATAACACAGAGACCCAGGAAGTCACCAAAATAGCACCCAACTAAGGAACCTGTCATATTAATAAGATACTGTACTTACTTTCTCCATCAGCAATTGCAAAACAGATCAGCTAAAATTAGAGGGAGGCCTTCAGTGTTCAGAATCTCTCCCAAATGTTTACGCAAGACTTTCTGTTTAACGGAGTGCACCACACAGACAGCTAGACACAGTCCACCATATTCCCCTGAGCCTAATGCTTTAATTAATAAGCAAGCAACAAGACTGAGGCTTTTATCACATCACAGCAATACTTGCACAGATACTTTTAAACCACAGGATAAAAGGAAGATAGACACATGTCTGCCTGTCCCTAAAACAAAAGTCTATGAGGTCTGTTGATTAAATTTTTAACCGTGAACAATAAACCTTGAACCAGTAAGTGTTTAACCCAGGCCCAAACCCCAAATCTCCTAAGCTAAGAGGACAGGGGCATTCCCAAACTATTACTGATATTTCAAAGGTGAATCAGAAAGGTTACATGTGTCTAACCTAGGAAAATAGAGGTTAAGAGAAACAAAGCTGTTATGTTCACAGCTAAAATTACATCACCTTGAAGCAGAACACTGGTTATCTCATGTTGATAAAAAGTTGAGACCAGCAATTATGTGTCGAGGATTATTTAGATGAGAAACCAACTAAATTGTCACTTAAGAAATGCAGCTTATTCAGAATACAGAGTTATTTAAAATATGTTATCTTTGGAGGAAGAAATGAGGTAGAGTGTTCAGCTTTAAAACATTTGAAAGCACTGCCTTAGAATGCATAAACATAGAGAAAATATTTTTTGAAGAAAAAAATGCCCTTTTATAGTAAGTATTATCTATTGCAAGTGCAAGTTAATCTTAAAATTCAATTCAACATATTTAAGTAAAAATGGTGGTACCACAAATAAATACTGCTGCCTTTTTATGCATGACAATGTTTATTAAGCACGCATATATAAAAAGCTAGATTTAACCTTGGTTTATAGCAGATTAATTTAATACTGGGAAGTATATATTCTAGAAATGACTCAACTTATAAGACGCCGGTGAGAAACCCTCATAACTGGGCTACCTGGTAATTCTGCAAACTTCCAACGCCCCCTTTTGTCATCCACCTGCCACCAGCCACACACTGAGGCACTGGGAGCCTGAAATAAGCCCTGGAACAACTGTTAGGGAAGCAGGATAATGCAGTGATCAAAAACACAGACTCCAGAGCCAAACTGCCTGATATAATTCCCAGTTCTGCCACTCACTGGCTTTGCAACTTTGGGCAAGGCTTATGTGCATCCGTTTCTGCATCAGTGAACATAGAGGAAGAGCCTGGCCCTTTGCAAGCACTATGTGATGCTAGTTATTAAGACCATGCATGGTGGTGGCCCTGTAAAAAGGCATTTCTGCCACATGGCTCTGACCCATCCTTCATGCTCTCTCCCCCACACCATACATTCCTCTCATCATCTATCCCCTTTTCTGTTTCAGTGAATCTTCTTTCCCTCTCTTGGGGCATTTCAGGCTCATCTGTAAGTCACAAACACCAGAGGCCTGGGACAGGACCATCCTTCCAAAGGGCTTCTGATAACTGAGAAAAGGAAAGAGTCTCACAAATTGGTTCCTTTGAAACCAAATGCCAGTGAAAATCCTGTTGCCTGAGAAACTAATTCCTTCCACTGTCAAGGAAAGTGGAGATTTTTGCTATAAATTATTTGTCTATTCAAGGAACAGCTTGAAATGGACACCCCCAGGGCCACAAGGAAAATCATGGTCAATGTGAGCTCTATTTGAATGTTAAAGAAATATTACCGATGCTGGACCAAAGACCCACTTGTCTCCCACCCAGCTGGATGGGCCTTCCCTGCCCCTGCCTAGATGCACGCTATATACTTCTCATAATCAGGATTCTTTCTTCAAGACCACTAGATCGTGGCACCTGAGGGCTGGAAAGGATTTCACAAGTCATCTAGATCAAGGGTCACAAATCCAAATACCCAGAGTCCCAGTCAGGTCATGAGTCACAAAGGGACCGGAGCCAGCTGGGGACTATGTGTCCTGTGTGAAGGGAGGGCTGCCCCTTGGCCCCAGCTGTCATCGCGGGCCTGGGACTGTCAGACGTTCTGAGTGGTTAAGAGAAGATGGAAATTTAGATTTTATGTGTGGACCAAGCAAAACACATCCCAGAGATGGCCCAAGTGCTTCCAGGTCACACACCTTGATCCAGAGCAGTGGCTCCCACCTACAAGCCTCAGACCCTGGAGATGTAAAGAGCTACTACACTACAGCCACCGAATCCAATGCAGGAAGACAGACAAGGGCTCCAAACAGATACTACTTGTAGACTGCATAGATAGTGTGCCTTGCTCATATAAGAACTACTTTTTTTTAACATAAAAGGACACTGTAATATTAACAAAACCAAATTTTATTTCCAAACAGCACTAAATTGATGATTTTTCATTTCACATTTTCTCAAATGAGGAGATCCCAAGAGCACAGTAACGGTCACGTAAGGTCCACAGATTTTATTTACATTAGAAAGGGGACTCCTGGGCTTAAAATATTCACCACCACCACCTAGATCAATTCTGCCACTTGAATGGTGAGATTGGAAGGTGGCATGACTTGCCCATAGTCACACAGCTCCTTGCAGAACCAGGAGGGAAAGCCAGGCTCCTGAGTCTGACTCCCAGCTCCTTCACCTCCACCAGAGAGCATGGACCCTGCCCCAGAAGAGCCATACAAGAAGTGACACCGCCTGGATGAGAACTCAGAACCAATATGATCATACACAATTTTGGACTGAGTTTTATCCACAATCACCTCTTCAAAGTTTCACAGAAGCACAGAAATAGAAGAAGCCTGGAAAACCCCATACTCCAGCCCTACCCTCAAGCCACCTCCTCAACTGTATCTCAGATGGGAGCCTTCCAGCCGCTGGTGGATAAGGACCTTGTTATCTTACAATGCTGGGTAACAGTGCAACTTGAGAACTTCAGTTCTTCCTATTCCCATACCACTCTGGTCTCCTGGGCTTGCCATTCAGAATGTCTGTTTCCCTCTCCACCCTCTTCACAACATACTTCTTTCTCCCCACCCCCAAGGCTGCCTCTATATGTTCTTTTCATAATCTCCCTTCTCTTGCTTGCTCCATTTCCACAACTAGCTGGCTTCCTTATGAACAAGAGGGTATTTATTCACTGTTGATTCTTGCTCTCAGTCTACAGGTATTAGCTAAGAAGGACTGCCTTAAGATAAACACTGGAGACACAGAACTGAACGAGCCTGCCCAGTAAGTCAAGACAGGATACTGGGAAGCCAGAGCAGATGGTGGGGAAGTGGGGCATGCGTTCCACTCAAGGCATCTGTGGCAACAGGAGAGGATGGTGTCAAACACAGATGTGTAAGCTGTGCACCACACAATTCCAAGGGCACCACTCAAAAAGACCAAGTTATGAGTAGTACCCTCTGGAGTTGTACAACTAGCAGCATAGGGAGGGTCCAGTGGAAATGCAGGTCTGGCCATTAAAAGATCAAGCCCATCTTTCAGTGGTTCTATTAATTAATAACGACTGGCCCACAGAGTTTCTCCTACTTGAGCCTGCTTAAGAACCACCCGGCAGCTTACCAAAACTGAGGAATGCCAAGCCCTCCCCTGAAATTCTGATTCCTCAGTCCTACGGAGGGACTAAGGAATCTATGTGTTGTTTTCTGTTTGTTTGTTTGTTTGATACGGAGTCTTACTCTGTCGCCCAGGCTGGAGTGCAGTGGCACAATTTCGGCTCACTGCAACCTCCTGGTTCAAGCAATTCTCCCACTTCAGCTTCCTGAGTAGCTGGGATTACAGGTGTGCGCCACCATGCCCAGCTAAATTTTTGTATTTTTAGTAGAGACAGGGTATCACCATGTTGGCCAGGCTGGTCTCTAACTCCCGACCTCAGGTGATCTGCCCGCCTCAGCCTCCCAAAGTGCTGGGATTATAGGCATAAGCCACCATGCCTGACTCTGTGTGTTGTTTTTTAACAACCAGACTATTGAGAAACTCCAGCCAACAAAGTTGAGGCTTAGGAGAAGGAAGTCACTGTAAGTGCCGAGACTGTGTTACTAAGGGGAAAATGTTTATATTTTTACGAGATTTAGTCCTTCGATCTCAGCTCTATTTTATAAAGAATACTGTTTCTAAAGATGGTTAATGATGGCACACATGTATAATCCATGAAGCAACTGTCTCTATAAACACAACCCTGGCTATTCCTCATCACAATTTTTAAGAGCATACAGACAGGCACCCTAGACACTGAAATGACATTACTATTCTGACAGTTTGCTAAATTTATGGCCACCATGTGCCAAATCATAGGAAATCCACATTCTAAAGCTCCTCCCTACCTACATGTCAACATGGGAAACGCTCGGACACATACCTTGTGCTCCTCCTTCATCACCTGTTCAATGAGTTCGGATTTCACCGGCGGCTTTGAATACTGGCCTGAGAGAAGGCCATGTCCTAACTTAGTCCTGGCCAGGACAGAGAAACAAAAACAGAAAGGTCATTGTTGTTTTTCCATAGCAATATTAAATTTATCTATGAATATCAATAAGTACAACTGCTGTTAGGTGGAGCATTTGACCTGGATTACACACAAATAACTTATGTATTTGATTCCGCTTCATACTGATACCAGTTTCAAATTTTCTTCAGTACTTTGTAGATAACTTTATCTTCTTATAAAAGTAACACATTCTCATTTTGGAACACTTTTTAAAAAATACATGAAGAATTGCCTTTAATTTTGCAACCCAGAGATAACCACTATGAACATTTTATTGGATGCTTGTCGTAAAAAAAAAAAAAAAAAAATACAAATCTGGCACTTACATCTGTGTGTTGAAATCTTGTGTTGGATCTAAAGGCGAGTAGTCAAATATTCTGGGAAGGTTTCCTACATACCTAGAAAATGAGAGGCAATAGTTAAAACATAGCAACTGCAAGAAGAACAGAACCAAAACAAGCCATCGAAATTCTTGCTAAGACCTTCTTGCCCCTTTGTCAAACTAAAAAATCTACCTGAAGAAACGTTTTTCCTGAGATTCTACCCCTACCAGCACTCATGACCTTCCTGAAACGTCTATGCTTCTATCAGTGGGTCTCAACCCTCGTTGTAAGTTAGATTCACCCAAAGAGTTTCTTTTACATATACCAAAGCCAGAAGCACCCCTAAGTGTTCCAATTTCATTGCATGAGCCTGAGGCCTGGGATTTGGAATTTCTTTTAAAAGTTCCCTGAGTGATCCTAACATGCAACCAGAGTTAAGAACCACCGGCTAAGCCATCATAATAATCACCACCTTGATGACAATGGTACAGAGGCCAGGTGCCGAGGCTCACACCTGTAATCCCAGCACTTTGGGAGGCCGAGGCAGGTGTATCACCTGAGGTCAGGAGTTTGAGACCAGCCTAGCTAACACGGCAAAACCCCGTCTCTACTAAAAATACAAAAAATAACCGGGCACAGTGGCACGTGCCTGGAATCCCAGCTACTCGGGAGGCTGAGGCAGGAGAATCACTTGAACCCTGGAGGTGGAGGTTGCAGTGAGCCAAGATCATGCCACCAGACTCCAGCCTGGGTGACAGAGCAAGACTCTGTCTCAAAAAAAAAAAAAAAAGACAACAGTACAGTTAGGGACAAGACTTGACTTAAACCAAAACGTTGTCAGGCTCCTCTGAATCCTCTGCTTGACTGGGCCCGTCCTTGGGCTTCCCTCTCTGTCCTTGTAGATCCAGTTTAAGTAAGCATCCTGCTAAGTCAGTTTAGTGAAAATCACCCATCCTTGCTGTCTGACCAGCCTGGCCTGCCTTCAGCAGTAATCCCATTAAGTCTGGGTAGCCAGAAACTGCTAATCCTTGATGTTTCTTCTTTGTGATTTTCCATCCCCTGGCCCCACCCAACTCCTTGTTTATAAATCCCCACTTGACCTTGTTGGAATCAGAGTTGAGTCCAATGTCTCCCCCATTGCCAGGACCTGTTGCAGTGCTCCTATACCTATGGCCATGGACCCCCTTGAATAACGTCTGCCTTATCATCTTTAACAAGTATTTGGGTAATTTTTCTCTTTAACATTAAAAATTGTTCCAATAATCTCAAAATGAATAATAATGGCAATAGCAGTGACAGCTACCGTTTTCTGGAGGGCTTCCTATATTAGCCTGTTGAGTCTTCATTGCAACCATATGAGGAAGGGATTGTTGTTATCATTATCCCCATTTGAGAGGTGAGAAACTGGGATGCAAATTCATTAGGTAGCTTCCAAAGTCCTCAAGCCACCTGTAATCCCAGTACTTTTGGAAGCCGAGGAGGGATGATTGCTTGAACCCAAGAGTTGAGACCAGCCTGGACAACAAAATGAGATCCCATCTCTACAAAAAAAAATTAAAATTAGCTGGGTGCAGTGCTACATACCTATAATTGCAGCTACTCGAGAGGCTAAGGTGGGAGGATCGCCTGAGCCCAGGAGGTCAAGGCTGCAGTGAGCCGTGATTGTACCACTGCACTCCAGCCTGGGTGACAGAGCAAGACCCTACCTCAAAAAAAAAAAGCCTACCAGAGAGGGAGTAATGAGGCCCAGAAGGGACCCAAGCAGCCTGGCACCAGGCCAAGTTCGGAACCACTCTGCTGGCTGTGTCTGTGCATCCACTGCCCCTGGAGCACTCTATAATCCCTCCTGGCAAGCTTATCCTGACAGAGCAGTGCCAACTTTAACACTGATCTCTGATCATAATGCACAATCACTCCTTTCACTTCTTAAATTCACTTCCTATTTCACACCCTCTACTTTGTGTTGTTCTTTCCCTGTTGTCTTTGACTCTCTAGCCCGAAAGCTCTAGGAAGAAGAATCCAAAAGCAGATCCCTTTCTCCAGCCCTTCATGTGCCCCACTCTGACCACTTCTCTGACCTCATCTGCCACTGTGTTCCCCCAGCCCACAACATCCCCGCCATTTGTCCCTCTTGCTGCCCCAGGGCATGACAGACTTGCTCACGTCTCAAGGTCATGCCTTCTGCTGTCTTTTTCCTGGGATGCCGTCTCACAGATCCTTGCTTGGCAGCTCCTTCTCAAGCCTGTTAACGAGTCACCTTCCGAGACCCTCAGATAAAACAAGAGGGGCCGCCCCACCCTTCCTCACTCCCTACCATCTGCTTCTGACTGACTTTCTTCTTAGCATGCATCACTATTTGCAATTTTATAATTTACCTGTGATATGGTTTGGCTGTGTCCCCACTCAAATCTCATCTTGAATTGTAGCTCCCATAATTCCCATGTGTGGTGGGAGGGACCCTGTGGGAGGTAACTGAATCATGGAGGAGGTCTTTCCATGCTGTTCTCGTGAGAGTGAATAAGTCTCACGAGATCTGATGGTTTTATAAATGAGAGTTCCCCTGCACAAGTGCACAAGCTCTTGCCTGCCACCATGCAAGACGTGACTTTGCTCCTCATTTGCCCTCTTCCATGATTGTGAGGCCTCCTCAGCCACGTGGAACTGTGGGTCAATTAAACTGCTTTCCTTTATATATTATCCAGTCTTGAGTATGTCTTTCTTAGCAGCATGAGAACGGACTAATACATCTTGTTTAGTATCTGTCTTTCCAGAGATTACATACTAGAATGTCATCTCATGAAGGCAGCAACTTTATCTAAATCACTGAATCTCCAGCACAAGAACAGCATCTGACATGTAAAAGACACTCAATAAATATTTGTTCAATGAATACATTTATGTCACACAATCACATGATTAACTTCCATAACTGAGTACCAATAACCAAACAGAAAAGGCATTTTTGCAATGAAACCCTAGCAGAGAACCATGATACACTATTACTTGACAATGACCTCTAATTGGATTCCCTAACTACTAGAAACTTCTAGGCACCTGCTGTCCACAAACTCAGAAGTTGTAGCTCAGATTATGTACCTACATGAAAATTAACAGAGCATGCTTCTTTGGGCCAGTCCCATTCAAAGGACAAACAAGACATAAACCAAACTTTAGAGCTAAACTATTTAGATGCAGGGGCTACATTGAAGAATTCCTAACAATATATAACATGATGAACTCAGGAGCTCTCTTATGATCCAGTTTTAATCACATCTCAAAACCTGACAAGACAAAAAAAAACTCACTGGAAAGATGAACACTAATGAATAGGCTTATGCTTTAAGGCAAGATAGAAGAGTAAAGAGAATAAATTTTATTTTTTCAAGACAGCGTCTCACTCCCTCGCCCAGGCTGGAGTTCAGTGGCACAATCTGGGCTCACTACAACCTCTGCCTCCCAGCTTCAAGCAATTCTCCTGCCTCAACCTCCCGGGTATCTGGTATTACAGGCACGCACCACCACGCCTGGCTAATTTTTTAGTAGAGCAGGGTTTTGCCATGTTGGCCAGGCTGGTCTCGAACTCCTGACCTCAAGTGATCTGCCCACCTCAGACTCCCAAAGTGCTGGGATTACAGGCATGAACCACCATGCCCAGCCAAGAATAAATCTTTCATGTCAGAAAAGTTCACTTTGCTGGTACCTGAGGTCAGGGAGAAAAACAGAGAAGTCCATTTTGCTATCAATGTATATCCCTTTTCTAACTGATGAAGGAAATCTTCCATTGTAACAAAATTAAATTAAAATGCAGAAGTAACGCTAGATAATTTTCATAGATGCTATACCTCCTGTTTGTAATCTAGCAATTCTTAAAAAGATGTACCCTGGTTGTCATTCCATTTGTATACCAGTTTATTCAGATTCAATCCTCAATAAAAATTATTTTGAAATGTAAACTAGGTTCAAGTGGCAGACAGGGTACCAAGGAATCAGGCCAAGTTCCCAAATTACACTATGGATGTTCATAAGCCAGTTAATCTTTCTATTTTTCTTTTTTTCTTTCCTTTCTTTAATTTTCTTCTTATTATTTATTTCTTTTTTTCTTTTTCTTGAGACAGAGTCTCACTCCGTTGCCCAGGCTGGAGTGCAGCAGAGCAATCTCGGCTCACTGCAACCTCTGCCTCCTGGGCTCAAGCAATTCTCCTGCCTCAGCCTCCCGAGTAGCTGGGATTATAGGCATGCACCACCATGCCCGGCTAATTTGTGTATTTTTAGTAGAGACAGGGTTTCACCGTGTTGGCCAGGCTGGTCTCAAACCCCTGACCTCAGGTGATCTGTCCACCTCGGCCTCCCAAAGCGCTAGGATTACAGGCGTGAGCCACTGCGCCCGGCCTTCTTATTATTTTTTTAAAGACAGGATCTCACTCTGTTGCCCAGGCTGGAGTACGGTGGCACAATCACAGCTCACTGCAACCTCAGACTCCTGGGCTCAAGCAATCCTCCCACCTCAGCCTCCCGAGTAGCTGGGACTACAGGTGTGCACCACCACGCCCGGCTATTTTTTTTTTTTTTTTAATTTTTGTAGAGATGGGATCTAACTTTGCTGCTTAGGCTGGTCTCAAACTCCTGGCTTCAAGTAATTCTCCTGCCTCAGCCTCCCAAAGTACTGGGTTTACAGGTGTGAGCCACCATGCCAGGCCCTGAGTCACTTTTTCTCCTTTCAAAATGAAGACACTGCTCCTGAATCTAACTCCACTGAGTTAGACCTGCTGGGGAAAAAGAAGTGAAAAGAACAAGTATTTCAATCCAGTGATATTTGGTCAAAGGGTGAAAAGACTGAAGACATGTATGAATAGTTCATTACTCATGTTCTAATATATCTAGTGAATGTTTAGAAAATAAAATGAGAATGTAAAATATTAGATAATATAAAATTCTAAGACTCTTGAAACAAAACTAGGGAGAGATTCAAATACTAAATTCTCAAAAACACAAAGCCTCTGTCTTCACTCCTCCTGCACATGCATCAGGATGTGTGTCCCTTCTTCATAGGCGCCTCTCTGACCACCTCCCTCCTTTCTCCTTCACGGAATGTACCACGTTTATAAGCATGCAGTTGTTACTATGGTTATTTTCTTAATGCCTGTATCTCCTGCTTACTTCATGCCTGGGGGTGAGGACCATGTCCTTCTGTTCACCACTGACCCCCACACACTCAGCACACTGCTTAGCAGAAAAGAACTCACTCTCTATTGGCTGGATGAAAAAAATGAAAAATAGACATGGAAAATGAATCATAAATTTTCAAAGCCAGAAAACAGCAAGAAGAGGTACGTCTCCAAACACCAAGAGAGGAAAGAAAAGGGTATGTGACATACTTTTGATGAACCTCCACTAAAGCCATTAGGATTTCAACTCCACATGGGTAAAACATGACCTGGACTATTCCTGGCATGTCGTCTGCCTGCCTCAGCACACATATGTCCTCTTCCACACTCAAACTAAGGTGGAAACCTACCTCTGGAACACACTAGGATGATTCTCTACACTTAGGCAGTGGCTGCCTGAGAGTGTACCAGCCACAGCTCCTGGGCTCTATAGCTCCCTGTCCTCAGTACACCCAAGGAAGAAAACAGCCACAGACATAGCTGCTGTGCCCCTTGGTGTAGGAGGAGGAAGGCAGTCTTGTACAAGCACAGTCAGGGAGCACCTAAATCAGTGCCTCCTAAATTATCTGTGGTAAAGGGTCAGTTCTTTTGTTTATTTCAACTCAAACAGATGATACCTTTTAAAAATACAATTAGGATGGTTAATGGGTAAAAAAGTAAAATTAGAATGAACAAGATCTAGTATTTGATAGCACAACAAGGTGACTATAGTCAACAATAACTTGTCGTATATTTTAAAATAACTAAAAGAGTGAAATTGGAATGTTCCTAATACAAAGAAATGACAAATGCTTGAGGTGACGAATACCCCAATTACCCCAATGTGATTATTACACGTTGCATACCTGTATCAGAATATCACATATACCCCAAAAATATATACACCTGTTATGTACCCATAATAATTAAAAATAAAAAAAGTTAAAAAATACAATTACAAGAAATTATTAGAAAAATGAAATGCCACTTGTAAGATACAACAGCAACGTCAAATTGTTACAATTTCCTAATGCTCACTCTCGATTTCCAAACTTATCTCATTGCAGGCCCACATCCAGCAGTATAAGGAGCAGCACTCGTCTATGAACCACACTTTAAGTAGCAAAAAATGAAAGCCCTAAATCCTTGAGGAAATTCCAGTCTACCACAAGACAGACACTAAGCAGACCAATCACTGGATCTCTCCTAGCGCATCTATAGGAGGGAACTGGCAGATCTGCTGTGAAGATTAATGATTAATATATTCTTGGTACACAGGGTGATGGTCAAAAAGCAGAAACCATTATTAATAACAAACCCCGTATGGTGTTTTTGAGTTTACGAAGCTCCTCTTTTTTTTTTTTTTTTTTTCAAGACAGAGTCTCGCTCTGTCACCCAGGCTGGAGTGCAGTGGCACGATCTCGACTCACTGCAACCTCTGCCTCCCGAGTTCAAGCGATCCTGCCTCAGCCTCCTGAGTAGCTGGAATTACAGCTGCCCACCACTATCCCCAGCTAATTTTTGTGTTTTTAGTAGAGACGGGTTTCACCATGTTGGTCAGGCTGGTCTCAAACTCCTGACCTCGTGATCTGCCCGCCTCGGCCTCCCAAAGTGCTAGGATTACAGGCGTTAGACACTGCGCCCAGCCATGAAGCTCTTCTTATCTCACCTGATCCTCATAATACTTGACAAGTGTTCTCACCCAGTCTCTGTAGAAGGCAGGCCAGAGAAAAGGTGGCAAAATGTCCTGAAGCAATAAAGATGGGCTTTGCAGCACACACTGAGTGGACTGGACCTAGATGGGGCAGGGCGGTGCTGCATGCCCCAGTCTGCATGAAAGGCACTTACGCTCTCTGGAATTCTGGGATGCTGAAGATGGCCTGCATGACAGAGCTGAGATAGCAGCTGTTGCCCAGGTTCTTCAGACCCGTGTAGCCAGGACCATACATTGGCTTCAGCTTCGTGCCCGACTCCTGGATCACTTCCCACTCACTGACCCTCGGCTTGATGTCATTGTCCTGGAGCCCATTCTCTGTCTGAGACAAAGTCATCGAAGAAAAACAACTTTAAATGTGATTCCCATTCAAAGGTCATGTCCCATTAATTATTTCTAATAGCACAGGATGTCTCTGCCATTTTTTCCCCAATTACACAGAGAAATAAACAATGCAAATAAAAAAGACTGAGAGACGGTGATGGTGGCACAACAAAGTGAATGTACATAATGCCAGAGAACTGCACGCTTAAAAATAGTTAAAATGGTAGCTTTTATATTATATATATTGTACCACAATTTTTAAAACACACATGAAAAAGATTTTAAAAAGAGGCCTGGTGCAGCGGTTCACACCTGTAATCCCAGCACTTTGGGAGGCCAAGGTGGGCGGATCACCTGAAGTCAGGAGTTCGAGACCCACCTGACCAACACAGTGAAACCCCATCTCTACTAAAAATACAAAAATTAGCCAGGTGTGGTGGTGCATGCCTGTAGTCCCAGCTACTCAGGAGGCTGAGGCAGGAGAACTGCTTGAACCTGGGAGGCGGAGGTTTCAGTGAGCTGAGATTGTACCACTGCACTCCAGCCTGGGCAATAAGAGCAAAACTCCATCTCAAAAAAAAAAAAAAAAAAAAGATTTTAAAGAGAGAAAGACTGAAAGGGAAAGAGATAGGAGGATGAAGAACAAATAGGAATCCAAAAAGAAGCAAGGAGACTAAATTCAAGGGAATATTCAATGCAACACAGCAAACAAAAACACCAGGCAGCTGGAGAGGATATGGATTAAAACCATGAGACTTGAGAGTTCCTTGAAAGAGGAGGGAGGTGTAAAGAAGAGCAGAGAAAACTAAACAAAAAAGTAGAAATGAGTGACAAAGAGGAGACAAAGAGAAAAGGAACATGAAGAGAGGGAGGCGGCCTGGAAGGAAAGGGCTAAAACGAAATGCACATTTAAATAGTTCCTTAAAGGGAAAAATATTATATAGTCATGACATCAATTTGAAAACATAATATTAAATGAAGCAGAGCTTCTCTATCAATGGTAATGTGTTGGTTTATTCGTTCTGCCCCCTAGGAGCTTTGCTTCCCTTCCTGAAATTAATTAAAGTGATGTTGGTCACAGATAATTTTAAAGGTCATCTCCCTACACCATCTGCGTTTCGTGAACAAAGAATGATTCACACAACTGCCCATCAAAGGAGACTAATTTTGCAAGTAAACTCCAACTAAACCAAAAGAGCACTTGATGAGGTGCCATTTTTATTACAGCATAAAAAATCTAAGCTGGCAACCAAAAGAAAACATCTACTCATTAAATGCAAGAAGTAAATGCAACAATTAAAAGCTAAAACCTATAAAATGAAGATCCACGTTAGAGGAATTATATATTAAATAAATCAAGCAGTTCCCTTGCCCCCTCCGCACCCCTACTCCATGCAAGGTGGAAACAGAAACAAAAGGAGACCTCACCCCATGCATATGAAGCATATCAATTCCAAAATGCGCTAAGTGCTTGGCCAAATGAGGATCCAAAACAGGTTCTTCTTCTTGAAAAGAATAAACATCTAGCGGATGAAGAGAAAATAAGCACTGCAATCAGTAATCAAGTCGTTGAATATCCAACACATATTTTTTTGAACTCCTACTGTACACCAGGCTTGGGCTATATCACTGAACAAAACGAAAACTTTCTAACATTCAACAAGGGGAAAGATAAATGATAAACGATAAATAATATGTAGGCATTTTTTGTAAATATATCCATATATCATTCTTTTGACATTTTGGAAAGTTTTTTTTTAAGTTTTCTAAAATAAGAAAAGCAAAGAAAAAAAAAAAGAACAATATCTAATAAGTATACAAATATAAATGCCTAACACTTGATTTTTCTAACTAAAACCACAGTGGCATAACTCTGAGCTCAGGAAGAGGGATGGGTGCAGGAGGAGGGGGTGACAGCCATCCGCCACGGCAGGGGGGACCTCCAGGGGAACAGAGAGAACACACAGGCCCTCAGGGCAGTTTGTTCCGTCTGCGACAACGAATTTCGGCCCATGAAACCCTCTGTATTCTCAAACCTACCACTCAGCACCTCTACCTCCCACCTGTCCCCCACATCCCTTCTTTCATGTCCACATCTCACAGAACCAGCGAGAGATCTGTGAAGACTGCGTGGCGCTTCTCTAACGAGTCCACCTCATAGTACACACAGAAAATGACCATATGTTTGGTATTCCAGGGATACTCAAGACTCCAGCCAGCCCTGCCCTGCCCCACTGCCCCAGGGCCTCTGGGATCCACATCCTGGCCATTTGAGAGACGCTAGTGTTGGTAAGCTCTGTGCTGAGGTGGGCTGCCTCTTTCCTCGGGATAATAATACCCCACCTGACAGCATGAGGCTTTTGACTGAGCCTGGCTCTTCAAAGTGGAGTGCATGGACTCAAAGTAGCAGCTTCACCTGGGAGCTCATTAGAAATGCAGAATCTTCTTTGGGAGGCCGAGGCAGGCGTATCACGAGATCAGGAGATACAGATGATCCTGGCTAACACGGTGACACCCCGTCTACACTAAAAACACAAAAAATTAGCTGGACGTGGTGGCGGGCGCCTGTAGTCCCAGCTACTCAGGAGGCTGAGGCAGGAGAATGGCGTGAACCCAGGAGGCGAAGCTTGCAGTGAGCCAAGATCGTGCCACTGCACTCCAGCCTGGGCGACAGAGGGAGACTCCGTCTCAAAAAAAAAAAAGAAAGAAAGGAAAAGAAAAGAAATGCAGAATCTTGAGCCCCGCCTCAGGCCGACTGAATGAGAATCTGCATTTTTAACGAGATCCTCAAGTGCACAGTGAAGTTGGAGGACTGTTTGGTTTTCCAAAGCTATCCAATCTACAGCCCTATCCACCCTCACACACAGTGCGGTGAGGAGGACAGAACAGACATTTTCAAGCCCATCTTGCAGATAAGGAAAAGAAGCTCATAAAGGCCACAGGTGGCCCAGAACCCAGGTAGTCTAACTCCTGGCCCAATCTTCTTCCCTCTACAACAGAATATTTGTGAAGGTATATCAGGACACCAGTGAAGTGCATGGCTCACATCTGTAATCCCAGCACTCCGGGAGACCAAGGCAGGAGGATCACTTGAGGCCAGGAGTTTGAGGCTACAGCAAGCTATGATAATGTCACTGTACTCTAGCCTGGGTGACAGAGCAAGACCCTGTCTCCAAAAAAACAGAAAAAAAAAAAAAAAAAAAAGAATGTTTCTAAAGAAGGAAAAAAAGAAAAA
Organism: Pongo abelii; assembly: GCF_028885655.2. Lineage (NCBI taxonomy): Eukaryota > Metazoa > Chordata > Mammalia > Primates > Hominidae > Pongo > Pongo abelii. The sequence continues at coordinate 189,711,939 of NC_085928.1, read as the reverse complement.
AATGTATATATCAGAACAGGATACCAATAGACTTGGTGAAGAACCAACCTAGGCCCTTAAAAGGAATGAAGACTCAAACCCCACAATTTCTTTGCTCTTATATTTGAAAAACAAAATCTATAACAAGGACAATGAATATGAAGATATCACTCTTACGGACAGTATAAGACAGACTGTCCAAGGAGTTCCCTACTCCTTGGAACATCACCAGGGGGAAAAAAAGTAATGCATAGAAGCTATGTGACCTTCTGTCCCATACCCAGATATATGGAGACTCGCTGCTCCCCAAAGAAATTCAGTCTATTATTAATAAGTTAAACATTGTTTAGTTGTCTTTTCTATTCCTCTTCCCGCAGAGGCCCATTATAACTGCAGATAGCAACCCTCATTTATATTTTTTAAATATAATTCAGCGTTCTCAAAAGCAAAACAAAAGACAAAATCTCAGCCCAATTAAGAAGAAACATTTCCAAAAGTTTAAATATTAATAAAATAAGCAAAAACCTTTGAACTAATAAATTGAAATAAATACATCAACAGTATTTTTAATCTATGACAAGGGATCAAAAAATTCCACTCAAATACTAGCTGGAAGGTGAAAATGGCACTCCCTAGGTACTTTAGTTGTTATTAATTAGGGAGATAGTTTGAAGACTTAAGACTTTAAGCATCTAATGATCAGGGCTGTATTAGAAAATAATAAAACTGCAAGAATTAAACCACTGGCATTGGCCTAGGATTTTGAAATAAGTGAAAACCACACAGCCCTCCACAGTTCATAACCCATTAGGTGCTTGCCACATTGAGAAAAATCATATTTCATACCTCCAGCCATTAACTGCTCCAAAAATACGACATGATTTGATCAAACGCTATAGTTATTTCTCATCCCCAAGACAAAAACAGTTTAGTGAGTATCATACAAGAAACCTGAAAATGAACTGTGATCTTCAAACTTGGCAATCATGAAGAATTTATAAATATGTAGTCAGAGAAAAAAAGTTTTCAGTGGCCTCAGTGGCTGAAAATGCTGTCTTGTATGTTTTTCACTGGGAAACTCATTTTATTCCCAACTTCAGCTTAGCAAAGTCAGGTCTTAGTGCAGAAACTATGGTAGTAAATAGGCAACTTCTGACAAGTATTATCCATCACGCTTCCCAGCTTGGCCTAAAACTTGAAGCCAAGAACCACGGTTAGGGAGTTCACAGAGGGATCCTCCCAGGAATAGCCCAAGCAGTGTTTCATGAGTAGCTGCATTCATTTTAGAAGCAAACCAGTCATCCCTTCATTTCAAGTTAAATGACAAACTAAACCACAAAGAACATGAGGCAGCAATCGCAGAAGAAAAAGATTAAAAAAAAAATTTTAGAACAAGAATATCCCATTTGTGACAAGCATACTAGAAAATAGTATGTGCAGTTAAGCTCAAAGATTAATTAAGGAAAAGCTTAGAGAGCAGAGACAGAGATAGAGACGAACCAGAAGCAAGATGGAGAATCTGTAAGAACCCAGATCAAAATGGTAATAATAATTTGTAATCTCTGAATTGGAAGCTTTCTTTTTTTCTCCTCTGTTTTTTCTAAATTTATTATATTTTGATGGAAAAAATGTATTCTAAGTAATTCCCAGAGATTAAAATGATGCTATTGGATGGTATGCTATTAGGACTATGCTGTTAGGACTAGCATGCCTGGCGTGGGTCATCCTTGTTCAACCACCAAGATTAACTCACTCATTCATCGTAGTCAGCAAATATTAACTAAATACCAAACACATATATACCCTGAGGATATAATGTTAAATAAGATACGCAGAGTCCCTGCCCTCATAAGTTTAAAGTTTAATATTTCAAATAGTCTTAGAAGAAATGCTGGTTTGGTGTGAAGGGTCTCATGGTTTAGTCATGTGACTTTTATGCCCTCATCCTAGGCCCCCGAAAATGGCAGAAGTCCAAATTCTCCCTCCAGATTCCCCTACAGGAAAGTAGAAGGGAGAGAGAGGTAAGGATGTACCTCAACAAGTCCTTGTGTTAAAACTACGGAAGGCCGGGCACGGTGGCTCACACCTGTAATCCTAGCACTTTGGGAGGCCAAGGCAGGCGGATCACCTGAGGTCGGGAGTTCGAGACCAGCCTGACCAACATGAAGAAACCCCATCTTTACTAAAAATACAGAATTAGCCTGGCGTGGTGGAACATGCCTACAATCCCAGCTACTTGGGAGGCTGAGGCAGGAAAATCACTTGAACCTGGGAGGCGGAGGTTGCTGTGAACCAAGATTGCACCACTGCACTCCAGCCTGGGCAACAAAAGTGAAACTCCGTCTCAAAACAAAACAGAACAAAAACTAGGAAAGCCAGCTGTGGTGCCCTTCTCTCACAAGGGGAGAGAAAAAGCAAAGCTCCTGGTCAAACACCAAGTAATAAATCAGAGAGGAGAAAATGAAGAGAGATCCTCCTCAGAGTTAGTGCAGATCTGTCCACCCAAACTGCATCTCTCCACCAGGAGTTCACATTTGTGTGCCTCTAAGCCATCTGCAACAGACAGGAAAAGAAGAAAAACAAGACAACTCCAGCAGCTACACTAGAAAAATAAACACAAGGCCGGGTGCAGCGGCTCACGCATGTAATCCCAGCACTTTGGGAGGCAGAGGCAGGCGGATCACAAGGTCAGAAGTTCGAGACCAGCCTGGCCAACATGGTGAAACCCCGTCTCTACTAAAAATACAAAAATTAGCCGGGCGTGGTGGCACGTGCCTGTAATCCCAGCTACTTGGGAGGCTGAGGCAGGAGAATTGCTTGAACCCAGGAGGCGGAGGTTGCAGTGAGCTGATATCACGCCACTGCACTCCAGCCTGGGCTATAGGGTGAGACTCCATCTCAAAAAAAAAAAAAGAAAGAAAAATAAACACAAAATAAATTAGGCCATCATGTAGGATCTCTTTACACAGAGAATAGGTTATAATCCTAGGACTTTTAGAGGCCAAGGCAGGAGGATAGCTTGAGCCCAGGAGTTCGAGACCAGCCTGGGCAACATAGTGAGATTCTGTCTCAATTAAAAAAAATAGAGAGAGAGAACAGGGCCAGGCAAGCCCACATCTATAATCCCAGCGCTTTGGGAGGCTAAGGCAGGAGGATCACTTGAGCCCAGGAGTTCAAGGCCAGCCTGGGCAACATAGTAAGACTCCATTTCTACAAAAAAATGAAAAAAAATTAGCCGAGTATGGAGTGTGGTGGCAAGCACCTGTGCTCCCAGTCCTTGGGAGGCTGAGCTAGGAGGCTCACTTGAGCCCAGGAAGTTGAGGCTGCAGTAAGCCATGATTGCACCACTGCTCTCCAGCCTGGGCAACAGAGTAAGACCCTGCCTCCAAAAAAAAAAAAAGAAAGAAAAAAAGAAAGAGAGAGCCGCCAGGACAGACAAAACCTAGACTGTAGTCAGGAAAGGAAAACAGGTAAGAGTAAAAAAGATGTCAATAAAATAGAAAAAAGGTAAATCAGAGGAGCCAATATTCTCTGCCTTTCTTTAAGTTTTTGAGACAGGGTCTCACTATGCTGCCCAGGCTGGTCTCAAACTCCTGGGCCCAAGCAATCCTCAAACACAGCCTCCCAAATAGAAGCAGATTTTGTTGGTGTGTCTTCCTCCATTTGTTTGCTCCATAATATTTCCTGAGCACCTACTATGTGTGAGGGACACTACTAGATGCTAGAGATATAACAGTGCCCAAGAAATGTGGCCTTAGGCCCTGCCATCCTGGGTGACCACCATTAAATAAACTGTTAACAGGGTCTTGTGAAAAGTACCACGGCAGAGCAGCAGGAAGTACCACAGAGGCACATAGGAGGGGCCGAGGCCAGGCCAAAACTAAAATGAAGTAGTCCTTGCCCTGATTCCAAACCCTGGGGCTGGGAGAAACTCAAGGGAGCTTATGCCCAGGTCGGGGGTAAAGATGACCAAAGAAGAAAGATCAGCTTGAGATGCTACGGAGCTGGTACAGCCAATAGAAGAGGCAATTTCACAGCTGCCTTGGGCATCTCTGGAAGACTCTCCTACAATCACCCAAGACACTAAAGCATCTTCTTGGGTAAACTAGTTTCCATGATGGAAGAAAAACACGCCCTATCCCGTCTCCGTCCTGCCCTACTCCCTTTCTACCAAGAACCTCATCCCTGCCTCGCTGAAACAATGTGTCCTCCCACAGAGGAAAGCTTTTTGTTTGTTTGTGTAGTGATCTGCTTCTTGGTTTGTTTGTTGCTGTACCCATGGGGACCCAGAGTAGAATTTCATGTGGGGCCCCTTCTTGCTACGCATGCTACCGCTCTGGCCTGGACTGAGGGACCAGGGCTTCTTTGAAAAACGAAATCTAAGTCGAGACCTCAAGGATGAGTAGCAGCGTCTCATTGGACAAATATGTCCTTATTGGGGGAAAGGAAATCAGGATGATCAGATCACACTACCATTAAATATTTGAGTCCACAACCTTCTTGGATTCCACGTTCACTAAGCAATCTTCTAAATATAATTCAGCTTCCCACGGGGAAGGAATGTACTGGTCAAGCGGACATAAACATCCTAGTTACTGGCAGTTGAGGCTCTCATTATGAACTAAAAAACAAATGCCCTGACTTTGAGACTTCGTCTCTTGTGAGTTGAACTGGCCTGAGTGAGCCCAGCGAGTGTGGAAGAGCAGACCCTCAGCAGTGGAAACTTCACAGAGAGATGGCTACCCCCAGACAGAGGGCACCCTACCCCTGGGCCTCAATGTCCACAAGGCTCATCATTAGAAATTTAAGGAAACTTTATGCATGTTTTTATTAATTTATGTGGCTTTTAAATAAACAATAAGTTACAGCTAGCAATCTATTAAACAGATTTAAAGGAAACCAAAATAGAATGTATGCATCCCATAAACTAATATGAAATTACAATTAGACAGAAAATAATTACTTTTATTAAAACCAGCTCTGCACAATATTCGCAGGAATCAAAGCCTGATCTTTTTCAAAAAGTTAACATTATTTTAGCTAAATGAATTCACAACCCTTATCACAGTGTACACGATCTGCAATGCTGTTGCCAATTGTTTTATACTTTCTATGATTGAAATAGATGTATTCAAATACTGTCAATTATATGACAAGAAAAACCTTAAAAGTTATTTCTTCCTCACAAAAACAGCAACAACTATGGAAGATAATGGGTTAATATTCTTAATAATCAAAGAGTTCTTAAAAAACAATTTTTAAAAACCTAAACCTACGAAAAAATTGGCCTAAGAAATTCACAAAAAAGGACTACAAATGGCCAAGAATACTAAGAAAAATATTCAGCCTCATCAGAAATGCAAATTAAAACAAGATACCAGATTAGCAAAGGTTTCTTTTTAAGTCTTAATAAAAAAAGTTGTCAAGGATCTGTTGAAATGGGCACTGTCATACACTGCTGATGGGAATGTAACTTATTACAACTGTTTAAAAGAGAATCTTGGTAACTGAAAATTTTAAAGATTTAACTCTTTTTGTCATAGAAATTTACTCTAAACAAATAACTAGACAAATACCCAAAGATTTGCATATATACAAGGATGTTCATCAGAATAGAAAAAAAATTGTAACCACTTACAGAATAGTGAAATGATTTATGAAACCATCATAAAATACGGAAGAATATTTAATAACATAGAAAAACATAATGTTAAATAGAGAAAAATAAGGAATAAAACTTTATACAGTATGATCAAATTTTTGTAAAAATGTGAGGTGGGCGTGCATGTGTACGTGTGTGTGTGTATGAATTGATTAACCCTTTAAAAAAAAGAAAAGACTGAAATGAAATACCTAAATTATTAACAGTGAGTAGTCTAAAGGGTGGTATTACTAGTATTTTGTATTGATTTATCTAAACTTTTATCTGTTTTCTACATATGTTACACTGAATATCTGTTTGTCGCAAAATCAAGAGGAACATATAAAACTTTCTTAAAACTGAAAGAAAAGAAACTAGAGTTACTCTATCTAGCAATTTTAAAATAAGTTTCCCATTAGAAAAGAAAGCTTCTAGAAAACTAAAGACACACAAAGAATAGAATTAATTCTTGGCCTTTATTATTAGCATACATTTAAATAGAATCTAATTACAACCACTCACTGAATAACAACATTTTGGTCAACAATGGACTGCATATATGGCAGTGGTCCCATAAGGTTATAATGGAGATGAAAAATTCCTGTCACCTAGTGATATCATAACCAACATGTTGTAGCATTACAGCATTATTCACATCACTCCCATGCTTACAGTGATGCTGGTGTAAACAAACCTATTGCGCTGCCAGTCACATATAAGTATAGCACATATGGTTTTAGGTACAGTACACAATACTTGATAATAATAATAAATGACTATGTTACCATATTATGTGTTTACTATACTACACTATATTATGTGTTTATTGCTATTTTACAGTATTCCTTCTACTTATATATGAAAAAAAGTTAACTGCACAACAGCCTTGGGCAGGTCCTTCAGAAGGCGTTCCAGAAGAAGGCATTGTTATCATAGGAGATGACAGATCCATGCATGTTATTGTCCCAGAAGACTTTCCAGTGGGACAAGCTGTGGAGGTGGAAGACAGTGATACTAATGATCCTGACCCTGTGTAGGCCTAGGCTAATGTGTGTGTTTGTGTCTTAGTTTTTAATAAAAATGTTTAAAAAGCAAGATAAAAATGGAAAAAAGCTTATAAAATAAAGATATTTTTTAAAAAAATTTTGGCTGGGCATGGTGGCTCACGCCTGTAATCCCAACACTTTGAGAGGCCAAGGTGGGTGGATCACCTGAGGTCAGGAGTTCGAGGCCAATCTGACCAACATGGTGAAACCCCGTCTCTACTAAAAATACAAAAATTAGCTGGGCGTGGTGGGGGCGCCTGTAATCCCAGCTACTCAGGAGGCTAAGGCAGGAGAACCACTTGAATCTGGGAGGTGGAGGTTGCAGTGAGCTGAGATCACGCCATCGCACTCCAGCTTGGGTGACAGAGTGAGACTCTGTCTCAAAAAACAAAACAAAACAAAAAAATTTGTACAGCTGTATAATGTATTTGTGTTTTAAGCTAAGTGTTACTACAAAAATGTCCAAAAGCTAAAAAAATTAAGTTCATAAAGTAAAAACATTACAGTAAGAGGTTAATTTATTATTGAAAAGGACAATGTTTTCATAAATTTAGTGTAGCCAAGTGTATGGTGTTTATAGTCTGCAATAGTGAACACTAAAGTCCGAGGCCTTCACACTCACTCCCCACTCACTCACTGGCTCACCCAGAGCAACCTCCAGCCCTGCATGTTCCATTCATGGTAAGTGCCCTATACGGGTGACCATTTTCTATCTTTTATACCATATTGTTGCTGTATCTTTTCTATGTTTAGATATGTCCAGATACACAAATACTTACCATTGTGTTACTACAGCAGTCAGTACAGTACTGTGCTGTATAGGTTTGAAGCTGAGGAGCAACAGGTTACATCATATAGCTTGGTTGTGAAGGAGGGCTGTGCCATCTAAGTTTGTCCAAGTATACTCTGCGATGTTCACACAACAAAGAAATCACCTATTGATGCATTCTCAGAACATATCACCATCCTTAAGTGACACAGGACTGTATTTAAATGCTTATATACCAGTTGGTTCAATTAACAAAAGTATTTGTGCCTGAGACATGTAAGATTTTGTATAGAACCCAAAGATGAGTAAGACATAGACTTGCATTCATACTAAAAAGTTAGAAGAACTAAGCTGCATATACGAACAGCTATAGTGTTGAACAGGCTGTTCTGAGAACTGAATTTCTAATAACCGGTCCTATAAAGGCAACTATACAAGACAGCATAGAAAGTTGGAAAATCTGAATTATTCTTCCCTTGCAACTTTATCCAACAGAATTCCTACATTGCAAATCTTTCTTTCTACAATCCCCTAAAAGGACAAGGAGAAGGGCTTAGAGAAAAGTCATTCAACACCCACTCATTGAATAACAATCACCTGTAAACACCGCACTGTAACCCTGAATCCAAACACATGTCTTGAATTTCCTCTTTCAATCCCAGAAGATTTAGGATAAGACCTGGGCTGTGTGTATCTTTATTCACTTTGGGGGAAAATCTTTGGTACCAATAGCTAGGATTTCTCAGCTACTTGTCTTTAATGAGTTAAAATAATTCCACAAAACTTGAAAGCAGGAAAATTCTCTAAAATGTGAAACCAAAGAATCCTGACAAGACCTAACTGCCAGTCCTCAATTATGTATCAAATGAAAAGCTACACCGGTTCAATGAAAAAACAATGATTGGTGAGAAGTGTCCCCTTATTTAATGAAAAGACCTTGGGCAATTAACTCTGAGGCAGGCTAATTCCATCATCGAAAAATAACAGAGAAAAAAGAGAAAAGAGAGAAGACATTTTTTATATTTCTCCTAAAAACATCTTACCTTACAGCAAAGAAGAAACAGAGACTAAATAAAGCCTGGGAAAATGGAGAAGACCAGCTGGGTATCAGTCCAGATCTGTGTTTAACAAATGTTTCCAATGATGATTAGATGATGGGTTCTCATAGCCACTGCTCAATATTTAAGTTTCTCATTACTGATCCTGATATTATTGTCTTTTTCCCTCGCAAAGTGGCAGAAGGTATTAACTGTACAAACATGGCCAAAAGCTAATGTCTCAAAGCACACCATGTGAGGACAAAAAGAAACAGAACCAACTCTGAAGCCGACAGTGCAAGAAGGAAACAATTCTAATCCCCCGGAGAATGTGAACACCATCACTGCCAGGTGATTTCAGGGACTCTTTTAACACACAGTATCCTTTAAAACTCATATTCTCCATAATTAATCCATTTGTTCCTAAAATGATACTTAATCCCTGTCATAGATTCCACGGCTTCCTCCTGCTGTTCTAACAGTAGACTTGATTATGCACACTCACTTCACAAATCCTGTTTCCTGCTCTGTCCTCCTTAGGCAAGAGACACACAGAAGGATAATAACAACAGCAGCAACTTGTATTAGAACCTTACAGCGTGCACTGAGCTAAATGCTTTATGCACACTAACAAACATAGGAAAGAGGTACCATCATCGTTATCCTCAGGATGAGGATTCTAAAGCTTAGGGGGATTGGAAAACTTGCCCAAGACCTCAAAACTAATAAGAGGCAGAATTAGGATTCAAACCTGGGCTGTCTGTATCCAGAGCCTACACCTTCCAACGCCTGGATTCAGGGATTGGTTAAATCTAAGAGGAAGCCACTGCATGTTCCCAAAGTCGGTAAAGGCGCACTCACCTGCCCCATCAGGAGTGATGGTTCCCAGTTTCACGGCTAGCGGGTAGCCCATGTCTCTGTAATGCTCCAGCGCATGCCCGTTGCCCCCAGAGCTGTCAAAGAACCACTTTCCACACAGGACAGAGCCGTCAGTCAGATTCAACCAGAGGTTTTCTCGCAGGTCGCATCTGGCACACTTCCAACCACTGGAAAGCCATTGGAGAGTAGTCAGAACAGCGAAAGCATAATTTTAAAAATTAACATCTAAGAAAACAGAGGGTTTCAAGTACAAAGGTCACAACAAAGGCTCAGTGAAGTAACAGAGACTGACGCTTCCCCATTTTCTCCCCTCAAGACATTGTTGGCCGGGCACGGTCATTCACACCTGTAACCCCAGCACTTTGGGAGGCCGAGGCGGGTAGATCACCTGAGGTCAGGAGTTCGAGACTAGCCTGGCCAACATGGCGAAACCCCGTCTCTATTAAAAATACAATAATTAGCCAGGTGTGGTGGTGGGCACCTGTAATTCCAGCTACTCGGGAGGCTATGGCAGGGAGACTGCTTGAACCCAAGAGGTGGAGGTTGCAGTGGGCCAAGATTGCGCCGCTGCACTCCAGCCTGGGTAACAGAGCAAGACTCTGTCTCAAAAAAAAAAAAAAAAAAATTACTGTTCCTCTCCCAGGGTAGCAGGATCACTCAGCACCCTGCCTGCCTCCCAGATGTGGACAAGCCCCTCCCAGCATCTCCAAGTGGCAATTTTACTTTTGAAAACTGACACAAAACTTAGGGCTAGGAGAGAAGCTCATTTCCTTAAAACTCCTCCATGAAGGACAATGGAGTTTCAACAAGTTTATTAAGGATCCTGTGTGTATAAATGACTAAAGTTCTAAAGCATTAATCACATACAGTAAAGCTAGTTTATACAAATCCGACTACACTGCAAATCTAAATTAATTAGAAAGGAGACCAACTTGACTAAATGCTAAACGTCAACTATATGCCAAGTACCTTACAGAAGTCTCATTTAATTCTAATAAACACCTTTCAGCATCAGTATTACCAACTCTATTTTTACAACGGAGAAACAGAGGTCCAGAAGTAACTCTCGTTTCCAAAGACCACACAGAAGGTGAATGCCATGCAACTGTCAGGATTCAACCAAATCAGACATATTCCTAATCCATCTGCCTATCCACCAACACCTGCCTCTGTAAACACACCATCACCTAATAAGAGGAGATATGAATACAGCCCAAAGAGTATTCCAGCCAAAATGTGACAACCAAAGACTTGTAAGTTGGACTGCCCTAAAACAAGACTCTGAGACAAAAAAGTGAAGGTAAATTGCTTGTCTGGGAGGTGATCCCAGGGAAGTGGGGAAGAGAGAAAAGAAAGGGTAGGAAGCTGGTACGGGATATGTCAGTGAGCAAATGTACACTGTGGGCGACTGGGACTCAGGCCACGTGGGGAATTGCAAGAGACAGATATCCCACCTGCAGGGGCAGAAAACTGGGGTATTAATCCACCCATGCCACAGTCGATGGTTTAGGGCTGCTCCAGGAGGAGGGAGGGAGCTTCACTCTGGTGTTTCTGACTGCCCCGTGCACCGGCATAACTGGCTTCAGCAAGCAGAAAAAGCTCTCAAGCAAAGCGTTGCAAGTGCTTGCAACTGGCAGCTTCAGGGCAAGGAAGGGCTTAGGGGTATGGACTGGGCACATTCAGCATCTACTACAAAGCTACAGACAATTTTAGAGAAGTTTTATATTTACTTTTAATAAAAGGCATCTGGTAAGAAAAAATATAACTGCCAATTCAAAAAAGAGGTAGAAAACAAATAATCCTTTGGTCAGTTTTAGGGAGTAAAGTTCCATTCTGCTATTTGACTCTCACCTTGGAGGAATCCTGACTCCATTGTCCAGCTGGGTGAGGTTGTTGGCATATTTAGATACTGGCAATTCATTTTCCCACGTGTCTGGGTCCTGCTTTCTGTATGGAGATTTTGAGCTGAGAACTGCATCACAAGCAATTGTTACCTATAAGACAAACCCAGATGTAATATATAAAAACAGTTTGAGAAAATAACAATTTGCTAGTGAATAGCAAATTCACTAGAACATGAATTTAAAAACTGAAGAAATGCAAACAGCGTAATTGTCACAAGAGAGAGATCCTGTTTTCCTGCACTTTCTCTGGATAGAGCTAGGTTTTGTCCCTGGCCTAGTGTTTGTAGTATTGACAATGTCACAGATAGCAAGAAACTAAATTCATTTTCTAAGCCCAAGCTTAGAGGTCAGATTTAACAATTCCTACCACTTAGCAAGCAGGGTGAAAAGTAGGAGGTGAACAATTTGCAAGGGTGAAATTAGATACAGGAATGCCCAGGATTTACCCAAGTGGTGTGTTTTCCTCATAACAAATGGACACTCAGATATCCAATATCCTCAACTCATCACACAATGGCACGTGGTCAAGGGCACTTGAATGGAATGTAAGCAGCATGGCTCCATTTCTTAATCTGGTGCAAATGTGACCCTGGACAGGGACACGCCTGGGTGTCTCTGTGCCAGATTAGTCCACATCATGAGCAAATCTGTGATGTCCTGCTCGGCACCAACTGACCACAGGGGAGGAGGAAAACAGACTCTCTGCCCTCTCCCTACCCAATTGATTCTGGCCATATGCCTATTACCCAATGTGCTACTGGCTTAATGCTATAAGCTATTTCTAGCTGTCTTTTCAAAACTTATATTGTGGTTGCAAAGTAAACTGGTACAGCCGCTTTGGAAAACAGTTCAGTAGTTCATCAAATGGTTAAACAGAGTTATCGCATGACCCAGCCATTCTACCATAGGTATATACCCAAGAGAAATGAAAATATGTGTCCACACAAAAACCTGTACACAACTGTTCACAATAGCATTATTTAGAATAATCAAAAAAATGGGGCCGGGCACGGTGGCTCACACCTGTAATCCCAGCACTTTGGGAGGCCGAGACCAGCAGATCACTTGAGGTCAGGAGTTCGAGACCAGCCTGGCTAACATGGTGAAACCCTATCTCTGCTAAAAATACAAAAATTAGCCAGGTGTGGTGGCATGCGCCTGTAGTCCCAGCTACTCGGGAGACTGAGGCAGGAGGCTCGCTTGAGCCTGGGAGGCAGAGGCTGTAGTGAGCTAAGAACACACCATTGCACTCCATCCTGGGCAACAGGAGAGAAACCCTGTCTCAAAAAAAATTTTTTTAATAAAAAATAAAAATAATGGAAACAACCCAAATGCTTATGGACATAACAAATAGAATGTAAAACAAAATGTCGTATGTACATACAATGGAATGTTATTTGCCAATAAAACGGAATGAAATATTGATACATGCTACAATATAGATAAACTTTGAAAATATATTCTAAGTGAAAAAGTCAGTCACAAATAGCATATTACATGATTCCATTTATATGAAAGGTCCAGAGTAGATAAATCTATAGAGCTAGAAAGTAGATTCGTGAGTGCCACAGGCTGAGCATGGAGGAAGGGCTGGAGGACGATGGCTAAGGGGTATGGGTTTTTTAGTGGGGCAAGAGAAATCTTCTAAAATTAGATAGTGGTGATGGATGCCCAACTCTAATATAATAAACGCCACTAAATTGTAAATAAATAAATAATAAATAACAAAATTTGTAATCTACATCACTAATATCCTGCACAACGAGCTGATCATTTTCCCCTGAGTAGCAGTTTCCCGTGTGTCTGGGTCCTGGCTTCTGACCCTAGAACCAAGGAAGGAACAAGAAACAATGGAGGAAGTTCCCTCAGCTGCCATTTCACCCCCACCTAGCCCACAGGCAATTCCTAGCAGCCCTGCGATGGGCCTCATGTCCACTCCAACCCCACCCCTCCTGGTCCTAGCCACCATCACGGTTCCCTGATAGCTACACGACAACCTCCTTACAGTGGCCTGCCCTCTAGCCCTGCCCCTCTTCTCTGCACAGCAGCCAGAGTGATCTGCCAGAGTGATCTGCTGTGAAAATTATATCCTAAACTTCTCCAGCTTAAAACTCTCCAAGGTTATACTGACCACTACTGATTGATGACATTGAGCTACTCACAGTCAGGAACAAGGAGGAGGTCCCCGGCCTCAACAAGCTTATAATCCATTAGAGATCGGGACTTAATAAATATAGCTAAGCCTTTGAAAAGCCCATTTATCTCCCACTACAAATGCTGTTGTATAATTAGCTTTTTCTTTCCATTTTGAAAACTCATCCCCCATCACCTTCCAGAAATGCCCATAGAAAATAGAGCTGAGTTCACCACAAGCCCCTTCCAGGCTTTATGGGTTTGGGACATGCCACCTTAGCACTTCTGGCCAGGACTTCTTCCTTGTTCCTGACTGTGAGTAGCCCAGTGTCATCGGTCAGTAGCGTTGAGAGTTTTAAGCTGGAGAAGGATAGGATCTAATTTTCACAGCAGATCACACTGGCTGCTGTGCAGGGACGAGGGCAGGCGTGGAGGAAAGACCACAGTTAAGGAGGCTGTTGTGTAGCCTCCTAATCTTTTGAGTCTGACCTATTATAACCTCCTTGTTTGTTTCATCAACTACCCAAATCATGTCTGTGTCCTCCTTAGGACTGTCTCCACGCCTACTAGATCTTTTCTAAACGTTCTGGTTTGCAGTGCACTATGATTCTGAACAAGACTCAAATAGAATCTTCTCCTTTGTCCTTGAATATCTTTGTGGGTGACAACCAACAAAACATCCTTAGACTTCTGGGCCTATAAAACACTGATCCAGTGTTTTCAGAATATCATCCCAAATCACTTAAAGGCCCTTTTTATGGGTGACAGCTGAAGGTCAGGATCCATCATCCCATAATCACACTGTGAACTATTTTTCCCTGGATATGTTATCTGAAGTGATGCAAAAAGACCTTGGTACTAGTCCTGGCTCCATCCCAAGCCTTCGTAAGCCTCCAGTTCAGTTCTGCACTGGAACTGGCTCAAACTGGCTCATAAGAGTCCAGCTTCAAATTTTAAGAAATTCGGCAAGATGGTTGCTAAACACAGCCATTATAAAACATTAAATCGTATAAACCTACGACTAAATAAAATGTTTTCAAACGGTGACATATAATCAAAAATTCTTCACTTCCTAATTGTTTTACTGTATCTCATTATTATCTATGTGCTCTTGAGGTTTTATTTACATGCATGTCAGCGGAATGCTGGAAATTCTGCATAATGGTCTGCTACTACCAATCTCTTTCCAACAGCGCATTCAGTGACGTCACATTGATAACCTGAAATCAGTCATGGCGGGAGTATTTACACCATGGAATCAGCAGACACTACAAAACGGCTTTTTCTTCCTAGGGAGCCTGTTGTTAAACATTTACAAGCACAGCACTGCTCCAATTCTTGATGTCAAAAATGAAGGCATTGGATTTCAAGCTCTAAGACCCCTGCCGAGCTCACAGTGCTATGTCTCTGTGAACCCAGCGTCACCCAGAGGTGCTTTAACTTTCTGATAGAACCTATAGAGTCACTCTCTGAAACTGAAATTCTTCTGTGCTAAGACACTCAGAAGATGAAGGAAGAATCACCTGGTTAGATGTTTTGAGCTCAATAATTTTTGCTATTTAACAGTTTAAAAAGAGAATAGTCAAACACCAAAAATATAGCAAAAGCATGAAAAGAAAATATAGTAATTGGCATCTTCTATGTAGATAAATCCTATCCGTTACCATCAGATAAGTCCAGGCTTTTCCTTTTATCTCCCCAGCCTCATCTTCCAAATAATTCTCTCTTCTTTTTTCATTCTTAAAGTATTTCTTAATACTAAAAGACTCTATAGTAAAAATGATGATATATCTTGCTGGATTCAGATTTCTATGGCACTTCTCTTATTTTAAATAAGACTATTCACATTTCAAATTATACTCCAAGTACGACAATAAGAAAAGGCTTTTTTATTAATTTTTTTAACATAAAGACTTATTCATGAGGGGCTGAAAGGAAAATAATTTATCATAACATTTATTCACAATGTTTCTTCTCTTCTGACAGCAGAAATAAGAGTTATATTAAACAAGGCAGTAAGAACTCTCGGTATTACAGAAATATAAGCATTAGTATATAATTTCAGGTAACGGGATGAGGTAAGGCCATTTTGTCCACTAATATATTTTATCCTTGGTAACAGCCACATGAGTCAACATGGAATTGGAGAAATCAAAGGTAATTTAATTCCGTATGCCCTACTGAACACTGTGCACTTAGTACTAAAAGAAGAGGCACAATAAATAAATATACACAAAATTTTCATTTCTGTGATCTTAGATTTAAAGTAGATTGGGGCAAAAGAGAATGAATGGTGGAAACCGAGTCCCTAGTGACATGGAAACCCCAAGCACAAATGTCCCCTCTTGGCAGGGACAAGTGAGCAGATGGCTACAGAGAGAGTCATGCAACATCCAGAAGACTCTGGGACCTAAAGAGCTGGCTTTGGTTCTGGCATGGTTTGAGGACGGAAAAAATGGACAGGCATGTCTAAACTCAATCCACCCTGACCCCACTGCCATCTGTGGCCAGGCTCTGGGAAGGCAAGGTGTGCACAGAGTGGAAAGAGGAAAAGAAATGGGAGACCAGGCAGGGCGCGGTGGCTCACGCCTATAATCCCAGCACTTTGGGAGGCCAAGACAGGTGGATCACGAGGTCAGGAGATCGAGACCATCCTGGCTAACATGGTGAAACCCCATCTGCACTAAAAATACAAAAATTCTCCAGGCGTGGTGGCGGGTGCCTGTAGTCCCAGCTACTCGGGAGGCTGAGGCAGGAGAATGGCATGAATCTGGGAGGCGGAGCTTGCAGTGAGCCGAGATCGCACCACTGCACTCCAGCCTGGGCAACAGAGCAAGACTCCGTCCCAAAAAAGAAAAAAAACAAAGAAAAAGAAATGGGAGACCAAAACAAAAAAAAGGAAAGAGGACAAAGTGGTACAGGCAATACAAGAAATGAGCAAAGAGCAGGAAAAACAGTTAGGGTCCCCACAGGAACTCTGTGCCCACTTCCAGCATGCGAGAATCGAAGGAAAACAAAACTTGGCTTCCCTATATCACTACCAGCAGATCCACCTTCAAGTCATTCAAGAAAATTAAGGTCCATCCACAAAACTGGATTAGAAAGAAAGGAAAAGGAAGAAAAGAGAACGGAAGAGGAAGGGGGAAGCTCACAGCTAAAAATATCTAAAACCTATAAAGTAGTCTTCGTTCACATAGGGAGTAAAACTGAAAAGAAGGTTCACTTAATCCCAGAGCTCCCGCAGACCTGTAGTTGGTAAATGCTTTGTTCTTTTTGTAACTGCGTCGCTATTGTTTCAGCAGTGGAGCACTTCTATTTTTTTCCAAACAAAATGTTACATGGAAGGCCAACATAATAAACATGATAAAAAGACTGTCATCCGTCCGATCAGAAAAGAGTCCCTCTCCAGCAGTCCCTGTAGATCTGGGGTGCAGAGTTTGAAAATCTAAGGAACAGACTGTGATTTAGGAGGCAAGAAGCCAGCCCAACCTGGAAGAGATCAGCTAATGAGCAACAAAGCCCTAACAGCACTTGAAGTAAGAGACAGCAAAAGGCCCAGCACTACTGAAATGTAAGCCAGCAAGACCCCTGTCACAGAAAAGAAGGGGTATGTGCATGTTCACGCTCATCCTCATCCTCTTCTCTCATTCAACCCGCTTTTCCCACCCCACCCCACCCCTGCACACACACACATCGCACATGCACACACACCTGACACAGAGTCATGCGCATCTAGCTAGCAGCCGTGCACACTCACTGACCAGGGCTGGTAACTCCTCAATATTTGGTAGTGCTATTTCATAGTGATCTGGGAATATAACAAGTTTGGCTTCATCTTCATATTCATAATCGTCGCTATTTAAATCATCATCAGTATCTAGATCTGAGGAGAAAACAAAAACAAAGAACAAGAAGTGAGGAAAATAATATCCCACACTATGGCAGCACTCCCTGGAAAAGCCAGAAATCTAAGGTGATGATGAAATACCAAGGGTGTGACATTTACAACTTTCTCCTCTGACAGGGCCGTCCGTCTGTCCTCAACCACCAATAGCAGGCCTTTCCATCAAGTTACGAATACTTATATATCAGTGACTGATGTATGAAGACTGAGCCATTTCATAAAGCTTTACAGTTAAAATAGACAAATGTGCAAGATACTCAATTCTCAGAAAGAATTTCTCAGAAAGAAAATTTCTTAGAAACTCTTAAAAAGGAAAGGATTGGTAATTACGATGTGTCAGGTACCTGGTTCCTGATTTCACAACAATAGGCTGGAATGGTTGTTTGGTTTCTTGGGGTTTTTTTGCAACATCATAATACGGAAGTATGGTTTTAGAGTTGACAAACTTAGGTTCAAGACTAGCTCCAAAACTTAATGTTACTTTGGGCAAGTCATAAACTCTCTAAGCCTTAGTTTTCTCGTTTATAGCATGAAGATAATAGCAAGTATCTCACATAGTTTATACAGGAGATAAATGAGAACAAGAGGCTTGGCATATAATAGGTAGTCAATACATGTTAGCTATTATTTAACAACAAAATCTCCCTCTTGCTCTCTCTCTCTCTCTCTCTTAAAGTGTTGAGTTATTGCCTAGTAGACCCGAGGTGGAAGCCCTATAATGTGAGTAGTCATATTGTCCTCGGCTGTGGAGAATTCTCAGTAAGGAAGATGAGCTCCTCTAGCCTGTTATCTATCAAGTCGTCCCCTCTTTGTTTGGTTCATCTCTGGTAAAGGTTAAACGAAGGCTCAGGGAAATGTCTTATCACAACATTTATATGGACATTTCAGCATCACTTTCACAGGGATGCCAGCATCCCAGATCATGTTTGTATATTTATGCTTGGAACTATGGTGACAAAGAGCTAGGGAGTTACATTCCACTCACATGCACACAGACCTACACACGAACAGGCACATGAACACACACACAGAAACATGGGCTCTAGAGACAGAAGAAAGTTATTTTACTTAATGAAGCAGCCACCTGAGAACCAAAGGATCTAGATTCTGTTATTACCTTGTATGTTTTCAATCAAAAACCTAGTATATGTTTGTGTACAGCTCTGCTCTTAAATTCCCAAAGGTAGGGCAGTTTGTAGTAATAAATAAATAAATAAGATACAGCTAAAATGCAGTCTAAGTTTTTTTGTTTTTGTTTTTGTTTTTGAGGCAGGGTCTCACTCTGTTGCCCAGACTTGAGCGCAGTGGTGTGATCATAGCTTACTACAACATCAAACTCCCAAGCTCCAGCTACCCTCCCACCTCACCCTCCTGAGAAGCTAGGACTGCCAGGCCTGGCTAATTTTTTTTTTATCTTTTGTAAAAACAGGGTCTCACTATGTGGCTCAGGCTGGTCTCAAATACCTTGCCTCAAGTGATCCTCCCACCTCAGTATCTCAAAATGCTGGGATTAAAGGTGTGAATCACCGCCTGGTCTAAATGTTTTAATAAAAGATTCTAAATTATAAAAGTCAGAAATACCAAAATAAAGAACCAAACCAAACAATATTACTAGGTAGCAATAAAAGTGAGGTTCATTTGACAAAATGTAATTTTAAAGAAGTTTAATTAGTAAGTAAAGGCATTAATTTAAAGGATATAATTCAAAGAAAGATTCTACATGTTATAAAAATGTGAATGCTTCAATATTTATAATTTTTTTAAGTTGGAATCTAAATGTTTAATTTAAAAAAATGGTATTCAACCTGGCCAGGCATGGTGGCTCACACCTATAATCCCAGCACTTTGGGAGGCCGAGGCAGGTGGATCACGAGGTCAGGAGTTCAGGACCAGCCTGGCCAAGATGGTGAAACCCTGTGTCTACTAAAAATACAAAAATTAGCCAGGCGTGGTGGCGCACGCCTATAATCCCAGCTACTCAGGAGGATGAGGCAGAGAATTGCTTAAACCCAGGAAGCGGAGGTTGCAGTGAGCTGAGACTGCGCCACTGCACTCCAGCCTGAGCGACAGAGCAAGACTCCACCTCAGAAAAAAAAAAAAAATAGTATTCAACCCAATAGAATATTATTTAAATCAGTTATTTAGACTATGTAGGAACAAAAATGTTTATGCTATGTTAATGCTAAAAACACAAAATTCATCTTCACTGTAAAGACTATATTACGCTCATAGACAAAAAAGAGAAAGAAACCTAAACAAATGGAAATAATGAGTGAGTGAATTTTATTCTTAAATTTTTCTTTATTATAATATTGTATATATAACAATTTTAAGTAACCAAAGCATAAATCGTGTGTTTTTATGTGCAGATTCAGCTCATACAAGATATTATCTGTCTCTTTTCCACAGAAAACATGCTCATTTAAAGCTAATTCAACTCTTACCTGGCATAAATAAAATACAAAAAAAAAAAAAAAAAAAACCCACTCTGGCATTTAGTAGCTATGTAACCCTAGAAAATTTATTTCTAAGTGCATTTTTCTTGTGAGTAAGCCATAGATATTATCTACTCCACAAGACTGTTAAGTGGATTAAACAAGGTAAAGTTTTAAGGCACCCTAGTATAGGATCTGGTAGGTACTAGGGGACTCCACAAACAATAGCCGCCATCACCATCATCATCATCACCTTCTCCCTATTCCTGACAACTAACACAACCAAAAGTGCCTTCCCTTCCCTTTGGCTGCAAGACTATGGCACCATGTGGGGATCTTCTGTGAAATCTGAGTATTCAGAAGTTATCGCCTTCAAATTCTTCTAGACTGTAAGCTCAGAGAGCAGGAAATGAGTCTTACCTCCCATGTTCCTAGCCCCTGTACTGTGCCCGGCACACACCACACACTCTGTAAATGTCTGTGAATGGGGACTTTAGGAAGTCAACAACATCAACATGCTAAAAACAACAGCAAAACAAGAATATCAAAAGAGTTGCGTTGTATTTTAATTGGTGACTCACATGTTTAAGAGGAAGCAAGACTGCTGTCATGAAGAAAAGCAGAACTTTGTTGTGCTTCTTTACACTTAGTTTAAGTTTACTTTTACTTTTAATTCAATGGAATGGAAGAGGGGCATGATCTTTCCCAAAAAACTTAATCCAAATTAGGGAAAAGTCCATCAGAGGTAAACTACATTCTGATTTTAGGGGACAAATCTAAGGTTCTTCTTGAACACATATGACCCCACAGCCCTAAGTCCAACCTAAAATTTCCACGTCTCTAAATCATGTCTCATCACCCCAAAAATATTTAGTTGAAGAAGCTACAGAGTAATCATACCCTAAGGACCCCCAACTTCTCCCCAGCTGCTACTTTCTATTGTGGTTATTAAGTGGCATACCCAAGAGAGCTTTCTCTACGTTTAAAAATAAATAAATAAATACAAACTCTGCTTCGATGATCCTCCCAGATCCCTGGGAGAAGTGGCTAGGACTACCCATTTCCCCAAGATGCCTAAGCTATGAAGGAGGACAGTGAGGGAATGAATGGGTCCCTACCCAAAGCCAGGGCTCTGATTCCCAGGTCAGTGTTCTCTCACCCTGACCATATTAACTTTAATTGTTGGAGGTAACCGATCTGTCCAAGGGCTGCAAAACCTAACCAACTATTTACCTTCAAAAGAACATATTATTTTACCCACTTCAGAAAGAAATAGCAAAATGTAGTTTATTAGAACCTTCTGGTTATCAGAGGCGCAGATGAACTTTCTGAACAGGCCCATTAGCGAAACTTTGCACAAATTTTCTGTTTTCAATCTATTCCTCAGCAAGTTTAAACACCTGGTCTAAGCCCAAAAAAAGTGGAATTTAAGTTTTCTGAGGTGAAGTGGTGGTTCCTTGGAAGTTCCACTCTTTAGACACAGAGAACTGAACTCCTTTACACCTATTTGTGAAAACTAGGACAGACTCCATAAAGATGTAAATATTTAACACTGTTTTTTATGATGTATCAAATGTATGGTATTTTTTAAATTAAATGCATTACCAGTTATTTACATATCTATGCATATTTGTAGCTTTATTGTAAAAAATACATATATGGAATTAGGCCAGAATCACATTATGAGCCATAGGGTATTTCTTGAAGGATCCAGAACTCCCTTACCTCCTTGCTTCTGTACTATCTCTTTCATATCAGCTTATACCTCAAACTCACCAACTTTCATATTTTTCCAAGTTATCTTTCTACAACACAACCTAATAGTGTCCCTTTTTAGCTGAACTCTCCCAGTTCACAGCACCCCTAAGCATCCCAGCAATTTTTTTCACAGCAACCCTAAGTCAAAAGAAATGCCTGGCCGGGCGCAGTGGCTCATGCCCGTAATCCCAGCACTTTAGGAGGCCGAGGTGGGCAGATCACAAGGTCAGGAGTTCGAGGTCAGGTTTTGCCAACATGGCGAAACCCCGTCTCTACTAAAAATACAAAAAAATTAGCCAGGTGTGGTGGCGGGCGCCTGTAATCCCAGCTACTCGGGAGGCTGAGGCAGGAGAATCGCTTGAACCCGGGAGGCGGAGGTTGCGGTGAGCCAAGATCATGCCATTGCACTCCAGCCTGGGCAACAAGAGCAAGACTCCATCTCAAAAAAAAAATGCCTAATGGTTCTGTTTATTTGGTAGTTAGATCAAAAAAACTTGGTAAGTATTTACGTTCTAACAACTAATTAATCATTTGCAAAAAATACGTACAAGTTGAAAGAAAAAATATTTCACTCTGAAATAGCCCCAGTCCTTCACTAATGGGATGTGTGCAGCTGTTGGGCAATGCACAACTTCCCTGAATCGGATCAGCCGCTGCCACCCTTATTTCCCATTTCACATTGATTTTCACATGGTGCTTGACTTTTACCACAGAAACCACTAAAAAAAACTCCAGCTTTACAAAGATATGAAGTTATTGGAAGGAATACAGGGTAACCTAATAGTAAAACTACACTGTGTTTAGTTCATGCAATGTTTGAGCATCACTATGTTCCCTCAGAGACTTAAAATATCCCTCAGTGCCCTGGTGAGCTCACTGTAGCACTCCAGGGTGCCTCAGAACACAATTTGGGAGCCGAAGGGTTAGTGGCTCCCTAGGGACTACTGCAAAAAGAAATCTAAAAGCATTATTTATGTATAGACAATCGCTGAGAGGATACACAATATATACAAAGATGTACAAACAGAAAATTTGTCTCTGGAGGCAGTAACCAAGTGGCTAGGATACAGGGAAGGGAGGGGAAAAAAACCTTAATTTTCACTGAAAAGCCCTTTATAACTTCTCAATTTTAAGCTTTACCCATGAGGTACATATTGAAAAAAATTTTTAATCCTAAATGTTTTAAAAGTATAGAATTTAAATGATTTTTCAAGTACCAATAATTGTCGTTGCTAGTTAAAAAAAAAAAAAATAGCAGCAAAAGCTAGTACTGAGGTCATTTCACTTGAATGAACGTCAAAGTAATGTGGAGGGAAAGTGATTTGACCACTGAGGGGCAGGGTGCTGTTCAGGACAACGGGAAGCCTTTTGGCACCAGCCAGTGGCCTCAGCTTCTCTTGTAAAGTCAATTGCAGGTTGTAACCAAATGATTCAATGGTTTCAATGTCACTGTTGAGCCAATGGAAAAGGAATTATTCACAAAGTCATCAAATGAATGGGAATAAAACACCTCCATCCAAGAAAAAGCATTGGCCACCTACATCTGTTTCATGAAGCGGAAGAAGGAGCATCATAATTTCATTTCAGTACCAGTGAAATAGTACTTCCTAGCCAAAAAATAACAGAGACACTGCAAGAGAGCTCTGAGTTATCTTCCTCTCCATGAGGAAACAATCCCAGCGTCCCTTTGAGGGAAAGAGTCTGTGGCAGAGGCTACTAGCTGCCTCCCAATACCCACTGTCCCCTTCTTCCTAATAAGAGACCCCAAACTTTACTCAGTGAAGCCAGTTGGTGGGCTTTATTTTCCAGTCTCCTGTGCAGCTAGATGTGGCCACGTGACCAAGTTCTGCCAGAGAGGCGTAAACTGATTGGGGGCTCTATGAGAAGGCTGACAAAGGCAAGGTGACTCTGCTGGGAGATAGACTATTTTGTCCTTCCTATTTCTCCTCTTTTCTTTGTTTCTTTTTTTTTTTTTTTTTTTTTTTTTGAGAGATGGAGTTTCACTCTCGTTGCCCAGGCTCGAGTGCAATGGTGCGATCTCAGCTCACTGCAACCTCCGCCTCCCAGGTTCAAGCAATTCTCCTGCCTCAGCCTCACAAGTAGCTGGGATTACAGTCATGTGCCACCATGCCAGGCTAATTTTTTGTATTTTTAGTAGAGACAGGGTTTCACCATGTTGGCCAGGCTGCCGAACTCCTGACCTCAGGTGATCCACCTGCCTCGGCCTCCCAAAGTGCTGGGATTACAGGCATGAGCCACCGTGCCCGGCCTTCCTTTTCCTCTTTCATGCTTTCCAGAATCAGGATGTGATGGCTGGAGTTCCAGTAGCCATTTTGGACCACAAGGTGACCATGAGGTTGGAAATCATGGGCCAGGATGGATGGTGAAGCAGGAATATGGGAAGAGCCTAGATCCCTGGTGAACATGAGGCCATCACATCACTGCACTTACTGCTTCCCAACATCCTCTACATGACAGCAAAATAAGCATCTGTCTTGTTTAAAGTTACCAGAATCGGCTGGGCACAGTGACTGACACCTGTAATCCCAGCATTCTGGGAGGTCAACACAGGCAAATCACTTGAGCCCAAGAGTTTGAGACCAGCCTGGGCAACATGGCAAAACCCCGTCTCCAAAGAAAAATACAAAAATTAGCCAGGCATGGTGGCACATGCCTGTGGTCCCAGCTACTTGGGAGGCTGAGGTGGGAGGATCACTTGAGCCCTACAGGAGGCCGAGTCTGCAGTGACCATGATTATGCCACTGCACTCCAGCCTGAGTGACACAGTGAGATGCTGTCTTGAAAATAAATAAATAGGCCAGGTGCAGTGGTTCACGCCTGTAATCCCAGCACTTTGGGAGGCCGAGGTGGGCAGACCACCTGAGGTCAGGAGTTCAAGACCAGCCTGACCAACACAGTGAAACCTCATCTCTACTAAAAAAAAATACAAAAATTAGCTGGGCATGGTGGTGGGCACCTGTAATCCCAGCTACTTGGGAGGCTGAGGCAGGAGAATTACTTGAACTCGGAGGGCGGAGGTTGCAGTGAGCCAACATCGCACCACTGCACACCAACCTGGGTGACAGAGCAAGACTCTGGCTCAAATAAATAAATAAACAAAGTTACTAGTGTTTTAAATTTACTGTTACATAAACCAGATGTAACCCTAATACACAGCCCATCACTGAAATTAACTTACAGGTCACATCAACTCAGAGGGCTGGGACCAATGTGACAAGAGAAAAGTGCCTGTTCCTAGGAGATAAGAAGCACCAGTAGAGGGGGGGCATTAAATCAGAACTTGCAAAAAATGAATTCCTGTAAAAAATAACTTCCCGGCCAGGCACAGCAGCTCACACATGTAATCCCAGCACTTTGGGAGACTGAAGTTCAAGACCAGCCTGGGCAACACAGTGAGACCCCATCACCTTAAAAAAAATTTTTTTTAATTAACCATGTGTGGTAGTGTGTGCCTGTAGTCCCAGCTACTTGGGAGACTGAGGCATGAGGATCGCTTGAGCCTGGCAGGGTGAGGCTGCAGTGAACTATGATTGTGGCACTGCACTCCAGCCTGGGCAACAGAATGAGTTCCTGTCTCAAAAAAAGAAAAAAGAAAAAAGAAAAAGAAAAAGAAAGAACTCCTACTGGGATGAAAGAGGTAAATTTGTAAAGAACCTGGATATAAAACAATAGGGAGAAATGGGATGTGGGGCTAATGGCATTCATTTTTAAATTAATATAGTCATAGAACACTTTTTTTGGGCTGTGAGTTCTATATGCACCTTGTGGCTTTCTAAGATATGAAATCTGACCTGAACACAGAGAATAACCCGTAGAAAAAGCCTCACTGAAACAAAATGGTAGGTAGTCCCCTACGGAAGAATGGAAGGAAGGGGTCCACACAGTTTGAAGCACAAAACCTCAGTGCTAACTTTCAATTAATTTCTAAAACAGTTTCCTGATAATATCCTCTACAACCAAAATAATCACTAGAAAAAAAATCAAACCTCCAGGTCTTATGAAAAGAAGACACAAAAGTTAAAGGCCAAGGTCAGCTAACTTCTTCATTCAACCAAAGAAAATAATAAAAATTAACAATGGTAAGTCAAAATGTTTAGTTAGTTCTGCCTTCAAGAAGAACCTGCTGACGTTACTTAATTCAAATGAAATCATATGATCTATATTAGTGCAAAGGTGCTGGAAGACTAATAACCAAAGCATCAGAAGATATTCAATAATTTCAGCTTTGGGGTTCATGCTAGCCTGGTTTGGGTTTAGTTGGTTAAACTGGGTTGTGGTCCAAAGGCAGGTTGAGAAGTAAGATTGGCCAAGTTAGAAGAACCAACTGCAGATAAGCCTCGTACAGAAAAGCATGAGCTGAGAAGCAGGAGAAGACAGCAAGGTTGGATCCAGCATAGAGTAACTGAGAATTAAACCAGGAAAGAAACTCAGCTCCACAACAGTTTTCAATGGCTTCACTTTTCAAATAATTCATGTGTCTTTTCATCACAGTAACATGTTTGCTACAGAAAAAGCTTAAATATAGAGAAGCAAAAAGACAAAAATCAGAATCACTTCCATTCTATTACTGGGAAAGAGCTACTATTAACAGTTTGGAGTATTCTTCCAGACTCTTCTGATCTCCCAGTTATATATGTACACATGTGTATGTGTGTGTAGAAGTGTGTGCACACACACAGATATACATTCATACATGCATGCATACATACATATACATGTCTATATCTGTACATACATATGTACATGTATGTATAGAATTTTTTTACAAAAATGAAATCATACTATGGAAACAATTTTACAAATCCTTTCAAACAATAATCTGAGGCATTTAGGCATATAAACTTGTTTGGTCAAATATTATCAAACCACTTTTTCACTTGAGAAAACCATATCAGAAGCTTAATATGACCATAATTATATGATACAGAAATCAGTAGTCATTTGCATAAGCAAAACTGGCCCTTCTAATAAGGGAAATTTTCAAATCACCATTAGTCAAACACTAGAGCCATCATTATTGCAGGCAAGGTCCACTGATGCTAAAATTAGTGAGCAAAACTTTGAGGAGAAACAAAATATTTAGCACAGTCTCAAAGTATCACTCTCAAAATATTTCTTAATTACACTATAACTTTACAGTGAAGAAACCCAGCAGACACTACCTTAACAATGATCAAGTTCAACATCACCAGTATGACAACATGTTAACATCATGTACCCCTGATATCATGCACTAAGAAGGGCACGCTATCTCTGTAGGATTCTTTCCAAAAATGCATGCATACATACTTCACATTTTTCATGAGAAAACATCAGATAAAGCCAAACTGAAGTCTAGTCTACAAAATAACTGACCAGCACTCTTCAAAAGTGTCACAATTATTAAAGACAAAGAAAAACTGAAGAATGATCAGAGTCTGGAAAGGATTAAAGAAACATGACAACTAAATACAATGCGGAATCCTGGATCATATCTTGTAACAAAGAAAGGACATGAGTGGGAGAAAAATTATGAAATCTGAATGAAGTCTGCAGTTTGGCTAATTTTAGAAAGAAAAAGAAAAAAATTGACTTCTTTTTTTTTTTTCTGAGAGACAGGATCCCGCTCTGTCACCCAGGCTGGAGTGCAGTGGCAATCATTGCTCACTACAGCCTCAACTTCCTGGGCTCAAGTGATCCTCCTGCCTCAGCCTCCCAAGTCACTGAGACTATGGACACACACCACTACACCCAGCTAATTTTTTAATTTTTTGGTAACGACAGGCCCTTTTTATATTACCCAGGCTGATCTCAAACTCCTAGATTCAAGCAATCCTCCTGCCTCAGCCTCTCAAAGTGCTGGGAATACAGGCGTGAGCCACTGCAAGAGCCAGCTATTTAAAGTTAGCAAAAAATTGGCCGGGTGCAGTGGTTCACGCCTGAAATTCCAGCCAAGGCAGTTAGATCGCTTGAGCTCAGGAGTTCGAGACCAGCCTGAGCAACATGGTGAAACTCCATCACTACAAAAAGTACAAAAAATTTAGCCAGTCGTGGTGGTGTGTGCCTGTGGTCTCAGCTACTTGGGAGGCTGAGGTGGGAGAATGGCTTGAGCCCGGGAGGCACAGGTTGCAGTGAGCCAAGACGGCACCACTGCATTCCAGCCTGGGCGAGAGAGCCAGACCCTGTCTCAAAAAATAAAAGTGAAGTAAGCAATAAACAGAACTGAAGCAGAATTATAATTACTCTCAAGTCACTGTAAGTATAATTGCTTCAAAGCACTAAACCCAACTAAGAGGGCTAAAAGCACACTTCGCTTGTAGGTAAATGCAAAGTGGAGGCAGGCCTTTAAATTTGTGCCTCTCATCCTTAAATTGTACAGCAATAAACAACCTATTACTCCAAATCAAAGCTGCACATGAATATGCACACATACACTCACACAAACACAAAATCTGAGCATGCTACTGATAATTATTTACCTAAAAAAATCTTGGAATTCCTCCTTTTTGGTAACGCTCCACCAGACGCCCCTCTTACCTTCTGAAAAGAAAACAAAAGATCATTAAAATGCAGCCTATAAAATAAACATCTTTGTGGGGGAAAAGCACATCTCAGAGGTTCCTAGTTTTTACAGAAGGCCAAGAAGAAATATTCCATCTAGATTAGCAATTCCAGGATAAACAGGGAACTGACCCAGGTTAATGCAGGTAGGTGAAGGGCAATGCTATCCACATGCTTATTTTTATTAAGTTATAAAGAAAGCGCTTCTGGAAAGAGAAATGGAAACCAGGGATCAAGGTGAAGTCGATACTTAAATTTCAAATCAGTACCTGCTCCCAAGAGGGCAGGAGTCCAGGCCTGACATTGAAAAACTCAGGAAAGATGATGGGGCTCCAGAAGGTGAGGATCTTATTCTCCTGCTTACCCAGTGGGTCTCTAGTGCTTGGCCCTGGGCATGCCTAACAACTATTGTTGAAAGGCTTAATAAATATCAATAGTCATTGATAGTGTAGTCATATGAAATCTCAATCTAACCTCCCTAAACATTTTTGGAGCACCAACAAGTGGCTATGTTTGCCATCGTAAACATCGTGTATTTTCTTTTTTTTTTTTTGTCTTTTTTTTTTTGAGATGGAGTCTCACACAGTCGCCCAGGCTGGAGTGCAGTGGCGCAGTCTTGGCTCACAGCAACCTCCGCCTCCCGGCTTCAAGCAATTCTCCTGCTTCAGCCTCCCGAGTAGCTGAAATTACAAGTGGCTGCCACCACACCCGGCTAATTTTTAGTATTTTTAGTAGAGACGGGGTTTCACTGTATTGGTCAGCCTGGTCTTGAACTCCTAACCTCATGATCCGCCCACCTTGGTCTCCCAAAGTGCTGGGATTACAGGTGTGAGCCACCGCACCCTGCCTAGCATCATGTATTTTCTACCTATGGTGGAAGCTGTCAGCAGTAATGACATAAAATGCCCATCAACTGATAATACAAAAGAGGCCATTCATCTGATGCTCGCACAAAACATTTTACTCTCAAATCAAGTATAATGCCAAAACCATATTTCCACAGTGTATGTTTTTTCAGTTTCTAGAAAAAAGCACATTTCCAGCAGACCATCATGTGTGGGTTTAATGTTGCATCATTCCAAGCAGCCAGAGGTGTCGAGACCTTGCTGCACATTTTCTGCTTCTCAGTTCGTCCTCTCATGAGTCCTAAGTCTGCTTTCTCACATTTTAATAGTTGACTTTGAAGGCTGACTCATCCTTGTGATTCTCACATTAAGTTTTTACAGCTTCTACTACAGGTTTACAGTTCACATCTTAGGAATCTGCATTACAGAACACTTTCTCAAAAACCTGTCCCTCCAAATACTGATGCCAAATGCACACCTCCTCTCTTAGAATCACTCCTCTATTATCTCAGAGACTGTTTCTTCCCCCTCTCCACTTACCTGCTTCAAAAAGGGATGAAATAAAACCTATTGCAAAACACCTTTAACAATCCTGGAGGTCCCCTGAAATCTCTCTACAGAATTATATGGTGTCCTTTTAATTATTTTAGTCTCACTGCCCCCTCCCTTCCTGCATGATGCCAGAAGAATAACAAGGAGGGGTTGCACGAAGACTTGCTAGAACATGAGCCTGTCCCAGACTGTGAGATTCACATCTTAGACTTGCAAAAGAGTAGAACCTCCTTCTAAAGACCATCACCTCTGCATCAGTCAACAACCAAAATCAACAAGGTTTGAGAAAATAAAACTCCTCCATCAGCAAACATGACTGTGCCCATGTGTCAGATTCTATGCTGGAGTTCAGACTGCCAACTGAATGAAGACATGTTCCATCTTTTAAGGAGCTAGCCAGCATAGTAGGGGAGCATATATGTAAACAAATGATACCACAGAAACGGTCTGGTGAGTGCTAAGAAAGATTCAAAAAAGGCACAATCATAACATAAGGAGAAAATGATCAGTTCATCTGAGGATAAGGGTGTGGGCAGGGCTGGTAAGAGCAGCAGCAATCCTGGCATATAGCAGCTACTGAGTAAATATTTGTTGGCTGGATGGATAGATGGATGGATGGATGGATGGATGGATAGATGGATGGATGGATGGATGAATGGATGGATATCCTGACTACAGGGAGTAAAACAGGTAAGAGGGGAGTGGGGATAGAATTAAGACATCCTAGACAGAGAAAACAGCATCCAGACAGAGAAAACAGCATATACAAAAGCATAAAATCACAGTGTGCTCCAGAAAGGAGAAGTGATTTGCTATGTCTGGAGCACAAACTTGGTGGAATAAGTGAGGGTTAGAAAGGCTGCAGGCTCCAGATCATGGGCACCTTATAATTATATGCAAAAGAGTTTGGACTTCATCCTGTAGAAGAGGGAAAAACATCAGAGATTTAAGTGCCAATGTGCCATAGACATGTGCATTCAGAAAGATGGCTCTGGGAGTAGTGTGCAGACTGGCTGGGATTGAAGGCAGCAAGTTTGAGGGAAGGAAGGTTAGTCAGGAAGCAACAGCACTAGTCTTTTCTTTTTTTTTTTTTGAGACAGAGTTTCACTCTTGTTGCCCAGGCTAGAGTGCAATGGCGCGATCTCGGCTTACCGCAACCTCAGCCTCCCAGGTCCAAGCGATTCTCCTGCATCAGCCTCCCGAGTAGCTGGGACTACAGGCATATGCCACCATGCCCAGCTAATTTTGTATTTTTAGTAGAGACAGGGTTTCTCCATGTTGGTCAGGCTGGTCTCGAACCCCCGACCTCAGGTGATCCACCCGCCTCAGCCTCCCAGTGTTGGGATTACAGGTGTGAGCAACTGCACCTGGCCAGCACTAGTCCTTTTAAGGATAATGAGCACTCAGACAAAAACAGCAGGAATGGAGAAGACAGGGTGGACCTCAGAGCTATTTGGGAAGCCCAGGTAACAAGATCACCAGTAAGACACAGAGGGAAAGCAGATCAAAGAATATCTAGGTCTCTAGAATTGAAGAGGAAGGAAATTTTTTAGCAAGAGAATACTGTGTTCAGTCCGAGCACACCAACCTTGAAGTACCTATGAAATGCTGGAGTAGAAAAATCCAGATCAGAATAAGATGATCAGATCTTCACCTCCAGAGAGATATTAATTTGAATGTCATCAGCTTAGAGAAAGTGGTTAAACAAAAATATGGATAACCCTGATGAAGAAAAGTATCTTTCTGAGGAAGAAGACAGGATGGCCAAATGGCATCCTAGCAAATGCCAATAACTAAGAGGTAGACAAAGGAAGAGATGTTGGTGAAAGAAACTGAGAAAGGATAAGAGGAAGCCAAGAAAGAATGGTGTCAAAGAAAACAGGAGAGGAACAGTTCCAAAGAAAAACAAGCTCAAACATGCAAATACTCAAAAAGTCAAGTAATATGAGAGCTAAAACATGTCCACCAAATGTGACAGCTAAGAGGTCACTGACAACCTGGGCAGTGTTAGTGGATTAACAAGATCAGACTGCAATGTTGAGTCTTAGTGGCAGATGTAGTACAGACAAGATCAGAAAAGTTTTTAAAGAAGCTTTTAATAAAAGAATGCAACGACTGAAGAAGGACACAAATTAGAAAGATGGTTTTGTGGTGTTGGTTTTGTTTTTTTGAGACAGAGCCTCACTCTGTTGCTCAAGTATTCCTCCCACCTCAGCCTCCCAAGTAGCTGAGACTAAGGCATGCCCCACCATTCCAGGCTAATTATTTTATTTTTTGTCAAGATGGAGTCTCACTTTGTTGCCCAGGGTGGTCTCAAACTCCTGTCCTCAAGCCAGGCTCCCACCTTGGCCTCCCAAAGCACTGGGATTACAGGTGTGAGCCACTGAGTGAGCTTCCAGGACACAAGGAATAAGTTAAGTGAGTTCCTGTCCAGGGATTCCCGTTTTTCCTGCAAAGTACAAGTCAAGATAATTTTCTGAGAGTGATGAGAAATGTATAGAAAAGGCTTAAGGAAAGCATCCAAAGGTTAGAATGGCCACTCACGGGAGTGGGACAGGATACAGACTAGAAGGTTTGCTGGGCAGTGAGAGGGCACAGTGGAAGAGGAAAGGCCCGAAATGTGACACGGTCTCAAACCCATCATAGTGTGGGGTTTCCAGCAGTCTGTGCATGGAAGTAGACAGTGACATCAATGGAGCAACTGTTTGGAGTTCTGGAGGACAGTTAAGGAGGCAAGACAGGAGAATGAAAGTCAGTTCAGGGTGCTGTGGATTACAGAATGTTGAAAGAAATGAATCATGAAAAGTAGGCCAAACAAGTCACGGGCCTGAAGGTCTTCAGGACCTACAACAAATGATCAAAATAGGAATAAATGAGTGAAAGAGCAAAAACGAGTAGAAATTTTGGTCAGAGAGTGAAACATTTAACTTGAAATTCCAGAGGCAAAGCTTACTGTACAAGTTTACCAGCATTCCACAGTTCTGCTGCTAACTTTGTGACCCGGAGCAAGTTACTAAGTCTCTGGGCCTCTGTTTCTTTCTTCCTTTTTTTTAGTTTTCTAAAATTTAATCACTTTATATTAAGTCACAAAACAGACTTCACAAGAATTATTATGTAGCAGCTAACAGAATTAATGAGTGTAAATCATTCAGTAGCAAGTCAAAATTAAATTATTTTGAAGCTAATCATTGAGTTTATGCCTTATCTGACTTTCTGGCCTTTCTTCAATCTCTTCCTCCTGCTCTCCCCCTCTTCTTTGTTAGGAACTTAAACAGAGACTATATTAGGAAGGCTAAAGTGAGAAATTAGAGAAACTTCAAATCAGCATTGACCATTGAGAAGATCCAAAATCGTGCACAAACTATTAGAACTAAAGTAAAAGTTGAACAGCATTGCTAAATATAAAATCAACATTCATTAATTAACAATATTTCCAAATACCATCAATAACCAGTTAATCTGTAAAAAATAAAGGATAGCAGTAATGGTAAAAAAAAAAAAAAATTATAGGGTAGTAAAAAAAAAATCTAACAAAATATGAGTTCCTTTACAGAAAATTACAAAAATTATTGAATGACAAAAAGGAAACGTGAAAAAAGAGGTATGCTATGTTAAATACTTAATAAATATGTATGAAGCACCTACTATATGCTAGGCACTGTTAAGTACTAAGGACACAGCAGTGGACAAAACCAAAGAAAGTCCCTGCCCTCATAGAGCTTACACAAGGATGTGGATTATAGGTTAATCTATAAATTCAATGTGATTGTCATCAAAATCCCAACAGGATTTTTTAAGCTAGATGAACTAATTCCATAATCCATATAGAAAAATAAATGGCTAGAAATATCCAGGAAAATTCTGGAAAAAAAAATAAATATGGCTTCAACCACAGCATCAGAAAAAAAAATAAAAATAAAAATAAATAAACATGGAAAAATGCTTGCACTAAAAGATATCAAGGCTTGCCATACCAATGCAGAGACAGACAAATAAGATCAACAGAACACAACTGAGAGAGCGAAGAGAGACCCAAATGTGAACAGCAAGTTAAAATATAAAAAGGGTAGCCAGGCACAGTGGCTCTCAGCTGTAATCCCAGCACTTTGGGAGGCTGAAGCCAGTGGATTGCTTAGGCTCAGGAGCACAAGACAGAGCACCATGGTCACCTGGGAAACATGGCAAAACCCCATCTCTACAACAAATACAGAAATTAGCCAGATGTTGTGACACATGCCTGTGGTCTCAGCTACTTGGGGGGCTGAGGTGGGAGGATCGCTTGAGCCCAGGAGGTTGCAGCTGCAATGAGCCGTGGTGGCGCCACTGCACTCCAGCCTGGGTGACAGAGTGAGACCATGTCTCAAAAAACAAAGTGTGTGTGTGTGTGTGTGTGTGTGTGTGTGTGTGTATAAACGGTGATACTGCCAGGTGTGGTGGCTCTTGCTTGTAATCCCAGAACTTTGGGAGGCCAAGGGGGGGGGTGGATCATGAGGTCGAGAGATCGAGATCATCCTGGCCAACATGGTGAAACCCTGTCTCTACTAAAAATACGAAAATTAGCCGGGCATGGTGGTGGACACCTATAGTCCCAGCTACTCAGGAGGCTGAGGCAGGAGAATCACTTGAACCCGGGAGGCTGAGGTTGCAGTGAGCCAAGATCGTGCCACTGTACTCCAGCCTGGTGACAGAGAGAGACTCCGTCTCAAAAAATAAATAAATAAAAATAAAAGGGTGATACTATAAATCACTGGGAAAGGTTGTACTACTCTATGAATAGTGAAACAACCAGTTATCAATATGAAAAAATAGATTCCCATTCTTCATACAAATACAAAAATAAGTTATAGATGGATTACAGACCTAAAATGTTAAAACAGTCACACTCACACACACTTAAATAAAAATTTAAAAACTACTGTAAGAAATGTGATATAGTTTGGCTGTGTCCCCACTCAAATCTCCTCTGGAATTATAACTCCCACAATTCCCCCATGTCATGGGAGGAACCCAGTGGGAGGTGACTGAATTATGGGGGTGGGTCTTTCCTGCACTGTTCTCATGATAGTGAACGAGTCTCATGGGATCTGATGGTTTTAAAAATGGGAATTTCCCTGCACAAGCTCTCTCTTTGCCTGCCACGATCCACGTAAGATGTGACTTGCTCCTTTTTGCCTTCTACCATGATTGTGACACCTTCCCAGCCACATGGAACTGTAAGTCTGTTAAACCTCTTTCTTCTGTAAATTGCCCAGTCTTATGTACGTCTTTATCAGCAACGTGAAAACAGACTAGTATAAAATGTCTTTATGACCTTGAGGTAGGAAACAATTTCTTAGACAAGATACAAAAAGCACAACTCATAAGACAAAAAGTTTAATAAATCTAACTAATTCAAAACTTACAACTTCCATTCTACAAAATAATTCATAAACAAAGTAAAACAACAAGCCACAGACTCAAAGGAAATTCAGTAAGGCACAGACTCAAAGGAAATCTAGTATGTAACAAACAAAGGTTTGGTATCCAGAATGTAAAAATAACTCATCACACTTATAAGAAAAAGATAAATCCATAAAGAAATAGGCCAAAAATCTAAATAGGCAAATCCAACAAGAAAAAAAAAGAAAAAACAGAATAGAAAGTACAAAGAGATGTGCCAAATATTTAGATGCCACTTCATAATCCTTAGATTGGCAAAAACAGAACTCTGACCAAGGGTTGGTGAAGGTGTGGGAAAGCAAGAAATCATAATTATTGCAGATCGGAGTGTAAATAGGTACAATCACTCTGGGGAGAGACTTGGCACTATCTAGTAAAAACAAAGATAAGCATAACACGAGCCTGCAGTACCACTTCCAGATCTATTTCCTGAAGAAATCCGGCACATGTACCCCCAGGAGAAGTGTATAAAAATGTTAATTGCTGCATTCTTTACAGTAGCAAAAAATAGAAACAATCTAAATGTTCATCAATAGGAGAAGAAAATAAATTACAAGGTACTCATAAGATGAAAAACCAAACTATTGAAATGAATTAAATACATCCAGATGTATCTCGACATGGACAGATTCCAAAAGAAATGAAACATTTGGATGCTGAGGGGAAAAATTCTTCACAGAATTATAGGGAGGTGTATGATAGCATTTATCTACATCTTTAAAACGTATAAAGTTATACAATATATTGTTCTTGAATATGCATTTGTTAATAAAATATAATGGCATGCATGACACAGAAAAAGTTCAAAGCAGTGGTTACTTCTGGCGAGGGAGAGGGACAAAAGGAACTTGAATTTTTAAGGAAGCTCTATTTCTTATACTAAAAAACAAAACAAAACAAATCTGAAACAGGAACATTCAAATGGTTTGTTTTTTTTTTTCTGATTTTTGGATCCATGGGTGTCTCTGTACTTTTCTGTATTTTTAAACCTAGTTTTGTTTTTTTTTTTTCCAATTAGTCAACCTATGTATTCTTAACACCAATCAGAAGTTTAGAGGAAGAAAAATAAAACTGGTTAGGGTAAGGTTTGGGAGACTCTCTGGATTTTGCAAGCAGTGCTGTTTTTGTTTCTCATCATCAAAGGGAATCAGAAGTTATGTAGGCATGCTCAAATCTCCACGTGAGAAAGCACACTGAGACAACGTCACAGGAAAGACATCAAGGCCAGTTCTCTGAAAGTGCGGCTCTCACCTCTCGCACATGTCTTTTCAGGTGCATGTATACACTCTGTCCAGTTTTTCGAAAATGTCTTTCAACATGTTCCCTTCCAAAGGCCAAAAATGTATTCATGCATACATAGAGTCCACCTTCAGAATTCTAGAAGAAAGAGAAAAAGTACATTAGCCAAGGACAC
This sequence comes from Pongo abelii, assembly GCF_028885655.2. Taxonomy (NCBI): domain Eukaryota; kingdom Metazoa; phylum Chordata; class Mammalia; order Primates; family Hominidae; genus Pongo; species Pongo abelii. Next base: position 189,675,643 of record NC_085928.1, on the reverse strand, counting down.
CTAGCCAAGTAGTCAGATATAGAAAGAGGGAAAGGGAAGGAAGGCAAACGCTGAAGACAAGGCCTGGCAAAGGGCCACCGAGGCTCCTGCCGTGATACCCTACCTTGTTTTAACCTGAGTGACTCTCTCCTGGCAGAGAGAGAGCCGGACAGACTCCATTTTAGTTTCTTCACTCGCAGCCCCCTTTCACCCCACTCCCTTAAGCCGTAACTAGTGTAAACTGACTCAAAGCACATCCAGGAATGCACCTACTGATAAGATATTGAGGCAAGCTGCACCACCAGCTCCTGAGGACGCGCTCGGTGGATGGCACCCAAAACCCCTGCATTTATCTCTTTGTGATAGTTTAAGCCCCTGCACCTGGAACTGTTTGTTTTTTGTAACTGCATTTGTAACCAATTAATTTTTTAACTTTTTGCCAGTTCTGCTTCTGTAAAAATTGCTTCAGCTAAAATCCCCCCTCCCCTATTTAGACCACAGTATAGAAACAAAACTAGCCCCTTCCTCAGGGCCAAGAGAATTTTGAGCGTTAACTGCCTCTCTGTCGCCAGCTAATAAAGGACTCTTTAATTTGTCTCAAAGTGTGGCATTTCTCTGTAACTCGCTTGGTCACAACACTGTAGTCATCATCAATGACCATTCGGCAGCTCCACAGACACCCACAGCGGTGGCTTCACCCCAGCCCTGGCTCCAAGTGCTCCTATGGACAGCCGAGCTATCCCCAATGCTGGCTACATTCACAGTGAGGTGAGATCCTCAGAGGCTCTAGGAAATAAACATGCTTGTCTGACAATAGAGCAAAGGAAGAGAAAGATAGAAGAAAGTTGGCAAAATTTTCACTGTAATATTTTATCATCGTTCTTCCTCATTCATTGGTGAGGAATGCAAAGTTTTAGGTCCTTTTAGCAGGAAAGGGTTCTTCAAAGATATTATTCCCTTCCTTTGGTGACACATGATATTTGATAGTATTCATGAATAAACTAGAACAATGTAACGCTGGGCACGGTGACTCACGCCTGTAATCCCAGCACTTTGGGAGGCCGAGGCAGGCAGATCACGAGGTCAAGAGTTCAAAAACACCTTGGCCAACATGGTGAAACCCCGTCTCTACTAATACAAAAATTAGCTGGGTGTGGTGGCGCATCCCCGTAATCCCAGCTACTCGGGAGGCTGAGGCAGGAGAATCGCTTGAACCTGGGAGGCGGGGGTTGCAGTAAGCTGAGATAGCGCCACTGCACTCCAGCCTGGGTGACAAAGCAAGACTCTGTCTCAAGGGGAAAAAAAAATGTAATAAATAAATACAGCTTGAATATCTCCAATCCAAAAGTCTGAAATGCTTCAATAAGCATTTTTGTTAAAGCATCATGTGGCTGTTCAAAAAGTTTCAGATTTTGGAGCATTTTGGATTTCCAATTTTCAGATTAGGGATGCTGAACTAGTAAATATAATGCAAATATTCCAAGATCCAAAAAAAATTAAAAATCTGAAACACTTCTAGTACCAAGCATTTCATATAAAGGATACTCAATCTGTAATAACAATAAGTACATAATAAAGGATGAAATCTTATAATGCATGTTATTGCATGTCTGATATGCTTCATGTATATTGTTCTCTTTCTCTCTCTCTCTTTCTTTCTTTTTGTTGTTGTTGTTGTTGTTTTCAACAGCGTCTCACTCTGTTCCCCCGGCTGGAGCGTAATGGCAGGATCCCGGCTCACTGCAGCCTCAACCTCCTGGGCTCAAGACCCTCCCACCTCAGCTTCCCAAGTAATTGGGACTACAGGCACGTGCCACCATACCCAGCTAATTTTTGCATTTCTTGTAGAGATAGGGTTTTGCCATGTTGCCTAGGCTGGTCTCAAACTCCTGGGCTCAAGCAATCCGCCCACTTCAGCCTCCTAAAGTGTTGGGAGTGGGTGTGACCCACCATGCGCATCTTATGTATATGTATATTATTTCTAATGCTAACCACTGCAAGTTGCTTATTGTTATTTCTACTTTACAGTATTAAAAAAAAAAAAAAAAAACTAAGGATAGATCACTTACCCAAGTTCACACAGCATGGAAGTGTTAGAGTTGAATCTATTTCTCATTTTATACCTCTATGCCACATTTCAAAGCACATAATATTATTTAGTTAAAGACATACTGCTACAATGAACAGTCAAGGATATGTTTGAATTTTAGATACTTGATTTTCTATCTTAATTTCATCTCTTGTTTTCTCTCACTTTGCTTAACATGCTTTTCTGTAAACTTAGGCTACAAAATTAGCCATCCTTTCCTCAAAGGAAGTGGATTTTCTTAAGCTATGGTTAGTCTCACCTGTCCAAATAATAAAAATAATAATAATAAAATAATGTAAAACTAACTTTTGTACGCCGGTCAAAATTGCCAATAAATACTTTACAAAATTCCTTACAGTGCATTTCAGTAGAGCACAAAGTACAATATCAAAACAAACATTGATGTTTATTACAAACATATTTAAAAATTATTTAAAATTCCAATAATTTTGTTTAAAATTTGTTTAAATTCCAATAAAAATTGTTTAAAATTTGTTTAAAATTTGTTTAAATTCCAATAAAATTTTTAAAATTCCAAAAAATTGTTTAAAATTCCAATAATTGTTTAAAACTCCAATAAAGACTGCTAACTTAAACAATTTTCTAATAATCAAATTCCCCAACATAGTATCTAGAATTTCTAAGTGAGGATATAAACAGTCCTGTCACAATGTGAACACTTAACAGCATTAACTCAAGTATGCGCCTGTTAACTGTAGCATATACATTGCAATAAGCAAACTAAATAAATAAATAAATAAATAAAAGGTATAAAGATCACAAAGAAAGAAGTAAAATGGTCTCTATTTCCTAATGACAATACAGTCCATGTAGAAAATTCTAAGGAGTCTGCACACACTAGTGAAAATAACAACTAGTAAGAGCAATAAGTGAATTTAGCAAGATCACAGGATACAAGTTAATAGACCAGAGTCAACTGCAATTTTAGATATTAGCAACAAACACTTGCAAATGAAATTTTTAAAGCTTGACTTCAAAATAGCATCCAATCCCAGCATTTTGGAAGGCTGAGGCAGGCAGATTGTTTGAGCCCAGGAGTTCAAGACCAGTCTGGGCAACATGGAGAAACCCTGTCTCTACAAAAAAAATAATAATAATACAAAAGTTAGCCAGCCTTTTGTCCCAGCTACTTAGGAGGCTGAGGTGGGAGGGTGACTTTAGCCCAGGGAGGTCAAGGCTGCAGTGAGCCATGATTGTGCCATCCAGCCTGGGTGACAGAAAGAGACCCTGTCTCAAAAAAAAAAAACAATAGCATCCAAAAAAGCTTATAATATAGCTTGTGCTTGTGGATAACTTTTCTACCTTTACATGAAATCATTTAAATAAAATTAGAAAAGTCCTTCAACTAGAGACAACACATTACATGCATCTAATCGACAGATTAGGTAAGTATTTTCAAGAGTTTTCTAAATAGACATGTTCTTTGGATAGATAGACCTCTTAAGAAAAACATACTGCATCACTATAATAGTCAACTATTCATTAAATCCATTGTGATTTTTAAAAAAAGTTCCATTCTCTCCCAATAAAATGTAATTCAGTCAATGAATTCAAACCAGAAGATTTACTGGGGAAAATATGGGATTTGTAATAGAGGTCATGCACTGTCACCAGCTAGCTCTCTGGCCTAAGGCAGGCTGCCATATAGGGCTCTGAGCTCCGGTGTTCTCCTCTATAAACATGGCCGTAGCAATAATTCCCACCACACAGAGTTGCATGAAATTTAAAGGGGGTGAAATATATCAAAGTGCTTTCTGTGCTATACGGCAATACATAAATGTTGTTTATTATACATTATGGGCTAATTATTATTATCTCATTATCTGAATCATTTTATAATTGGGGAAAACAAACAGGAGGAAGAATAAGTGAGTCTGACAGCCACATAGGCTGGGAGTAACAAATATTAATCTGTCAGAAAAAAACACTAGGCAACTAGTAGAAGAACCAAGAAATTAGCAATCAGAAGAATAAAAATGTTCGAGGACAGTATTTTTCTAAAGAAAAATACAGAAATACTCTATAATCCAAGAGTTTATAGTTTCTTAAGTAATCATAGTCTTGCTAATTTCATTGTCGAGAGTTTTTTACTTATTAGGGAATCTGATGGAAATTTATTTTATTTTATTTTCTCATTGAGTTTTGTTCTTGTTGCCCAGGCTGGAATGCAATGGCGCGATCTTGGCTCAATGCAACCTCCACCTCTCGGGTTCAAGCGATTCTCCTGCCTCAGCCTCCCAAGTATCTGGGATTAGAGGCATGCGCCACCACACCCGGCTAATGTTGTATTTTCAGTAGAGACGGGGTTTCTCCATGTTAGCCAGGCTGGTCTGCAACTCCTGACCTTGTTATCCACCCACCTTGGCCTCCCAAAGTGCTGGGATTACAGCGTGAGCCACTGTACCTGGCCAGAAATTCAACATACCAGACATGAATTCTCAATTTATGAAGTTGCTTGATAATGTCACAAAGTCCATAATCAAAGAGAAAAATTATTTGACACTCAGAGAGGGATGGCCACATAAGGAAGGATTTCATTATAACATGAACAGGTGGCCGGGCACAGTGGCTCACGCCTGTAATTCCAGCACTTTGGGAGGCCGAGGCGGGTGGATCATTTGAGGTCAGAAGTTCGAGACCAGCCTGACCAACATGGTAAAATCCAGTCTCTACTAAAAATACAAAACTCAGCTAGGCATGGTGGCAGGTGCCTGTAATCCAGCTACTCGGGAGGCTGAGGCAGGAGAATTGCTTGAACCCAGGAGGCAGAGATTGTAGTAAGCCAAGATCATGCCACTGCACGCCAGCCTGGGGAATAGAGCGAGGAAAAAAAAAATCAACAGGCATGTTCCACTGGACACCAAGGCTGGCCACAGAGGTAGCGTGTGCCCCTCTACATGGCCAGTGCTGACAGGGAGGCACTGCCCAATGCATTCACCAGTAGTTCTAAAAATTCAGGGAACATTAAGACAGAAAACCCTTTCAAACCTGTCACATATAGAACAAACAAACACCCCAGTCTAATGATCCATGCTTTCTTCTCTCTTGCCCTATTAATATCTAAATATTGGTCCTATCATACACTGTCTTTCACATACAGAGTCAGCACCCGATGGCCTCTGCTCCCAACAGCTTCTTTCAATCCTGATAAAAAGTCTATATGGATAACTGTCTCCCAATTTCCTTGGGACCAAAGCACAGAGAATGGTATACAGCCCACAATCAAGCTAAGCTTCTTGACTCATAGAGTTTCAAACCCTCTACCTCATCCTCTCATTAACCAGCCATCTTCTCACTAAGATCGCCACCCAAGAAAGCATGGTAAAGCTCATGCCTCCATGTGGACAAAAGGGCAGCCAAGAAATCAGGCAGGTGCAAGATGACAGTGAAATGCAACTGGAAGAATCAAAGGACAGTGTATGAGTCCATTCTCACACGGCTATAATGAAACACCCGAGACTGGGTAATTTATAAAGGAAAGAGGTTTAACTGACTCACAGTTCCACATGGCTGGGAAGGCTTCAGGAAACAAAATCATGGCGGAAGGCGAAGGGAAAGAAAGACACCTTCTTCACAGGGCGGCTGGAAGGAGAAGTACTGAGCAAAGGGGGAAAAGCTCCTTATAAAACCATCAGATCTCATGAAAACTCACTCACTATCACGAGAACAGGATGGGGGTTACCAACCCCATGATTCAATTATCTCTCACCAGGTCCCTCCTACGACATGTGGGGATTATGGGAACTACAATTCAAGATAAGATTTGGGTGGGGACACAGCCAAACCATATCAGGCAGAATACAAAATAAAACTTTTTTTAAAGTAATGGTGGTAGAGTGCTCTATTAAATTAAAACAGATTACAGGCCGGGCACAGTGGCTCAAACCTGTAATCCCAGCACTTTGGGAGGCCAAGATAGGCCGATCACTTGAGGCCAGGAGTTCCAGACCAGCCTGGACAACATGGTGAAACCTCATTGCTACTAAAAATACAAAAATTAGCCAGGCACGGCGGCACATGCCTCTAGTCCCAGCTACTCAGGAGGCTGAGGCAGGAGAATTGCTTGAACCCAGGAGGCAGGGGTTGCAGTGAGCTGAGATCACACCACTGCACTCCAGCCTGGGCAACAGAGCGAGACTCCGTCTCAAAAATAGTAATAATAATAATAATAATAAAATAGGTTACAGATAAAACTCATATAACATTGGGTAAATTTTTTTAAAAAATTAATGGTAGCATAAGAATGGAGGCCCCAGAAATATATTCATTCTAAGATAATTGTTTAATATATGTCAAATCACAGGAAATACAAAAATGCGGAAAAGAATCACCAATAAAAGTTACTAGAAAAATTAACATCAGTATAGAAGAAAATTAACCTAGATCTACAACTTATACGAAACATGGTAATAAGGTCCAAACAGATCCAAGAAATAAGCAATTACAAAACTAAAAAGAGCAGAATCATATATTCAGCCCACTTTTAAAGGGGAAATAATTTCTGGCCAACAAAATTAAGGATATCATCAGAGATGATGTAGTTTAGTCTAAAAATATAAACACTAGTGAACATGTTTTGCACCACAAAATGTAACGAAACAAAAAGCAAGAGAATGGGGAAAGATATAAAGTACAGTGAATAAAAGCATGTATCCAAACTATATAAAAACTGATGAATCACAAGATGTCAACATTCAAGTTCAACTTAAGAATTTTTTTTTTTTTTTTTTTTTTTGAGATGGAGTGTCGCTCTGTCACCCAGGCTGGAGTACAGTGGCGTGATCTCTGCTCACTGCAAGCTCCGCCTCCTGGGTTCACTCCATTCTCCTGCCTCAGCCTCCTGAGTAGCTGGGACTACAGGCGCCCGCCACCATGCCTGGCTAATTTTTTATATTTTTAGTAGAGACGGGGTTTCACCGTGTTGGCCAGGATGGTCTCAATCTCCTGACCTTGTGATCCTCCTGCCTCGGCCTCCCAAAGTGCTGGGAAAGAATTTTTTAAAAGACTGTTTAGTTTCCAATGTGAGAAAATATTAAAATCAAACCATCACATCCTCACAACCTCCTTAAGTAATCGTATTAAAACAATCTCAAGGCACAGGTACATGCCTCATAAACCAGCAAAAACCATTAAAATTGCACAGCCTGAAGCCACACAGAAAACCTGTATATCCTCTCCTACAATATAAATCGGCTCAGCCTTTCTAGAGAGCAAAAAAACAGTGACCCTTTGACACAGTATTTCCCCTTTGGGTACAGGCCCAAAAGAAGAATTTTAAAAAAATGAATTTGTATAAAAATATTCACACATGCACTATCTATAATAAAATAATGTAGCAATGGCCCCAAATAGAGGAATTAAGAAATTGTGGCATATAAGCACAAGAAAATACTGCAACATTATTTAAAAAGACAAATTTATGAATTGTGTGTAATGAGTCTTGCTTGGTCTAGAGTGGTGCTTTTCCAACTATTGTCAGGATGGATGAGGTTGTTTTTGTTTTTTGTTTCGTGTTGTTTTCATTTGTTAAGGAAAGATACATGTTCCCACTGCACATGACTAGTTCAAAGCTCCAGCCAGATATGGTCTTACTCACCACACACCTTAAGTTCCACAAAACCCAAACCGGTCTATGTCCTAGGCAAACAGATCCACTGGTCACACACTTGGCTGTGGCTACAATGTCAAGTTGCTATATAAATCTCAAAACAGGCCAGGCGCAGTGGCTCACGCCTGTAATCCCAACACTTTGGGAGGCCGAGGCGGGCGAATCACCTGAGGTCACGAGTTCGAGACCAGCCTGGCCAACATGGAGAAACCTCACCTCTACTAAAAATACAAAATTAGCCTGGCGTAGTGGCACATGCCTGTAATCCCAGCTACTCAGGAAGACTGAGGCAGGAGAATCGCTTGAACCCGGGAGGCAGAGGTTGCGGTGAGCCAAGATCGTGCCATTGCACTCCAGCCTGGGCAACAGGAGCGAAACTCCGTCTCAAAAAAAAAACGAAAGAAAGAAATCTCGAAACACTACTCTTAGTGTTGTACTCATCTCTCAGCCCAGTCAGCTGACACACTTTAGGTAGCACTTGTCTAGAGCTAGGTGAACTCGGCCCAAGTCTAAGAGTGTCTCACCCGCCAGGAAAGCATTATCTAAAAGACTTTCAGGACACGAGGTCAGGCCTGCAGCCTTCACAGCAGCCCCATCAATGCCTCCTCACTGCAGGCGCTTCCCAAACGCCACACTCTGCCAGTATCTGCCCAGGAACTACTCCCACATCTCCCTGCTCAGCCCCTGTTCTGACAGTCCTTGACCCTAAATCTGCTTTCATTTCACAATCAGTGTCACGCTCATTGAAATCTATCGCTATGAGAAACCCAGGCTTCCTTGAGTTTGCCGCCAGTACCTTTAGAAGCTGAAATACACATTTGCTCCTTGAAGGCAAGAAAATTGTATCGTTTATTGCTGAATCCTAAAAATAGTACCTGGTACAGGGCAGGGGGCAGGAAAACTGTGTCATATTCACCACTGAATCCCAAAAACAGTACCTGCTACGGGGCAGGATTGAACAAACTTTTGTAGGATGAATGATAGTTTTTGTCTCCACTATGTTATTGGGTCTCTCTCTCAAACTATTCCTCAGTGCCCTTCTGATCTGAATTTAAAATACTTCATAATACAGCTTCCACTTAAAGTCTCTGGCACGACTAAACAATGGGAATTCTCAAAATAAAACTCATGGCCACGCATAGAAAAACAGCCTGAGGCACCAGCAGAAATTCTAGCTTTTCAGGTTTGTTTGGCTGAAGTCACTCTTAGCAGCCTGGACACTTGAACCCCACTGCCCCCAGCTCTCCCACCTGCTGTAACCAAGCCAGTCTCACATGGTTCTTCAGGAAAGTGGCTGCCTTCTCTGCACCACCATCCCACCTTGGATCCTACCTGCCTCCTGTGCTCAGAGGACACCCAGCCCAGAATGACCAATGTGCAGTTCTGTGCACAATCTTAAGCTAAATAGGATTCTGATGATCATTTTTATGATGCACTAACCAGAAACTTGACCAAGATGCAAGACTTTGACATCCAAAATCAGAAGAAAGTCAAGAAATACTGCACAGGGCTCTATAATGATTTCCCTTGACAACTTCTCCCGCCCCACAATCAAATGGTAAGAAAGGAGCAGCATTGGCTGGGCACGGAGGCTCACGTCTGTAATCCCAGCACTTTGGGAGGCAGGTCAGGAGATCAAGCCCATCCTGGCCAACATGGTGAAACCCCATCTCGACTAAAATACAAAAAATTAGCCGGGCATGGTGGTACACACCTGTAGTCCCAGCTACTCAGTAGGCTGAGGCAGGGGAATTGCTTGAACCCAGGAGGCAGAGATTGCAGTGAGCCAAGATCACGCCATTGCACTCCAGACTGGCAACAGAGCGAGACACCGTCTCAAAAAAAAAAAAAAGAAAGAAGAAAAAGAAAGGAGCAGCATTAGAAGCCCCATGTATTGTTAAAATCCTGTCTTCAATGCATTTCAATATACATACAGTATATACTTAGCCATTCATTTACTACTTTGTATTGTATCCCTCTATACAAATAGTACTTCTGTACTATTCAGAAGTAGCATCAGAGACAAAGTCACTGATTTTATATTGCCTGCCATTTAAAAGAATGTTAAAACGGTGGCAAATATAAAGGTCAAGATTGCAACATGTTTCAGAGTAGCAAGTGAATAGTCATTTTAAATAAAAATACACCACATTGTCAATCGGTAGGTGTTCAGAGAACTTTGTTTACGATGATGTTTTCTTGGCAACCAGCCTTCCCACTGGAAGACAGGAAGGGAGCATGAGCTTATGTGAGCAACGCGCTCAGGAAACACAGTCGCTGCGTAACACTTGTTTTTATAACTACAGAACAGTGTCTCCTGTGGAAAACAAGCGGTCATTGCTGCAAAGAGAAACATGATGTAGGTAGATGGAGTCACAACAAATCCACGCCAGGACAAATCACATACTAACACCGCGGGAAGACTGTGACTCACACACCCTTGGAAAAGGAAGGCCAAGAAGACCAGAACACGATATTTTCTAGAACATCAACTCAAAAAAGAGTGGACGGGAAAAAAAATTAACCAAATGAGCTGTTTGTAATTATAAAAAGAAGTAACCCAAATGCCCAAGAACAGATTTGCTTAATAATTTATGGTACCTCCATGAAATGTAACACGCTTCAGCTATTTAAAATTGACTTGTGGATGAGTATTTACTGATAGAAAAATATGTACATGGGCGAAGAAAGCAGGTAACAAAACACTATGTATGATGTTATAATATACATGACATGCACGCTCTTCCTGGCGTATGATGTTATCTCAGCATGGGGAGACAATGTGGGAATTTTTTTCTTCCCATTTTCTTCTGGCATTTTTTAATTTCTCTTCAGAAACATAGATTTATTTTTTAATTAAAATATAAATAAAAGTTTTTTAACTGAATGTATTTAGATATGCTCCCTTTTCTCAAACCTGGCTTCCCAACCACACAGCTTAATGGGGGCTGTATATTCCCACTACTCAAAGTAAAGCGTGGTGGCAATAACTTGAGATTTTTATTTTTTATCTTTGAGAGAGTCTCACTCTGTCGCCCAGGCTGAAATACAGTGGAACGATCTGGGCTCACTTCCACTTCTGCCTCCCAGGTTCAAGGGTTTCTCCTGCCTCAGCCTCGCAAGTAGCTGGGATTACTGGTGCCCACCACCATAAGTGGCTAATTTTTGTATTTTTAGTAGAGACGGGGTTTCGCCATGTTGTCCAGACTGGTCTTGAACTCCTGATCTCAAGTGATCCACCCACCTTGGCCTCCAAAAGTGCTGGGATTGGCCGGGCACAGTGGCTCACACCTGTAATCCCAGAACTTTGTGAGGCCGAGACAGGCAGATCACCTGAGGTCAGGAGTTCGAGACCAGCCTGGCCAGCATGGTGAAACCCCGTCTCTACTAAAAATACAAAAATTAGCTGGGCATGGTGGCACACACCTGTAATCCCAGCTACTCGGGAGGCTGAGGCAGAAGAATTGCTGGAACCCAGGAGGCAGAGGTTGCAGTGAGCTGAGATTGTGCAACTGCACTCCAGCCTGGGTGACAAAGCGAGAATCTGTCTCAAAAAAAATAAAAAAATTGCTGGATTACAGGCATGAGCCACTGCGCCCAGCCAATAATTTGAGATTAATAAGAGAATATCTTCAGATTTGTAGCTGACGAAATTCAGGAACAAGTAAAATAGAGGTGATAAGGAGTGTAACCTCAGGGAGGCAAATGAGACTATGATTACAACTGGGAAAAATGAAACTAATCGGGAACACTGTACTCTAGTTGGCTCCCACTCATGTTTACAGAAGGGGATGGTCAATGTGGAGAATGGAAAAGAAGCCATGAGAGTGAGGCCGTGATGTCTTCTCTAGAGGCAAAAGAAGGCCGTGGGGGTGAGGGGCAGAAGGAATGTGTTCAGTCCCTCAATGCAAGACATCAGAGACCCAGCAAGGGTGGTGCCCTAATGACATTTACGTCCTAGTAAAGAGAGACAGGCAACAAGCAAGAAAGAGACATCGAAGATGATTTCCAGCAGTGATAAGAGGAGCCTAAGGATTGGGGTCTTTATACAGATGGGGGACAGGGCTGTCTCTAGGAGGCTGAGACTTCAAAGATGATGAGTAGTCAGGCAAGCAAAGAAGGAAGAGTACCCTCTCCAGATGCAAAAGCATGTGCAAAGGTCCCAACTCCAGAAAAAGCTTGGCTACTGCTTTGAAGGATAGAAAGCCAGCCGGGTGCTGGAGGAGCATGAGAAAAAGGTGGTGACAGTACAGGAGGACAGGGCTGCAAAGGTCAGCTCAAGGAAGCCTCGCACGCCAGGGGAGAGCTGGGTGCACACTGGGCAGAAGCAAAGCCACTGGAGGCTTCTAGAGTGAGAAGTGCCATGATCTCATCTACATTTTTCAAAGATCACTCTGGCTACTGCAGAAGAATTATGGAGGGGGGCGGTCAAGAAAATATGCAGTTGAGAGGCTACTGTATAGTCTAGACCCACACTGTCTAACATGGTAGCCACTAGCCACATGTGAATATTTAAATTTAAATTAAGTTAAATTAAAAATTCAGTTCCTCTACCACACTGGCCACATTTCAAGTACTCAACAGCCAAAGATGGCTAGTGGCTACCCTACTGGACAGCTAAGACACAAAACAATTCCATCATCTCAGAAAGTTCTTTTAGACAGCCTTTGTCTAAACAAGGCCAGATGGTGGCTTAGCCTGGGGAAGATGGCAGGAGGAAGAGGGAAAGGGGCTGACAGCAGAGACAGGAAAACGGGCAGTGTCAGGATATTATATTTATTTATTTAATTATTTTTTTGTGTGTGTGAGACGGAGTCTTGCTCTTTTGCCCAGGCTGGAGTCCAGTGGCGCAATCTCAGCTCACTGCACCTCTGCCTCCCGAGTTCAAGAGATTCTCGTGCCTCAGCATCCTAAGTAGCTGGGACCACAGGCGTGTGCCACCACGCTGACTAATTTTTGTGTTTTTAGTAGAGATGGAGTTTCACCATGTTGGCTAGGCTGGTCTTAAACTCCTGACCTCAGGTGATCTGCTCGCCTTGGCCTCCCAAAGTGCTGGGATTAGAGGCGTGAGCCACTGCGCCCAGCCAGGATATAATTTTAGGATACAGCACACTAGCCCAGGAGATGGATTAGATGTAGAGGCATGTGGAAAAGGGTGGAAGTGAGGACAACTCCTAATGGTTCTGATTCATTACTGAGTCCATAAGAGCACCCTCCTGTCTCTGCCCAACTTTTGCTTTCATCAAGCAACCACCTACCTATTAATTCAACCTCTCAGGTACTTCCATGTCCGAATGAAAGACATGAGTGTTCCAATAACCAGAGCACAGATCTCCAGTATATTCTCGCTTCCAGAGCAAACCAGACAAGAATTTTAAAATGCAAAAATTAAGCACCCATAAATAAGAGGCAAATGAGCAAATTAATCACCCGTAGATAAGAAGCAAGTGAACAATAAGAAAGTAAAACAAGATTCCAGATCAAGGGCAGCAAGCATGCAACACACAGAAGGGGGAAATATAATGGAGAGAAAGCACTATCAGAAGATAGGGCTGGGCGCAGTGGCTCCTGCCTGTAATCTCAGCACTTTGGGAGGCCAAGGCAGGAGAACTGCTTAAGCCCAGGACGTCAAGGTTGCAGTGAGCCAAGATCACACCACTGCACTCTAGCCTGGACAGCAGAGCGAGACATTGTCTCAAAAAACAAATAAACAGAGAAAGAAAGAAAACAGGCTGGATAGCAGGGAATAACCAAACAGGTCACCAGTAAAACAGAATTAGCAGAATACAATAGTTGCAAAATCCAAAATCTTGGTTTCAATAGCAGATCCAGTGAAGTAAACGTGTTCACATAAACTAGGTAGGAAACAACAAATGCATGTAATCCCAACAGAGTATAGGCCTTGCTGCTAAACACTGATAAAACGTCTGTGGCCACGAAATGTCAAGAAAAAAACAGCAGCAGGCATGGTGGTGCACACCCGTAGTCCCAGTTACTCAAAAGGCTGAGGCGGGAGGACCGCTTGAGCCCAGGAGGTCGATGCCAGCCTGGGCAGCATAGCAAGACCCCATCTCTAAAAAAACATATAAATAAATAAATGTTGAAATGTTAATGCAGTAATGATTCCTCCAGCTTGCTCTGACTTTGAGTGTCTCCCTTTCTGCAGAGGACTCCTATGCGTTAGAGCTGTACAGCCTGGTCCTGCACAGCTAAAGGCAGAGGCTGAACAACTAAGTTTTGACAACACTATAAATTTACTGTTCTACTTAAGCATCATTTATTAACTTTTTTGATAAGTATAAAACCGAATCAGCTGGGCACAGTGGCTCACGCCTGTAATCCCAGCAATTTGGCAGGCCAAAGCGGGCAGATCACCTGAGGTCAGGAGTTCGAGACCAGCCTGACCAACATGGAGAAACCGCGTCCCTACTGAAAATATAAAAATTAGCCGGGTGTGGTGATGCATGCCTGTAATCCCAGCTACTCAGGAGGCTGAGACAGAAGAATCACTTGAACCCAGGAGACGGAGGTTGCGGTGAGCCGAGATCACTCCACTGCACTCCAGACTGGGCAAGAAGAGCGAAACTCTCTCTCAAAAAAAAAAAAAAAAAAAAGATTTATTCTTCTAGGTATTTTGAGCAAGGAGGATGCTGTCCCCCACAGCAGCTGGGGAAGGCCAGGGGCAGGGCACGAGGTTCAGCTACTACAACAGTCTCAGGACAAATGGGGAACATGGAAACCATCGGCATACGAACACACTGAACTGAGCACCTGCAGCAGTTCCCGACTTACACATACAAAAAGAAAATGTGAAACCACCTTGTCAACAGTACACCTTTTATAGTCATTTCTTATTTTTATTTTATTTTTTAAAAGTGATGATTTTCTTCCGGATGAAATCCCCCTGATAAACATGAAGATTGAATTTCCAGGCTAACCCATAAAAGCCCATCCCTCTGATCTGAATTTGAGTATGAATAATGGCCCAGAACAGAGTTCCCATCAAAGAGGCCAGCAAAAGCTTTCACTGTTGGGGAGAGCCTTATGCAGAATTACCAAGTAAAAGATGTCTCTCTTCGGCAACCCCAAGACTCCATAAATGCCATTTCATCTTCTTCTCGAAGAGAACCCCTCACTAAACCACTACTAAAAGGTCAAGTACCTCTGCTACAGATCCACTAGCTTAAAAGTGAGAGCTAGGGAGGGCATAGTTCCAGAGAGGACAGCAATAAGATAGGTTGAATGGGCAGCTGTGATTACAACAACCCTGCAAGGTAAGGCACTACAGAGGGGGAAACCAAGGCTCACAGGAATTCAGTGACATTAAAGCATTTGCTGAAGTCACATGGCTACTAAGTAGTAAGTGGAGGTGGATTTGAGCCCAGGCCAGTCTAGCCCCCTGCGGGCTGCCTGGTGCTACTGAGAAGCAGATGTCGTTTTGGTGACAGGAGCCAGGTGGGCGGCTGTCGGCAAGCACATGCTCTGGTGGGGGCTTGGGGAAAAGAGCAGTTTCTCTTTTTTTCAAGACTGTTTCATTCAAGGAAAGCAGGAGGGACAGGCAAAGGACAGCAGCCCCACTCAAGTAAGCAGCCTGCACCAGGCACCCTGCCAAGCTCTCCTGCGGGGCAGGAGAGAGGTTTCAGCAGGCTTTGCCAGCTCCACTCCCCAAATGCAAAAGGACAGCTGGAGTCCCTGGGAAGTGGCCACTCCAGATTGACAGCTCTCTGACAAAAACAGTGGCAAGACCCAAAGTGCTGGGCTCCAAGACACTGGTGAAGGAGCTGCAAGACTTAGAGGCTCTCACAGCCTACTCGCCCTAATCAGCTTGTCTCCAGCAATGAAACTGGGGACCTAGACAGAAAATTCACACCAACTGAGGCTTCTTCCAAAGAACAGGCCAGACACTCAATGGCAGAACCTGCCCCAAATGGCACCTCCAAAGGGGCAATTCAGCAGCTTTACACAAATGATACAATATATGAATTACTTTCAACCCTGCTTCCTGTAGCCACTCCCAGCTGTTCCTCATTCCACTTCCAGAATGACCACCATCCTCATGCTTTTCCCTTGCTCATAATTGGCTGGTCCCTCAGGTCTAACCTTATCAAGACCAACCTCTTTTACGTCCCACAGAGGATTCAACCTTGCTTTCCAGTCTCCCCAGGAATCTTCTCTTCCATAAGATAATTTACTATCTCACATACAAGCCAAGTTGGTCCCAACTCCATACCTTTGTCCGCCTCCACCCCTCCAAAGCGCTGCCTCTTCGGATTCCAACCAGTTGTCCAGGCCAGTAACTCTACTAGATTTTGTTGATTATTCCCAGGTCTAAAATCTCCTCTCACAAATTTTAAGCACCACACTGTTTAAAGCTTAAATATCCAGCTGGGTGCAGTGGCTCATGCCTGTAATCCCAGCACTTTGAGAAGCCAAGGCAGGCAGATCACTTGAGGTCAGGAGTTCAAGAACGCCCTGGCCAACATGGAGAAACCCTGTCTCTGCTAAAAATACAAAAATTAGCTGGGTGTGATGGTGCATGCCTGTGGTCCCAGCTACTCAGGAGGCTGAGGCACAAGAATCACGCGAACTGGGGAGGCGGAGGTGGCAGTGAGCCAAGATCACACCACTGCACTCCAGCCTGAGCAACACAGCAAGACTCTGTCTCAAAAAAAAGAAAAGCCTCAAATATCCTAAAAGTGCTGCAGGGTCTAACTTCATGACTCATCAGGGTTGAAAGACCACCTCTGTCATGAAGCCATCTTTGAACAAATCCTTGAACAAATTACCTAACCTCTCTGACTCTCCATTTCCTCATCTGTAACACATGGGCAAAATCGTAACTATAACATGTAAGCCAATTACTATCATAATTAAATGAGATGACATACATAAAAGTGCCTGGCATAGTGTTTGACTCATAATAGACACTTGATGGATTGGAGTTAGCTCAAGCGGTTATGTCCTCATGCCAGACTTTCCATAATAGACACTTGAAATTAATATACACACTCCACTATGATAGAGATCCTGCCATGGACCTGTTTCCCTCCCACTTACACCCTCTCTACCCCTATAATACCAACTGCAGTGCAGAGCGCACAGGAAGCCATAAGTCAGTATTAACACTTATTAACACAAAGCAGAATCTTTCCTTTTTAATCTTTTTTTTTTCTTTTGAGACAAGGTCTCACTCTGTTGCCCAGGCTGGAGTGCAATGGCACGATCTTGGCTCACTGCAACCTCCGCCTCCTGGGTTTAAGCGATTCTCCTGCCTCAGCCTCCTGAGTAGCTGGGATTACAGGTGCCTGCCACCACGCCAGGCTAAGTTTTGTATTTTTAGTAGAGATGGAGTTTCACCATGTTGGCCAGGCTGATCTTGAACTCCTGACCTCAGGTGATCCACCCTCCTCGGCCTCCCAAAGTGCTGGGATTACAGGCGTGAGCCACCGCGCACCGTCTTTCCTTTTTAATCTTACCACATGAGGCACATACTATCCTGCACCTCAAGCAACATCTCTGTCCAGAGGCATATTCAGATTCATTAAATTCTTGTCATTGTTACATTGTCCTGTTGTTCTAGCCCTAAAAATAGGTGTTCCTGTTCACATCTTCCCTGTGCCTGGGAACAAGGGAAGTCCTAACTCATCACCACAGTACTGAACAGACCAGACAGAGGCCTGATCTGCAACCATAGATCTCAGTCCTCTTGTCGTCTCCCTGAGGGGCCCAATGTGGGATCTTTTACCAAGCACCCTAGAATCACAACATATTAAACACTCAGCAAGTACCCAAGACACTTTTCCCTGGCTTTTCAAGGGTCAAACCTATGATGTTTCAGATAATAAGATACCATGAAAATATCATACTGGCGGCTGTGTGTGGTGGCTCATGCCTGTAATCCCAGCACTTTGGGAGGCCAAGGCGGGCAGACCATTTGAGGTCAGGAGTTCGAGACCACCTTGACCAACATGGTGAAACCCCCATCCCTAGTAAAAATACAAAAAAATAGCCGGGCATGGTGGCACACACCTGTAATCCCAGCTTGAACCCAGGAGGCGGAGGTTGCAGCGAGCCAAGATCATGCCACTGCACTCCAGCCTGAGCGACAGAGCAAGACTCCAAAAAAAAAAAAAAACCCCAGAAAATCAGAAAAGATGCAGGCTTAATGGCACAGGTTCACAAATTGTGTAGTTTTGAGTTCTCTACTCTTTTCCTTTTAATTCTCCAAGACCTCAGCTATTCCACATCCCCACAATCTGTACCCCACCCATGACAGAGATGTACAAAGCGAAAGCAAAGGAAAACAGATACCTAACTCAGCTTCTGAGGATGGGAGGAGTCCTCACAAAGAACACCTGAGCTGGCTTTAAAGGACCAACAGGGCTTTTCCAGGGGGATGAGGGTGAGAGAATGCATTCTAGGCCAATGCAAGAACATAAGCAAGCACATGGAGCACCTAGAGAATGGAAAGTCTCTAGGAAAGCACCTAGAGAACGGCAAGAGCACGGAGCACCTAGAGAATGGAAAGTCCTTTGGGACAGACAGAAAGTAAGCAGAGGGCAGGAAAGCTGGATCAACAAGGTAAACTGAGGTGACGTGCCATGTTAGAAAAGTCTAAATGGCACCACTGAGGATTTCAAGGTGGGAAAATGACATGATCAGACCCCTATTTTAAAAATATCTGAGAGTGCAGTGTGACAGACTGGAAGGGAAAGTAAGGTGGTTGTTAGGAAGCTTCAGCAACAGTCCAGGTGAGAAAGGATGAGGGCCTGAGCCTTAGCAGTGCAAGGGAGAGAGGAGGATATACCAGAATTTGGTGACTAATGGGATGTGATGCTAAAAGAGACAGTGAGATAGCCATGTTCATGGCAGCACTACTCACACGAGCCAAAAGGTGGAAGCAACCCAGTGTCCCTGACAGATGACTGGATAAACAAGATGCGGTATATACACACAATGGGATATTATCCTGCCTTACAAAGGAAGAAAACTGACACAACAACGTGGATTAACCTTGAAGACATTATGCCAGGTGAAATGAGTCAGTCAAAAAGGACAAATATTGCATGATTCCACTTGTATAAAGTACCTAGAGTGGTCAAATCTTAGAGACAAAAAGTAGAATGGTGGTTGTCAGAGGCTGAGAAAAGGGGAGAACAGGGAGTCATTGTTTAATGGGTACAGAGTTTCTGTTTTGCAAGATGAAAAGAATTCTGAAGACAGACAGTGGTGATAACTGCAAAACAGTGTGAATGTACTTCATTGCCACTGAATTGTACATTTTAAAATGGTTAAGATGGTAAAGTTTATGTTATATGTATTTTATCACAATTTAAAAAATAAAAAGAGAGAGAGGGAGGTAGAATGGATGATACCATACACCTCTCAATCTGGGGCACTAAAATGGATGGCCGCTCCTTTAACTGAGCTCCAGTCCATAGGAAGAGGAATACAGGGGAGGAAAAAGAGAATTCAGAGTTGCGCAGATGTCCAGATTCAAAATGAGCAGAGAACATGAACTTTTCCAAAAAGTCTTTCTGACAGGATCAGCATCATCTCTCACATTCCAAAGCCGTAAAAATGGTACAACTTTAAAGGTAATGAACTACCGTCCAAAAGGAACAGCAAGTGACTTCTTGATTATGATTTTAGAAAAGCAGGATTTCAGGGTACACAGGGCAAATGACACAAAGACATCCATTTCACTCCTTTCTGAAACCCCAATCAAAGGACAGCAAAGGGATTTTTTCAAGACATAAGCTATAGCACTAAAGTCTGGAAAGCTGGACGACAGATAAATGAATGCTAAAAGACTAAGATGGAGACACAGCTGAGTCCTAGGCCAGCAGCAGGGAAAGCCGAGATCCAACCCGATCTTCACCCCAGAAGGCCCAAAACACTCCAGAACTGGCAATTCAAGATAACTCTGGAAGATGCGGTGAAGTAGGAGCTAAAATAAAAAGAAAGGGTTTCTATGTAGCCGTCAGAGCCCCAAATCTCACCTCCACTCCAAGAGGCCCCTCCCTCTCCTGGCAAAGAACTAGAGAGTGATTCTCTAAAGCAGATGAAAACAAAGGTTTCAGCGCTGGGGCAGAATGGGCTTAGTTAAGAATAGGGGCACCATCACGAACATGGGGACTAAGAGAATGTATGTGTATCAGTCCAGATTTAGTCAGAAAATAGATGCTATTCTAGGTATTACAAGCAGGAAGAGATTTGATACAGGAAATTAAAAGCTTAAAAAATGATGGGAAGGGCAGTGATAGCCACAGTCAGAGAAATCACTGCCTGTGTTCAGGAAATCAGGATGTACAAGCGTCACAAGAAACTGCACAGATGACGTCAGATCCCCCACCACTGAGGTAACTGTGTCCCAGAAGTTCACTGAGATGCTGCTAGGAAAACCTCACATCGACCAGGTGCCACAGTTGCAATAGCAAAGTGGCTTCTCCTTCTCTTTTGCCTTCTAAAAATCTCTTACTGGAAAAATCAATATCAGAATCTTGCCACCAAGGGACTCTGGGAAATGCAATGTCCAGGAGCCAGCCCCTGCGGGAGAAGCTTAGCAAAGCAGGGACACAGCTGAGAACCTACAGGCAATATCCAGCTGGTATCCAATACCCAGATGCTGAGACCACCTTCACCCTCTGCTCCCACTCAGTTCCCTAAATACTGGCAGACAGGCCTGTACTTTCCAGGCAAGAAATTAGAATAGTCTCCTAACTGGTAGCCAAAGGGAAAAAAAAAAATCAAGACACTAACATTTAAGCTTCCCCAAAGAAACAGCCCAGCCAGGTCACCCTACAATGAAACTCACAGTTCAGAGAATAAAAAAAATTCCTATCTATGAAATAGTAAATTCCCAGCTTAAGTAGCTCTAATTTTTTCAAAAAGTGTCAATCAAATTCTCTAAATTTTAATTTGCTTCAAAAACAATGTGCATGCAACATATGACATCTATGGTTGAGCTAAAATTAAGATAATAATTTAATGTGAACCTATAGGCTACATTTCAGGTGAGGTAAGTGACTGGAATAAGCGGTTATATCTTCTTGCCTAAACTCTAGAACTTTGGTTTCCAAAGTAAGGCCTGGTAACCCTCTGACACCCCAGAGTCTTTAAGTAATTTGGGAGGTCAAAAGTATTTTCATAACATGAAGTTACTTGCCTTTCTCTCTCTCATAGCGTACAGTGGCATTTTCCCAAGGCTACATGACATGCAATGACATCATTTCAAAAGCTAATAGAATGTAATTGTTCAAAGTGTTTTAAATTTTTCTCAGTTTTAATTTCTAATATGGTAAATAGCAACAGAAATCACACAAAAGCTTTTTGCGGTTCTCAAAAATAGTTTAGAGTATAAAGAGGTCAAAAAGCTTGAGAATCACTGCTCGAGAACAACTTTTCAGCTTTTGGAAGTTGCTTTTGGAAGGAAGCTTTTGACATGTGAAACTAATAAGATTTACTTTAAGTTTATATCTTCAAAGTGGAAAAAAGTCTGTCTGCTCTGAAATTTTGCTTTACTACCTTGTATCAGTTTATCCATTAGGAGGAAGAGTTTTCCACAGAGATCCTAAATTAACTTTTTTTCTCCCTATAAGTAAACATTATGATGGGAAGTCTCATTGCCTGCAAGGCAACGTGCATAGTACAATGGTAAAATGCAGAGAGAATCTACACGGACTCAAACAAATACTTGTACACCAATAATTGAAGCGGCTTTATTCACAACAGTCAAAAGGTAGAAACAACCCGATGTCCATTAACAGGTGAATGGACAAATAAAATGTAATACATGTACATATATATGATGGAATATTATTCAGCCTTAAGAAGGAAGGAAATTCTGATGCATGCTACAACACTGAACCTTGATAACATTATGCTAAATGAAATAAGCCAGACACGAAAGGACAAATACTGTGTGATTCCACTTATATAAAGTGCCTACAATAAGCAAATTCATAGACACAGAAAGTTGAATGGGCATTACAAGGGGCTACGAGAAGGGAGAAGTGGGGATTTATTGTCAAATGGATACAGAGTTTCAGTTTGGAATGATGAAAAACTGGAGATCGACAGTAGTGATATTTAGACAACAATGTGTAGTGATAGTTACACAACAATGAGAATGTAATTTAATGCCACTGAATTGTACAATTAAAACGAGTTAAAATGTTTTGTTTGTTTGTTTTTTGAGACAGAGTCTCGCTCTGTCACCCAGGCTGGAGTGGAATAGCGGGATCTTGGCTTACCGCAACCTCTGCCTCCCGGGTTCGAGCGATTCTCCCTGCCTCAGCCTCCCGAGTAGCTGGGACTACAGGCGCCCGCTACCCAGCCCGGCTAATTTTTGTATTTTTAGTAGAGACGGGGTTTCGCCATGTTGGCCAGGCTGGTCTCGAACTCCTGACCTCATAAGGTGACCCACCCACCTCAGCCTCCCAAAGTGCTGGGATTACAGGTGTGAGCCACCGCGCCCAGCCAAAATGGTTTTTTAAAAACAGATTCTAGAGTCAGACAATCCAGATTCATATCCCAGCTCTACTACTTACTATCTGTGTGATCTTTGTACTTGAGTTTCCTGATCTGCAAAATGGTAATAGTATATAACATAGGGTTGTTGTGATGATTAAATGAGTTCATATAAGTAAATAATACATGCAATAATTAGAAGGCTTGGAATGATGCATGGCGCCTAGTAAGTGCCCTATCGCTCGGTCTCAAACTTTGGCATGTCTCAGAATCACGCAAAGAGCTTATTAACACACAGACTGCTACACCCCCACCCCCAGATATTCTGTTTCAGAAGATCTGGGGTGGGACCCAAGAATTAGCAGTTCCCAAGACACGCTAGTGCTGCTGGTTCAGGGAGCACACTTTGAAAACTGCTCTATATACATGTGAGATGTCATTATTATTACTGACAATGCTTGAGAGAATACCAGGCACATCAATAAATACTTGTGGAAGAAAGGACAGAAAGAGAGAGGATTCACTGAGCCCCTAACATGAAGTGTTCCCACAAGTAGATGGAGATCTCAAAGTCTTTCCTGGTGGAGATCTAAACCAGCCACTTCCACCTGATGGCCCCTGTCCATCAGAGTTTTCCAAAGACTCCCAGGAAGACAAAGAACCAACAGTGACATCTCAATATCACCGAGCCATCTCAGAACTTTCAAAAATGGGAAAAAAGCTCCTTCTTACAAAACAGTCCTGATGCGAGAAGGGAAGAAGAGGTGGGAGTAAGGGGCAACCATTTATGCTGAGTCTCATATCCCCTCCGGCCACCTTTTTGGTTCAGCCACCGTATGCAGCTGATTGCCACAGCAGGTGTGGCCCAACAGTCTTAGCCTCAGCTGCACTGAGGACCTCTTGCTTCTCAGCTGCTGCTGGTCCTGCTCAGCCTGTCAAAATACTTCCCATTTGCAGGCTTAGTGCCTATAAATACAGACTTGGAAGAGTGAGGGCTTT
The DNA here is from genome assembly GCF_028885655.2 of Pongo abelii. Taxonomy (NCBI): domain Eukaryota; kingdom Metazoa; phylum Chordata; class Mammalia; order Primates; family Hominidae; genus Pongo; species Pongo abelii. Next base: position 189,652,475 of record NC_085928.1, on the reverse strand, counting down.
TCCACCCCTAGAACAAACCTTGACAGATGGGGGATGGGAGCCAGTGGATAAATACAGTACTCTCCCCGGCTCCATCTCAAGTGGACGATTCTGAGGCACATTCTGCAGTTACCCAGGGAGTCCCCGGTGAGGTTTAGCTCTAGCTGCCCACTGTGGAAGCCAGCTCCATAACTCACTCTTGGACTGGCTTTCCTTCTTTCTCTTTGTCACTATTCTCTTGCTCATAATTCCACTTCTGTTCCCTGGGATAACTTTCCAAAATAAACTGCCTTGTCTAAGCCTCCCCATTTTCAGTTGACCCAAGCTAAGGCAAGGCATAAACAGCTCCACTTACAATGCAGGTGGGGAGGGGGGCAGAATTAGCACAAGAGAGCAAACCAGACTAGAACCGCTGTGCTGCATGACACAGACTCTACGTAATGCCGGCATTCAGAGGAAAGGATGAAGTCTGAAGCAGAAGGTGAAGGTTGAGAGAGAGCCCAGACAAATGATCACAAGAGGAAGGTGGTCTTAGAAAAGGAAATCAGTTGGCCAGGTGCAGTGGCTCCCACCTGTAATCACAGCACTTTGGGAGGCCAAGGTGGGTGGATCATGAGGTCAGGAGTTCAGGACCAGCCTGGCCAACATAGTGAAACCCCGTCTCTACCAAAAATACAAAAAATTAGCCAGACGTGGTGGTGGGCACCTGTAATCCCAGCTACTCAGGAGGCTGAGAAAGAAAAGGAAATGAGTCTTACACATGGACAAGCCAGAGACTTGCCTCACTGGAACTGACCACCTAGAAACTGAAGAGACACAGGACAAAGTACACCCATAGAAATGAGGAGCTCAACAACCAAAGAGATGAGAGGAGATTTCCATGCTGGTCCAGGGAAGCTTATGAGCAGAAGTGTGAACCAAGACATCCCTCCTCCACTTAAGCACGCAAAACTTCCTACACAACCCCTGACAACCAGACTCTTGGGCTTACAACTTGTGATTAACTCTTTTTCTTTCTCTTTTTTTTTTTTTTTTTTTTGAGACGGAGTTCCCCTCTGTCACCAGGCTGGAGTGCAGTGACGCAATCTCGGCTTACTGCAACCTCTGCCTCCCAGGTTCAAGCAATTCTCCCGCCTCAGCCTCCCGAGTAGCTGGGACTACAGGTGCGCACCACCACATCCAGATGATTTTTGTAATTTTTTTAGTAGAGACAGGGTTTCACCATGTTGGCCAGGATGGTCTGGATCTCTTGATGTTGTGATCTGTCTGCCTCGGCCTCCCAAAGTGCTGGGATTACAGGCGTGAGCCACAGCACCCGGCCATGACTATTTTTCTTTCTTCTTCCTTCCTTCCATTCTTCTCTCTTTCCTCCTTTTTTATTTTTTTACTTTATTTTATTTTTTTTTTTTGAGATGGAGTCTCACTCTGTTGCCCAAGCTGGAGTGCAGTGGTGCAATCCTGGATCACTGCAACCTCCACCTCCTGTCAAACTCCTGACCTCAGGTGATCCACCTGCCTCGGCCTCCCAAAGTGCTGGGATTACAGGCGTGAGCCACTGCGCCCCGGCCTTTCCTCCTTTTTTAAAGCAAATGCGTATGTGATTACTAATTGGCCAGACACACTTTATGTATTAATTTATTTAATCCACAAAATAACCTTTTGAGATAGGTTGTTATTGTCTCCATTTTACAGATGGAGAAACTGGGGCTCAGAGAAGTTACACACTGAGTGACAGAGACAGGATTCAAACACTGCCAGTCTGGGCTCTCTCCTTCACGACTGTCCCCAACAATCAATGAAATCACCTCATTCTATATGATAATCCCCCATGATTCCTTTCTCAACATTTCCCATATGTTTTATCCTCACCATGTGCAGGGCCTGTAACTCCATGGAATTCATACATTTCCAAAGCATTCACTGAGCTCCTGATATATATACCAGATGCTAGACCAGCTGCTGGAAATAACACAAAGTCCCCACTCTCCAGGAAGGTTGCACTCAAAGGCAGAGACAAGCACGTGAACATGTCGCTGGGGGTTAGACAGGAATGCTTATGGGGTCTAGTGGGAGGCAATACGGAAATGATTCACAGAGCAAGAACCACTTGAATTCAGTCTTGAAAAGAAGCTCCACTGGGAAGGTGCATTACAGACCTTGTGCAATGAACCAAACCATGGAGAGGTGAACCTGCACATCAAGGTGGCAGGGTGGGCCCAGGATTAAATCAAAGAGATAGGTGAAAGACAAATTCTCACTCATCCCAAAATAGCTGTTATTGAGCATGTGCTATGTGTTAAGCCCAAGGAAGTGGGAATAAGGGAAGAGAGATACTAATACACTACTCATATCCCACAAAGGTGAAGAATGGCAAAGATCTACAGACAGTGCCTTAGACATGGTAGGTACATCATAAAGATTTGTTGATTCAGTCTTCCTCCAACACCACTTTAAATCACATGACCAAGAATAGCTTTCCATAACCGACCATATAAAATCAAGATCAAATGTTTTCCGGATTCAAGGCCCCCATCATCTACTCTCTACTTGGTTCTACCTCACTTCTTGCTACTTGCCAAATGCATCTTTTTATTCCAAATACATTACAGGCAAATTAGTGGGAAATATTCACACGTTATATCTTCTTTGCACATATAATTTCCCTGGCCTGGAATGTTGATGTCCCTTATTTTCTAGCCATCTTTGTACATAATCTTTTTCAAAAGTAACCAATGCAGGGATGACTTTTTTTTTCCACTCAGCTGGTTTTGGCCTTTTCCCTAAGACATCCCATGGCACTTGTGGATTAAAGTTTCTGGTGTGTTTAGCACCAATGGATTTTGCTCTTTATGCTCCTTACAGTCATGCATGTATGAGATGGCACATAGTAGAGGTTGCTGAAGAAACCCTTATTGGATTCATAGTGTAGTGTTACATACCATAACAAAATACTGGCTGGGTGCAGTGGCTCACGCCTGTAATCCTGGCACTTTGGGAGGCTAAAGTGAGTGGATCACTTGAGGTCAGGAGTTCAAGACCAGCTAACCAACATGGCGAAACCCCACCTCTACTAAAAATACAAAACTAGTCGGGTGTGGTGGCACACGCCTGTAATCCCAGCTACTTGGCAGGCTGAGGCAGGAGAATCGCTTGAATCCAGGAGGCAGAGGTTGCAGTGAGCTGAGATTGTGCCATTGCACTCCAGCCTGGGCAACAAGAGCGAAACTCCATCTCAAAAAAAAAAACTTCCCATTATCACGCACTGTGCTTTACGATAAATGTTATCAAACTTTCCTTCCCTTCCTCCCCGGAAACATAGATAATGAAATATACTCATTCATCAACCTTGTAAATAATCCCAGTCTCCCCCAAGGAACTGCTGTGATATGATTGAAATCATCAGTCTACACTGGACGAGATGTTTCTAGAATACTAACATTCTAGAAACACACACAGTAAGCTCCCAATAACTATTTGTGGAAGTGAATTAAAACAATCAGCCTTTTTTCCCACACCTGCTATCCACTACATTATGCAGCAAAGTTTGTAAGCAGAACTTGAAGAAGAGCCCAAATCAAACATGGGGAAAGTCATTTGACCCACTTTCCATGTCGTGCTATCCCAAAAAACTTAGGCCACTTTCTTCTTCCTGGAGGTAACAATCTGTCAATTGCTTAGGTTACTTAGGACCATCATCCCTCTCCACCTTTAGAAGCTATTAGTGGGAACTGCCCAACACTGGCCATACAATCTGAAAATGGCATTTTCAAATAATTTATGGATAACATCCTAAAAAAGGACTGCCGATTGTCACACTCCACTCTGTGGATCTTTTCGAAAGAAAAAAAAAGTAAGCAATCAAAAATTAAGTTAGGTTTCATCCCTCAAATGATATGGAATTACCATAAACAAAAAAACTAAACGTCACAGAGAGGATACTAACTCTGATACTCCAGTGTGTATCGAGCAAAAGTGCTTTGAAGCCAGCCAAAATCAACCCACAGATAATAAAGGAAACTTTGGAAATGCTGCCGCTCATTTGGACTTTTCTTTTCCCCTCTGACAATACTCCACATGCTATGAATAAAATGTATTAGACCATTGCGAGACCTGCCTCGGTCCATCCAATCCATGCGCTTCCCAATGCATTGAGATCTGCCGGGTGACATATGAGATCTAAAGTGGGTGGATAAAAATAACCTGGTCCTCAAAAAGACATGATAAACGCCAGACAGCTGAGTCACTTTGAAGCCCATTTTGACTTTTGAAAGGGACATTCACCCTCCTGCTGCTTCTCACACATTCACATAGAACCAGGTGAAAACCACCACCAACCGCCCCGGGTGGAAGGCGGCGATCCCTCTCAGCTTCCTCCTCATTCTCCGAGGTCATGACTCGGGATTGAACTTTTAATAATTTATACTTGCGCATGTCAGTCCAAGTGACTAATTTAGAAGGGCAAGGGGGGGAAGGCTTAAGAAAACCATCACAATCCAGTGGATCCCCTATTTCTGCTGCCCGAGTGGAGGCACCCGAAGGTTTCATCTGACATTTTTTTGGTTTGTTGTTTTTTTTTTTTTTGAGACGGAGTCTCGCTCTGTCGCCCAGGCTGGAGGGCAGTGGCGCGATCTCGGCTCACTACAGCCTCCTCCTTCCCGGTTCAAGCGATTCTCAAGCCTCAGCCTCCCAAGTAGCTGGGACTACAGGCGCCCGCCACCGCGCCCGGCTAATTTTTGGGGTTTTTTTTTTAGTAGAGATGGGGTTCTCCATATTAGCCAGGCTGGGTCTCGAACTCCTGACCTCAAGCGATCCGCCCGCCTACGCCTCTTAAAGTGCTGGGATTTCAGACGTGAGCCACCGCGCCTGGCCCTGACATTCTAAAGGCAAGAAAAGGAGTGGGGTGAATTGGGAAGTGGTGGAAGAAAAGCTCAGAGAGCAAATCAGAATTGTCCAGGAGTGGGGATCCCTGAGCAAAGCAAGTGGTCCCAGAAAAAGAAGGGCTGTGTGTCCGAGGGTGTGGGGGGATCATCCCGTCCACCTACCCGCCCTGCGCTCTGCCCCGCGGAGGACGCAAACGATCTGCAACGTGCAGTTCGAAGTAGGGAACTCTTGTATTTCATCTATCTTTAAACGGCTGCGGGGCTGTGTGCAAGCTGCTGGGAATCGGGCCCTTCCAGCCTGGGGAGGCTGGCGGAGCAAAGCCACCAGCACGACCCAGTCCTCGGCTGCAGCCGCCCTGGGGCGCTCACTAAGTGTCTGCCGAACTGCAGTGCTCCTGAGCCAACTCTGCCGCCCGGAGGAAGAGAAGAGGTCCCCGGCCGCCACTGCGCATCTTCTCCCCCGGCTTCACGTGCCGCAGGCCGCCGGCCCCGCGACCCTCCCCCGAGGCGTCTCACTTACGGGAGAGTCGTAGGAGAAGGCGCACTCGTTCTTGTAGACCCTGTCGCCGGACCTGGGCACGCGGATCGTGGGCATGTGGGGCACCAGCAGCTCGCCGATGTCTCCTGCAGCCATCTTCCTGCCTCCGCTGCCGCCCGGCATGCCGAACAGGGCGCCCCGGCGCTGCATGGCCTCGGCGCGCACCGGAGCCCAGCGAGCCGAGCCGGAGCCGGAGCGCGGGGTCTGCCGGCGGCCGCGGCGCCAGCGAGCGGGCGGACGGGCGGGCTGCGCGGGCGACGGCAGCCGGCCGAGCCGGGGCGGGCGGGGAGAGCGGGCCGCGGGGCGGGAGCGGGCACTGGGGGCTCGGGGCGGACGGGCGACGCTGCTATTTTTAATCCAATGGCGAGTCTCCGGCCCAGCTGCAGCGTCAGGCGGGGCTGGGGAGCGCCAGCCGCAACGCGCCGGGGAGGGGGCGCTGGAGAGGGGCCCTGCGCGCGGGCCGGGCTCGGCGGCGGGGGGCGGAGGGCGAGCCCCTGAGGCGTCGGCGCGGGAGCCCGAGCGGGCTGGAGGCCGAACGCGGCGCGGGAGAGCCCCGGGAAAACACCACGGAGGTGTTTTCTATCCCGAATTGTTGGCTTGCAGAGGGGCAACTCCGAGGAGGCCAACACAAAGAGCAGGATTGGGGGTTTTAAAAACCGCTTGCTTTTAAAACAGCCGAAGACTAGAGCGGTGACGTCCCCGGATTGGGTAGGGGCGGGACTCGATGTGCAAATCTGGAATCTAAAGTGAGGTTTAAATCTAAATTTGCGCCATGCACTTCGGTGCTTCCCCACTAAGCTTCGTTCCTTACTTTAACATCCAAAGCTCAAAAATAGAATAGAATAAGATCGAGTGAGGATAGAGGGTGTGGGGGGGGGGGGGGCGGGGGGGCCAGGGTGTGTGTGTGTGTGTGTGTGTGTGTGTGCATAATAATAATACAGGTTTTCTTACATATTGGAGGAAGTCAGGGATGGTCAAAATTTTTTTCAGGGCGTCGGAAGGCTTTCTATTTTTCTCTGCCTTTGGAGTATCTTCTATGTGATTCAAAGTTCTCATGTCGAACATTCAGTGGCCTGATTTGAGGATTTGGTAGGCAGACATACATATTCCTGTCTTGATCGTCAGTTCCTCAAAATAAATGATGAACGGGGTTGGGCTGGGGGATTGATCATTTGCAAGCAGAGCATGTCTCCCAGCATACTCTCATTTTCTCCAAAAAACCCACAAGACGGGTTCAATGACATTGAGGTTCTCTAACTACACCCAACATATATATATTCATGGCAGGGTATCCAGTGATCCCTGCCAGTTAATGAAACGCAGAAATAGCGAGAAATAGTGAACCAAAACGCTAATTTTTGTAAGCCTCTCCCAGATCAGATAGTCCTTAAGTTCTTTTTTTTTTTTTCTTACATTTTTTCTCTATTAACTCTCCCTGGTTCTCCAGACCTATCTCAAGATTTCCATACCCTCAAGCAAGCCTCGAGCGCACCACACTTTCTTATAACTCAGCACTCCCAAATGCTCTCTGTTGGAAACGGAGAAGGAGGTGGCACTGAGCAAAAAATCAGGCACTATTGTCATCTTCCTCATTGGGCAGATACTCTCAGCGAGCTTTTGCTTTGAATTTAGTCTCATCAGCTTATTACCTTTCAGGTTCATGGATGATGTTTTCTCCAATTACAGAGATAAACTTGGTTTTACAAACCTTAAAATTTAATCTTAGATTAAATGCAAATTAAATCAGTAAGACACTGTTTTTCATCCTTTGGGCTGGTAAAGATATATTGAGTTAGCATGGGTTTGGGAAGTAGACCCTCATTACATTGTTGGTGGGGATAAAAACGATAAACCTCTTTGGAAGGAAATGTAATAATACCAGTCATAACTTTATATGTGCATACTGTTTTCCCCAGCATTTCCTTATCTAGACATTTATGCAACAGATAAATTCAGGCTGTGTAAAGATATTTGTTAGAGCACTGTTTCGAGTAACAAATGTCTGGGGAAAACCTAAAGATCCTTCTGTAGAAAGTGGTTAAAATACAGTACCATTGAAAAGAATGAAGTCGCTCTACATGTGCTGATGCGGAACAATCTCCAAATTATTACTACATGAAAAAAGCAATTTAAGCAAACTAGTGTATAAAAGCAAGGAATACATGCAAGGCTGATAATATGCAGTAGGCATTTTGGCACATCCTATATACCATGGGCCTTCATTCCAGTTGGTTGTACCTGCGGTAAATATTTTTAATGTAGCCCCTTAAAATATACATATGTGTATGCATGCCCACTTGTTTGGCTTTAGGATGTCTCTAGAGCAATACACAAGAAACTAGTGATGGTCAGGATCTGGGGAGAAGAACAGAAAGCCGGAGGTTAAGGGAGAACTTACTACCTGATATGGTTGGGCTGTGTCCCCACCCAAATCTCATCTTGAATTCCCACCTGTTGTGGGAGAGACCCAGTAGGAGGTAATTGAATCATGGGGGCAGGTCTTTCTCATGCTGTTCTTGTGATAGTGAATAAGTCTCACAAGAGCTGATGGTTTTACAAACGGGAGTCTCCCTGCACAAGCTCTGTCCAGTTGTCTGCCTCCATGTGAGACCTGCCTTTCACCTTCCACCATGATTGTGAAGCCTCCCCAGCCACACGGAACTGTAAGTCCAATAAAACTTTCTTTTGTAAATTGCCAGGTCTCAGGTATGTCTTTGTCAGCAGCGTGAAAACAGATTACTACACTACCACTTTTTAGCTTTCTGTATGATTCCATTTGTATTATGTGCAAGTATTGCTTTTTTTTTCCCCTTTCTTTTTTGAGATGGAGTCTCACTCTGTCGCCCACGCTGGACTGCAATGGCTCAATCTCAGCTCACTGCAACCTCCGCCTCCTGGGTTGAAGCGATTCTCCCGCCTCAGCCTTCCAAGTAGCTGGGACCACAGATGCACGCCACCACGCCCGGCTAATTTGTTGTTGTTGTTGTTGTTGTTGTTGTTGAGACGGGGTTTCGTCACGTTGGCCTGTCTGGTCTCCCACCTCGGCCTCCCAAAGTGCTGGGATTACAGGAGTGAGACACCGCGCCCGGCCTCAAGTATTGCTTTAAAAATTAATTAAAACTCAGCCATCGCTCTCCAACACCAGCGCCGCCTGTCACTCGCCACGTTCCAGCAGAAGAAAGGGTCTAAGTAAGGAGGTCTTTATACCATGGCTGGTACAAAGCTGACTGCCCAAAAATCAATTGGTGGTAAAGAACCCAGGAAGCAATCCCAGCACTTTGGGAGGCCGAGGCGGGTGGATCACGAGGTCAGGAGTTCAAGACCAGCTTGGCCAAGATGGTGAAACCCTGTCCCTAGTAAAAATACAAAATATATATATATCTGGGCACGGTGGCAGGCGCCTGGAGTCGCAGCTACTCGGGAGGCCAAGGCAGGAGATTCGCTTGAACCCGGGGGGCGGAGGTTGCAGTGAGCGAAGATCGCGCCACTGCACTCCAGCCTGGGCGACAGAGTGAGACTCCGTCTCAAAAAAAAAAAGAAAAAAAAAAAAAAAAAAACCCAGGAAGCAACTAGCTACAAACGCCACAAGATGCGCCCTCTACTGGACGGGTGAGGAAACCTCATCATTACAGACCTGGTACTGTGGCACTCGTGAAATTAGACGTTATCAGAAGTCCACTGAACTGATTCGCAAACTTCCCTTCCAGTGTCTGGTGCGAGAAATTGCTCAGGACTTCAAAACAAATATGCACTTCCAGAGTGTAGCTGTTGGTACTTTGCAGGAGGCAAGTGAGGCCTATCTGGTTGGCCTTTTTAAAGACACCAACCTGTGTGCTATCCATGCCGAACATGTAACAGTTATGCCAAAAGACAACCAGCTAACACACCACATACGTGAAAAATGTGCTTAAGAATCCACTATGCTGGGCACGGTGGCTCACACCTGTAATCCCAGCACTTTGGGAGGCCAATGCAGGTGGATCACCTGAGGTCGGGAGTTCGAGACCAGCCTGACCAACATGGAGAAACCCCATCTCTACTAAAAATACAAAATCAGCCAGGTGTGGTGGCGCATGCCTGTAGTCCCAGCTACTCAGGAGGTTGAGGCAGAAGAATCGCTTGAACCCGGGAGGCAGAGGTTGCAGTGAGCCGAGATCACGCCATTGCACTCCAGCCTGGGGCAAGAAAAGCAAAACCCCGTCTCAGAAAAAAAAAAAAAGAAAAAGAAAAAAAAAAGAATCCACTATGATGGGAAACAATTCATTCTAATAACAACAACAACAAAATTCTCTTCTTCCTGTTATTGGTAGTTCTGAACGTTATCTATCTTTTTTTCCCATGGGGTCAAAAGGTACCTAAGTATATATAATTGTGAGTGGAAAAACAGGGAACAGAAATCAGGTATTGGCAGTTTTTACATTTTCATTTGTGTGTGAATTTTTAATATAAATGTGGGGACGTAAAGCATTAATGCAAGTCAAAATGTTTCAGTGAACAAGTTTCAGCAGTTCAACTTTATAATAATTATAATAAACCTGTTAAATTTTTATGGACAATGCCAGCATTTGGATTTTTTTAAAACAAGTAAATTTCTTACTGACAGCAACTAAATGTTTTTTGTAGCATTTTTATCATACAGTATATTCCATCCATTCACTATACTTTCTGAGTTGTCCTACATGCAAGTACTTGTTTTTTTGGTTTTTTGTTTGTTTGTTTTGTTTTGTTTTTGTTTTTGAGACAGAGTCTCACTCTGTCACCCAGGCTGGAGGGCAGTGGTGTGATCTCGGCTCACTGCAACCTCCGCCTCCCGAGTTCAAGCAATTCTCTGCCTCAGCCTCCTGAGTAGCTGGGATTACAGGCGCCCACCACCATGTCCGGCTAATTTTTGTATTTTTAGTAGAGACAGGGTTTCACCATCTTGGCCAGGCTTGTCTTGAACTCCTGACCTTGTGATCCACCCACCTCGACCTCCCAAAGTGCTAGGATTACAGTCGTGAGCCACCGCAACTAGCCCATGTTTTTAAATGTTGTCTGTCTTCTGTGCTGTTCCTGTAACTTTGCTATTAAAATACATTAAACTATAAAAAAGTAATTACAACTCAATTGTAAAAACATTACAAGTTGAATGACTAGTAATAGTAATAGAAATTGAAGTTGCATCACTATAAAAATGCATTCCAACTTTTTTCATATAATGGCACACATTGAAAATGATATTTGTACAACCCACCGAAATAATCAGTCAAGGATACGTCTTGCAGCCAGAGCCTACTAATCTGAGGATCACCACAGGTCCCATCCATGGCCTCTCAGAGGACTGAGGAGATACCACACCTGAATCCATCTCTGTGCACCAGAATGCCAATGGCACACCAGATGGAAAGTTCTAATCAAACCAGGGAAAAATAGAAAACATCTAAACATAGAGAAGTCATTAAATTAGATACATCTACTCAAAGATGCTTATACAAACTTAAAATGATAATTATGAAAATGATTGACTTAATATGTTTATAGAATGCTGCTTAACATGCTTGCTATGCTTATATAACATTATTGCAACTGGGTAAAAATAAATATCCATTTTGACAAGACTGGAAAATTTAAATAGTTATGTTTGGGATTAGGTTATAAGATTTTGTTTCTATTTTCAAAATGTTTCCAATGATATCACATTTGTTTTGTAATATAAAAAGTTATCAGCCGGGCGCGGTGGCTCAGCACTTTGGGAGGCTGAGGTGGGTGGATCACCTGAGGTCAGAAGTTTGAGACCAGCCTGACCAACAAGGTGAAAACCCATCTCTACTAAAAATATAAAAATTAGCCAGGCGTGGTGGCAGGCGCTTGTAGTGTAGTCCCAGCTACCTGGGAGGCTGAGACAGGAGAATTGCTTGAACGCGGGAGGCAGAGGTTGCAGTGAGCCATGATCGTGCCACTGCACTCAAGCCTGGGCGATGGAGCAAGACTCCATCTCAAAAAAAAAAAAGTTATCAAGACAAAAATGTTAGTAAAAGAAGCTTCACTGAAGTATGACCACTATGTTAATCATGACATTTTAGGAAAACATCTGGTTCAATTACTGGAATATTTAAACTTAATTTTGCAGATTCTACATATGAATTTTTTTTTTTTTTTTTTTTTTTTTTAGAGACAGGATCTCACTCTGTTGCCCAGGCTATATATCACAGTGGCACAATCAAACCTCACTGCAGCCTCAAACTCCTGGGCGTCTGGGTTCCAGTGATCCTTCCTACCTCAGCCTCCTCAGCAGCTGGGACTATAGGCACACACCACTGTACCAGGCTAATTTTTTTTTTTTTGGAACCAGAGTCTTGCTGTGTTGCCCAGGCTGGTTCTGAACTCCTGGGCTCATGTGATCCTCTCACCTTGGCCTCACAAACTGCTGGAATGACAGGTATGAGCCACTGTGCCCAGCCTACATATGAATTCATAACTGTTTTACTACTAGGCTAGTTTCTGTATGTGAATCCCAGTCATGAGCAAGAGGAAAGAAATGATGGGTAAACAATTTTCCAACATAAATTCAAAGTCTTACTACAGAGGTTTTAAGAGACATGAAGACTATGAACTGACTTTTGCCACATCAGTGTGTCAGGCCACCATGTCACTCTACTGCTCCAAACCCTCCTCTCACGATTCAGGGTGGAGCCCAGGCTACGATAGACTGAAAGATAGACTGAGGCATTCAAGGGCCTCTTCCACCCAGCAATGATCTATCTTTCAGACTTTACCTCCCACTCTTACACATCTTGTGAGCTCAGCTTACTCTTCCCTAGCCTTTATGAAAGCTCTCCCCTTTTATTTCTATCTTCTCAATCCTTTTAAAATTTAGTGTTTTCTGGTTGGGCACGGTGGCTCATGCCTGTAATCCCAGCACTTTGGCATGCCAAGGTGGGCAGATCATGAGGTCAGGAGTTTGAGACCAGCCTGGCCAGCATGGTGAAACCCCGTCTCTACTAAAAATACAAAAAATTAGCCGGAAATGGTGGCGCACGCCTATAATTCCAGCTACTCGGGAGGTTGAGGAAGGAGAATTGCTTGAACCCGGGAGGCAGAGGTTGCAGTGAGCTGAGATCGCACCACTGCCCTCTAGTCTGGGCGACAGAGCGAGACTCCAACTCAAAAAAAAAAAAAAAAAAAAAAAAAAAAAGATGTGTTTTCTCCATGAAACAGCCTTTTCTGACTGTTCCCATCCTTAAGGATCAATCTTTAAAACAATTACAGCCCCTATTGCCTGTCGTATTCATCACTGGAAACTGCCTTATGACCTCTTTTGTACTGTTATTTAATTAGTCTTGGTTCTGTGTCTTATATGTCTATGTAGAAAGCAAATCCTTTAAAATAAGTTATATTTCTTAGTATCCTTGTACATTATGGAAGCTCAGTGTAGAATATTGCCAGCCTAGATGGTTTTATTTCAGGCACTCAATAAGTGTCTCCCAAATGAATGACTCACATCAGTGACATTGTAATAAAATTGTTTTGCAGTCTGCATTGTGTCTTTTAGGAAAATTAATTGCTGCACAAATGTTATTCCAAGAACCGACAGAGGTTACATTAAAATGTGATATAAATATTAGTTACTATCAGTAATGTCAGAAAGGGGAATTGGGAAAATCTACAGAGAAGAAAATCTAAATTATTTTAATACATAGAATAACTCTTGATCTCAGATGTCTTCCAATAACATGCAGGGATCCTACAAAGCCATATATGGTAAGACTCACTGTGGAGGCATACTCATAAAATTTTCTATAATCGCAGGTAGCCTCTGCAAGAAGCACTGGTTACTAAGTGTAGAACACTAAGGCACTGGTTAAGAAATGTATGCCATTTTCTGTTTGAGAGAATTCTATGTAGCCATGAAAATCATGTGGCATAAGAATATTTATTGACGGCTACACGGTGGCTCACACTTGTAATTCAGCACTTTGGGAGGTTGAGGCGGGTGGATCACCTGAGGTCAAGAGTTCGAGACCAGCCTGGCCAACACAGTGAAACCCCGTTTCTACTAGAAATATTTTTAAAAATTGGCCGGGCGTGGTGGCACATGCCTGTATTCCCAGCTACTCAGGAGGCTGAGGCAAGAGAATCGCTTGAACTCAGAAGGTAGAGATCACACCACTGCACTCCAGCCTGGATGACAGAGCAAGATTCTGTCAAAAAAAAAAAAAAAAGTATTGATATGGAAAGATGACAACCATAATAAAAACTTTGAAAACAGACTATAAATAAACATATACACTATTATCCCGCTTAAATACATAAACGTATGTCATATTTATAGCATAGATAAAAGACTAGATTGGAATAGGGTGTATGCTAGCAGTGGTTATCTCTGGGTGATAAAATTATTTTTGTTGTTGGTTTTTTCTTTGTGCTTTTATTTGTTAACTTAGTCTTTTGCATTAAGTATCCACTTTTATTGTTGTTTGTGAGACAGAGTCTTGCTCTGTTGCCCAGGCTGGAGTGTAGTGGCATAATCTCAGCTCCCTGCAGCCTCCACCTCCCAGGCTCAAGCAATTCTCCTGCCTCAGCCTCCCAAGTAGCTGGGATTACAGGCACGCCCCACCACGCAAGGCTAATTTTTTTATAGTTTTGGTAGAGATAGGGTTTCACCATGTTGGCCAGGCTGGTTTCAAACTCCTCACCTCAAGTGATCTGCCGACCTCGGCCTCCCAAAGTGCTGGGATTACAGGCGTGAGCCACTGCTCCCAGTCTTTTTTGTTTGTTTGTTTTCTTTTTTCTTTTTTCTTTTTCTGAGACAGGGTCTCACTCTGTCACCCTGGCTGGAGCACAGTGGCACAATCTTGACTTACTACAGCTTTGACTTCCTGGGCTCAAGCAATCCTCCCACCTCAGTCCCCCAAGTAGCTGGGACTTCAGGCACTCACCACCATGCCTGGCTAATTTTTGTATTTTCAGTAGAGACTGGGTTTCACCATGTTGTCCAGGCTGGTCTTGAACTCCTGACCTCAAGTGATCTGCCCTCCTTGGCCTCCCAAAGTGCTGGGATTACAGGTGTGAGCCAATCACACCCAGCTGAGTATCCACTTCTTTTTGTGAATAAGAGGGAAATGTAAACTTTATATACTGCCACGGATCATATCAGTTTTCACTTTCATCTGCCATCTTTCTTATCTGCTTCCCTCTTTCACTGTTTATTTAAAAGTAAGCAGGTTTCTGCTATTAGGTTTATAAATGAGCCACCTAGCTACAGGGTAGGTTCACAGGAATGAACAAACTCCTTGAGCAGCTCTTAACATCAGGATGAGGTAAGCTTTTATTCAGCTTAAGAGGAAATGTGAGATGCCTGTTCACATTTTCTGGTTTCATGCTGTGAAAGACTCCCCACAGTCCTTCCAGGAGCCTGACTCATAAGATACAGAGGTCGTCAGATTGTCTTTCAGGCCCTTCTGACAGCACCATCCCTCCTCATGCGCACCACCAGTTCCATGCACACACAGGGAGTCTTGTCCTCCATTCAGGTACAGAAGCTCAGTGTGGACACAGTAATAAAACATTAACCATGGGACCAAAGGTTGCTTTTAAGATTTCCCAGTAAATGGGTCAAAGCAAGCTATTTAAATATGATACATATTGCCTCCAAAATCCAAAGAAGCTCACCAAAGAGTTCCTCATTCTTTTTTGTTTTGTTTTTGTTTGTGAGATGGAGCCTTGCTCTGTCGCCCAGGCTGGAGTGCAATGGCGCGATCTCAGCTCACTGCAAACTCCACCTCCCGGGTTCAAGTGATTCTCCTGCCTCAGCCTCCCAAGGAGCTGGGATTACAGGCACCCGCCACCATGCCCAACTAATTTTTCTATTTTTAGTAGAGATGGAGTTTCAACATGTTGGCCATGCTGGTCTTGAACCCCTGACCTCAAGTGATCCTCCCGCCTCGGCCTCCCAAAGTGCTGGGATTACAGGCATGAGCCACCGTGCCCGGCTGAGTTCCTCATTCTTAGTGGGAAAGAGCTGAAGATGATGAACTTGACCTTGAGTAAGACAGTAAAGTTGTGCTGCATACCCTCAGGTAATAGCTAACTTGCTTATCCTAATGTGGAAAATGCTTTCACCAGATGAGCAGTGGCAAACCGAAGGCCTGCGGGGAGATATATTAATTTGCTTCAGTGAGGAGACCATCCCTGGGATATTAACCAAATTGAAATCACCACCTTGTTAACTTTACCATAACCCATCATCATTCTCTATTATATTTAAAGCCAAGATATAGGGTGGGAATATAATAGAATCACGAAGTCTGTTTCTTCCGGATCTTTGGTAATGGCATAAATTCCTGCAGTTCCACTAGGATTGCAGTCTTGTTTCATATTTCTATTTTGTTAGGGACGGGGAACACCAGTTCATCCTCTTGCTCCTTCATACTATAGTAATTACTTCACAGGTCAGGGAGCCAGTGTGAAGATTCTAGAGTTTGTTGCAGCTATGAATTCCAATAATACTTTCAGGAACTGTGGTACAGTCACAGGATGAGCTTAGGGTCCCAGTGGGCCTACTATGAAATGAACTAGGGTCAGAACCCCATATATACTCAGCCCCCAATAAGCCTCCATGCTGGCAGATGGGAATGGCATTCCAACTGGCTCCAGTTTTGCTCTGAGCCAGTTTTGCTGTAAAAGATTTGGAGAGCACAGTCACTAGGGGAGTGGCTGCAGAGAAGGGCAGGAGGAAGTTTCAAACTGCTCATATATATTTTTGTAGATGGGAGTATCGCTATGTTGTCCAGGCTGAAGTGCAGTGGCTATTCACAGCCTCCAACTCCTGGACCCAAGTGACCCTCCCACCTCAGCCTCCCACGTAGCTGGGACTATCAGCACACACCACCACACCCAGCTATGCACTGTCCATATTTGATAGTTCTGCAGCATATTTCCTCAAGGAACACTCCCTCTCCTTCAGTCAAGGAACTCTGGGTGTGCCAGTTAACTCCTGGCTGTGATCACGACTATCTAGCATGGTGGCTCGATTCAGACCTCTGCTTGCTGAGCCTGGGGATGGTGGGATATGGGATCTTAGTGGTATGCCCACTGCTTACACTCCTGGGACCCCCATGATGAACCACAGCCAGAGTTATCTGTGAATTAGCCATTCCCTGAGATTTGCTAATCACATTTAGACCGCTAGCTAATATCAAAACCACCCTGGCTTTCCTCCTGGTAGTAAATCACTACCACCTACAATGTCCACCCAGGACTCACCTCATCTCCACAGGGATCAGAAAGCCCACATGGGTAAATCCTGTCACCAGCATTCTGGACTAGTTGGAATCATTAGTAACTTGCCTTTGAAAGATTCCAGGCTGGGCACAGTGGCTTATGCCTGTAATCCCAGCACTTTGGGAGGCTGAGGCAGGCAGATCACTTGAGGTCAGAAGTTCAAGACCCACCTGGCCAAAATGGTGAAACCCTGTCTCAACTAAAAATACACACACAGGCCAGGGGTGGTGGTTCACACCTGTAATCCCAACATTTTGGGAGGCCGAGGCGGGCGGATCACCGAAGGTCAGGAGTTCAAGACCAGCCTGGCTAACATGGTGAAACCCCGTCTCTACTAAAAATACTAAAAGTTAGCCAGGCATGGTGGCACGCACCTGTAGTCCCAGCTACTCAGGAGGCTGAGGCAGGAGAATCGCTTGAACCCGTGAGGCGGAGGTTGCAGTGAGCCAAGATCACGCCACTGCACTCCAGCCTGGGCGACAGAGCAAGACTCCATCTCAAAAATAATAATAATAACAATAATAACACACAAAAATTAGCCAGGCATGGTGGCGGGCGCCTGTACTCCCAGCTACTTGGGAGGCTGAGGCACGAGAATCACTTTAACCCGGGAGGCAGAGGTTGCAGTGAGCCAAGGTTGTGCCACTGAACTCCAGCCTGGGCTACAGAGCAAGGCTCCATCAATGACGAAGAAAAAAAAAAAGATTCTAGGCCCAATGAAAATATCTCTTATAGAGCAAATTCAGCATTTCTGTCTCTTGAGTCCCTTCCCCTATGTTATGCTAAGGAATTTCTAGCATTTTGTCATCATTTAGCAGATAGGAAATGAAAGAGCTGAAATCTAAAGCTCTAATGCCTGCCCTCAAGAAGTGTATAGTTTTATAGAAGGGCAAAGTTTAATACATGACTGTATTAATCCATTCTCACATTGCTATAAAGAAATATCTGAGACTGCACGAGTTATAAGAAGAGGGATTTAATTGACTCACAGTTCTACAGGCTGTACAGAAAGCATGGCTGCATCTGCTTCTGGAAACGCCTCAGGGAGCTTTTACTCATGGCAGAAGGCAAAGTGGGAGAAGGCATCTTACATGCAAAAGTGGGAGCAAGAAACAAGGTTGGGCTGGGCACAGTGGCTCACGCCTGCAATCCCAGCACTTTGGGAGGCCTAGGTGGGTGGATCACCTGAGATCAGGAGTTCGAGACCAGCCTGACCAACATAGGGAAACCCCATCTCTACTAAAAATACAAAATTAGACAGGCGTGGTGGTGCATACCTGTAATCCCAGGTACTTGGGAGACTGAGCCAGGAGAATCGCTTGAACCCAGGAGGTGGAGGTTGCAGTGAGCCAAGATCATGCCACTGCATTCCAGCCTGGGCAACAAGAGTGAAAACTCCATCTCAAAAGAAAAAAATAAAGGAAGGGAAAGGAAGGGAAGGGAAGGGAAGGGAGGGGAGGGGAGGGAAGGGAAGGGAAAGGAGAAGGTGCTACACGGTTTCGAACGTCCAGATCTCACAAGAACGAATTCACTATCGTGAGATCATGAGGACAGTACCAAGGGGGATGGTGCTAAGCTATTCATGAGAAATCTGCCCCTGCCGATCCAATCACCTCCCACCAGGCCCCACCTCCAATGCTGAGGATTACATATTAATATGAGATTTGGGTGGTGAAACACATCCAAACTGTATTAGTGACATAAATGAATAAATAAGATAAGACAGTATGGAATCAAGGCCCATGTTGTATATTACAGTGTTTATTCAAACTTACTTATTTCTGCCTGTCCCTTCTCAGGCTTACCTATGGGCCAAGTATTTTATCCACATCAGTATCATCAAAGGTTACTCTTCCAATCTGGATTCTTGGAAACAGAAGACACATGATACCAGCAGAGCCCAGGAGATCGAAAGCTAACTCTCAGCCCTTAAGACCAAGAAACAATTGTTCATTATTGAAGTCACTGAGATGTTGGGAGTGTTTGTTACCACAGCAGAAGCTGACTAATCCAGACTAAAATGGCATTCAGGTTTTCTGCTAAACTTTATTCCTTTTTCTGTTATTTCCCTGACAAAAAGCAGTATCTTTTAAACTATTTTTAGACAGTCCCTGTTCTTTTTCTATTTTTGAAGAATATGAACAAAAAAGTTTTTGTAAACTGAACATTAGTTCACTCAAATATAACTAAATGACTCTCAAAATGTTCCACCACAGTAGTTTTAAAAACAGAAACAATAAGGCTGGGTGCGGTGGCGACGTCTGTAATCCCAGCACTTCGGGAGGTCGAGGCAGATGGATCACAAGGTCAGTAGTTCAAGACCAGCCTGGCCAATATGGTGAAACCCCATCTCTACTAAAACTACAAAAATTAGCCAGCACAGTGGCAGATGCCTGTAATCCCAGCTACTCGGGAGGCTGAGGCAGGAGAATCGCTTGAACCCAGGTAGCAGATATTGCAGTGAGTCGAGATTGCACCACTGTACTCCAGCCTGGGTGACAGAGTGAGACTCCGTCTCAAAAAAAAAAAAAAAAAAAAAAAAAAACAGAAACAGTATGAAAAAATCAAGTCATAACAAAAGTTACAAGGAATAAATCATACCAATCATCCAAGATTTTTGTATTCAGAATTACCACTGTTAATACTCCATGAACAGCCAAGTGTGGTTGTGTGCCTCTGTAGTCCCAGCTGCTTGGGAGGTTGAGGTGGAAGGATCTCTTGAGTCCAGTAGTTCTTGGCTGTAGTGTGCTATGGTCACGCCACCGGACCATAGCATACTACACTCCAGCCTGAGCAACATATCGAGACCCCATCTCTAAAAATAAAAAATAAAAGTGAATACTACATAAACTTGATTCCGGATACAGTGTCTCTCTATGTGTATCTATGGATAGAAAGGTGGATGGATGGTTGGATGGCTAAAAAGCAATGGGAGCATGCAATACCTGAAGCCAGATTGATTTTTCTACCTTATAAATGATGTGATTTTTCTGCTTAGAAATTTTCCCCTTCACCCCATTTTTAAGATCTAAAATGCAGTCATTTAACCAAGATATGTCTTAGTGTCTATTGTTTCAATATTTCTGGCTGGGTGCAGTGGCTCATGCCAGTAATCCGAGCACTTTGGGAGGCCGAGGCGGGCAGATCACGAGGTCAGCAGATTGAGACCATTATGGCTAATACGGTGAAACCCCGTCTCTACTAAAATACAAAAAATTAGCCGGGCATGTTGGCACGTGCCTGTAGTCCCAGCTACTCGGGAGGCTGAGGCAGGAGAATCGCTTGAACCCGTGAGGTGGAGGTTGCAGTGAGCCGAGATCGCACCACCGCACTCCAGCCTGGGTGACAGAGCGACACCCTGTCTCAAAAAAGAAAAAAGAAAGCCTGAGGCGCATGGGCCTGTTTAAAATTGGAGACAATGTGGAATACAGCAAACCCATACTGCTGAACATGTTGACTGCTGTCTCTATCGTCTTCAGTTCCATCACCTAAAAGGTGTTTGACAAAGGCAGTGTCTCCAACTGCAGAGTGCTTTAAAAAAAGGTTTTTTGGGGCCGGGCACGGTGACTCATGCTTGTAATCCCAGCACTTTGGGAGACCAAGGTGGTCAGATCACTTGAGGTCAGGAGTTCAAGACCAGCCTGGCCAACATGGTGAAACCCCGTCTCTACTAAAATACAAAAATTAGCTGGGCATGGTGGTGCATGCCTATAATCCCAGCTACTCAGGAGGCTGAGGCAGGAGAATCGCTTGAACCTGGGAGGTGGAGGTTGCAGTGAACCAAGATCGTGCCACTGCACTGCAGCCTGGGCAATAGAGCGAGACTGCGTCTCAAAAAAAAAGGTTTTCTTGAGTCAGGATCTTGCTCTGTCACCAGGCTGGAGGTCAATGGTGCAATCACAGCCCACTGCAGCCTCAGTCTTGCGATCTCAAGCATTCCTCCCTCCTCAGCCTCCCAAGTAGCAGCCACCATGGCTGGCTAATTTTTTTTTTTTTTTTTTTTTTTTTTTTGAGGTGAGGTCTCGAAATGTTGCCCAGGCTGGTCTCAAACTCCTGGGCTCAAGTGATCCTCCCGTCTCAACATTCTTGCTTGCTGTAGGAAATCCATGATGCTATGATTATCGTGTTTAAAGAAATCAAAGACAACTTCAAAATACCGAAAAGGGGCTGGGCTCAGTGGCTCATGCCTGTAATCCCAGCACTTTGGGAGGCCGAAGCGGGCAGATCACTTGTGGCCAGGAGTTCGAGACCAGCCTGGCCAACATGGTGAAACCCCATCTCTACTAAAATACAAAAATGAGTTGGGCGTGGTGGTGCACACCTATAGCCCAGCTACTCAGGAGGGTGAGGTAGGGGAATCACTTGAACCTGGGAGGCAGAGGTTGCAGTGAACCAACATCACTCCATTGCACTCCAGTCTGGGCGACAGAGTGAGACTTCATCTCAAAAAAATAAAAGGAACTGAAGGCTACTTTCTGAATAATTTCGTATTGTTGGCATTAACTACCTTTTATTACAATATAATGAGTACATCAAGCAATTTCATAAACAGAGTCAAATTGCCAAGATCTGGAATACTGAGCAAAGGTATAAGATCTGTGCTGAATGGGAAATGCTTTTTGAGAATGGCATTGCTCAAAAGACTTTGAGGGTGTTGATAGAAACTGTCATAAAATCCTACCATCAGTCTGACAAGACACGAAGTCTTTAAGACTTTAGGACTGGCCGGGCACAGTGGCTCACGCCTGTAATCCCAGCACTTTGGAAGGCCAAGGCAGGTGGATCACCTGAGGTCAGGAGTTTGAGACCAGCCTGGCCAACATGATGAAACCCCATCTCTACTAAAAATACAAAAAATTAGCCGGGCGTGGTGGCACATGCCTGTAATCCCAGCTACTCGGGAGGCTGAGGCAGGAGAATTGCTTGAACCTGGGAGGCGGAGGTTGCAGTGAGCTGAGATGGCGCCATTGCACTCCGGCCTGGGCAACAAGAGTGAAACTCTGTCTCAAGAAAAACAAAAAACAAAAAACAAAAAAACCGACTTTAGGGCCTGAGAAAATCTGAGAAAATTGATGCCCTCTCATGCTGTTCAATGGGAGTGTGAATTGTTACCATGTTCCAGGAGGGCAACCTTGAAACATGTATCACAGCCTAAAAACACTCTGACTAAATGTTTTTCTTCTAGCAATTTATACTAAGGAACCAATAGGGATGCATACAAATATGTAGCTATGAGATTAGAAATAAAATAAATATCAGAAAAGGGGTGGAGGGGTGATTGTTAAAGAAATTATGTACTTCCAAGGGAAAGGAGGAGAGCACTGGGCACTTAGGGGACAAAGGTGCCAAGCGAGAGTCACTTTACAACATGCCAAGACCTAATTCTGTCACTTCTTTCCTAAGACTAATCAGCTTTTTATTTATTTTCTATTCATTTTAAAAATATGGGCTGGGCGCAGTGGTTCATGCCTGTAATCCCAACACTTTGGGAGGCCGAGGCAGGTGGATCACTTGAGCCCAGGAGTTCGAGACCAGCCTGGCCAACATGGTGAAACCCTGTCTCCACTAAAAATACAAAAAATTAGACGGGCATGGTGGCACTCGAGTAGCTCACCAGCTACCCGAGAGGCTAAGGCAGGAGAATCGCTTGAACCCAGGAGGTGGAGGTTGCAGTGAGCCGAGATCGTACCACTGCACTCCAGCCTGGGCAACAGAGCAAAAACTCTGTCTCAATAAATAAATAATAAATAAATAAATCATAAAAATATGGTATAACTTTTATTAGATGTAACTTTAGGGTACTTACTTTATTTAAACTTTCTGAGCATCAGTTTTCTTATTTAAGTGAGGATAGTGATATCTCCACTGAAGCCTATTCTAAAGAAATAAATGGCCGGGCGTGGTGGCTCATGCCTGTAATCCCAGTACTTTGGGAGGCTGAGGCCGGCAGATCACGAGGTCAGGAGATTGAGACCATCCTGGCCAACATGTGAAACCCTATCCCTACTAAAAATACAAAAATTAGCTGGGCGTGGCGGTGCATGCCTGTAATCCCAGTTACTCAGGAGGCTGAGGCAGGAGAATCACTTGAACCAGGGAGTTGGAGGTTGCAGTGAGCTGAAATCGTGCCACTGCAATCCAGCCTGGCAACAGAGCAAGATTCTGTCTCAAAAAAAAAAAGAAATAAATAAGATAAAATATACGAAGTGTTTAGTTCATGTTTGCTGCATATTGGACTCGATAAATAATAGCTAGTTTTTATTTTTATTTTTTGAGACAAGATTATGGCTCACTGCAACCTTAACCTCCTGGGCCCAAAGGGTCCTCCCACCTCAGCCTCTCAGGTAGCTGGAACTACAGGTGTGAGCCACCTCCCCGGGCTAAGTTTTTGGTTTGTATTTTTTGTAGAGACAGGGTTTTGCCATGTTGCCCAGGCTGGTCTCAAAGACGTGGGCTCAATCAATTCACCCGCCTCAGCCTCCCAAAGTGCTGGGATTACAGGCATGAGCCACCGCACCCAGCCTGATAGCTAGTTTTAATTTATTTAAAAAGCAATGTAGGCTGGGCACACTGGTTCACTCCTGTAATCCCAGCACTTTGGGAGGCCAAGGCGGGTGGATCATGAGGTCAAGAGATAGAGACCATCCTGGCCAACATGGTGAAACCCCGTCTCTACTAAAAATACAAAAGTTAGCTGGGCGTTGTGGCGCGTGCCCGTAGTCCCAGCTACTCGGTAGGCTGAGGCAGGAGAATCGCTTGAACCCAGGAGGCGGAGCTTGCAGTAAGCGGAGATCCCGCCACTGCACTCCAGCCTGGCAACAGAGTGAGACTCCGTCTCAAAAAAAAGCAATATAAAAAGCAATAAAATAACATCACAGGATGTTGGATGTTTGAGGAAAAAAGAATTCCCCCTCCCTCAGGCAACTATTTTATCTTTTTGTTTCACTTTTAGGTTTTTCTCATGTTTGCAATTAGGATATATATATATTTATTTTTAATTATTAATATATTTTTAATATTAAATATGAATGTAATTTCAAACTTACAAAAAGTTGCAAAATAAAAATAGTACAAGGAACACCTCCATGTCCTTTATGCAGATTATCTATAAACCTTTTACTTCATCTGCTTTTACTTGCATTCTGGGTGTGTGTGTGTGTGTGTGTGTGTGAGACTATATATTGTATATACACTGTGTATGTATAGTATTGGCCCGCCAGGGCTGCCCTAACAAAGTACCACAGACTGAATGGCTTAAACAGCACAATTTATTTTCTTACAATTCTGGAGGCCAGAATTCTAAGACTAAGGTGTCAAAAGGGTTGGTTTTTTCTGAGGCCTCTTTCCTTGGCTTGTAAATGGCTTTTTTCTGAGGCCTCTTTCCTTGGCTTGTAAATGGCTTTTTTCTGGGGCCTCTTTCCTTGGCTTGTAAATGGCTTTTTTCTGAGGCCTCTTTCCTTGGCTTGTAAATGGCTGTCTTCTTCTGTCTTCACAGGGTCTGTCCTCTTTGTGTGTCTGTTACCTCTTCATAAAGGGGACCAGTCATAGTGGGTTGGATTAGGACCACCCTAATGATGTCATTTTAACCTAATTAACTCTTTAAAGATTCTACCTCCAAATACAGTCACATTCTAAGGTACTAGGGGTTAGAACTTCAACATATGATTTTTGAGGGGGACACGATTCAGCACATAACACATGTATACATACGTATGCATGTGTGTATATTTATATATATATGCATTAACACACCCGTATATATGTATATAATATTTTTCTCAACCATTTTGAGGGTGTCACATACATGATATCATGACCCTTTAGCCCGAAATATATTTCAGTGTCTATTTTCTGAGAATAAGGATATAAGGATCTGCTTTTTTTTTTTTTTTTTAGATGGAGTTTCACTCTTGTTTCCCAGGCTGGAGTGCAATGGCTTGATCTCGGCTCACTGCAACCTCTGACTTCCAGGTTCAAGTGATTCTCCTGCCTCAGCCTCCCGAGTAGCAGGATTACAGGCATATGCCACCACGCCTGGCTAATTTTTATATTTTTAGTAGAGATGGGGTTTCACCATGTTGGCCAGGCTGGTCTCGAACTCCTGACTTCAGGTGATCCCCCCGTCTCGGCCTCCCAAAGTGCTGGGATTACAGGTGTGAGCCACCGCGCCAGGCCAGGATATTCTCTTATATAACCACAGTACACTATCAACTCCTACATTCACTATGATATAATACTTTTATCTAACCCACCTTCCATACTCCACTTTTTGTCAGTTGATCTAATAATATCCTGTATAACATGTCTCTCACTCTACTACAAGATTCAGTGTAGTGTCAGGTGTTGCATTTACTTGCATGTCTTTTTATCCTCTTTTTATATGGAAGATTTCCGCAGCCTTTCTTTGTCTTTCCTGGTATTCACTTTTTTGTTTGTTTGTTTGTTTCTGTTTGTTTGTTTGTTTTTGAGATGGAGTCTCACTCTGTCACCCAGGCTGGAGTGCAGTGGCGCGATCTCGGCTCACTGCAACCTCCGACTCCCGGGTTTAAGCCGATTCTCCTACCTCAGCCTCTCGAATAGCTGGGACTACAGGTGCTCACCACTATGCCAGACTAATTTTTGTATTTTTAGTAGAGACTGAGTTTCACTATATTGGCCAGGCTGGTCTTGAACTCCTGACCTTGTGATCCCCCCACCTCGGCCTCCCAAAGTGCTGACATTACAGGTGTGAGCCACCGTGTCCAGCCTTCACTTTTTTTTTAAGAGACAGGGTCTCGCTCTGTTACCCAGGCTGGAGTGCAGTGGCATGATCATAGCTCACTGCAGCCTCAAACTCCTGATCTCAAGTGATCCTCCCCCTCAGCCTCCGGAGTAGCTAGTGATACAGAAGCTAAAAAGAAATTATTTAGGCAGATAGTGAAGGTAAGCGAGTTCTCAGCACGGCTTTCCTTTTAACAAAAAGCAGCCCCCAAATCATTTCTTTTCTAACAAAGAACAGCCTGTAAAATTGAGCTGCACACATGGATAAGCAAGCTTGAAGCAAGCTGGAAGTTTGCACGGGTGAATGCCGGTAGCTGTGCCAATAGAAAAGGGCTACCTGGAAGTCAGGATGTTCCACATGGAGGCTCCGTCTTCCCTTTTCTTTGTCACCACATGTAAAGGAACAGTCAGCATGGTGCCGGCCACGTAGAGAATCCCTATGCATAATGAAAGATTATGGTGGGGTGGCCAGCTTCTTCGCGCTATGTAAATGGCACACCTGATCTGAGCAATCTTTTGGGCCCTATGTAAATCAGACACCACTTCCTTAAGCTAGTCTACAAAACCCTGTGCATTTCACCACAGACCCAGAAGATGTGCTCTCGGGAGCCCCTCTCTCTGCAGGAGAGAGCTTTTCTCTTTCTTTCACCTATTAAACCTCCACTCTTAACCTCATTCCTTGTGTGTCTGCATCCTTGATTTCCTTGGTGTGAGGCAACCTCAGACATTATCCCAGATGAACAACGCTTCACTAGGACCACAGGTGATAATTTTTAAAATTCTTTTTGTAGGGATGGGGTCTTGCTCACTGTGTTACCTAAGCTTGTCTTGAACTCCTGGCCTCAAGCAATCCTTCCACCTTTGCCTCCAAACTGCTGTCCTGGGATTACAGGCATGAGCCACCACACCTGGGTTATATTCTTTTTTTTTTTTTTTTTTTTTTTTTTTGACCCGGAGTTTTGCTTTTCTTGCCCAGGCTGGAGTGCAATGGCAGAGTCTCGGCTCACTGCAACCTCCGCCGCCTGGGTTCAAGCAATTCTCCTGCCTCAGCCTCCCGAGTAGCTGGAATTACAGTCATGTGCCACCACGCCTGGCTAATTTTGTATTTTTAGGAGAGACAGGGTTTCTCCATGTTGGTCAGGCTGGTCTCGAACTCCCTACCTCAGGTGATCTGC
The DNA here is from genome assembly GCF_028885655.2 of Pongo abelii. Classification (NCBI taxonomy): domain Eukaryota; kingdom Metazoa; phylum Chordata; class Mammalia; order Primates; family Hominidae; genus Pongo; species Pongo abelii. The sequence continues at coordinate 189,625,881 of NC_085928.1, read as the reverse complement.
CCGCCTTGGTCTCCAAAGTGCTGGGATTACAGGCGTGAGCCCGCGCCCAGCCTATATTCACATTTTTAATGAACACAGTCCACTCACTGTTTTCAAAATAAAGTGTTTTTTTTGTTTGTTTGTTCAATGTTTCTTTGTGATTGGATTTAGTCTGAAGTCTGTTCAACTTACACTATGTCTTTTTATAATGTCGGGCTCCTGTAGAATTGCAGAAAAGAAAAAAGATTATTTAAAGATAACCCAAAACCTGGCTGGGCGCAGTGGCTCACGCCTGTAATCCCAGCACTTTGGGAGGCAGGCGGATCCTGAGGTCAGGAGTTGGAGACCGGTCTGGACAACATGGTGAAACCCCATCTCTACTAAAAATACAAAAATTAAATGGGCCTGGTGGTGCACGCCTGTAATCCCAGCTACTCCAGAGGCTGAGGCACGAAGATCACTTGAACCTGGGATGTGGAGGTTGCAGTAAGCCAAGATCGTGCCACTGCACTCTGGTCTGGGTGACAGAGAGAGACTGTCTAAAAAATAAAAATAAAAAAGAATAAAGATAACCCCAAACCATGTTAATCCCATATATCATCCACTCAACCGATCTTTACTCAGTGTCTACTGTGTTCCAGAGGGTAGGAAATGAGCTGGGGATAATAAGATGAATAAGCATGGCACATTTTCTAAAGGAGCTCTCAAGTCAGTAAGACCTGATGATTTGTATACAGCCCTAATACAATAGAAAATGTCATAACAATTTTTTAAATGCCGTCCTATGGAAGAATTCAGGATGGCATGCGTTCACCTTTGCCTTCATAAAGGAGGTAGCTTCTGAGCTAAGACTTGAAGAATGAGAATATGATCAGTCATTCAAATGGCAGATGAGATGGAAGAGGTGACAATGTGGCTTATTCTGGGAAGAGCAAGTTGCTTAGTAAGTTTATGGGCCAGAGTGATGTGAGAACTTGTAGGGGGTAAGATTAGACAGTGTTCAGCTGGGCGCGGTGGCTCACACCTGTAATCCTGTGCTTTGGGAGGCTGAGGCAGGTGGATCACCAGAGGTCAGGAGTTCAAGACCAGCCTGGCCAACATGACAAAAGCCCATTTCTACTAAAAATACAAAAATTAGCCAGGCACGGTGGTGGGCACCTGTAGTCCCAGCTACTCAGGAGGCTGAGGCAGGAGAATCGCTTGAACCCAGAAGGCAGAGGTTACAGTGAGCCGAGATCATGCCACGGCACTCCAGCCTGGGTGACAGAATGAGACTCCCATCTCAAAAAAAAAAAGAAAAAAAAAGATTAGACAGTGTTTCAGGCCACTACCTGAAGGCTATTAAAGATCAGAGGGTGTAATTAGATTTAAAAATTAGAAAGATCACTTTGGGTAAGTATGGGGAAAGTTTTGCAGTAAGGGGAAACTGGAAGGAAGGATACCAATATAATTTAGTTGAGTAACAGGGATCTCTACCAGATGAGCAAGGATATAAAGAGCTAATTAGAAGCAGAATGGAATGACAGTCCACTCTTTGAAGACAACTTCAAATTCTTCCAGCTTCCATGCTCAGTTTTGCATAATACACCAGTTCTTCAATCTAAACGTCACACTTTCCCACTTCACTTCCTCCCCTAAGCAGATTATTTCCTGGTTCATTGTGTCAGACACTCTCCTTAATGCCATAGGTTTCCTTTCCCCATGTTCCTTCCATTGCTCCTGTCCAAGCAACCTTCATCCTCCAACATCTACCTTCCCTGCACATGCACTCAGGCTAAGTGCTGCCAAAAGAGGCCACCAACTTCACAGGTAGTGCCACAATGAATAAATGGTCGCCAATCTCAAATGGGCTCTCAATGATGCTTAGTCAAAAGACCACTTTCCCCACGTTATCTTACTCTCCTATTCTCTGCAACTACTTTCTTTTCTCAGTTTTCTCAAAGTCCCATTTCCCCTTACACTCTCAGCAGATGACCTTTCCTCTTGCACCAGCAAAAAAGAGAAATTATCAGGTAAGAACTATGCCAGCCTCCTACCACCAAACCTACTGCCTAATCTTTCCTTTCACCTCCCTAGGATCTCCTTTCCTCCTGCCTTCCCAGATATCTCAGCCCATCAAGTACTCCTTTTTTTATCTCTATCTTCAACCTCTCCCTCTCTACTGCCCCTTCTGCTCAGCATTTGATATATGGAAGCCTCTCCCCACAAATTGTCCATTGACTAGCTCCTCCATGTGCTGTTAAATTTACCTACCTCTTTTCTCCTCTGCACTGCCAAATGTCTTGAAGTTGCCTCCCTTCTATCACTCCCCATCTTCCTCAGCCTAAACTGGCTTCTGTTCCACTCGACCATAGCATCTGTTTCCATTGAGGTCATGAATGGCCCCCAGGTTGCTAAATCAACTCTTTTCATCTTTTAGTCCTTACTTTTCCCTCTCGAAACACTTTCTTCGCTTAGCTTCTGTGACACCACCTTCTCATTTTCTTTTGCCATGAATATTACTGTCTCCCAGGACTGTGTCCTAGGTCCTTTTATCTCCCTACTCTATATGGGAGAGAAGGTCTGCAGGGATCTGGAGGCACCTCAAAATCAAGTCCAAAACTGAACTCGTCTTCTGTATCAAAACTGTTTCTCCTATCATTCCTCCCCATTTCAGCAAATAGCAGCAATACCCCATTGGTTAATCCAGAAATAGGATTTATGCTTCACTCCTTATTTCCATTTCCCAAAACACTTGGTTGATTCACCAAGTCTTGTTAATTCTATCACCTCAATATCATTCAATTTCTTAAATTTGTTTTCATCCATCCCCATTGCTACTGGCCTCGCCATGTGATCACCATCTCTCACTTGGATGATCGGAACAACTTCCCAACTGGTTTTCCCTGCATTTATGTCAGTTTTTCTCAATCATTTTTTCCACTATCGCCCCCTATGGAGCATGTTAGATTTTTTTTCCCCAAATTGTTCCTTCCCCCACCATAAAATTTTAATACCACAAATGTACTATATATCTGCTCATGTATGTATAGCTATGCTTTGTACATAAAAAAGTAAGATCTTTTTATCCCCCAAGAACCAATTTTTGTCCCCTTTAAGGATAATATTGATTCCATTCAGAATGAATAATTTACACTCACTATCTTTAATTTGTTCTCCACCATGTAGCCAGAGTGATCTTTAAAAAACAAATCCAATCATGACATTTCCCCATTTAAAACACTTCAATGACATCCCATGGTCCTTAGGATGAGATCCAAATCTTCACCGAGAGCTGCAATAGTGCAAATAATCTCATCCGCACTCTCACCTCACTCACTCATGCCCTATATTTCAGGCTTCTCTAACTGGCTTTCATTTCAATTTTCTCTTGCCTCTTATTTTCTCTACTTGGAATATAGTATTCTTCCCCTCCCTCCATACATCCTCGGGTTACAGCTCACAGTCATTCCAGTAACCCTTGGGCTACCTTGGGATCCCATAGCTTACTACAAGTGCCTTTTTCTTTCTCTTGACCAATATTGAACATGTTTAAATATTTGAACTTTTAAAAAGTTAGCATAAGAATCAATATAAACACATATATTAGCTTTAATTGGCACTTTTTTTTCCCAAGCAACACTTTACAACTTAAAAAAGAAAAAAAAGGTCAATCCCATTTTATTTTACTTTTTTTTTTTTTTTTTGAGACAGTCTCGCTCTGTCACTCAGACTGCAGTTCAGTGGCATGATCTCGGCTTACTGCAATTGCTGCCTCCCAAGTTGAAGCAATTCTTTTGCCTCAGCCTCCTGAGTAGCTGGAATTACAGGTGTATGCTACTAGGCTCGGCTAATTTTTTGTATTTTTAGTAGAGACAGGGTTTCACCATGTTGGCCAGGCTGGCACTGAACTCCTGACCTCAAGCAATCCTCCTGCCTCATCCTCCCAAAGTACTGCGATTACAGGTGTGAGCCACGCACTCTGCCACAAAAGCCTATCCCATTTTTTATACATGATCCCAGCTGTGTTAAATAAAGCCTAGAGGAAACTTCTGAAATGTCTTTATGAACATTAGGATTATCAGTATTTATTGTATACTTTCCATATTTTTTATTCTAAGCTTTTCTTACATTTACAATAGTAGAAAGGAGAAAATAAAGTAAAAACTACAACTGTCAAAAAACATCCTGTAGGCTATTTTTTTAAGGTGAATATATCAACGTATATAAATCTAGGATCATTTACTGTCACCATGTACGAGACCTATCTGCTTCAATTCTCTTTATCCCTCTTCTACAAACTGGTTTGCATAAGCAGGGGCTTTAGAGAAAATATGCCCTTCTCCCAAATCCTGTGGCAGAATTATGAGGTGGTAATTAGATTGCATAGGGAAATCTAAAAACAAAACAAACTAACAACATAAACCTAGGAATGAATTTATCCAAAGAAGTGAAAGATCTCTACAAGGAACACTATACAACACTAATTAAAGAAATTGAAGAGGGCACCAAAAAATGGAAAGGTAGATATCCCATACTCGTGGATTGGAATAATCAACATTGTTAAAATGTCTATACTACCCAAAGGAATCTACAGATTCAATACAATCCTTATCACAATACCAATGACATTCTTCACAGAAATAGAAAAAAAAAATTCTAAGATGTATATGGAACTACAAAAGATCCCACATAGCTGCCAGTGTCTTCAAAAAATTGTGCTGGGAAAACTGGATATCCATATGCAGAAGAATGAAATTAGATCCTCATCTTTCACTATATATAAAAATCAACTCGAAATGGATTAAAGATTAAATGTAAGACCTGAAACTATAAAACTATTAAAACATTGGGGAAATGATATAGGACATTGGTCTGGGCAAAGATTTTTTGGGTAAGATCTCAAAAGCACAGGCAACAAAAACATAGAAAGACAAATGGGATTATGCTGAGCTACAAAAGCTTCTGTAGAGCAAAGGAAGCAATTAAAAAAGTGAAGAGACAACCTACAGATTAGAAGAAAATATCTGCAAACTATCCATATGACAGAGTTTGGATATTCGTCCCCCCAACTCTCATGCTGAAATGTGATTCCCAGTGTTGGAGGTGGGGCCTGGTGGGAGATGACTGGATCATGATGGCAAATTTCTCACGAATCGTTTAGCACCATCCCGTTGATGCTGTCCTCACAGTGTTGCAGGATTTTTAAGGAATCAGAGAGACCGATGGGGTTCAGGAGGATATTTATTATTTAGGTGCACTGGCCCAGTCAGATTAACATCCAAAGGACTGAGCCCTGAACAAAGAGTTAAGTTAGCTTTTAAGCATATCATGGGGCAGGGGGAGATCTGTGCAGGGGGAATTACAGAAGCAAGAAACAAAGCCAGTTATTCAGTCAAGACATGCATTACATCATTTCTTACTTTTCAAGGAAAAACATGTTTTGCGACTTGAGTTTATCTGTCTAGTGACCTTGCAGCTGCACAGCTAGGGAAACAGGGTCTTCACAATGCCTGGGAAGGGAGGAGAGATAACACTCACTAGCCACCAGAAAAACAGGCAGTTAATTTTTAAAGGACTCCAGCTCTTTCTCTTTCTCAGGGGGAATTGGGTTTTCTTACGTACAACTGAGTTTCTGCTTACACACTCTTTAATTTCTTTTAATTCCTTTTCTAACAATGAGTTCTTGAGAGATCTGGTTGTTTAAAACAGTGTGTGGCACCTCCTCCACCTCTCTCTTGCTCTCTTGCCATGTGATATGCCTGCTCCTGCTTTGCTTTCTGCTATGAGTGAAAGTTCCTTGAGGCCTTCCCAGAAGCCAAGCAATGCTGGTGCCATGCTTCCTGTACAGTCTGCAGAATATGAGCCAATTACACCTTTTTTCTTTATAAATTACCCAGACTCAGGATTTTCTTTATAGCAACACAAGAATGGCCTAACACACCATCTAACAAGGGATTCATAACCAGAATATATAAGGAACTCAAACAATTCAATAGCAAAAAACCCATAACCTGATTAAAAAATGGACAGGCTGGGTGCAGTGGCTCACACCTGTAATCCCAGCACTTTGGGAGGCCAAGGTGGGTGGATCACAAGGTCAGGAGTTCAAGACCACCCTGGCCAACATGGTGAACTCCCTCTCTACTAAAAATACAAAAAAATTAGCTGGGTGTGGTGGTGCACACCTGTAATCCCAGCTACTCAGGAGGCTGAGGCAGGAGAATTGCTTGAACCTGGGAGGCGGAGGTTGCACTGAGTCGAGATCGCACCACTGCACTCCAGCCTGGGTGACACAGCAAGACTCCGTCTGAAAAAAATAAAATGGACAAAAAGGCCAGGCACGCCTGAAGTCCCTGCACTTTGAAAGGCCAAAGTGAGCGGATCACTTGAGCACAGGAGTTCAAGACCAGCCTGGGCAACATGGTGAAACCTAGTCGCTACAAAAAATACAAAATTAGCCGAGCATGGTGGCACTTGCCTTTGGTCCTAGCTACTTGGGTCATCCTGAGGTGGAATGATCACTTGAGCCGAGGATGCGGAAGCTGCAATGAGCCCAGATCACCTCCAGCCTGGGTGACCCCAAATCAAAAAAAAAAAAATTTAAAAAAAGGGCAAGAGGTCTGTATAGACATTTCTCAAAGGAAGACATATGAATGGCCATTAGATATGAGAAAAAATGCTCAACCATAATTAGGGAAATGTAAACCAAAACTACATTAAGATATCATCTCACCCCTGTTAAAATGTTCATTTGAAAAAAAAGAAAAAATAACAAATGCTGGTGAGGATGTGGAGAAAGGGGAACGCTCATCCACCACTGGTAGGAATGTACAGTAGTACAACCACTATGAAGAACACCAGGAAGGTTCCTCAAAAAACTACACATAGAACTATCATACAATCCAGCAATCCCTTTGCAACCTGTGTCCATCAACAGATAAATGGATATAGAAAATGTGGTATGCATGGACAATATTATGAAAAAGAATGGGATTCTGTCCTTTGTAGCAACATGGATGGAACTGGAGGTCATTAATGTAAGTGAAATAAGCCAAGCCTAGAAAGACAAATATTGAATGTTCTCACTCATATGTGGGAGACTAAAAAATGGATCTCATGGAGGCAGAGTAGAAAGGTGGTTACAAGGCTGGGAAGGGAAGGGGAGAGTAGGAAATTCTGAAAAGTTAGTTAATGGTTACAAGAATACATTTAGATACAAGGAATAAGTTCTAGTATTTGATAGTACAGTAGGTAAATTATAGTTAACAATAACTTATATAATAATATACTTATATATACTTCTAACTTGCTATATCTTATTTTGAAATATAACTATATTTTGAAATATGTATATTCAAATACCCTGATTTGACCATTATACATTGCATACATGTATCAAAATAGCACATTACATGTACAAGCACATTATCAATAGAAATAATAAAGTTATTTGTTGAATGAATGGCCTGTGGCTTTTCAATTCACTTGTGTGTTTAGGCAGCAAAAAATTATTTCTCCATTTGGCCTTAAGTGGAGACCCACTGGCCTGAATCTTAGGAAGCCTGGATTCATTTTTATTTTTATGAAGAATGTAAAACATACTTCTAAGATGAGATGCATTGATAAGCTGTTACAGGTTTGAATATCCTGAATGCTTATGGTAAAAAGCCATTTTGAAGGTTGAAGTGTAAATGTTTTAAATGTTTATTTTTGTAAATACTGAGCTTGTGTTTAACATCTGAGCCTCAGGTTTCTAATGTGTAAAACTCAAGAGAGTAATACTACCTCTTAAGTCATTTTGAAAATAATGTTGGGTGCAGTGGCTCAGGCCTGTAATCAGCACTTTGGGAGGTGGAGACAGGCCAATCACCTGAGGTCAGAAGTTCAAGACCAGCCTGGCCAACACAGCGAAACAGTCTTTACTGAAAAATACAAAAATTAGCCGGGTGTGGTGGTGGGTGCCTGTAATCCCAGCTACCTGGAAGGCTGAGACAAGAACTGCTTGAACTCGGGAGGCGGAGATTGCAGCCAAGATCGCGGCACTGCACTCTAGCCTGGGAGACAGTGCAAGACTTCGTCAAAAAAAAAAAAAAGAAAGTAATGTTAAAAAATGCGGTTATTTAATATAGTGTCTAGCAGACAATAAATGCTTAATAAATGACAGTCATTTTTAGCTTTTACTCACACTTTATAATCTCTGCAGGAATCACATTACCTAGTGCAACTACTTCCCCAAAAAGGGACTCTAAGGGATCCCAGAGATTGCATCTAGGGAAAGAGCGTGTGTGTGTGTGTGTGTGTGTGTGTGTGTGTGTGTGTATACATGTCTGTGTGTATGTGTGTAGTTTAAAAAAGAACAATACATGGCAAAAAAAAAACCATGAAAGCATTATAAACTTTAAAATTTGTTTACTGAAAATCTGTTTATTAAGGAGTTAACGTTTTAGAGTTGGTTCAATACTTTATGGAACTTAAAATCCTGAGTTGCCCCTCAATAATACAGACATCTACAGTACAGGCTGTACAAAATACTATAATTACTGGTGCTTAACATTATTAGACTTCTTTTCTATAACTTCCATTTGTCAGGTAAATAAAACACTAACCTTTCAAAGTTGCTACAATTTCAGGAGTTCACAAATTCCTATTTCTCCAGTTTTTATTGGTACATTTTAAACCTTCTTTGGGGACTGGAAGCCAAACCCCCCAAACAAAAGCCTCAATCTGAACCAACACTGAGAGACAGTAATGTCAGAACCTCTTTTGTTTTTCACGGAGAGCAAAAATACAGAATATATTTACTAATTTATTTTCCAATAAAGAGAATATGCTTTGTATTTGGAGAAAAAAAATGCTTAATTGTCAGGAGTTGCTTTCGGAGAATGATCAATAAGTTCCTTGTCAATCGTCTCATAGTAATACCAGGGTCCATCTCCTCTCACACGCATCAATTTTCGTACTTCCAGCTCCTTTAACCTGTAACAAATGGAACAGCAATATTGAGATTCCAGCACTTCCAATTATAAATTTAATGAGCCATTTCCATAAAGGACAATCACTGGAGTCTGCTTTTATGTAAAGTATAATGTTCCTCCACAGACCCTTATGTAGGCATACATCTGGTATATATCTAAAAGCAAAATTTGGGACTTATTTTTGACTTTTATTATGTTGCTTATATAGGGAGCTATCAAACAGTTTTTTTGTTGTTTTTGTTTTTTTTTTGAGACGGAGTCTTGCACGGTTGCCCAGGTTGGAGTGCTATGGCGCAGTCTCAGCTCACTGCAACTTCTACCTCCCAGACTCAAGTGATCCTCCTGCCTCAGCCTCCCAAGTAGCTGGGACTACAGGGGCCCACCACCATGCCCAGCTAATTTTTGTATTTTTAGTAGAGACAGGGTTTCATCATGTTGGCCAGGCTGGTCTCTAACTCCTGACCTCGTGATCTGCCTGCCTTGGCCTCCCAAAGTGCTGGGATTACAGGCGTGAGCCACCGCATCCGGCCTACCAAACAGTTTTTAACACCAAAACATTACTCAAATTGATAGCGAATTCTCTCCTTCAGTGTGCCTGCACAGATCACTTTCATCCGAATTGTTACAGTGCTTTTCCTATCTTCTCACCTTTTAGATGCTAGGACAGTCATTTACAGAATGTCTACTACTATGGCCATATGCTGTGCCAGGTGTTAGGAATTAACAAATGAATAAGCCTTTTTGGAGTTTCACATCTTGTGTCCGCCTATCACCATTAGCACAGAAAACTTTTCAAGAGTAGAACTGGTTTTTTATTCACCAGCATTATACCAGGCCCGGTCAACATCAGACACTCAGTCAATATTTATAAAAACATAAATAGAAAGCAAGAAAAATCAAGATTAAGAAAAATATTCTCCAACTCTAACATCTACTTACTTGTCCTTGTCCTTCTTCACAAATTGAATAATCTCTTATTTTATACAGGTGCTTTCCCTCTTCCATATCTAAGTCTTTGCACAAACAATCACACATTCCTGAAGTAGTCCCTTCTCCATCAAACCTTTTACTTTCTGTTTTTATAGAATACATACTTTTTCATAGGACTAAAAATTTATCACAGTTAAATAAGTCACTTTATGAACCTAAACCAGCTCACTTACCCTATGTGAGATTATACACCTTTGTGAGGGTATGTTTATTGATCTTTTTTGAAGGATTAAATAACGTTCTCTTTCTTGTCTACTCTTTAGAGTATAACTATCCAAACCGTGAGTAATTAAAATATTTATCAACATGAGACTAACTGGTTAAATTATGATTAATCCACATAATGGACTACTATGTACCTGCTAAAAAGAATGAGAATCTGTATGTAGTAACATGGGAGGAGATGCTACATATGCTGTTACGTTTTAAAAAAGCAAGGTATAAAATAAGCATGTGTAGCACCTTCCTATTAAAAAATAGTAAGCTGGGAGCAGTGGCACTTCTGTAGTCCTGGCTACTCAGGAGGCTGAGGTGGGAAGGTTGCTTGAGCTCAGGAGTTCAAGTCCAGCCTGGGCAACATAGCAAGTCCCCATGTCAAATTAAAAAAAACAAAAACAAAACAAAGGACAAAAACAGGCTGGGCAAGCTGACTCATGCCTGTCATCCCAGCACTATGGGAGGCCAAGGCAGGAAGATTGCTTGAGCCCAGGAGTTCGAGATCAGCCTGGCCAACAGAGCAAGATCCCATCTCTACCAAAACAAACAAACAAAAAAAACCCCCAAACAATTAGCTGGGCATGGTGGCCAGCACCTGTGGTCCCAGCTACTCAGGAGGCTGAGGCTGGAGGATTGCTTAAGCCCAGGAGTCCGGGGCTGCAGTGAGCCATGACTGCAACATTGCACTCCAGCTCAGGCAACAGAACGAGATCCTGTCTCAAAAAAAGAAAAGGAAGACATGGGTGAATATTAAAAAAAAAATTTTGGAATTATATATTTACTGATTAAATCATCATCAGAGATCTCTGTATGACACAAAATCCCAAAAAGCTAAAGACTGTCAAACCTGACAATAATTATAAATGAGTAAATACATAGAAAGTAATTAAAACACTGATACAAAATGTACTCAAAAATTTATTAGCGGCCAGGTATGGTGGCTCATGTATGTAATCCCAGCACTTTGGGAGGCTGAGGCAGGCAGATCACTTGAGGCCAGGAGTTAAAGACCAGCCTGGCCAACATGGCAAAACCCGGTCTCTACTAAAAATACAAAAATTTGTGGGGCCTGGTGGTGGGCGCCTGTAATCCCAGCTACTCGGGAGGCTGAGGCAGAATCGCTTGAACCCGGAAGGCAGAGGTTGCAGTGAGCCGAGACCACGCCACTGTACTCCAGCCTGGGAGATAGAGCAAAACTGTCTCAAAAAAAAAAAAAAAAAAAGAAAATGTTATTAGTTACTATTACAGTTTTGTTACCTGAAAATGTAAAAACACTTCTGTGTTGCAAAAATTTCTACACTGCCAAAAGACAATATATAGAGAAAGAAATACACACAGCCAGGTACAGTGGCTCACGCCTGTAATCTCAGCATTTTGGGAGGCCTGGAGGGTGGATCGCTTGAGCCCAGGTGTTTGAGACCAGCCTGGGCAACATGGTGAAACCATGTCTCTACAAAAAATACAAAAATTAACTGGGCATGGTGTCATGCACCTGTAATCTTGGCTACTAGGGAGGCTTGGGTGGGAGGACAGCTTGAACCCAGGAGACCAAGGCTGCAGTGAGTCAAGATCATGCCACTGTACTCCAGCCTGGGCAACAGAGCAAGACTTTGTCTCGGGGGGAAAAAAAAAAAAAAAAAAACAAAGAAAAGAAATACACACAACTAATAGATATTTAAAAACTACTCAACTTTACAAAGAAATATAAAATTGAAATGATGAGGTAACATTTTTCAATTACCGTATCAGCAAAAATGTTTCACTTTGATAAATTCCATTACAGAGAAACATGGAAAACTGAAACATGGAAACTGATGAAGAAACAACTGGTGCAACTTTTTGGAGAACAGTTGGCAATATCTACCCAAAGTTTAAAAGCATGTGCTATTTGGCTTATTAATGCCACTTCCAGAAATTTATTTTCCAGATATGTTACATAAATATGCAAACAATATGGGGGAAAATTAAACACAGCAGTATGTATAATAGCAAAAAACTTGGAAAGAACCTAAGTACCAGCAATAGGGGACTGATTAAAAAAACACAGGCACTCCAAGTCAATCCTAAGCCAAAAGAACAAAGCTGGAGGCATCATGCTACCTGACTTCAAACTATACTACAAGGCTACAGTAACCAAAACAGCATGGTACTGGCACCAAAACAGAGACACAGACCAATGGAACAGAACAGAGCCCTCAGAAATAATGCCGCATATCTACAACTATCTGATCTTTGACAAACCTGACAAAAACAAGAAATGGGGAAAGGATTCCCTATTTAATAAATGGTGCTGGGAAAACTGGCTAGCCATATGTAGAAAGCTGAAACTGGATCCCTTCCTTACACCTTATACAAAAATTAATTTCAAGATGGATTAAAGACTTACATGTTAGACATAAAATCATAAAAACCCCAGAAGAAAATCTAGGCAATACCACTCAGGACATAGGCATGGGCAAGGACTTCATGTCTAAAACACCAAAAGCAATGGCAACAAAAACCAAAATTGACAAATGGGATCTAATTAAACTAAAGAGCTTCTGCACAGCAAAAGAAACTACCATCAGAGTGAACAGGCAACCTACAGAATGGGAGAAAATTTTTGCAATATACTCATCTGACAAAGGGCTAATATCCAGAATCTACAATGAACTCAAACAAATTTACAAGAAAAAAACAAACAACCCCAACCAAAAAGTGGGTGAAGGATATGCACAGACACTTCTCAAAAGAAGACATTTATGCAGCCAAAAGACACATGAAAAAATGCTCATATCACTGGCCATCAGAGAAATGCAAATCAAAACCACAATGAGATACCATCTCACACCAGTTAGAATGGTGATCATTAAAAAGTCAGGAAACAACAGGTGCTGGAGAGGATGTGGAGAAACAGGAACACTTTTACACTGTTGGTGGGACTGTAAACTAGTTCAACCATTGTGGAAGTCAGTGTGGCGATTCCTCAGGGATCTAGAACTAGAAATACCATTTGACCCAGCAATCTCATTACTGGGTATATATCCAAAGGATTATAAATCATGCTGCTATAAAGACACATGCACACGTATGTTTATTGTGGCACTATTCAGAATAGCAAAGACTTGGAACCAACCCAAATGTCCAACAATGATAGACTGGATTAAGAAAATGTGGCACATATACACCATGGAATACTATGCAGCCATAAAAAATGATGAGTTCATGTCCTTTATAGGGACATGGATGAAGCTGGAAACCATCATTCTTAGCAAACTATCGCAAGGACAAAAAACCAAACACTGCATGTTCTCAGTCATAGGTGGGAATTGAACAATGAGAACACATGGACACAGGAAGGGGAACATCACACACTGGGGCCTGTTGTGGGGTGGGTGGAGGGAGGAGGGATAGCATTAGGAGATATACCTAATGTTAAATAACGAGTTAATGGGTGCAGCACACCAACATGGCACACGTATACATATGTAACTAACCTGCACGTTGTGCACATGTACCCTAAAACTTAAAGTATAATTAAAAAAAAAAACAAAAAACAGGCACTCAGCACCATAAGAGAGGGGAAAAAAATATATGTCTAGCTTTTTAATATGTATATAAAATATAATATATAAGAAAGAAAATCCACATAGCTTTCCATAACAGCATATATCCCTTTCTTTTTAATGGCCACATTATATATTTCACTGGATGGATATATCCATCCATCTGCTTCCCAGCTGGGGCAACAGAGCAAGACTTCCACTCTAAAAAAAAAATTCAAAAATTTAAAAAAGAACTCCTTTTATATCTCCTAATAGTCTCCTTGTCACCAGTTTATAATTTTCACTTCAAACAAGCTAATTCTATCTTTATCCGTTGTTTTTTTTTGAGACGGAGTCTCGCACTGTCACCCAGGCTGCAGTGCAGTGGCATGGTCTCGGCTCACTGCAACCTCTGCTTCCCAGGTTGAAGTGATTCTTCTGCCTCAGCCTCTTGAGTAGCTGGGATTACAGGCACGTACCACCACGCCCGGCTAATTTCTGTAGCCTCCCAAAGTGCTGGGATTACAGGTGTGAGCCACTGCATCCGGACGTATCTTTTTCCTTTTACATAAAGCATCCTATAGTGCTGAAATATTAATAGTTTTATTAATTTTTTCTGGTGGTTTGCAACCTTAGGAAGATTTTCTTTCCCACCTACCCCCTCTTTTTTCCTACCGTAATTCAGCCGTTTCAGCTTCAATCTGAAGGACGGCCATTGTTCTTTCATATATCTTTTCAGGACTATCATAGAAATTACGGGCAATCCATCTCGATATGGGATGCTACAACAGAAAATTCGTTTAATATTAGTCCATTTCTGAATAATACTTTGCTTTTCTAGTTGACTATTCTTTAAAATGATCATTTCAGTTAGATAAACCAATAACATCTACTATGTAACTAATATACATATATATAAAATAATTTTAACAGATCAGGTGGATACTATTTTTGTCCGCATTTTAAACATAAGCGAATTGCACAAAGTTACGTAGCTAATAAATGGCAGCACCTGAACTCAAACCAGGTCTGTCTGACTCCAAAGCTGTGTACTCTTTTCCATTACACTATGCTGAGTATCTTAGGTGGCAGATTCAGAAGACAAACCCAAGTTTTGGTAATTCAAAATTGGAGCTCTTTGCACCAGTTAGCATAAACGAACTAAGTGTAAGGTCTGCCTTAAGATTTAATGGTTTAAGATTTATATTTAAAATATAATTCATTCAGATAATAAAACATGATGGGACATACTCTATTCAAGGCTCACAATAACACTTGTAAAAACAAGTAACAAAATTAATTTTGGATTTTGGTAGCAGTGGCAGTATGGTATAATGACCAACAGTTCAGGCTCTGGAGTCAAAGTTGCCTGGGTTGAAATAGTGACCCTATCTAGACAGGTCACTTAACTCTTTTAGCCTCAGTTTCTTCATCTCCAAAGAGGGAATAATAATAGTACATTTTACATGGGATGAAATAATAAATATTTGTAAAACACTCAGCACAGTACCTGTTCAGAGTAGGTGCTCAATAAATGACAGCTAGCAATAACATTGGTGAAATCTTTCCTAAGGCATTTAACTTAAGATAAATTATGTTACTCTGTTAGGCTGAGAACACACTGCAATCACTCTTTAAAAAATTGTAAAGCTTAAAATGATTTTTCAAAAAATGAAGTACCAAAACTCGTTGTTTATAAAAAGTATGCAAAAAATGTATCTGCTTGATATAAAAAATGAAATATAAAACTCTATCATGGCTGGACACAGTGGCTCACACCTTTAATCCCAGGACTTTGGGAGGCCGAGGTAGATGGATCACTTGAGGCCAGGAGTTCGAGAAAAGCCTGGCCAACATGGTGAAATCCTGTCTCTACTAAAAATACAAAAATTAGCCAGGAGTGGCAGCACACACCTGTGATCCCAGCAAAATGGGAGGCTGAGGCATGAGGATTGCTTGAATGCGGGAGGCAGAAGTTGCAGTGAGCCGAAATCGTGCCACTGCACTCCAGCCTGGGTGACAGAGCGAGATGCTGTCTCAAAAAAAACAAAACAAAAAACCTGACTATATCATAATTGCTGAATTAAGACATTAACTAGTGCGCTGACAAGGCATGTAACAGTATGTAATTGTCAATGTCCTATACAAACCTTATAATATTCCCAGTGTTCTGGGATATAGCCTTCTGGAATTTCTGCTAGTTCAGCTTGACCTAATAAGAAAAAATGGTTATGTTCAACTTTAGCATGAGGAGTTTATAAAATTAATTATTCACCATTAAAGTAAGAAACCAACTCCTTGTGGTTTTAAAGGATTCTTTAAAAAATGTGTACCAATGAAGATATCTAGTATTTTTAATTCACTTTAATCTGGTTGAAAATCAATTCATTTGTCAGACATTTTTAGACAGCTCTCTGTGTAAGGCATTATTTATAGGTATTCCATGAGTTTCTCATTTTGTTTTTATATACTGTAACAAGATATAATAAAAGACATATTATTCCTTCTGGTCTTCCCTATACCTATGATACAAAACATTTTAGGATTCAAGCTGTTAGAAGTACTTTGAACAAAATTTCCCATGAAAATCTAATGTTTACTGTCATTGACATTTTCATTCTTTGTAAGAGATTATAGTGTTTTTTTTTTTTTTGTGGGGGACAGAGTCTCACTCTGTTGCCCGGGCTGGAGTGTAATGGCACCATCTCAGCTCACTGCAACCTCCACCTCCTGGGTTCAAGCCATTCTCCTGCCTCAGCCTCCCTAGTAGCTAGGATTACAGGTGCCTGCCACCACGCCCGGCTAATTTTTTGTATTTTTAGTAGAGATGGGGTTTCACTATGTCAGCCAGGCTGGTCTCGAACCCCTGACCTCATGATCTGCCCGCCTCGGCCTCCCAAAGTGCTGGGATTACAGGCGTGAGCCACTGTGCCCGGCCGAGGATTATAGTTTTATATGTTCTAGGATGGATTAAAAAATTCTTAGTTCAGATTGAGATTTGGTTATTTTAAGATAAACTGCCATGCTTATGCTTATTTAATTATTTAAAGAGCTTTTCATTACAATATCCATAATTTCTTTTTTATATTAATGTACATATGTTTAAAAATTTTTCCAATCTGGTGCTGCTGGCAGGGGATGGAAGTGACTTACCAATGAACACATTCACCAGAGTTATGAAAATTGCTACTGGAATCCCAGTCAATGCAATGTAGAATCTCTAAGATAAAAAATAAAAAAGTGTTTCTCATGACCATTTCGTAACTCTCCCCACACACAAATCATCCTCATGATATGATTTCCTCATATTTCTTATAAAATAAACTTGCCAAATTGGGCATACAGTTACCAAATTATTGATTTCTGTGATTTTACTTTTTGGTAAAGCAATGCCATGAAAGAAAATAATACACTTTTGTTAAGAACAAAAGTGTAAAAACATCAGGGTGATTTCTACCACTAAACAGGATTTGAGCTGGTCATAACAAGAAAAGTAAGGGCTCAACCAAGGAGATGAAAAAGGTCATTAAACACAATGGAAGGGCAAGAGAAAGTTTTAAGGTCAGTACTCAAATGATGATTCAGAGCTTTATCTACCGTGGCAGATGGTCCAGACAATCTCCCATTTTCTAAGCCTCTACTTTGTTCCTATAGAGCCTTCAGACAGAAATACAGTCAGCATTCTAAATAAGCAATGTAATTATATTATTGCTAAATTAAGATTGCACTATAGATCCCGGTTACTCTCTGAAATCAATGTTCTTGAACAACATATAAATATAAAATCATATCCCAAAATAATGTAGCTCCTTTATTTAAGCAAGTCTTTCAACAAGTTCTTTGGTAATTTAAAGAATATTTTAGTTACAGGAACATAGATTCTATTTCGAAACGCCATAATCTTCAGAAGAAAGGAATGGTTCAAGTTTTACCTCCATTTAGTGTAACTCCTTTTGTGAAGAAGGAAAGCTTCATTAATTTAAAGAGAAATTCAATAACAAATCAGACTTTACAGTCTCAGTATCTTCTACAGAAAGAAATATAAATTTACAAAATAAAATATTTCCTAAAATGAAAGATGTTTTCTAAAGAGGCAAAAATTTTTTCCCTGTTACATGCAAAGACTTTAATTCAACAAAAAATTTAAACTTACCAATAACTTCAAAAAACGCCTGTCATAGAATCTAGAAGGTCTGATGAAAAACAGTCTTTTCCCATGGGCTCCACTGTGCCGAACAGGAGCTGGAAATATTGAATTCCCCTGTTTTATACAAGGTTCATATGGGTATACTGTTACATTCTGAGTTAAAATCAGATTATAAAAAAAATACAAGAATCCTTTTGTAGCTCATAAGCAGGATGACTGGGTTTTCACACTCATGTGTGAGATGTGCCTCCCTCAAACCTTGTTATGAGGTAGGCACATTACCCATCTGACATGAAACAAAAAGAAAATATACATTCTTAGATGTTTAATATGAGTTAAGATTTTAAAATGTCTTATTTGAGTAATAAGGCCAGGTCAGATAGGATATCTTTAAACAAAGATGGATCTACTGTTCTAAAGCATAACTTTCCTCATTTTAATTCAAAGTTAAAGTATCTAAATAATCATTTTAATTTGTTTCAATAGCAGGCAGGGAGGTTAGGTACTTAATGAGCTACTCATCTGTGTCTCCTCTGCAACAAATATTTGCTAATGCTGCAAAAGAAATAGATTTAATTTAAATTATTCCATTATGCCATTTCACATGACACATTATCTGTATTATATGTATTATTATGCTGCAAAATAGATGGAAAGGACCAGCCGTACTTATTCAACAAATCACCAGCAGGAATTAGAACTTGTTATCAAACTACACACTCTAAAATATCTTGATAAAATCACGTGGTAAACCATTGCTGATTAAGAATATCCTCTTCAAGTCTCCCCCCTGCCAGAATTTAATCAAGCCTTGCTGGAAGTAAACTGAGGCAAAATTTCACTTCTGGATCCTCTTTCTACATTCTTCCTCTTGAAGGTCTGCAAGGATTACGAGGCATTCCAAGCCCTTTCCATTGGGAACAGGAAAGGATCTAGCTGTTACTTAGAAACTGAAGGTTCCTATGTTTTCACTGTGTAACTACTCTCAAGGATATTTTGCATGTGAGTCACTGTAGAATAAAAAACTTTAATTTCCCATTAAAGGAATTTCAGTCATAATAGATGTCAGAAAGATCTGAATCTTTTGTTCATGTTTAATGTCTGGAATGCTGACCCCTCTCCTGAAATCTATGTTAGGCCCAGATAACATCGTATCTTCCAAGATGCAAACATTTTTCCCAACCACACCAGATCTTTCCTACTTTTGAATTACTGTACGTTATTGTGACGTGTATATTTGTGTTCACTGCTGCCACTTTTAAGTATAAATATCTTGAAAGCAGGAACTATCTTCTTAATTTTGGTAACACCTGCAGCAGCCTGCAGTGAGTTTGGGAGGCTGATTCACAAGAGAATTAGAAACTGGCATGAATTTACTACATATAATTCATATTACTAAGGCTTTTTAAATAACAAGATTAGAGAATTTGACAAAGTAAGTACGGACTTCAGCAAATCATCTGAAACATACATAATTTTTTTTGTGGACTAGATGAAGAAAACCGGTTGGATGACAGTACAAAGTACTCATTAGTTCAATACATATTTAATTGCATACGATGTACAGATCCTATGCTAGACCTATATACGGTCTAAGAGGGATATAGATCTTGCTGGGAGAAATACACACTACACAAATAATTACAAATCTGTAAGGGTAACAAGGGAAAGAAATAGGATACAGTGGCCCAGAAGAAAAGTTCCTATTTAGACAAGATGGGGGGGTTGGGAAGAGGGGACATTATAAGCTGAGAGAAAGAGAAAGTTAGAGAAATTTGTAATGGGTACTTGATTGACTGTAACCAAAAGGTACTGATTAACTACTGCAGTAACCTGGCAAAGGGATCTCTCAAAAGCCCTGCAGCATCAAGGTTTTTATGAATGGCTTAGATGAGGTGGATACAGCATTCCTGACTTGTCGAGTCTTAGAAACACAAAGCCACTGCTACAAGAGTGACTAAGACACTGATGAAACGGGGTCCCAAAAGAGTCTTTACACACATTACAAAAGGCTGAATCCAAAAGGATTCAACATAATAAGGTAAGTGGAAGTTCTGCCTGGAACTCTCAGAAATTTAGTTGCTCACAAAAAAGCCAAAGGCCAATTCAGTCTTAATCTGATACACTAGAAGTACAGGGTCAAAACAGGATGATCTTCCCTGTCCCTTAAACCCTGACTACACCTGCAGAAATGTGTCCATTCAAGAGCATACTCTTTTAGAGGGACAATCTATTTTCAGCTTAGTATTGGTTTGGTGCAAAAGTAATTGCAGTTTTTGCAACTGAAAGTAATTGCGGTTTTTGGCCGGGCGCGGCGGCTCACGCCTGTAATCCCAGCACTATGAGAGGCCGAGGTGGGCGGATCACGAGGTCAGGAGATTGAGCCCAACCTGGCTAACACGGTGAAACGCTGTCTCTACCAAAAATACAAAAAAATAGCTGGGTGTGGTGGCAGGCACCTGTAGTCCCAGCTACTTGGGAGGACACAGGAGAATGGCCTAAGTAAACCCAGGAGGCGGAGCTTGCAGTGAGCCTAGATCGTGCCACTGCACTCTAGCCTGGGCGACAGAGTGACACTTCGTCTCAAAAAGCAAAAAAAAAATGTTTAATGCACTTAGTAATGTGAACTGCTTGCTCTTTGTTTACACATATTACCCAATTATTAAACAATTAGTCATGTCATTAAAAGTCCTAGATAACTTATTGTTTCAAAGTATATTTCACAGCATGTAACTTTTTTTTTTTTTCCCAGAGACAAGGTTTTTTGCTATGTTACTCAAGCTGGTCTCAAACTCTTGGGATCGAGAGATCCTCCCACCTTCAGCTTGTGGAGTAGCTGGGATTACATCACGCACCACCACAACCGACTTGCCCTTAACTCTTTTCAAATGTTTTGAGCCTTCATGATTTTTGATGTAGTAGGGCTATCTGCTTAAATCTAAAAATATTAGTGTGTAACCAGGAATGGTGGTGCGTGCTTGTACTCCCAGCTACTCAGGTGGCTGAGGTGTGAGGATCACTTGAGCCCAGGAGTTTGAGGTCAGCCTGAGCAACATAGCTAGACCCTTCCCTCTCAAAAAAAAATTAAATTATTAGGGTGAATATTGCTTACAATGAGGTGACTACCAGGATTTCTGGAACCCTGATTCTCCTGACACCAAAAATAGGCATCTTTCACTGCTCTCTAAAGCCTAAAATTTCTCCATTAAGTATTCATTAGTTTCATAGGCCCAAGGCTTCAATGACTAATTTTTAAAAATGCAAATAGCCTCAGAAAAGTTATTAAGCCTTTGATGACCGAGATTTTTATAAGAATTGAATAAGATCATGTGCAAACTTTTTGTGTGTTAAAGACAACAACTGGGCCGGGCACAGTGGCTCACACCTGTAATCCCAGCACTTTGGGAAGCTGAGGGGGGCGGATCACCTGAGGTCAGGAGCTCGAGACCAGCCTGGCCAACATGGTGAAACCCCGTCTCTACTAATAATACAAAAAATTAGCCAGGCCTGTGATCCCAGCTACTTGGGAGGCTGAGGCAAGAGAATCGCTTGAACCCAAGAGGCGGAGACTGTGGTGAACCAGGATCGTGCCACTACACTCCAGCCTGGGTGACAGCGAGACTCCGTCTCAAGAGAAAAAAAAAAAAAGACAACAACTGAAAATTGTTCATTTTCTTTCCCTCATTCCCAGTAAAGGGCACCACCATCTCAATTACCTTGGATAAAAAATCTCAATCGTCTTCCTTGTATCTATCCTTCATTCATCATTTGCCAAGGCCTCTTGATTCTAAGGGTTAAATTCTCCATTTCATTCCATGCCTTCTTTACTTTACTGGCCTAGGTAATCAACATCCCCTATAAGCCATCCTATATTCAGAAGCATCTTCCTATAACACACTCCTGATATTGCTCTTCTGCTACAACACTCTGTTGCCTACAAAATCAAATGAAGATACTTTGGCTTTGTAGTCAGTTCCTCCCCTCCCCCAATTTGGTCCCAACTTTCCTTTATTTGCCTTTTCTCCCAACACCTACCTACCCACCCCAAGAGTCACATATCCAATAAAAAAAACTCAATCTTTACTTTTCTGCCAGTTCCACCTATTAAAACTATCCCTATAATTCAGTTAAAATGCCCCATCTATTCCATGTCTGGATTAACTCCACAGCACTGTTTATACATCCATATTAATACTCTTCACATTTTTAAAAAACATAATTTATGCATATCAGTCTTCAATTATAAATTAAATTTACCTGCAGCTGAGGGGAGAATTTAGCTCATTTCTGGAATTACGCCATCTTTGATATTTAATAAATAATTTAATTAAACAGAATAGCTTTATCTGCTAATTTTCTGAGAAAGGTTTACAGAGGGTGATGAAGAACATGACAGCACTAGATTTTTAGGAAGGATGAGGCTATAGGAATTTGTAGAAGGCTAATGCCAGGACTTCAAAGGCACAGGCAAAAAAAGAAAAACTAGACAAACTGGACTTCATGAAAATTTTAAAATTTTGTGTCTGAAAGGACGCTATCAGCAGAGTAAAAAGGCAACCCACAGAATGGGAGAAAATATATGTAAATCATATATCTGATAAGGGATTGATTTCAGAACACACAGAAAACTCAACAACAACAACAAAAAACCAAACAATCCAATTTAAAAACAGGCTGGGCATGGTGGCTCATTCCTGTAATCCCAGCACTTTGGGAGGCTGAGGTGGGGAATTTCTTGAGTCCAGGAGTTTGAAACTAGCCTGGTCAACATAGCAAGATCTCATCTCTACAAAAAACTTAAAAAATTAGCCGGGTGTGGTGGTGTGCACCTGTCATCCCAGCTACTCAGGAGGCTGAGGCGAGAGGATCACCTGTGTCTAGGAGGTTGAGGCTACAGTGAGCTATGATTGCGCCACTGCGCTTCAGCCTGGGTGACAGAGCAAGATCCTGTCAAAAATAAACAAACAAATAAATAAAATAGGCAAATAGCCTGGCAGAGTGGCATGTACCTGTAGTCTCAGCTACTTGAGAGGCTGAAGCAGGATTGCTTGAGTCCAGGAGTTCAAGTTCGGCATGGGCAACATTAGGGAGACCTCACACTCAAGTTAAAAAATAATCATATAATAAATTATAAGCAAAGGATTTCAACAGACATTTCTCTAAAGAAGATATATACACAAATGGCCAAGAAGCACATGAAAAGATGCTCAACAAAACTAATTAGAGAAATGCAAATCAAAACTACCATGATATCATCCCATACCCATCAGAATAGCTACTATCAAAAAACCAGAAAATAACAAGTGTCAGTGAGAATACGGAGGAATTGGAATCTTTGTACGCTGTTGGTAAACAAAGGAATGTAAAATGGTATTGTTGCTATGGAAAATAGCATGAGGGTTCCTCAAAAAATTAGAAACAGAATTACCATATTGTGGAATCCTAGTAAGATACATAAGCAACAAGGAAGGGGCCCCAGGTGGAGGAAAGCAATTCTGCTGAGACACGGCTAATCACAGGCAACCCACAGGCACAACATCCTGTTCCCAAATACCTCGTTCACCACACAGTCCCAGTAGAATGACCTTATCTGCGCATCTTCTCTGCTCACAGCCCCTTCGGTAGGACCCTATAAAACTTCCTTCCAGTGCCTGACTCTGCAGATAGCCCCTTCTCTGCTGTGCTGCCCATTGTTCTCTTCCAACTCTTTGTATTTTCTCTAATAAATCTGTCCTCTTTACCTATGACTGTCTTGGTAAATTCTTTTACCATCCACAATGCCAGTCCCAGCCAATAACACCCATGACACACATGACCCAGCAATTACACTTCTGCAGATATACCCACAAGAATTGAAAGCAGGGTCTCAGAAGAGATATTTGTACATCCATGTTCACAGAAACATTATTCACAACACAAGTCATACTCAATGTCACTGATAAGTTCTTGGAAACTGCGACTTTAAGTGAAACCACATACAGCAGGTCCTTAGACAACATCACTTCCTTCTTTATTATAGGTTTTGACGGTCGCAGTTTCAAGAGCCAATGATGTTAAGTGAAGCTTTACAGTAATTAAAATCTGCAAGTGCTTCGGTGTAGTGGCTCACAGCTGTAATCCCAACACTTTAAGAGGCCAAGACAGGTGGATCACTTGAGGACAGGCGTTCGAAAGAATTCTTAACAGAACCCATTTAGGATTAAACAAGTTTTATTGTGGGTCTGAAGAAACTCCCCAGGCCTCCACAAACAAGTTTACTGGAGGTCTGAAGGAACTTCCCAAACCTCCGTGATTTAGCAGGAGACAAGATAAGGGTAATCACCCCAGCACCTGGACCAATTTAAATTAAGTAAATTTACTAAGGCTCCAGAGGAAGGTCCTGAGGACTCAGACCTTAATTACAGATTTAAAATAGTCACTTTTGTCTTTAGATGAGTGCACACTTACATGTAGACATATAGCTTAAAAGGTCTACAAGCTCTGGAAAACTGTAATTTTAAGTTGGTCTGGCGATAATTTCCAGGACTTCTCCCTGTAACCGGTTACAGGAATAAAAACTCTCTTCCGGCACGGCGTGGTGGCTCATGTCTGTAATCCCAGCACTTTGGGAGGCCAAGGCGGGCGGATCACCAGAGGTCAGGAGTTCAAGACCAGCCTGGCCAACATGGTGAAACCCCATCTCTACTAAAAATACAAAAAATTAGCCAGGCATGGAGGTGTGCACCTGTAATCCCAGGATTACAGGAGGCTGAGGCAGGAGAATTGCCTGAACCCAGGAGGCAGAGGTTGCTGTGTGAGCCAAGATCACGCCACTGCACTCCAGCCTGGGCAACAGAGTGAGACTCTGTTTCAAACAAAAAACAAAAAAAAACAAAAACTCTCTTCCTCCTCAGCTCCCCAGTTCATCTGCATCTCATTATTGGACAGCAAGAAATAGCAGCCTGACCCTCAGTTTGATACGAGAACACCGGAAGCCAGGGGTTGCAGTGAGCCAAGATGGTGCCACTGCACTCTAGCCTGGAAGACAGAGCAAGATTCTGTCTCAAAAAAACAAAACAAAAAACAAAAAACAAAAAACCTAGAAGCAACCCAATTGACAGATGATGGATAAGCAAAATGGGGTAAATACATACAATGGACAACGGACAATTCAGCTTTAAAAAGGAAGGAAATTCTGACATATGCTACAACATAAATATGCCTTGGGGATATTATGCTAAGTGACAGACAAATATTATATGATTCTACTTACATGAGAAATAGAGTAGTCAAAATCATAAAGACAGACAGCAGAATGGTGGTTACCAGGGGCTACATGGAAGGGCAATGGAGAGTTATTGTTTAACGGATACAGAGTTTTAGTTTTACCATATGAAAAAAGTTCTGGAGTTGGATGATGGTGATGGTTGCATAGCATTAGGAATGTATTCAATACCACTGAACGGTGCACTTAAAAATGGTTAAAATAGTAAATGTTATGTGTACTTTACCACAATTTTTTTAAAGGCTATTGCTGCCAGGCACTGTTGATTTTTTCCACTCACTCTTCACAACTACCTTTTGAGGCAGGTTAAAACTCTCATCTTTTTTAAAGAGGAGGAAATGCAGGTTATGGGCAATTAGGTGTCTTCCACTTTAGCTTCCAAGATGTGATGATCACAGACATGGCTTCTGAATTCTAGAGCCAGAATTTGAGGATAGGCAGTCTACTTCCAGAAAAAAACAAAACAAGACAGGTTCTCTACTACATTAGAGCTTACATTCTTGTAGGGACAGATATAAATAACCATGTAAGAGATTAAAAGCTTTCGTATCACAGTGACAGATGCAAAATACCTTTGAAAGCAGGTACACAGCTGAAAACACAGTAACCTTTAGTAAAGATAGCTATTAGATCCTTCCCTGCTCTGATTGGAAAGGGTGCAGAACACGGTAATGATCCTTTGAGAACCCCAAGAAAGGGCAATAATGTAGAAAGAGAAACTGGGGGTGAAATTTTGCTGCAGTTTATATCCAGCTAGATTTGATTAAATACTACCAGAGCGAGTATTTGAAGGATTTGTATTTGGCTATATGAGAATATCTGTAATCAGAAATGGCTTATAAAGGGATTTTCATAAAGGAATGTGAGCATATGTAGTTTTGTAACAAGTTCAAATTCCTGCTGGAAATTTGTTAAATACCACTGGTTCTTTGCATCATGTTTCCAGCAAATCCCAATGTACATTGCCTTATCCTGTGGAGTGGCATAATTCAAATTAAACTGGGAGAACAGGGGTAAAAACAGAACAAGATATTTTGAGGCTGGAGACAACTTTCTGACTTTAAGTGTTTCACTTCCTCTTTACCTGCTTCTATTGCACAGGGCAAATAGCTTACAGTATATATTTAATGAAGAGGATTAAATACATACTTTAAACCCTTAAAATGATGCTTGAGGTCAGGTGGGGTGGCTCACACCTGTGATCTCAGCACTTTGGGAGGCCCAGGCGGGTGGATCATGAGGTCAGGAATTCAAGACCAGCCTGGCCAACACGATGAAACCCCATCTCTACTAAAAACACAAAAAATTAGCCGGGCATGGAGGCGTGCAACTGTAATCCCAGCTATTCAAGAGGCTGAGGCAGGAGAATCTCCTGAACCCAGGAGGTGGAGGTTGCAGTGACCCAAGATCACGCCACTGCACTCCAGCCTGGGCAACAGAGCAAGATTCCGTCTTGAAAAAAATAAAAATAAAAAAGGATGCTTGACACGTAACAGGTGCTCAGTAAATGTTGGCTGTCATTATTATTTAGTGACACATTATTTAATAATTGAGTCAGTTTCCTCATCTGCAAAATGAAAATAACATTGTAATTTCTTTGCAGTCTTTGAGATAATAAAGTACACTGAATATCAAGCATTTGATCTCTGCTATGATTATTCACACCGCCATGATGCAACTCACTGTCTCCAAGGGGGTCCAAATAGCCCTGTTAAGACTGTATTGGTCAGGTGCAGTGGCTTATGCCTATAATCCCAGCACTTTGGGAGGCTGAGGCAGAGAGATCATTTGAGGTCAGGAGTTCGAGACCAACCTGGCCAACATGGTGAAACCCCATCTCTACTAAATATACAAAAATTAGCCAGGAGTGGTGGTGTTCATCTGTAGTCTCAGCTACTGGGGAGGCTGAGGCAGGAGAATCGCTTGAACCCGGGGGGTGGAGATTGCAGTGAGCCAAGATGGTGCCACTGCACTCCAGCCTGAGTGACAGAGTGAGACTCTGTCTCAAAAGAAAAAAAAATAAAAAGATGGTATTATGACTTTCCTGAGACCTAGACACTTTTGCCTTCAAGGGCCCCTTCCTCTAAGTTATTAAAAATAATATTTTATGACTGCATTGGTATAAAACGAACATAATACAAGCTGGATTCGTTATCATAAACATTATGGTCTTTTTAAAAAAGAAATTTAAATTAAAAGACTTTCGTGGACCCCTAAAACTATCATGGGTTCAGGCAGGAGAATCGCTTGTACCCAGGAGACAGAGGTTGCAGTGAGCCAAGATCGCGCCACTGCCCTCCAGCCTGGGCAACAGAGTGAGACTCTGTCTCAAAAAACAAACAAACAAAACAAACAAAAAAAACCCTCTCTTCCTCCCCAGTTCATCTGCATCTCATTATTGGGCGGCACGGTACTTACTGTGCCTAAAGAATAAGTTGGCCCTGAGCCTCTTTACCTGTCTACATATTACCTGTCTTCAAAATCCTTAGCATAGGGGGGCTTCTCAGCAAGATGACTTTGCATCTGTGGGACTAGAACCTAGCCTTTGGGCAGGTGGAACGCAACAATAAGCTTGTGCCCTGGAGATACAGGTCTCAGCTCTCTACCTTTCTAAACTCAGCTTCATCCGCAAATTAGCATTAATTGGGATGGTGAATAACAACGTTTTAGAAATTCTAATAATGTAAACACGATCTATCCACCTACTTCAGGAAAACCCCTCATATAGCTTGTGCTCCGTCTCTCCTCTCAAGCCCCAAGCCCACAATTTGTCCCGGCTCCCTCCGGATCCCACCAAGGTCACCCTGGAAGCGTCCTCCCTTTTCTCGCCCCGCACCCGCTTCACGCCCGTTCTCCCTAGGCCAGCACCCACCAGCAGCCTTCGGAAAGCCACGAGTGAGGAAGCCCCCAAATCCGAGGCGAGTGCCAAGGGGGCGGCCAGACAGAGCTGCCACCGCGGTAACTGAAACCCGTCGCAACAAACTCATGGCCGCCATGGCTACTACGGCCAAGAGGAAGAAGGAGGGTGGGTCACGGAAGCTGAGAGAGCCAATTTACCAATGAGGACAAAGGCAGGATGTGGCCATCTTAAGTGAGGGCAAATTTTCCATTCTCCTCACCGCCGGCTTGAGACGCCGGAAGTGACGCTATCGTTGGCGGAAACGCATTTTGCCAGTTTTATGCGAAAACATGGCTGCGGCTGGTTTGTCCCTTCTTTGTAGGAGAGTTTCATCTGCCCTGAAAGCTTCCCGATCGTTAGTAACTCCTCAGGTCCCTGCCTGCACAGGGTAAGTGATGTATAAAGTAGGTTTGCCCACCTCTCCAACTTTGGATCTTGTATGGTTGCCGAGATGCCGAGAAGAACTCAAGAATGGAACGGCCGCCTGGGTGGCAGAGCCGGAGCCCACTTTGGTGAGGAGTGAGTGACCTTGGAGAAGTGGCCCACCTCCGACATTTCTATTCCTTCTTCATTTTGTTGCTGCCTGCTGTGGACAAGACAGTATATGGGGTTTGTAGATGTCCAGTTGTTGTTGAAGTAAATAAATCTATAAGTACAGAAGCATCCTCTTGGGCTGGGTGAGGTGCGAAAAACTTTACCGAAGATGTTTTTGTTATGATACTCAAGTCTGTGTCAAGTTTGGATGGATTAAAAAAGAAGAGATATTTGTATTTACAGGATGTGTTACAATGAAAGTAACTGGTAACTTAGTAACTTCTTTTGTTTATTTTTTTTTTGGTCCTGGATCCAGTAAAGGATCATTTATTACATTGGTTGCCGTGACTCTTTAGTCTCTAATCCGGAACAGTTTCTTTCTTTTCTCTCTTAATGTCGTTGACATTTTGATGAAATTAGCTTTTTAAGAATCTTCATTTGAATTTGTCTGATTGTTTCCTCATGATTCGATTTAGGCTAAATATTTTTGGTAGGGATACAACACTTGTGATAAACTTCATTATTTAGTTTCAAATCATCTCAGGTCATTAACTATTTTTTAAAAACAGGATTTTTGAATTACTGCATAATAATTTATCATCCAGATGCACAGTAATTTTTAAACCATTCTCAGCTGCGTATTTACATAATTAAAAACTTGATATCCTATATAGTGCTTTAATAAACATCTTAATTTAAAATTCCCATCTATGATAATTTCTTCAGTTGAAACTTCTAGATGTAGAATTACTGAATTAAAGGAGGAAGTATTTGAGGCTCCTGATACATGTTGCAAAATTGTGAGTTTTTTTGTTTTTTGAGACAGGGACTGACTTTGTTGCCCAGGTTGGAGTGCAATGGTGTGATCTCAGCTCACTGAAACCTCTGCCTCCCAGGCTCAAACCATCCTCCCACCTCAGCCTCCCGAGTAGTTGGGACTATAAGGCACTTGCCACCACGCCTGGCTAATTTTTGTATTTTTGTTAAAGATGAGGTTTTGCCATCTTGCCCAGGCTGGTCTTGAGCTCCTGGGCTCGAAGTGATCCTCCCACCTCGGCCTCCCAAATTTCTGGGATAACAGGTGTGAGCCACCGTGCCCAGCCCACATGTTGCAAAATTGACTGCTCTTTTTACCTGCGCTTGCACCCATTAGCGATGTAAGAAGGACCCAAAAATGTTACCTTAAAATATAATTGTGTAAATATGTTACCTCTGAAATTATAAGGTAGCAGCTTCTATAATGCAGTATTAAAAATACTTTCTAAAGCATTTTCAAAATTTATTGTGGCCAAGCATGGTGGCTCATCTCTGTAATCCCAGCACTTTGGGAGGCCAAGGTGGGAGGATCACTTGAGCCCAGGAGTTCGAGACCAGCCTGGACAACATAGTGAGACCCAGTCTCTAAATAAGAAAAAAAAAAATTAATTCTTGTGCAGAAACCCTGAGTAGCTTTTTAAAACGTTATTGATGACAAAATGATTATGTTTATTATGATAATGTTTATTGCTTATAAAATCCAGATATTATAAAACTTTATTTATGTGTGTTCAATTGCAGGTTTTTTCTTAGTTTGTTGCCTAAGAGTACACCAAATGTGACATCCTTTCACCAATATAGATTACTTCATACCACATTGTCAAGGAAAGGACTAGAAGAATTTTTTGATGACCCAAAAAACTGGGGGCAAGAAAAAGTAAAATCTGGTGAGATACTTGGATTTGTCAACATTAAATATATTTATGGAACCCCCCCCCCATCATTCTAGGATTATATATCCAGTTTAGGAATTATTTAGATGTTTCCTTTTTCAGTTTTCTTTGGGACTGTCTACTACAGAAAATTAAAGGGACAATATAATAGTAGAGTTAATTGTTCCTTGGCAGATTGGCAAGATGGTTAGAAAAGGAATAGGCTGAAATTATTAACTAAAGTAAGGTTTAGAGCTTATTTTATATTTTATTTTTTAATGATAATTTAAAGTTTGTTTATTTATTTAGAGATGGAGTTTTGCTCTTGTTGCCCAGGCTGGGGTGCAGTGGCACAATCTCGGCTCACTGCAGCCTCTGCCTCTCGGATTCCAGTGATTCTCCTGCCTCAGCCTCCCGAGTAGCTGGTATTACAGGCATGTGCCACCACGCCCGGCTAATTTTGTATTTTAAGTAGAGATAGGGTTTTGCCATCTTGGTTAGGCTGGTCTTGAACTCCCAAATTCAGGTGATCCCCGCCGTCTTGGCCTCCCAAAACGTTGGGAATACAGGTGTGAACCACTGTCCCAGTTAATTTATAATGACATAAAGTATTTTGTCATTAGGGTGTGAAACTACGTTCTGTACTAATGCTAACATTTTTTGAATGCTATTGCCAGTCACGTTAGTAGTATTTTCGTATGTTACCTAATTTATCTCTAATTACACATTGTTATATACTATAAAAAAGCTGTTATATATTTTACAGATAAGAAAACAGGTTTAGACAGGTTTAGAGAGCTTAAATAATTTTCCAAAGGGCACATGGCTAGAAATATTATTTCATGTTATGTATTATTTTAATAGGAGCAGCATGGACCTGTCAGCAACTAAGGAGCAAAAGTAACGAAGATTTACACAAACTTTGGTAAGTATACTAAGTACATTAACATCTAGACGTTTGAAGCAGTTATAGTGTAACAATGAGGTAAAAACTATATCTGATATAAGAAATTGAGTAAAGCGATTTGTTGTACTATGGATGATAAATCTGATGTTTAAGATCATGAAAGATTTTATATGACAGAGGTTAGATTATGACAAATGTCACAATTCTCAAGTAGTTGGGAATTCAGAAATTTTACTGTAATTTACATTGGTCCTACTAACACCTTTATACTAGCAATTTCAGTCAATTAATAAAATGAAACAGAGAATAGTTGGTTGCTTTTGTTTTTTTCTTTGAGACAAGGTCTCGCTCTGTTACCCAGGCTAGAGTGCAATGGTGCAGTCACGGCTTACTGCAGCCTTGACCTCCTGGGCTCAAGTGATCCCCCACCTCAGCCTCCTGAGTACCTGGGACCACAGGTATGCACCACCACACCCAGCTAAGTTTTTTGCGTTTTATGGAGAGGGAGTCTCCCTATGTTATCCAGGCTGGTCTCACTGGGGCTCAAATGATCCTCCCACCTCAGCCTCCCTACATCCTGGGATTACAGGCATGAGCCACTGCGCCCAGCCATTGGTTATATTTAGAATTCTCTCCTTTTTATTACATTTTCATGATCTGTAATCTTTAGCGTATTTGCTTTGGAAAGGTTTGTTGGAGGGTGCATTTAATTGAGAATTTAGGTTAGATTTTTCTGGCAGGCTCTGATGAATTAGAGAGGGTTGGAAGGATTTAAGATAGGGTTGCATTTTTAATGTACTATATGTAGCCCAAAGATATGTTTTGTTTGGACTGTAATTGTTTTTTAAATTGAGAAGTTTCACACAGAAAATATTATTTCTGTCGGCTCTTGAATAATGAGACCTGTGATTTGGCAACACTGGCCCTGCATTCCTACATGGCAACAACTTGGCTGGTCTGTGGAGCAACTGCCCCTTCTAGATGGAGCAGGGACACACCACTTCTCAGCCACCCTGTGGTTCTTTCACTATGTCTACTGCCTTCATAATTGTTATCTGCCTAGGGACTCTGGTAGACATTTACTTTTTTTAATTTTCTCTTTTTGAGACACAGTCTCACTCTGTCACCCAGGCTGCAACGCAGTGGCGTGATCTTGGCTCACTGCAACCTCCACCTCCCAGGTTCAAGCAATTCTCATGCCTCAGCCTCTCAAGTAGCTGGGATTATAGGCTCACGCTGCCATGCCCAGCTAAATTTTGATATTTTTAGTAGAGACGGGGTTTCACCATGTTGGCCAGGCTGGTCTTGAATTCCTGGCCTCAAGTGATCCGCCTGCCTTGGCCTCCCAAAGTGCTGGGATTATAGGCATGAGCCACTGTGCCTGGCCAACATTTATGTTTGTTGATGTAAAGCATTGTTTGTCTTTCATGACAAATTAAAGAATTGTAAAGTGTTTATAAAAACCACTGATACTATGTTTATTCACTATAGAAAAATAAGTTGTATTAAAGCACTGTTAGTTACTGTGGGTTATCAGTGAAAGGATAGTTAAGGCTACTTCAACATTCATCATGGCTGCAACCAACCAAAGTTTTGCCATTTCTCTTTTTTGTTTTTTGTTTTTTTTTTTGAGACAAAGTCTCGCTTTGTCGCCCAGGCTGGAGTGCAATGGCACGATCTCAGCCCACTGCAACCTCCGCCTTCCATTCCAGGTTCTACTGCCTCAGCCTCCTGAGTAGCTGGGATTACAGGCACGCACCACCATGCCCAGCTAATTTTTGTATTTTAGTAGAGACGGGGTTTCACCATGTTGGCCAGGCTGGTCTCGAACTCCTGACCTCAAGTGATCCACCCGCCTCGGCCTCTGAAAGTGCTGGGATTACAGGTGTGAGCCACTGCACTTGGCACCAACTCTTATTCCCAAATAGATGTATTCAGAAAATCTGCCTTCACTTTAGCTCTGCTGCTTCAGTACCTTTGATTATGTTTGCTCTGCTCTCCCTTCTATCATAAATTCCATCTCTATGACTCTTTCCCTGGTCATCTTAGCTAGAAGAGATGTTTCTCATCTCCCCCACTTAATTCTTCTGGTGCTTATTGCCTGTCCCACATATTATCCCACATCACATTACAGTTTCAGAAGCAGCATGGTGGAGTTAAAATAGAATGGATTTTATACACAGAGATCAGGGATTTGAATCTTGAATTACCTGTATGACCCAGAATACCTTACTTCTCTCAGCCGTAGCTTCTTTGTTTAGTAAGTGGAAATAATACCAACCTCAGAAGGTGGTTGTGAAAACTAGATGAAATAAGCGTATATAAAATGTTTAACACATTGTCTGGCATATAATAGGTACTCAGTAAATGTTATTTATCTTCCATCTGCCTTCTCTACTCTCCACTCAGAATGTAAGGACTATGTTTTATGCCTCTTTGTAACTCTCTTAGCACTTAATACATGTGGCAAATTGAAAGTTTATTGAACAAATGGATAAGCAAAGATAGTTATGTATAATGGATTATTCTTTGTAATCATATTCTATATATTGAGATTTCTAATATGACTTTTTTTTTTTTTGAAGCAAGATCTCACTTTATCCCCAGGCTGGAGTATAGTAGTGTGATCTTAGCCCACTATAGCCTCAAATTCCCAGGCTCAAGCAATCCTCCTGCCTCAGTCTCCCAAACAGCCGGGGCTACAGGTGTGTGCTGCCATGCCCGGCTAATTATATTTTTTATTTTTTGTAGTGATGGGGTCTCGCTGTGTTGCCCAGGCTGGTCTTGAACTCCCGAGGTCAAGCAATCCTCCCACCTCAGCCTCCCAAAGTGCTGGGATTACAGGTGTGAGCCACAGCACCTCACCTCTTAAGTGACTTTCAAGTACAGATAATTAATTTTGATGTCAGAAATCACAACTTTATTAACATAACCACAGAATAGCCTCACAAGGTTTGTGTTCTTTTGTATAGGTATGTCTTACTGAAAGAAAGAAACATGCTTCTGACCCTAGAGCAGGAGGCCAAGCGGCAGAGATTGCCAATGCCAAGTCCAGAGCGGTTAGATAAGGTAAGGATTGGGAGAGGCTGGAGACTGGTATACATGATTACAGCTAAAAGGAGTGAGTATGTGGTTCCTGTATTTCTTGTCAAGTAGATTTTTTCTTATTTGTTTGATTTTTAGTAAATTTGAGTAGTGCAACCATCATAGCTCATTTGGAAACATTTCCATCACCCCAAAAGAAATCTCATACTCATCTGCAGTCATTCCTCATTTCTACCTGCAGAGTGTGTGTGTGTGTGTGTGTGTGTGTGTGTGTGTGTGTGTGTGTGTGTGTTTTCTCACTCTGTCGCCCCCAGGCTGGAGTGCAGTGGTGTGATATCTTGGCTCACTGCATGAGGTGAGCCAAGGATCCACCTCCCAGGATCAAGCGATTCTTCTGTCTCACCCTCCCAAGTTGCTGGGATTACAGGCACGTACCATCATGCCAAGCTAATTTTTGTATTTTTGGTATAAATGTGGTTTCACCATGTTGGCCATGCTGGTCTCAAACTCTTGACCTCAAGTGACCTACTCACCTTGGCTTCCCAAACCTACCTGCAACTTCTAACATACATGTGAACAAATGTTTTTGAGTAGATACCTAGGAGTGAAATTGCTGGCTCATATGCTAAATCTGTATTTAGCATTTTAAGAAACCGCCAAACTGTTTTCTAAAGTAGCTGTACCACTTTACATTTGTAGTTCTGGTTTAACCATTTCCTTAGTAACTAGATCAGTTTTTTACTGCTTTTTAAAATAACTGTGGTAAAAATCACGTAACATTAAATTTACTGTCTTGACCATTTTTAAGTGTAGTAGTCAGTATAGTGTTTAGTATATTTACAATATTGTGAAAGGTTGGTTATTTTTTTTTTCTTTTTTTTTTTTGAGACGGAGTTTCGCTCTTGTTGTTCAGGCTGGAGTGCAATAGCACAATCTCGGCTTGCTGCAACCTCCGCCTCCCGGGTTCAAGCAATTCTCCTGCCTTGGCCTCCCAAGTAGCTGAGACCACAGGCACACACCACCACTACTGGCTAATTTTTTGTATTTTTAGTAGAGACGGGGTTTTACCATGTTCGCCAGGCTGGTCTTGAACTCCTGACCTCGTGATCTGCCCGCCTCAGCCTCCCAAAGTGCTGGGATTACAGGTGTGAGCCATCGCGCCCGGCCGAAGACTTAAGTTTTTATTTAGATGTATGTTTTTACTCGATTGCTTTCAAGATCAACCCTTTATTGATTTTTTCTGTGGCATAGTAATGAGAACAGAACTCAGTTTTTATAATAGCATTAGTCCTGCTGCCTAACCTTAGCTACTTTAGTTTCCTTTCCTCACACCAGTCGCAGCCATTTTTACCACACTGCCTTTAAGATGGAAGGACATAACGATTCCTGGAGAAAATCAAAGAAGGTATAAAATGAAACCTCATTGATTTACCCTAATTATGGAGAAGGTTATTCTGATGTAGTGAAAGTTGAGTTATATAACATTTTTTTCTTTTATCTTTATTTTGACGTAATATTAGACTCACGGAAAAATTACAAGAATAGTAGAAGGAATTCTCATATACTCTCCAGATTCCTGTGTTTTACTGCATTTACCTTATCCTTCTATGCATCTATCAGTCCTCCATACACAGTATTTTTTCTCAAATGTTTGAGAGTAAGTTGTACACATGACATCCCTTTATCTATAAAAACTTCAGGAAAACCAGGATATTCCCTTATATAACCACTATGTAAATTTCAAAATCAGGAAGTTAATATTGATACAGTTCTATTAGCTATAATCTACAGATCTTATTCAGAGTTTATCAATTATCCCAAGTGTCCTTTATGGCAAAAGAAAATTCTGCATCATGAATTTTCATGTGTCTCTTTAGTCTCTTTTAATCTGGAGACTCAGTCTTTGTGTTTTCTGACATTGAACTTTTTTAAAAGTATAGGGCCTGGGAGGTTGAGGCTGCAGTGAGCCACGATTGCACCACCAAACTCTAGCCTGGGTGACCAAGCGAGACTCTGTCTCAATAAATAAAAAATAAAAAGTGCATTGACAAGTAAGGATGCTTTATAAAGAACACATTATTTGATGAAAAAGCTTTTGCTATAATGGTGCTGTTACAGAACTTTTCAACTTCAACCATGGATTATCTGCTTTAAATATATATTTCAGAGGTGAACTTCAGCCCAGTAGGTCATATGTACTGCACTTTCTCAATCAGTAGAACCCAAAATAATAAAAGTTTACTCCAGAGAAGCTGAAAGTGACCATAATTTTTTCAAACTTCAAATATATCTGGTGTTTCCGGTGTTTTGTGACATACTACTAAGGAAACTTTATTAAGCAAAAATGTAAAAAAAATTCTCAATATAAGATAGAAACCGAAGATTTGGAACTGTTTAAGGAAGAGTAAAAGAGAAAAGAATAATTATAATTGGGATATAATTCTTATCACTGGGCTGATCTGAATTGATATCCAGTTGAAGCATATTACAGACAAATTTTACTTACAGAATAATGTAAAAATTAAGGGAGAAATTATATAATTCTGGCACAATAGTTAGCTATGATTGTAACTAAAGTATTAACTATCCATTTGAGATAAATGACCCTCACTATATGTGCTTCTCTTCAGAGTATTAG
Source organism: Pongo abelii (assembly GCF_028885655.2). NCBI lineage: Eukaryota > Metazoa > Chordata > Mammalia > Primates > Hominidae > Pongo > Pongo abelii. The sequence continues at coordinate 189,589,093 of NC_085928.1, read as the reverse complement.
TACCTATTTATCACACAAATAAATGACATGTTAGTCCCCTTGTGTTCGAAATACAGAAACAAGGCAAATGATAAAAGATTGATTATAATTTTGCAAGTGTATCTTTTTGTCTCTTTTAAAAAAATGTGTTTCAAGGGCTACTCTGTAATGTTAATTCTTGGCTGTAAAGAGAAGTGTATACTCTTACCCTGGAACACAGTCCTATTAATTTTATATTCTCTCAACTGACGCTCTTAGCACTGAGAAACTTATAGAAAAGAAGGCTCTTTGAGGTTGACTTGTTTTCAATAAGGTATATCTAAATAATACTTTTGATTTTCCTTCATATTTCTTGGCATGAACTTCTGAATGTTAATTCTGTGGCCTTGGTAGCCATTTACTTTCTATCTTTGTGAGCTAACACTGGATTTCAGCTGGAAGCTCAAGTCTTACCCTTGCTTAGGCAAACTCTTTAATGCAGTCAGTGAACAACCAGCTTTACTAAAAATTTCTAAATATCAGAGAGTTTTATATAAAGCCCTTATCAATGTGGTCCCTTTACTCTCCTAAGTTTGCTTGTCTTCAAAATAGAATTTGTCTTAGTCATCATTTCTTTTTCAGGGATTTTGTAGAAAATAAAATAGTTAAGAGGAAGGCATGTGAATTCAGCTACTGTAAGGCATTTAGTGAAGCTGAGGATAGCAGAAGTGCTGAGTGTGAACTGAGCAGGTTATGGGCTGGTTGCAATGGCTCACGTCTGTAATCCCATCACTTTGGGAGGCCAAGGCAAATAGATCACTTGAGCCCAAGGAGTTTGAGACCAGCCTGGGCTACATGGCAAAACCCTGTCTCTACCAAAAAAATACAAAAATTAGTCGGGTGTGGTGGTGCATGCCTGTAGTCCCAGCTACTTGGGAGGCTGAGGTGGGAGGATTGCTTGAGCCTGGGAGGCAGAGGTTGCAGTGAGCCAAGATCGTGCCACTGCACTCCAGCCCAGGTGACAGAGCTAGACCCTGTCTTAAAAAACAGAAACGAAATAGATTATGAAGTAATTTATCTAAATTTGTGGCTTTCATATCTTTTTCAGATCTCATAGCTACCTGGGAGATTATATTCTGTGCTTTTTTTTGAGGATTCTTATGAGAAACAAATGTGCTTATGCAGTATTTGATATCTATTGTGATGCTTAAGGGACATACACATAAAATGGCTCTCAGTATGTATTTAGGACTATGAAAAAGTTTGGCCCATCTCACATTACAATCCCCAACATATGAATATTTATATGTAAACAAATATAAGGCCAGGTATGGTGGCTCATGCCTGTAATCCCAGCACATTGAGAGGCCAAGGTGGGCAGATCACCTGGGGCCAGGAGTTTGAGACCAGCCTGGCCAACATGGTGAAACCTCATCTCTAATAAAAATACAAAAAATTAGCCAGGTGTGGTGGCAGGTGCCTGTAATCCCAGCTGCTCAGGAGGCTGAGGCAGGAGAATCGCTTGAACCTGGAAGGTGGAGGGTGCAATGAGCCAAGATCACACCACTGCGCTCTAGCCTGAGTGACAGAGCAAAAAAAAAAACACATATATATGTGTGTATATATATATATGCATATATACATGTATATATACACATATACATGTATAGATGTATACATGTATATGTATATACACACATATGTATACATGTATATGTATGTACACATGTATACGTATATATACACATGTATGTATACATATATGTATATACACATGTATGTATACATATATGTATATACACATGTATGTATACACGTATACATGTGCATATACACACGTATACACGTGCTTATACACACAAGTATACGCGTGCATATACGCACACGTATACGCGTGCATATACGCACACGTGCATACACACATACACGTGCATACACACGTATACACGTGCATATACACACATATGTATACATGTGCATATACACACGTATAGTATATATGTACATGTGTATATGTATATATACATATATACATATGTACATATATACATATATACATATATGTATATATGTACATGTGTATATAGATATGTGTATATACATATATACATCATATATGTACATGTATAGATATATATACATGTATATATGCATATATACTTATATACGTATATATGCATATACATATACATATACATACACATATATGTATACATACACATATGTATACATACACATATATGTATACGTATATAGGTATATATACACATATATACACATACGTATATAGGTATATATACACATATATACACGTATATACACGTATATACACGTGTATATACACGTATATACACATGTATACGTATATGTGTATATACGTGTATATATGTGTATATATATAACTGCCAATATATACATTATAAAACAATAGAAATCTTAAAGAGGTAAAAATAAATAGAAGTTTAATAGTATCATCTTGCATCTTGATAAATCTTTGGAGATTCATATCTGGATGGACTGCTATTCCTTTCCCTGTAGTAACAACAGCTACCAAGCAGGCCACAATATCTGTGTCTGCATGTCAGGGACACAGTGATTAGCTGAGACCAGAACATGTCTTTTTTAATATAATGAAAATAGCAAATTGTTATCACTTCTTATTAGCTCATTGAGTTTTGAAATAGCATGAATCAAATTGGGTCTCTGAAAGGAATCTATATAAGTGTATTTCACTCCAAACAAAACTAATAGATGGAAATATATTTGTAGTTAAAACTGTAAGCTTTTTTAAAAATACAGAAAGTGGTAATCTAGACACCCATGTAGAGATATTTGTGCCAAAAAGATTTTTAGGAAATACTTAACAGAGTGGTTCTTTGGCATAAATATTCATAAGTTTTCTGTAGCAGAAGTGTTTATACATTCTCTTTTTTAGGAATTTTGTAGTAGGTGATTGTTGAAATTGTATCTTTCTATTCTCTTTTCAGGTAGTAGATTCCATGGATGCATTAGATAAAGTTGTCCAGGAAAGAGAAGACGCCCTAAGGCTTCTTCAGACTGGTCAAGAAAGAGCTAGACCTGGTGCTTGGAGAAGAGACATTTTTGGAAGAATCATCTGGTATGTAGTTAAGACTGTGGCTCTTCTAAGATGAGAGTGGAAATCCATGCCTCATTCCCCTGCTCAATATCTTTAAAAAAAAAAACTTGTACCATATGAGATAATATTAGAGATATGTCTAATAAAAGAAGAGGCCCCACACCCCTTTGGACTTTCATGAAGGAGGATATGAATGAAGGTAGCTTTATCTGGTAAAACCAGCCCAGACATACCATTCCTATGATTCAGTTACCTGTAAGTCTTTGTTGTAGTGGTTCTTAGTCTTATATGAATCACAAAGCCTTTTGAGAATTTGATGAAAGTTTCCTCAGAAACTTTCTGATGATCGTTTCCTCAGAAAAATGTACATGTACACATATCACTTCAGAAGGTATAAAATCCATGAAGCTAACTTCAGGACACACACCTGCCCTCTTTGCCCATTGAGAACCTGGAACTATTTTTTTTAAGGTCTCAGGGAATGTCACATGAACCAGTTTCAGTTTGCTCCCATTGCCATCAGGATAAGCCCTAGGGCAAATTATGAAATAGTTTATTTTTTATACCTCCTTGTTTCTCCTACATTCAAATCCCAGAGTCTTGTCAGCCTTTGGGAAAGGATCTGGTAATCAGCCTTCGTGCTAAGGTGTAAATAACTGAGAAGACCTTGTGTAAATAAACCTCCTTCGGTGGGGAGGCTGTTCAACCCAAAGGTAAATAAACCTCCCCTGAGGGGCTTATCCCCTTGGGCTGAACAACCAAGATGAAATATCATTAGACTTTTAAACGTAGGCAGAATGGGGAAGGCATTTTGGTTAGAGACCTTCCCTGTACTCTTGACATTATACCACTCAACTCATAACTCATTTGGTAGGTTCTTTTAATGGGGTTTAAGTCTAACACAGAAAAGAGAAATTGCCAAAGCATCTCACTAAAAACGTTTATGTTTTATTTTCTACTAATTTTTATTTGGATTAACCCTTTTGAAGTAAATTAGGAAAGTGAAAATGTATTAAATGTTTTCTTTAAGGCAAATAACTTTTTGCTTTATTGGCAGGCACAAGTTCAAGCAGTGGGTTATACCTTGGCACCTAAATAAAAGATACAATAGGAAACGATTCTTTGCCTTGCCTTATGTGGACCATTTTCTCAGGTGAGCACAAGTACCTTTAATAAAACATACTGTCTTTATACCAGATGACATATAGTCATATATCATACCAGATGACATAAAGCTTAAGCTGTCTTTAAATTTTAATTTCTGTTATTACATAAGTATTTTAAAAAATAGGAAAGTCAGGCTGGGTGCAGTGGCTCACACCTGTAATCCCAGCACTTTGGTAGGCCGAGGTGGGTGGATCACGAGGTCATGCAATTGAGACCATCCCGGCTAACATGGTGAAATCCCGTCTCTAGTAAATATACAAAAAATTAGACGGGCGTGGTGGCGGGCACCTGTAGTCCCAGCTACTCGGGAGGCTGAGGCAGGAGAATGGCATGAACCTGGGAGGCAGAGCTTGCAGTGAGCAGAGATCGCGCCACTGCACTCTAGCCTGGGTGACAGAGTGAGACTCCGTCTCAAAAACAAACAAACAAAAAAAGTAGGAAAGTCAGGTAAAAAAGAAAATTGAAGTCATATATAAGCTCACCATCAGAAATAGCCACAGTCAGCCAAGCATGGTGGCTCATGCCTGTAATCCCAGCACTTTGGGAGGCCAAGGCAGGCGGATCACTTGAGGTCAGGAGTTTGAGAACAGCCCGGCCAAAGTGACGAAACCCCATCTCTACTAAAAATACAAAAATTAGCCGGCCGTGGTAGCATGTGCCTGTAATCTCAGCTACTTAGGAGGCTGAGGTACGAGAATTGATCGAACCTGGGAGGTGGAAGTTGCAGTGAGCTGAGATTGCACAACTGCATTCCAGCCTGGGCGACAGAGTGAGACTTCATCTCAAAAAACAGAAAAAAAAAGAAATAGCCACTGTTAAAATTATAGTATGTATCCTTTCAAAAGTTTTATTGCCTTTCTATTCTTGTATCTATATGTAAATGGAAAAATTTCTACTGTTGTGTTAAAATGAAGGTCCAAATAATTCAGTTGCATACAATGTGAGTTCATGTTATTGCAAGGCTGTTGAAAAGAAATGGGGCTAGGAAGAGAAGTCTGTTGTATTATATCTAAACTCATGTTGTCCTGCAGAATGTTGATCTCCAGAAATTTCCTTTAGCACATTTTCCTGCATTAGGTTTATCATTGAACAGGGAGAACATAGGGCTTCTGTTATGATAGAGGAGTGCAGTGTTCCCATGAACCACTCGCTGGTAACTCTACAAACTTAAGATTTTTTTTAAAGAGCTATTTTAAAACACTTGGGCCATATCCAAAAGGAGACAAAGCCAGAGGATATAGTTTAATCCCCAAAACTGCAATTAGAAGGGAAAAGTGTTGCTAGTTTATGGTTTCCTGGGCCAAGGGTGCTACTCAACACCCATTGCTGTGGCTCCAGAGAGAGACAGGGCAGAGGAACCGAAGGGCTCCTGGCTAAAATTGCTAGAAATCAGAATTCAAGGCTGGGAAGGCATCTGGAAAATTAAAGGGGAAATCGTAGCAGCACGATAGCAGCACAAGAACCACAGCTTTTAACAACTCTTGAATAATACATTCTACTTTTAGCAAGTTCCTCAAAAACCGATTTTCCCTCCCCGATTTTCATACCAAAACAAACTTTTAAAAACAATTTAAACAGGAATGGAATGTATCTTTAAGCTTGGCTTTAAAGTGTTTAGTGTACTTTAGAATCACGTTTAAAATTACTCATATTCCCTACTGAACCAGCTACCTCTCCTCATTTTATCTGTAGTACATCCAGTCTACATTAGCCCTAAACCGTCAGTCGTCTTTTTCATCACCATTGCTATATATTTAATCAGTCCTTGATTTAATTCTTGCTGCAGAATGTCTCCAGGATCTGTCTTTTCTTCTCCCATTGTCTTTGCCCTAGTGCAGTCTGTGTCTTCATCAAATTGAATTACCGAACATCTTCTTGACTCCAGTCCAATCAAGTATTGCTTCCTGGCTAATTTTCCTCAAGACTTTTTTTTTTTTTTTTTAAATCACATCAGGGCTGTTCAGAAACATACAACAGCTTCTTGTCTACAGGATAAAATCTTAAACTCTTCTCCTCCCAGCATTCCTACAAGTCTTAGCTACCTTACCCTTCATCGAAGTCAGAACTCTTGCCTTGTTTCCTAAGTGTTCCTTGCTTATTTTCCACTGTTGCTTCTTCTGTTGCTACAGCTTTTAAATCTTTGCTACTCACGTTTAAGACCTAGTTGAGATGCTAAGCAACTGAAGAAATCTGACTGCACTTTTTCTCTGAGATTGCTCCAAGCCCAGGGTTGTGCTATTTGATCCTTTTGTCCCTTAGTCATACAGGGTGAAGTTATAAATCACCTTTTTTTTTTTTTTTTTTTTGAGATGGAGTCTTGCTCTGTTGCCAGGCTGGAGTGCAGTGGTGCGATCTCGGCTCACTGCAACCTCCACCTCCCAGGTTCTAGCGATTTTCCTGCCGCAGCCTCCTGAGTAGCTGGAACTACAGGCATGTGCCACCACACCTGGCTAATTTTTGTATTCTTAGTAGAGACAGGGTTTCACCATGTTGGCCAGGATGGTCTTAATCTCTTGACATGATCCTCTCACCTCGGCCTCCCAAAGTTGGGATTACAGGCGTGAGCCACTGCACCTGGCCATAACTTTTAAAATAATGTATGAGAATGTATCAATCCAGTATCACTTTTACAGGTTTTATACATATTCGAATGATTTTGTTTTTGAAACTACCTTTTTTAGCCTCACCTTCAGAATGTAGCATCATCATCTTAAGAACAGCAAACCTTTATTCTTTCAGATGGGTCTTTTTGTAAATGGTCAAAATTTAGTTGGAGCAAAGACTGATGAATAGAATGGGTAATCTCATTTTGACTTTGTTTAGCCTTTATACTTTTTTCCTATATATGTGCATATTTTTTACTTCACCCAGCTGCAATACGTGTTATCTCAGTTTTCTATGACCTCTCCCATAGCACTGGCATATTGTATTTTTTCCCCCCAAAACCTCATTTGTAGTAACTTCAGCAGTACATCTCTTTATTGCTGTATTTTATATAAGCTTATTTCTATTGACCAATATCCTGTAAGATATCAATTCAAATAGAGCTTGGTATGCAAGGATTTTTTTCACTTTCAATTTTTACAACTCCCAAGTTGACCCTACGTGTCAAGTAATTTATGCTGTAATTTATGCAGCAAATGTGTCATGCCCTGGGATACTGATGTGTGGGAACAAACTCATTTAAAGAATAGTAAGTCTAGCCAGAGCCTAAGAATTTATTTTTGGCATCATGAGATATATCCTGAGACTTATGGGAATTCCCTACTTTCTAATAGTACTCACTCTAGCTTATCATTTCCCCTACACACAGAATAACACTCTGCTAAGAGATGATGCTTAGTCATATGAGGATTGAACTTAAGGCCCAATTTGTTACAGGTTCATAAGATCTGGACATTCTTTCTAGTCAGGAAATAGGGATAGTTGGTATAGTGTTTCAGATGCTCTTGACTTGTGTAGGTTTACAGTGATTACTATTCAAGTTTAATAATATATATAACACACCAAATACAGAGACTAGCATGTTTGAAGCTTTGATGTAATTGATTTATGCATATTTTGATGGTATTGAATAACAAGGAATTATTTTTGTATAAATTGCTGTTATGCTTTTTTTATTCTAGACTGGAACGTGAGAAACGAGCCCGCATCAAAGCACGGAAGGAAAATTTAGAGAGAAAGAAAGCAAAAATTCTTTTAAAAAAGTTTCCACATCTTGCTGAAGCCCAAAAGTCAAGTCTTGTCTAAGAAGTCTGAACTCTTAAATTTACCATTTTGTTTTTCTTGAATAGTCTGTGTACAAGAGTAAATATGTTAAGTGGTTTATAAAGAAATTCTGTTTTTAGTCAAGTGATTTTACTAATCAATCAGTTGTTCTAAGTGTGAATATGGCATGCTAATTAGCTAATTTGGTAGAAGCTAATTTGCTTCTAAAAATCAGGTATAAAGTTCAGATTAAATTCCCACTTTATAAATTCTGACATTTAAGCAGGCTTTAAATGTCACCTGCTACCTTAGAGTGTGAAGGTGATGGTAACTGCCACAGCAAAGGCAATACCGTAGTTTTTGAATTTAAATAATAGTTTTACCTCTGTTGTTAATAGGGTATGAAGAGGATGTGGGGACTGCTGTTAATAAACAGGGAATATTTTGATTCAAAATAATGAGAAATACATTTAGTCCTTAAAGTAGTAATCACAGTGCACAACAGTCCAAAATATATTTCTGGAATGGCTAATTTTTATTTATTCTATAAGCCTAAGGTAAAAAGCATAGGCAGTAACTTTTACTAGTCAATAAAAAGCAATTCTACCAATCCACTGGTAATTAATACACTAAACAGAGTTGGAAAGCATTTTACTGAAAGCAAAATATTTAGAGAAAATAGACATTTATACAAAATTATAAAATGCTTGTAATAAGAATAAGTGCATTTCAAGGAAAGCACAAACTTATCTTAATTTATAGAGCCAGTTAAAGCTTTAAAAAATTTAAGTGGAAATTGAAATATGCAAAAATGTATAAACATTCTACAAAAGATGGTCATTCTTTTCCTGAGTATACTAAAGCTATGAAACGTAAGGTGACAAAAGGAAGGTAGAAGCTTGGGAACTCTTTCTCAAGGGCATTTTCTTTCTACACACTGCTTCCCTCCTTCTTCATATTCTTGCTTGGAAATCCACATCTGTTGAAAGGTACCCTGTAAAATGGAAACAAATTTATATAATTATGCCTTACTTCTTACTAGAAATGGCTTTTTTTTAATTTATTTTTTTGAGAGAGGGTCTTGCTCTGTCAGCCAGGCTGGAGTGCAATGGTGTGATCGTAGCTCACAACAACCTCGAACTCCTTGGTTCAAGGGATCCTCCCACCTCAGCCTGGGACTCCAGGGGCATGCCACCTTGCCTAATTTTAATTGTTGTAGAGATGGGGTCTCACACTATGTTGCCCAGGCTGGTCTTATACTCCTGGGCACCTGTGATCCTCCTGCCTCAGCCTCCCAAAGTGCTGGAATTATAGGTGTGAGTCACTGCACCAGCGTTTTTTTTCTTTTAGTATCTTATTTTCGTAACTCCTAAACTTTCAATAATTCATTTAAGAGTCCTGTCCCCCAAAATAGTACTCAATTATTTCTGCCCTCCTCCAGAACCATCCAAACACACTATTTAGCCTTGCCTTTATGGTTAAAAAGAATACTAAGTCCTTCTGTATCTGTTACATTGTACAGGATTTAGAAAATATCTGGCAAGGAAGACTGAGGGTTTAGGTGTGATGGCTTGATGCCAACCTAAGGCAATAACAGAAACTGTCAGAAGGCTTGACTGAATACTTAATGACATTTACTTTTGTTGCTCTGAGGTAAAGGGCATCCTCCCCCTTTATATACAGTATATATGTATATAAACTGTATATATACAGTATATATGTATATAAACTGTATATATACAGTATATATGTATATAAACTGTATATATACAGTATATATGTATATAAACTATATATACAGTATATATGTATATAAACTGTATATATACAGTATATATGTATATAAACGGTATATATACAGTATATATGTATATAAACTGTATATATACAGTATATATGTATATAAACTGTATACAGTATATATGTATATAAACTGTATACAGTATATATGTATATAAACTGTATGTGTACAGTATATATGTATATAAACTGTATATATACAGTATATATGTATATAAACTATATATACAGTTATATATATGTATATATAACTATATATACAGTATATATGTATATATAACTGTATACAGTATATATGTATATAAACTGTATATAAAGGGAGAAATGCTCTTAAGTCCAGGATGCAGAAAAGTACAAGGACTTTTTGTCCTTATTCAAGGCAGATGGTAGTCCAAGCAACATCTTACACCCAGCACCATGACTTCACCGTTTGCTCCAAGACCAATTCCTGACTTCTAGACCTCACTGTAGACCGGGGAATGACCAGAACTTGAGAAGGAATGTTTTAATTTTAAATGCACTCCAGACAAGCCCTGACCAGTGCCAATGGGGGTATTATTAGAAAAGGCATGCATACATGAACATATTTCCACCTCTGTTTGAGAGGGGACATTGAAATTAGGCTGACAAATGTCCACTAATTAGGCAGAGGCATTTTGTTATATCAGAACACATAAAACTGGTTATTCCATTAGGTCCTCCACTCATTTGACAGTTATAAAATGCAAAGATAAATGAAGCACTGGAATAATTTTTTGTATTTTTACTAAATTTAGTATAATTCAGTAAGAACATTTTTGCAAAGTAGCTCATCTACTAACCAAAGAGGCTAGAATGGAGCCGCCAATCCATGAGCTAAACCTCCGTTCCACTGTTGTATTATTTGCAATCAATTTCAACCGCATACTCTGAAATAGAAGAATATGCATTAGTACAATCAAATCTTGTGACTCAACTTAGGAAATTCTTTTTACTTTTTTTTTTTTTTTTTTAAATAGAGACAGGGTCTTCCTCGCCATATTGTCTAGGCTGGTCTTCACATTTGCACTCAAGCAATCCGTCCATCTCAGCCTCCCAAAGTGCTGGGATTACATGCATGAGCCACTGCACCCAGCCAGGAAATTCAATTTTGACAGACTTCTTAATGGCTCCCTGTGGTTCAAACACTGATTAAAATACGGTAATTTTGAAATAGCCAGGATAACAAGCATAGGCTAGACTAATGTATAGACTTTTAAAGTACTTTGATTATGGCTTTTAATATGCAATTATATGATGAGAAAATATACAAACTTTAAAAAACTGCATACTAAAGTACAGCATTCACAATTTCTATCCTAAAATAGCAAATCCACACCTAACACTATAAATCTGGTGCTGTGCTAAGTCTTTATTATTTCATTTCATCCAACACCAACCTAATTATCATCCCAATCTGTCTTCCTTTCTGTAGTCCTCCCCAACCTTCTAACTGCTTCCTTTCTAGGCTTTCATGCTATCCTAATCCCTCCTTAGTTCACCCCAACCCTTCCAAATAAAAACGCAACCATCAGATTTCAGGTTAGTTTTTTATTCATACTATTTCCTTCTAAATTAGTGCTTCTGTTCTCTCATTTTCTCTTGATAACATAATTTTATTGCACAGTACTATCCCCTATCTCACTTCCTATATCAAGAGGTTTTTTTTTTTCTCTTACCAAGGAATCTGCCTCTGGGGATAGTTCCCAAGTTGTTGACATCTTCCTATTATTCTATAAATGAACATATTTTTTGAGCTTTTCAAAGTGAAATAAGTATGTGTACAACAAGGGTGGGTAGAGTATGGGATATGGGTGGGTAGAAGGTACTGGGGACAGGGTAAACATGGGTTTTTGTGGGTAAGAAAGATTGATAACTATTAAATAGAATTTTTTTCCTGTTCTTTCATAGATTGTTATCACCTCCTAAAGGACAAGGATAGTTTCTAACTGGCCTTGACCACACCTTGGGCCATCCTTATCTGTATTCATTATTCAGGGATTTTCTATGAAATCTAATCATTAGTATTATAGACCGGTGCAGTGGCTCACGCCGGTAATCCCAGCACTTTGGGAGGCCAAGGCAGGTGGATCACCTGAGGTCAGGAGTTTGAGACCAGCCTGACCAGCATGGAGAAACCCCATCTCTACTAAAAATAAAAAATTAGCCAGGTGTGGTGGAACATGCCTGTAATCCCAGCTACTTGGGAAGCTGAGGTAGGAGAATCGCTTGAACCCAGGAGGCGGAGGTTGCAGTGAGCCGATATCGCGCCACTGCACTCCAGCCTAGGGGACAAGAGCAAGACTCCGTCTCAAGTAAATAAATAAATCTCAAATCAATCAATCAATCAATCTAATGATTAGTATTATAATTCAGGTATGCTCTAGATCTCCAAGAATTTAGAAAATACAAGGCAGATGTCAACAGTGTGCCTATATATTTAGATACCACTTTTAATTACAGAAATGTGGTATACGTAAAACATTCTTTTATATGGGAAGCTAAAAGACTATTAAATATACAGATTTATAGATATTGTTAGGGCATATGTAACCACTAATAAGGTTTTTTTAAATGTAATCTTTAGTGCAGAATACCTTACAAAAAAAGCACTTGAAGTTTTTTTTCCTGAGCCAGAGTCTTGCTTTGTCACCCAGACTGGAGTGCAGTGGCATGAGCTCGGCTCACTGCCACCTCCGCCTCCTGGGTTCAAGCGATTCTCCTGTCTCAGCCTCCCAAGTAGCTGGGATTACAGGCATGTGCCACCGTGTCCGGCTAATTTTTGTAATTTTTTTTTTTGAGATGGAGTCTCGCTCTGTCGCCCAGGCTGGAGCGCAGTGGTGCGATCTCAGCTCACTGCAACCTCCGCCTCCTGGGTTCAAGCAATTCTCCTGCCTCAGCCTCCCGAGTAGCTGGAATTAAGAGGCGCCCGCCACCAGGCCCAGTTAATTTTTGTATTCTTAGTAGAGATGGGGTTTTACCATGTTGGCCAGGCTGGTCTCCTGACCTCGTAATCCATCTGACTCGGCCTCCCGAAGTGCTGGGATTTTAGGCGTGAGCCACCGTGCCCAGCTGATAGAAATTTTAAAGTTAAAAGCTTATAACTGTCATTCTGTTATCGAAGTACTATATAAATTACCTTCTCAAACCGAGTTTTTCTATCCTTTTAAAAGTTATTATAATATACCCACTGATCTTTTTAAAACAAACATATGAGCTCATCAGTCCACTGCTAGATTTTATCCTGTGAAGAAGGAAGTATTTTCCCCTAGAGATTCAGCATAGCTCCACTGACACCTTGAGGCTTCTAGCCTCAAGAACTATAAGACAATCAATTTCTGTTGTTTGAAGCCACCAACATGTACTTTGTTATGGCAGCTCTAGGAAACTAATCCATCTTTCTAGCCATATTGCTTTCTCCACTTATGTAAAGCCTAGAAGCCAACTACTTTGAATTACTGGAACATACCTATCTTAGTATTTTTGTAAATGGTTTTATTCCCTCCATCTAGATATCCTTTCATAAATTAGCAATGAGTTGAACTATTCATTCAAACTATAGCTTCTTCATGAGGCTATCCTCTGATACTCCTAGAGTTAAGTAGTGGCTTCTTGGTGTTCCCGACAGCACCTCGTTCATGACATACTGAATTGTTGAGCATGTTACAGTCATCATTTTCTGCATGTCTAACCATCCTAGTAGACTGAGCCCTTGGTGTGCAGGGACTAGTGCCTAGCGGACTATACGTACTTAAATATTAAGTTAATAAATGAGATTCAAATAATTTAAGAGAAACTAATAGATGTCAACTAGGAAAACTTGATTAAAGGATATTAACTTTAGTGATACTATACCAGGCACACACAAAATATCATGTATCTATTGAAAAATGAACGCTTATCTACAAAATTACACCATCAGTGAGGAAATATATGGCTGAAGAATACCATTAAAGAACAAACAGAACTTACCGGAGGAGTTTTCTGAGACAGCTCTCTATTCAACCTGTCAGTAAAACTCTGTATTAGTGTGTTTCCTCCTGCCACTATTACACTGCCATAGAGGCCCTAGGATAAAAATACAAGAAAAATCAATTAGTTCCATATGTTTCCAAAAGTTTTAAATACAACTACAAATATAACCATGTGCTCTACTACAATTTTCCCTTTCATTTTTTGGAAATGTTTTACTATTATATAGACCTAATAGCTTAATCCATCAATTCTCCATCCTGGCTGTACATTCAGCTCATCTAAGGAGCTTTTAAAACACAAATTCCTAGGAGCAATTAAACAAAAATGTCTGGGGATGGGATCCAGGCAAGGTTACTTTTAGAGACGGGGTCTTGTTATATTGCCTACATTGGAATGCAGTGGCTATTCACAGGCACAGTCATAGCGTACCACAGCCTCAAACTCCTGGGTTCAAACAATCCTGCCTCAGGCTCCCAAGTGGCTGGGACTACATGCCACTGTGCCTGGCAGGCATGGTTTTTAACTCCCAAGATTATTTCAATGTGCACAAAGTTTTAAGAACCACTAATTTAAAGGAATCATTCTAAAAATCATAATTTTTTTTGGCAGATAGCTGCCAATATTTAATTAGAAGTACATTTTATAATGACTTTATCTTAGAATGCTCATCTGGAAATATTAATAGCAACTACCAGCCAAAAATTAAAATTACAAATATTTTGAAAAAGAATGCTTATCTGTAAGTTAGGATATTCAAAATTAGACAATATTTTATGATTATGACAGACAATGATAAACTCTGAACATATTCCTCGCCAAAATTATTGCTACCTTTCTCTTTTGCAGAGGTAAGCATCAGAAGCACATGGGAGCTTTTCCAAAAGACACATGCTAAGGCCTTCCCAAATAAAAATAAATTACTACTTATAAGGAGTGTATTTACTTTGAATTTGCATGTATGCATCAGAAAGTTAAATGTCAACCTTGTTTAGTGCATAAGTTCCTATTTTTAAAACATACTTCAAATGTCTAAATCATCTGAATTTTGAAGTAGAAAATGGAATGCAAAAGTATCTCATTAGTTAAAAGGAGAAACTTCACTAAAAACAAAGTTATTACTGTTGCAATAAATATACTTCAATTCAATTACCTTCCCCCAAAGGTGGAATTGTATTTGCGCTAAAAAAAATCCCAAACTTATACTACTATTGTCCTAGAAACATCACATGCCTACTAGGTTACCATGTGAAATAAAGGTAAAATAAAGTATGATTTTCATAGCCACTCAAAGCCTTTTTTGAATAACATAGTAGCTATTAGCACTATGCTTTAAGCAAATTAATTTACTCAAAATCTAGGCAGTATGTGGGTGATGAGCTGAATTGGGTTTAAATAAGATAAAGTAAGTCCTCATTTAATGTCATCAATATGACCTTGGAAACTGACTTTCAGCAAAATGACATGTAACAAAACCAATTTTTTTCCTGAAACAATGTCCTTCAAGGACCTACTGTACATCGTTTCAGTTAAAGTTGCAGTCTCCAAGAACCTATCACTGATAATGAGTGAAGTGTATAATACGGAGTTAGTATTTAAAACCTGACAAAGCACAAAAAATATGAAGATCATTTAAAATAAACTTCATGTAAAAGTTACTCATATAATTTAAACCATGCCTTCCTGAAAAATAAAAGTAGAAGTTGTGCTATCTGTAAGAAAATCACCAACAATACATATTTTGGTTTGCCACACTTCAGGAAATCTCTAGCACAGCACTGTCTACAATAACTTTCTGTGATGATGCAAATATTCTATATCTGCACTGTCTGATGCAGCAGCCACTAGCCACATTTATAATGAGGCTACTACAACTGAAGAATTGAGTTTTATGTTTTTATTTATTTTAATTTAAATTGCCACGTGGCAGGTAGCTACAAAACTGGACACCATAGCTCTAGAGTTTCACATTTTTCCTTTTCTAGTACTTCATCTTTTTACATATACTGTTATAAAATGAACTTCAAAGTCAATGACACTGACAACCATTAGGTCACTGTCAACCTAACAATGATTTGGGGGAATTTCAGTCCCCTAAAAGATACCTTTAAACCGTAACAGGAGACTGGCACTTACTGGTCTGATATCAATATCACACATCCCAACACTTGTGGTGACAACATGACTGACTCCTAACATTGTGTTTCCTGATAACCCCTACAACAAAAGAAAACAAGTAGTCACATGGAAGCTCTTCATACAGTAAGGCATATCCAAAACATTTTAGCCACAAAAGCTCTTTACCTATATAGGAAAAGCCAGGCTAATTATGAAATAAGCTTTTATACCTTTACATTGGAAGGGTCAAATAATCCTTCTGGAATCTTTAGCCGCTCTGCACCGAAATCACAATTGTAGCCATTGGGGAATTCATAATGAACAGTTGGCATCTGTGCAGCCACTCTGAAAACATATTAAACCGTATTACACAAAAGATAAAAATAATTCTCTTCAAAATTATAAACTACTAGGGAATTATCAACTTGTA
Organism: Pongo abelii; assembly: GCF_028885655.2. Taxonomy (NCBI): domain Eukaryota; kingdom Metazoa; phylum Chordata; class Mammalia; order Primates; family Hominidae; genus Pongo; species Pongo abelii. The sequence goes on along the minus strand of NC_085928.1, from coordinate 189,572,825 downwards.
AAAAAATGGGAGTAAGAATATTTTAAACATTATTCAATTAAGTACTTTCTATATTTTTTAAACAAATCCTTTTCTCATTTATAAAGTATACTATTTAAATAAGAAAACATACTGTTCATCATAAGTTGAATCTGACACTTGAAGTACCGAAGCTTGAAAATCCTGGATAACACACTATGAGTAAAAGAAAAAAGTAACAAACAAGGTTGAGATTTATCTTTGTAATCTATACTTTTATAACATATTTTAAATACTTTTCAGAATGAAATTGGACCATGTTTCTAGAAGGGTAAATCATTTCAAGAGTATAAATGTACCTAACAAGGATTCTGAGTATCAAGAAACCTAATTCTAAACATTTCCATTAGAAGCTAAATTACACACATTTAAGTTACAACAGTTATGAAACGAGAGATAAACAACTGCAGGTGCAGGAACCCCTGCACCACAGTTCTGCATAACAAAACCAATTTCAGAACACCACTTTCTCCTTAAAAATAAGCTAGATTAGAAGCAAGATTTCATTACCTACATATACACATGTGCATATACATCACATTTTATGCAACTTTTAATGACTGTACATAGTATAAAACAGTTTAATAAAATGCTGTGAACTAACACGACCTCTGGAAAAATCTTGTCTAATATCTAGGAAAAATGACTAATTATCCTAATTTTTCCTCATATATTACATGTACACACAGAAAAAATCTTTATCTTTAGGTGCAAAAACTGTCAGAGCTGGATGCAATGGCTCATGCCTGTAATCTTAGCACTTTAAGAGGCCGAGACAGGAGGATCACTTGAGGCCAGGAGTTCAAGACCAGCCTGGGCAACATAGCGAGACACTGTCTCTATAAAAATAAAAAATAAAAAATTAGCTGGGCACGGTGGCGTGCACCTGTAGTCCTCCCTACTTAGGAGGCTGAGGCGGGGGAGCCCAGTGTTTGAGGCTGCAGTGAACTACAATTGCACCACTGCACTCCAGCCCGGGTGACAGAGAGAGACCCTGTCTTTATTTATTTATTTATTTTTTGAGACAGAGTCTTGCTCTGTCATCCAGGCTGGAATGCAGCGGCACAATCTTGGCTCAATGCAACCTCCACCTCCCGTGTTCAAGCAGTTCTCCTGCCTCAGCCTCCCAAGTAGCTGGGATTACAGGCGCTCAGCACCAGACCCGGCTAATTTTTGTATTTTTCGTAGAGATGGGGTTTCACCATGTTGGCCAGGATAGTCTTGAACTCCTTGCCTCAAGTGATCCGCTGCCTCGGCCTCCCAAAGTGCTGGGATTACAGGCGTAAGCCACCGTGCCCAGCCAACCCTGTCTTTAAAATATATATATGTGTGTGTGTGTATATATATATATGATATAAATAAAATAATTTTTTTAAAACCTGTCAGATATGATCCCTCTCATAGTAAATTATGACTCATAATTTTACTCTTAGTTTCTTTTGCTGGATACACATTAATTTCTATCAACGGAGTAAGCAAACAACCTACAGAATAGGAGAAAATATTTGCAAACTATGTATCTAACGAAGGTCTAATACCCAGCTTCTATAAGGAACAACAACAACAAAAAGCCTTATTAAAAAGTGGGCAAAGGACACTAACAGACACTTCAAAAGAAAACATACATGCAGCCAACAGCATATGAAAAAAAGCTCAATATCACTGACCATCAGATAAATGAAAATCAAAACCACAACGATACACCATCTCGCACCAGTCAGAATGGCTATTATTTATTATTAAAAAGTGAAAAAATAGGGCCGGGCACAGTGGCTCATGCCTGTAATCCCAGCACTTTGGGAGGCTGAGGCGGGTGGATCACGAGGTCAAGGGTTCGATACCAGCCTGGCCAACTAACAATACAAAAATTAGCCAGGTGTGGTGGCATGCGCCTGTAGTCCCAGCTACTTGGGAGGCTGAGGTAGCAGAATCGCTTGAACCCGGGAGACGATGGTTGCAGTGAGCCGAGACTGCACCACTGCGCTCCAGCCTGGGCGACAAAGCAAGACTCTGTCTTGAAAAAAATAAATAACAGATGCTGCTGACAAGGCTGCAGAGAAAAGTGAACGTTTATTCACTTTTGGTGAGAATGTAAATTAGTTCAACCATTGTTGAAAGCCGTGTGGCAATTCCTCAAAGAGCTAAAAACAGAACCACCATTTGTTTTTTTTTTTCTTTTTTGAGATGGGTTCTCACTCGTTATCCAGGCTAGAGGGCACTGGTGCAATCACAGCTCACTGCAGCCTCGACCTCTCAGGGCTCAGGTGATTCTCCCACCTCAGTCTCCCAAGTAGCTGGGACTAAAGGTGCACACCCCCACACTTAGCTAATTTTTCTTTTTCTTTTTTTTTTTGAGATGGAGTCTCACTCTGTCACCCAGGCAGGAGTGCAGTGGCACCGTGTTGGCTCACTGCAACATCCATCTCATGGGTTCAAGCAATTCTCCTGCCTCAGCCTCCCAAGTAGCTGGGATTACAGGCACCCACCACCACACCCAGCTAACTTTTTTATATTTTTAGAGACAGGGCTTCACCATGTTGGCCAGGCTGGTCTCCAACTCCTGACCTCAGGTGATCCACCCGCCTCGGCCTCCCCAAGTGCTGGGATTACAGGCGTGAGCCACAGCACCCGGCCCCACTTAGCTAATTTTTCTGTTTTTGTAGAGACAGGTTTTTGCCATGTTTCCCAGGCTGGTCTCTAACTCCAGAGCTCAAGGGATCCACCCACCTCAGCCTCTCAAATAACAGGCGTGAGCCACCATGCCTGGCCCAGAACTACCACTTGACCCGGCAATCTCATTACTGGGTATATACCCAAAGGAATATAAATCAGTCTATCATAAAGACACATGTATGCGTATGTTCACTGCACCACTATTCACAATAGCAAAGACATGGAATTAACTTAAATGCCCATCAGTGGAAGACTGGATTAAGAAAATGTGGTACATACAGACCACGGAATATTATGCAGTGAAAAAAGAAAAAAGGAGATCATGTCCTTTGAAGGAACAGGGATGGAGCTGGAGGCCATTATCCTCAGCAAACTAATGCAGGAACAGAAAACCAAATACAGCGCACGTTCTCTCTTACAAGTGGGAGCTAGATGATGAGAACACATGGACACAAAGAAGGGAACAACAGACAGTGGGACCTCCCTGAGGGACGAGGGAATGGAGCAGAAAAAATAACTATTAGGTACTAGGCTTAGTACCTGGGGGACAATAATCTGTACAACAAACTTCCGTGATACGAGTTTACCTATATAACAACCTGCACATGTACCCCTGAACCTAAAATAACAGTTTTTCTTAAAAAAAAAAAAAGAAATTAAGGCTTATCTGTGGTGTCAGGTTGTTTTACTAACCTCTTCCCCATCAGTAAGCCATACGTTCAGAGACGGGTGTTTAGTAAAGAGAATCTCTCATGGGTTCCTTGTTCTGAACAAAAACACATTTTTGATATTGCTGACTGACGCTGGGAAACAGAACATAACTGAGACATACTAGTAGGCCTCTACAAAACCTAAAACCATTTTCTCAGCCAAAAATGTTCAGAATAGCATAAAACCAAAATTCCTTCCAGGTCTCACCATAGTAATCCAAGTGAATATGTAGTAATTTGTAGAGATATTTGTATGGCAAATATGAAAAGCATGCCTCTCACAGCAAAGCTCTTTTGTTAGTAAAATATCATTAAAAATATAGAGTGTGACCCTGAGATCATGTTCTATTTAATCTTCAAAATATATTTAGTAATAAAAGGAGAAAGAGCTTGAAAATATAAAGTGCCCATATTTTACTCATGGATTTACAGCCTATATATAACTTTTTTAAATACTCATGCAAAAAGCCTGTAACATTTTTGTAAAGAGAATGAGGGTTACTTACATTACACATATAATTGTGCCAAGACCTCGTAACCTGAGGCAACTTCTCTTTTCTTTTCCAGTTTGCTGGAGATCCTTCACGAACAGCTTCCTGAGAGTACCAGGAGATGCTAGGTTAACGGAGTTCATTTCATAGGGGTGGGGGAGCTAGAAGCTAGCTCTACAAAGAAAATTCAATAATTACTTACTTTTGATGCAATCATATATGGAGGAACCAATTCAATATTCATTTCTTGGAAGAGTTCTCTGCATTGCATAGTAATAAAGTCTCCAGCAAGAGGGGATTTCACAATGCCTATGAAACAGATGAAACAAGGCTAAGCGGGCAGTAAGTCCAAACTTCCTAGAAAGAATTTCCTCTGTGGCTGTGTTTATGTGAATAACTTTTTCAGGTAGAATGAACTGAACTATCCTTCAACACATAAATAAAGCCATGCATCAGTTTTAAATATACATTATATACTAAAGATTTTTAACATACTTAAAAAAAATCTTATTCAGAAACGGATATGCTTTAATAGTGCTATGCATCATTTTATTTCATTATGTGCACCCTCACGGCATCTAAAATCATCTCAGTGTATCCTGGTTAAATACATTTACCTTGTTGAAGGACATAGCCATCGTGGACTGGAATTGCAGTGGTATGAGTGGCTCCACTGTCCAAAATCAGCCCAGTAGAACGACCATTAGCAAATCTAGTTTAAAACATTAAGGAAAAGAAAGTATCAAGGCCGCTAAAATAATGTTTATTGTAAAGGGCAGGCTCTTATAATGTTTCAGAAACTATTTCTTAAACATGTACCTTATAGTTAAAAATGTATTACAGTGAATCTAGGGATAAAAATTGGTATAAAATAATACTTCTGGCTTAAAAACAAATAGCAAGAGGCAGGAATTCCAGAATGGAGGTATCAGGAACTCAGGGAAACCTTTATCCTAGAAACAGCTACTATTAAGCTGGTCAAAATTAACATAATCACTAAAAGTCTCTGGAGACTGATCAAAGAGCTTACAACAAACTGAGATGCATTTATTTAACAAAATATACAGAAACTTGGTAAGAACAGTGGGACGTTGTGACAATTGAGCTAGGGACTATAACCATTCTCACATAGCGTTGAAGAAGAGCTGTTTCAGCAGTTTGGCAGCCATATGGCAGTTCCTATCTCCTCCAACTCAATGAGCGGGAAAACTATTCCACGTGAATTCCACAGTGGGTGAATATTGGCAGATCCCATTTTCCACAGTTTTGTGCTGCAGACGGCCTATACTACCTGAATATACTAAACTGATGTTTAGGAGTAGGAACGTTCACTCACTCATCAAATATTTACTGAGCATCTATTAGGTGTCTACTAAGTCTGGTGCTTAATAAGGAGGGAGGGAGGAAAGGAGGGAGGCTGCTCACCTGGCACTAACAATTCCTTTTAACACAGTAGACACATAATGGTGCACCAAAACTGCCTTTTCCCTGAAGGTTATCCTGTTTAGTGAAGTAGATGATCAATAAAGCTGTAAAAAGAAAAGCTCAGGATGTCCCAGGGAAGGTAGTGGTGTAAAAGAGAAACCTATTCCTGAGATATTCAATAGTAAAATCTGGGGAAGGGAATATGGGCAAGAGTAGGAGCATGTGGGAAGACCAAGAGGCAAGAGAACACAGCGAGGTCAGAGAACTGCAAGTACCTCAGTACAGTCTGGAAGTAAAATAAAGGAAGAAATGTAGAAGACGATTCTGGCTTAAAGCAGACTAGCACTTTAGAAAGATTATTTAGAGGCTGGGCACGGTGGCTCATGCCTGTAATCCCAGCACTTTGGGAGACTGAGACAAGCAGATCGCTTGAGTCCAGTAGTTCGAGAGCAGCCTGGGCAACATGGCGAAACTCCATCTCTACCAAATAAATAAATAAATAAAAATAGAAAGATTATTAGAGCAACAGTGTAAAGAATGGGCAGACAAGAGGATGTGCTTCAGTAATCCTGGAAATAGCCTCTACCTAATGCTGTGGCAGTGGGACAGAGAAAAGCAAATAGCAGGGAAGAATAGGTAGGATTTGATGACTGACTAAATTTGGAGAATGAATTTACAGCCAATTTCCAGTTTTCTATGATATTGGAAGGGAGGGAGATTTTAAAATGGCAGTCTTTCAATTCATCTAAGCCAACTGGTTAAAACATTGCCTTCTATCCACATGCCCCTTCTTAAAAACAAAAACGAAAACATCTTAACACTCAGAATTTGAGTGTTACTTTATTTCCCTCATACCTTCTGGTGTATCATCAGTTCTAACAAGAAACACTAAAAGATGAATAGCTAAAAAGCAAGAGAAAAGGGAAAAAAACAACTTCTGAACATGCAATAATTGGCTTATGCCTTCTCCCAGAGTTTTCACATTCAGTAGTATTGTATACACTTCAAGAGGAAAAGTATTACTCTTTCAAGGATACGCTGTCAAAACTGCAGTTTTGCAAAGGAAGAATGCAGGGATGTTGTAGTGTTCAAACATTAACTCTGTCAGTTTCTCTCTCTTTGCTCTAGTATTCCACTTGAGAAGAGGGGAAAAAGAAATGCAAGTTATTAAGAATTAAAAAGTTGATTTATCTCCAGATAAAATCTAGCACTATATTAACAAAGATATAAAACATTAAGAACAGAATAAAATACCACGGGAAATCATCTTTCATAATATCTCGCAAAAATAAAAAACAAAACCTCTATAATATTTATCTTTAGATGTAGATTAAATTTAATAAATCAATCAGATAAGAATTAAAATTCTTTAATAATAAAATTGCTCCTGACTTTTCCACATATGAGGAAATCAGGATTCTTATAAACATATTATGAAATCTAAAGGGTAAATATGGTAATTCAAATCCTAAGTATTAATTTTAGACCACCAAATTCTCCCACTTATAGTTGGTATTCATAAAAGAATACTGTAAGTTAGTAACAATAAGATACTGATAATTTATGACCATTATGCATGCTTTCTGGGACCCTTTTGTCTATGTACCAAATGTATTTCACAAGAGATTTTGGTCCAGAAATTTCCAGCCCTTGTTCAACATCTCAATTCTTTCTTGGAAACTTGAATAAAAGTAGATATACGCTGCCCTTGGGGCACAAGAAATGATTCATAATTCAAAATGGGAAGCAGTCCTAGGAAATAAAATGTTAAACAAATCCCTAGAAATACATAAATAACCACAAGAATTCATTAGGGTGTTTTGTTGTTCTCTGGGTATTTTATTTATTGGAATAGTAAAATAAAAGTTACAATAGTGTTAAAAAATTAATCCTTTTCCCTAATTTTCAAATTCAAAATATGAATTTCTATGCCTCTTTAAAGAAAAATATTCATCAAATGAGTAGAAAACTAAAGGAAAAAAAGAAAAAAAAAAAACAACTAGAGAAACATGAAAAAGAAAATCTTTATCTCACCGGTGCCTCTGACATGAGAACAGGATGGAGACTGGCTTCTGATTTCACATGCATTTTGTAGGTATGATCCAAAATAGCCTGGAAACTATCCCAGTCTTCAACTAGAACATAAGATTAGTAACTTGGAAACAATGCATAGTTGAAGATGAATACAGCATCTTTTGAGAAATTGTTTCTATGACCTAACAATTAATACTTTAGTATACAGAACCTACTGATTTTACAGATCAACTGCATACCATATTACTTTATATAGAGATTACCTTTGCCTTCTAGATATATAGAACTTCTTTTTGGTCCCTCCAGCCCCCAGACCTGTCCCAAACATAATTAATCTAACAGACCTAAAATAAGAAGTAAATGTTATTCAATTCAATAAATACTTATTAGAGGCCCAGAATGTGATCAGAATGACAACAGGAAGTACAGAAGAATTGTATGGCCTTCTGATGATACTATTGCTGGATTTAAAAAAAAAAAAGAAAGAATTGTATGGTCTAGACCCGACACTCAAAAAAACTTACAATCTATTTGGAAAAAGACTAAAAGACATGTTAAAAATTCAAAGGAAAAAGACTAAAAGACATGTTAAAAATTCAAAGAAGAGCATCTGTCTTCAATTTGGCTTCCGCCTAAACATTCCATTAAAACTACTGACGTAAGTCACTAATGACCTTCTTCTTTCTTTTTTTTGAGATGGAGTCTTGCTCTGTCCCCCAGACTGGAATGCAATGGTGCAATCTCAGCTCATTGCAACCTCCGCCTCCTGCGGTCAAGCAATTCTCCTCCCTCAGGCTCCCGAGTAGCTGGGATTACAGGTGCCCGCCACCATACCCAACTAATTTTTGCATTTTTAGTAGAGACAGGGTTTCACCATGTTGGCCAGGCTGGTCTCGAACTCCTGACCTCAGGTGATCCACCCACCTCGGCCTCCAAAGTGCTGGGATTACAGGCGTGAGCCACCGCGCCCAGCCACTAAAGACCTTCTACTAGGCAAATTCATGGATACTTAACATTTTTAATCTCATCTGACTTCTCTAAATTACGACAGTATTGCCTACACAAGAGTTTACAAACTTTTCTGTCACAGCCCAAAGAAAAAATATCATTAATTATATATTTCCACAGGCCCACCTGGATTTTAACTTCTTTCTTAGTGTAAAGCTTTCAATGTCACAGCAGAAAACACTGAGAATAACTGGAATTTTATGCTTCCAGAAACTTTTTCTTTTCTTGTTCTCCCCAGATTTTTTTCCTACATCCCTAATTGTTCCCTTTCATTCTCCTTCAAGGGTATCTTTTATTCTCTATTGGTGAAAGTATACAACAAGTTTTTGCTAGGAACTCCATCTTCAATCCTCTTCTCACATTCCAAATTTTTTCAGAGTAATAAAATGCAACTCCATGTCTTAAAATCTTTCTTATAACCTTTTATTCCCCTGTTTACTGAATTATCACCTGGATGTTCTAAGTACTTTGAACTCAGTGAACCCATTTACTTACTACACGTGCAAGAGTTAACACTGCAAGCCTGAGAAAGGCCTGCTTGTAAGGCTGACTCTTAGCTGGTGTCTGGAAACATGACTGGCAAACAGTTACCTATGTTCATATAAAACTTGTCCCTAAATGGTAAGAGTAGCTCACTATACCTACACTGTTTATACAATATGGTTTGTTCTGAGCACTTGCTTTCCTTCTGAGAATCTAAAATTTTGTTACATGCCAGGTAGATAGTACCTACATAACCAGCCCTCTGTAAAATCCTTGGGTACTGAGTCTCAGAGTTCTCCTGGAAGGCAACACAGGTTATAACTTGTTGCTGGAGGGATTAAGCACATCCTGGGTGACTCCACTGTGAGAAGACTCTCCAAAGCTTGCATCTGGACTTCATCATCCCCTGTCCCTTTTCCCTTTGTCGATTTTGTTTTGTATCTGAATCTTCAGTACAATAAATCCTAGCTGTGAATACAACCATATGCTGAGTCCTGTGAGTCTTGCTGGTGAATAATTGAACCTGAGAGTGACTTTGGCTATCCCTGATAAGCTTGCTTTTTTTTTTTTTTTTTTGAGACAGAGTCTCACTCTGTCACCAGGTTGGTGTGCAGTCATGGGATCTCAGCTGCAACCTCTGCATCCTGGGTTCAAGTGATTCTCGTGCCTCAGCCTCCCGAGCAGTTGGGATTACAGGTGGTACACATCACCATACCTGGCAAATTTTTGTATTTTTAGTAGAGATGGGGTTTTGCCATGTTGCCCAGGCTGGTCTCAAACTCCTGGACTCAAGCAATCCACCCACAGTCTCAGCCTCCCAAAGTGCTGGGATTATATAGGCGCAAGCCACCACGCACGGCCAACCATGCCTTTTAAAACCATAACACTTGCTCCTTCCCTTTATATTCCTATCTCAATGCATGGTACTCTCTGTTCAGAGTTACCCCAACCAAAAATCTAGGAAACTTTCTCAACTTCTCTCTTGCTTTCACTCCCTCGATCATTTAGTACCATTTGTCTCCTGGTTACCCTGAAAGTCCCTTCAGAATCTCTACCAGCATTATATAATAGTTTAAACCTTTTTCATTTCTCATCTGGACTCTTACCATCACATCTGTTTAAATTCCTTTGGGGTTATCCTTCAGTCACTAGCTTAATACAACCCTGGGATGGTTTACAAGCCTTTTATGACTCCTCCCTGCCTACCTTTCCTGCTACTGCTCTCTGCCTACCTTTCCTGCTACTGACCCTAATGAGCCCAATGCTGCAACCATACTTAATTGTATTACATTTTTAAGCACCTAAATTTCTTTCACAATTCCATCCTTTCACACATGCTGGTCCCTTTGCTTTACCCTGCTTTGTCAGCCAAGCTAATTCTTATTCATTGATCAAGATTCATCACAAGTTACCTCCTTTGTGAAAACCATCACTGACTCCCAACACTAGAGTCAAATACCTCTCCTCTCTAATCCCACTGCTCATTGCACATACCTATATTGTAGCACTTATCCCACAGTGTACCATTATTTGTATATATACATCTATTTCCCCTAACTAACTGTAAGCTTTTAATGAAAAGGAACATTTCTTATGCATCTTTGTATTCTCAGTGTCTGGAAATCAGTTTGTGGAATAAAAAACAAAACAAAACAAAAAACCACGGTTGATGTTCAACTTATAGGAAGCTACTGCTTTATATCTAAAATATAACATGTACACTCCATAATCAATTCCATGGGGAAAACATCATACCCATCCCATTTTTTAGAGGTGAAATGGCCTCCATATTCTCCCTCGGAACACGCAGAGCATTAGTATCTATGTAGTAGGTGGGACCGCCTTGTTTGCCTTTATCACCATCTATTTCCATTAATGTGCTTCCGTCGTCTCTTTCTACCACCATACCAATAGCTGTAGGAAAATCCACCTGTAAGGGTCAGAAACATGATATACAAGTTTCACCTTTCATCAAGGAAGCATTTTTTTCCCCAACTAATGTATTTTATTATATTTTGTTTTGAATCAGAATTTCTGCATGAATTTAATTTACATGAATGGCTCTACATATCCAATTAACTCTAACATTACACTTACCTTGGGGCAGTCCTCACCAGCATAACCAGCTCTCACAGTATAGGATCCAATGTCAAAAACAAGGGCTCCAACTTCATCTGAAAAGATTAAAGATAATTAGCATTAACAGCTTGCAAAATATCATATGAAAATCACAGCTCACTGCAGCCTCAACCTCCTAGGCTCAAGCAATCCTCCCGCCTCAGTCTTCCAAGTAGCTGGGACTACAATGCACGTCACTATGCCCAGCTAATTTTTTAAATTTTTTTGTAGACATAAGGTCTCACTATGTTGCCCAGGCTGGACTCAAACTCCAGAGCTCAAGCAATCCTCTGCCTCAGCATCCCAAAGTGCTGCAGGCATGAGCCACTGCACGGAGCCCAATTATATTCATATTATTACTCACTTGAACCTAGTTTCAAATACACCTTAAAGAATCATTTAATTAAAATATAACAAGTCATACACTGTATTTAAGTAGAGGTTCAATCAGTTAAGAAATGGTACACTAAAACTGGGTAATTTCAGTTTACTTATTAAAGGGAATTATTTGCAAAGATATAGGTGAAATACAGGACAACCAGAAGGGACAGTACAGTACCCCAGTACTATAATGATAACCAATAATAATGGATCCAATGCCATTCTTCAAACTGAAGAAACAAGAAGAAATAACTGTTATCAGAATCTGGAGAGAAAGTTGTATGGGGAGGGCTACCTGATAGGAGCTGTGACTTTTAGTAGAGGGGATGCAGTTAGCCATGGATTACCCTGAGGTGAACGAACCAGGCTAATAAATATACCAGTAACCTCCCTCCACCATCAACTAGGGTGATTATATAATTTATCATCCAAAGTGGGACAACCACTATGGGCAATTTAGTCATATCTACTAAAGTTGAAATTGTGCACACATAGAATTACACTTGGAGACAGTCTCTCATACAGGTTGCAAGGAGACATGTACAAAACAGCTACAAGAACTGAGCAATTTATTAACCTCGCTGCTTCATTTTCCTAATATGTAAAATGTACATAATAGCTCTTATCTCACAGGATGCTCTAATGATTAAACGTGTTAAATGCTTTCATGTATACGAAGTCTTAGAAAATACACATGCTAAGTGTAAGCTGCTATTATAATTGACACACCGCTTGCCATAGGAAAAGGCAGAAATAATCTAATGGTCTCTCAGCAGGGAAATAGATAAGCAACAGTATATTCACACAATGTAATCCTGTACAGCAGTTCGAATGAACACTTCAGATCTTCATATGTCAGCATCAATAAATCTAAAAGAATGCTTAGTTTTAAAAGCTAGTTATCAAAAACCTATATGTATACACATACATATATACACACACTCACATCAAAAAAAAAAAAAAGAAAATATGCATGGGGTCTGGGAATGTTACATACCAACTTCAGTTCAGTGGTTACGTGAACTGAAGAGGGGAGAGAGAGGAAATCTGTATCAATAACATTTGTATTCTTAAAATATCTGAGGTATTAATATGGCAAAATATGACATCTATTTAATCTCACTGGTGAATGTAGTATTGTATTACATACAAACTTACAGGTGATTACAGTAATATCACATACAAACTTACATATTTTTAATATGTTTAAAATATTTCAAAAACTTAAAATTTTAAAAATCAAACCCATTACTTTGCAAGTATCAGTTAAGAGACAGTAGCTTTGCAGAATGATCTTTTTTTTTTTTTTTTACACGGCGTCTTGCTGTATTGCCCAGGCTGGAGTGCAGTGGCATGATCTCGGCTCACTGCAACCTCTACCTCCCAGGTTCAACCGATTTTCCTGCCTCAGCCTCCCGAGCAGCTGGGACTACAGACGTGCACCACCATGTCCAGCTAATTTTTGTATTTTTAGTAAAGATGGGGTTTCACCATATTGGCCAGGGTGGTCTCAAACTCCTGACCTCATGATCCACCTGCCTTGGCCTCTCAAAGTGCTGGGATTATAGGTGTGAGCCACCGCACCCAGCCTCTCATTTTTATTCAAATAAAACAGAGACATATTTTAATTTCTAATATAAAAGAAAGTTTATGTATTTGTTACATTTCTCAAGATAATTAACCCTTCCCTGTGAAATTCTCTGGTCCAAATTATTTTGTCAGAAACTAGGGGGTCCTTAAAAGGAGAACACTATTTGTTTTCACCACAGCACCTAAACTTGAGTACAAATCGTAAGTATAGCAATGAATATGAGTTGGTAAAATTTAATACTTTTATTAACCAGAATGCTGGGTAAAGAGATATCCTAATTAAATGAATTAATTGTATAGTTAACCAAAAATTTCAACTTCTGTTCCTCAAGGATTTATCTTTTGCCCTGCACCAGGAGCCCTTAACCTGTTCTGCGTTATAGACCTTTATGACAGTGTTGTGGACTGAACTGTGTCCCCCTAAAATTCATATGTCAAAATCCTAACCCCTAGTACCTCAGAATGTGACTGTACTTGAAACCAGAGGCTTTATTCTTTATTTATTTGTTTATTTTTTTATGTTTTGAGACAGAGTTTCACTCCTGTCACCCAGGCTGGGGTGCAATGGCACAATCTCAGGTCACTGCAACCTCCACCTCCTGGGTTCAAGTGATTCTTCTGCCTCAGCCTCCTGAGTAGCTGGGATTACATCTGCTGGCCAACAAACCCGGCTAGGTTTTGTATTTTTAGTAGACATGGGGTTTCACCATGTTGGCCAGGCTGGTCTCAAACTCCACACCTCAGGTGATCCACTTGCCTTGGATCTCCAAAAGTGCTAGGTCTCCCAAAGTGCTTGGTCTCCCAAAGTGCTAGGATTATAGACGTGAGCTACCATGCTCGGTGAAACCACAATCTTTGAAGAAGTAATTAAGTTAAAATGAAATCATTAGATTGGGTCCTAATCCAGTATGACTGATGTTTTTAAGAGAAAATTCAGGCCGGGCGTGGTGGCTCACACCTGTAAGCCCAACATTTTGGGAGGCAGAAGTGGGTGGATCACGAGGTCAGGAGATCAAGACCATCCTGGACAACATGATGAAACCCCAACTCTACCCAAAATACAAAAAATTAGCCGGGCTTGGTGGTGCGCACCTGTAGTCCCAGCTACTCTGGAAGCCGAGGCAGGAGAATTCCTTGAACCCGGGAGGCAGAGGCTGCAATGAGCTGAGATTGTGCTACTGCACTCCAGCCTGGGTGACAGAGCAAGTCTCCGTCTCAAAACAAAAAAACAAACAACAACAAAAAAAAAACAGAAAATTCAGACTTGGACTTGTACAGAGGGAAGGCCCTGTGAAGACAGAGGAGGAGATGGCCGTCTACACACAGAGACAGACCTCGGAAGAAACCAACTCTGCTGACACTTAGATCTACCCCTAGCCTCTAGAATTGTGAGAAAACTAATTTCTACTGTTTAAGACACACAGACTGTGGTACTTTATTATGGCAGCCCTACAAACTAATACACACAGTTTAGGAAATTATGAATCCCTTCTTAGAATGTTTTTAAATGTTTATAAAAGAAACCAATTATAATAAAATATAGTTCTACCACGGAAACTTTGGGAAGGCCACAAACCCCATGTTAGGAGCCCCTTCCCTAATTTACCCTTTCCTGGGCAATATATTCTACTCCTATAGCTTCAACTTCTACCTAAATACTGATAATTCCAATCTCAAATCTCTCTCTCTCAAACTCTAACCAGTGTCTACAACCATATCCTGAACTTTCCACTGTACATCAACATAATTGCATCTGATGTCTCATGGGTATCTCAAATTCAACACATCTGAAGCACTGCTAATCCCAGCATTGCCTAACACATTGCTGACCACCAGTCTGCACTGGCAAAAACCTGAGAGTTGTTGTGAACACCTCTATCTTTCAAGTTCTGCCAAATATTTCTGCTAAGTATTTCTCAAATCCCCTCCTTTTTAATACCACTGCCACTGCCTTCAATCAAGCTCTTATCTCAACAGGGAAACTACAATTCCCTACAGATATTGTGCCTCCACCTTTTTGCCTCTTAAATCCACCCTTCCAACTGCTGCACTGTGATCTTTCAATACTGTAACTGTCACTATTTTGGTACATAAATCCGTCAACAAAAATTAGGGGGTGAATCATTCCATGGTTTCTCATCACTGCATTTGATACAATTTAAATCACTCTAGCCAGTTGAAATTCAAGGTGTAGCAAAATCTGGTAGCAGTCTCACTTCCTGCCTCATACACTAACTTACTGGGTAATATGTCATCTCCTGCACACACCACATACTCTCATTCAGCTAACCTTTGCATATGCTGTCCCTTTCCACTCCTCCTCCATCATCCCCATTACCTCTATTGTAAAGTCCCTTGACTCCACCACACGGAATCAGTAACTTTATTCTCTGAGCTACCTTTGCACTATATATATATATATAAAAAACATGTATGTATTATATATAATATATAACATACAATATATATAATATATAACATATATTATATGTTATATATAATATATAACATACTATATATAATATATAACATATATTATGTTATATATAATATATAACATATATTATATGTTATATATAATATATAACATACAATATATAATATATAACATATATTATATGTTATATATAATATATAACATACAATATATAATATATAACATATATTATATGTTATATATAATATATAACATATATTATATGTTATATATAATATATAACATATATTATATGTTATATATAATATATAACATATATTATGTTATATATAACATATTATATATTATATATAACATATATAACAAACATATATATTATATAACATATAACATATACATTATATAATATGTAACATAGTATATATAACATAACATATAATATATAACATATTATATATTATATATAACATATATAACATATATATAACAAACATATATTATATAACATATAACATATACATTATATATAATATATAACATATTATATATAACATATATAATATATAACATATATATAACATATATAATATATAACATAATATATAATATATAACATAATATATATTAAATATTATATATAATATATAACATATATAATATAAAATATATATTATATATAATATATAACATATATGTAACATATAATATATTGTATATTATATATTACATAATATATATTATATATAACATAACATATATGTAATATATATGATATATAACATATATAACATATATATGTTTGTTTTTGGTTTTTTTAGGATAGAGTCTCACTCTGTCACCCAGGCTGGAGTGCAGTTCCAGGTTCAAGTGATTCTTGTGCCTCAGCCTCCCCAGTAGCTGGGACTCTAGGCATGCGCCACCACGCCCGGCTAATTTTTGTATTTTTAGTAGAGACAGGGTTTTGTCATGTTGGCCAAGCTGGTCTTCAACTCCTGGCCTCAAGTGATCCGCCCGCCTCGGCCTCCCAAGGTGTTGGGATTACACCGCACCTGGCCCTTTCTACATATTGTTATCAATGAACATCTCTCATTGAATTACAGCTACCATTTCTGATCAATATAAGATGCTATCAACTACATGATGCACCACTATTTCCTGCATCACTAACAAAATAATATGGCAATTAAACTCTGCCACGCTAGCACTGTTAAGACATATTCGGACTGGGGGCAGTGGCTCAAACCTGTAATCCTAGCACTTTGGGAGGCTGAGGCGGGAGGACCGCCTGAGCTCAGGAGTTCAAGACCTGTCTCTATTAAAAAAAAAAAAAAAAAAAAAAAAGATATATTCCAACTTCAGCTGTTGAAATGTGGGAAAAAATGTACAACGAAGAATCAGTGAAATACGGTGTCTATTTACCTAGCAGACTCATCTACAAGACTGAGCTTCTTGATGACAAGAGCCTATACCTGCCACATAGCAAGTACTCAAAAAACATTTTTGTGAAATAGAAAAAGTCAAACATATCAGCTCATTTTCCTGTCCTAATTAGTTTAGTAAACTGGATATGGTGGAATTTTAATTTAAGACTCTAAATTCTTAGAATTTTACATCTGTTCCTTCTCCAGGATGGGAGATACATCTAATTCCTGTACCCTGCTTCATTAAAAATCAAGCCCCATGAACCCAAAGTAGGAGAGTGGCAATGGGAGGCAGGAGGCTTAATAGAACCAGAGTTCTGGATGTTTAAAACCTAGGATGCAATTTCTAGTGTATAAAAATCCTCAAGAATTGAACCTCTACTCTACTAAAAAGGCTTTTCTTTTTTATTTTAATGTTTTTCTCCTTCCAAGTTTAGGGGTGATGTGATTTTCTTGGGGAACATGAAGGAAAAATCTTATTTTTGTTGTTTCCTACCTGTAAAATGACATCCTTTATAGAAACAGCATCACTACTAGACACAGTAACAATAGCAGTAGTCTGGATTTGTTTTCTGGGTCTCTAACTCATCAAACACAACCCAACACATGAATTATATGTATCAGTGTTTCGATTAACCTGCAGATCCTGCAAAAATGGAGGCTCTAAATCAGTAGATTTTGAATGACGCATGAGATCCTGCATTTCTAACAGGCTTGCAGGTGATGCTGACACTGCTGGTCCATGGACCAGACTTTAAGTGGCAAATGCAGCATTATTTCATTTAACCTTCATGCCCACCCCCATCGGCTAGGAATTATTCCAGAAATGAGGCCTGAAGTTGGAAAGTTACATAAATTGCCCAAGACCAAAGCGCTTAATAAAGAGTGAGGTGGATATTTCAACCCAAGTCTGTAACTCCCGGCACCTGGTAATCTTTCTACCACACCACAGTCTAATCAAGGAAAGTCTAAAAATAACACGCCTAGGACCCCCAGCAAACTTTCTGGGCATCCTTAAATTACACGTGCTCCTGAACTGATCTCAAACAGACCCGCCCACGAGTCACTCTGGAGACTCCGCAGCCAACAAACCCGCAGGAGTTACTGAAAGGTGAGGCAGCTCGCGCATGGGGCGCAGACGGGGAGGAGGCAGTACCCTAAGTGGTCGCCGCTTCCCTAGTCAGTTCTACGGCTTGAGGCTCGCTTTGCCACCTGTGGGACACTCTGGGAACCCTCCGTCCACGCTTGCAAACGGCCGAGACCTTCCAAGTTTAGGCGCGCGCACACGCGCCCCGACACAGCTGAGTCCGGGAAGCACTCGGGGAGATGCGACCCTGGGGCGGTCACCCAAGCTGGGGCCCGGCGGCCGGCTAGACTGAGCCTGCCGCCCAGCCCCGAGGCTCCCTAGAGAACCGAGCGCGCACCCCAAAACCCTGCTCCTCCGGGTACAGAGGCAGGAAGGGGCCACAGAGAGCCGCCACTCCAGAGCGCCCGAGGAGCACGGCGAGCCGGGTGGGCTGCGGGGGCGGGCAGAGCGTGGGGCGGGGACGGGGCGGGGAGGCCGGGGTCCCGAGACGGGGAGACCGGAAGGGAACGCCGGGAAGGGGAGGGCTGGGAGCGGCGGTTACAAACCCCACACGCCGAAAAGGCGCGCTCTCTCGTCCGGCCGCACTCACTCACCTCCCCCGTACACGCCGCCGCTCATGGCTGCTGCCGGCGCCACTCCTACCCTAAGGGCTAATTGGCGAAGTGACTGCAGTGGCCGCGACTGGGAGTCCCGAGAAGCGATAGCCCCTGACTCCCTTAACTTCCACCGCCACCCCCCTCAGGCAACAAAGCGGCGTCCACACACCCCGGAGCTCAGCCACACTTGCTGGCTCCTCCTATCAGCCAATCACGAGGGTCCAGGCCTAAGTCTAGCCAATCAGAATGCGGCTGCGCCGCATCCCGGCCGCGGCCCAGCTGGTTTAGCCAGTCGAAGGCAGCCATGGGGGCGGGGAAAGAGGAAAGCGACAGCAGGACAGAAGGAGTTGGGTTGCGGAGCTGGAGGGGGCGGAGCTTCCCGGGTGGGCGAGGGAATGGGCGGAGGCAGTGGGAGAAGAAGGAGGAAGGCTGGAAGAAGCACGGGGGCGGGTCTAGGAGGTGAGTCTGGCTGCTGAGGAGCGGCGGGAACCCGGGTAGGGGAAGGTAGACTTCTGGAAATTGAACGGGTGTCTCCACGCCGATTCCTGTCCAGTGACTGTGGGGAATGCGGATTTCTTTTTTTCTTCAGAAAAAGTATTTTAAACTAACTTTTATGTTGAAAAAATAAAAATTTTGCGCTCCACTTTGGGATAGGGGAATCAGTAAATCAGACAAATTGATAGGATCTTGCAGTTTTTAAAATGGTTATTAATAAGTAAAAGAAGAATGAAATTATGCATTATCCCAGCTAAACCTAGGTAGCGCTTTAAAAATTATTTAAAAACTTACTCATTTCTTTAAAAAAAACCAAAAAATTTCAGGCCGGGCGTGGTGGCTCACGCGCGTAATCCCAGCGCTTTGGTAGGCCGAGGCGGGCAGATCACGAGGTCAGGAGTTCGAGACCAGCCTGGCCAACATAGTGAAACCCTGTCTCTACTAAAAATGAGAAAAGTAGCCGGGAGTGGTGGCGCGCGCCTGTAGTCCCAGCTACTCAGGAGGCTGAGGCAGGAGAATCGCTTGAACCTGGGAGGCAGAGGTTGCAGTGCGCCGAGATTGTACCACTGCACTCCAGCCTGGGCGACAGAGCAAGACTCTGTCTCAAAAAAAAAAAAAAACTATTTCTTTTATCCTGTGAGAGGTATTTAAAACAGCTAATCAATCTTCATTCAAGCAAGCACCCAATCCTAACTATGCATCCCAAAAACAGCCTGTCTTAGTCCCCTATTTCTACCAGCCTAGTCCAGATCACCTTCCTTTATCCCCAGATTACTGCAACAACTTGTTGCTCTGTCCCTTTGCCACTTGTGATCAAGGGAGCTTCATCTGTGAAAAACGCCCAAACCCGATCAGGACACTCCAGTGCTCAAACCCTTAAGATTGCTGCCTATTCTTGTAATTGATCCTTGTCCAGAGTCTAGACATACGGTGTCTACTTTTAACCTTAGAAACAATTGACTAAAACCCCATCTCAGTGGCAGAGGGTGGCAGAAAGTGATGAGGCAGTAGGGTGGGAAAAAAGGCTAGCAGGAAAACTCTTTCCCATTCACTTGACAATATAATCACAGTATATCTGATCATTTAGAAAAGCCCTATTAACCCAGTGAGATTATGCAGATGTCAGCACACTATGGCACTAGGGCCAGATCCAGTCTTTTGTGTGGGGGGCGGGGAGGGGAAGTGAGGAAAAGGGGAAGCAGGTGGGAAGACTGCCTTTTTTTTTTTTTTTTGGCCTTGAGCTAAGAATGATTGTTTCTGTTTTTAAATTATTTTTAAAAAATATTTTAAAGAATAATATGTGACAGGTTGGGCATGGTGGCTCACACCTGTAATCCCAGCACTTTGGGAGGTCCAAGCGGGAGAATCGCTTGAGGCCAGGGGTTCAAGACCAGCCTGGGCAACACAGGGAGACCCCCATCTTTACAAAAAATTTTAAAATTATGTGGGTATGGTGGTGCACGCCCCCTAGCTACTCTGGAGGCTAGGGCGAGAGGATTGCTTGAGCCCAGGAGTTCAAAGCTTCAGTGAGCCGTGATCTCCCCACTGCACTCCAGCCTGGGTGACAAAGCAAGTCCCTGAAAAAAAAAAAAAAAAGAAAAAGAAAGAAAGAAAGATGGAGAGAGATGTGAAAACTATACGAAATTCACGCTTCAGTGACCTTAAACTAAGTTTTAGTAGGACATAGCCCACGCTTATTCATTTATGACTATTTTGCTCTGTAAGGGTAGAGTTGAGTAGTTGGGAGACAGAGACTATGTGTCCCATTCAGCTGGAGAATACATTTATTACTGGACCCGTTACAAGAAGAGTTTGCAGACCTGAGCTAACACATGTAATATAACCAGCATAGCATGCATAAGTACCCTATGTTAATTGTTGTCCCCATTATTATAGCTGTCACTGTAGATGCATATCAAATCCCCCAAATATTTCTTCTTCCAATCTATGTTTTTATGATGTGTTTGACTAGTAGCTGAAGAGTTATAAAATATTGAAGATATTGAAGATCCACCTGCCTCGGCCTCCCAATCTTCAATTCTTAGGAAAACTAGTTGAAAGTACATTAAAACAAAAGTACTAACCCAGCAAAATCTGCTTTATGAAATATAAATAATTAAATATTGAAGAGATGCTATTTGTGAGTTTATAATACACAGTTATCCATTTAAATCAATGTAGCATTTAAATGCCAAGTAATTTATATACAGCAAATTAACTAGATTTTGATATTGCTGAACATTGATATCTCTCTTCAATACTATCTCCAACATCTCTCATGTTTGAAGATAATATATCCTAGAAGTAAAATACCTATCTAGGCTAAAAGAGAGTAAAATATTTGTTCCACTTGTTCAGCATTTATCTTAAAACAAAACAGTTCAAGAGAGTTTATGAGGACCACACCCCCTAACCTCTGGAAAGCCTGAGATGGGGCTGTCTCCTCCCCAGATTTAAGACTGTTCTGCACTGTGTGCGGAGTAACCAAACTGTGCAGGAGAATCGTAAATCTGACAGCACAAAGAAGGTGAAAGTCACACTTAGATGATTTTGCTTAAAGTCAGGTTTTGCTCCATTTGATAATTTGGAAAAATACTAGAAAACAGATCATTCGTTTGTTCATTCATTCGTAATTTCAGGTTGGCTTGGTCTCTTGATGTCCCATTGGAACCATGGCTTCATTTAATAATAAGCCATTGAAATGAATTTCAAAGGAAATAAACTTCACAGTACATCTGATGTTTCAGGACAAATCACATGTTGACACAGATAAAAGTGCACACTTGTGAATCCTTTGATACATTTTAATCAATAAAAATGTAATAGGACACTGAGACTATTGGCCCTGAAATATTGAATTGCTGGAGGATGGGATTGTTCAGAAAGAAAACCTGTTCAGCCTTCTAAAAGAACTATGTCGGGGGTTGGGCATCCTCCATATTAATGATGTTATTTCCTTTGACTTAACAGTATGGCAGTTTGTTTTCTTCTATTCTTTTTTGTGTGTGTGTGAAACACAGTCTCGCTCTATAGCCCAGGCTATAGTGCAGTGGCATGGTCTCGGCTCACTGCAACCTCCATCTCCCAGGTTCAAGTGATTCTCCTGCCTCAGCCTCCCCAGTAGTTGGGATTACAGGCATGTGCCACCACGCCCAGCTAATTTTTGTATTTTTAGTAGAGAAGGAGTTTCACCATGTTGGCCAGGCTGGTCTTGAACTCCTGGCCTCAAGAGATCCACCTGCCTCGGCCTCCCAATCTTCAATTCTTAGGAAAACTAGTTGAAACTACATTAAAACAAAAGTACTAACCCAGCAAAATCTGCTTTATGAAATATAAAATATATGAGGGTTGGGGTTTTTTGAGTAGTGATATTCCTCTCCTGTTGTCTAACATGTTTTCTCTAAAGTCTTGGCTCAGCCTATATTAATGTTGTCAATAACTAGTCAGATTAAACAGCAACAACAACTCAAGGTTATTGTCTGTTATTTCAGTTCTCAAAGGCACAGCATATCAAAACTATCAATGCTTGCAATTTTCCCCCTCAACCAATATATCAGGTATGTCAACCTAAAAACAAAAGATGTTGAAGTAACAGGTATATAAATTTATCTAGCCCATAGTAGGTGCTCAGTGGTTGATTCTGAATCCAGTTTACAAAAATAAAGAGCCTTTCAAAAATCCTTTGTAATATCCAAGCATCAAGAATTTCCTCTGTGGCCCCAGGTGCAACAATTGGCTTTGCCACATTGGGTCGCTGGTCCTCCATTCTTGTAATGATGCACCAGGACTTGTGATGCTGGATCCTCTCTACTTTCTTCACCAGCCATCAGCACTCAAGTTTTGGAATTTCAGCAGTCATTACAAAATGTTACATATCTTGTCCTCTGTCTCAGCTTTTATTAAGTTCAGCATTGAAAAAAAAATGCAACTGCTATTTATGCAAGCTAGGAAACAAATTCAGAAAATTATCATCCGTCTGTCAGGAAGAAATGACACAAAAATTTAATGTACATTTAGAATTATTTTGTTTCATGTTGCAAAATATATAAAGTTGGCAATAGTAAAAAGCAATTTTCAAAATAGACATATTTGTGTGGATATGTGTATGAGGAGTCATTGTAAGCACCATCCTTTGTGTACTGAAGTTCCAAATGTATAACACTCATCTAAGCACTACTGAGATAAAAGATAAATACCTGGTATCATATATAGGGTTTTTCAACAATAGAAATATGAATGGTAAGATTCATACATGTTTGCCATCAGAATAGTAAGAGATCTATCCATTTCAATAATGTAACCTAGATCTACCAAGAAGCAAAAAGAAGTATGTTTGGTCACAGCTGGTAACTTTATAACACACTAATCGGTTTGCTATAGTATTAACAATGGTCCTGAAGAGACAAGAAAGGAAAGAAAAAAAGATGAAGTGCTAAATGCTCGGTGAGTTGTATGAGTCTATATTGTTATTTCATTATCTTTAAAAAAAAAAAAACCTCTTCTTTGTTCATTTGATATAGCTTTTGGGGAAAATCACAATGTGAGTAAGCAATGCCAACATTTAATCAGTTGGTGCTATAAAGTGACACTGTGTCACTTGGGGCCACTTTTGGGCAAATCAGGGCTTCTCATTGATCTAGGTCAGTAGCAACACCATGTTGTAAGGCTGTTACACAGCTCGAGGAGCAATACTCTCCTGAGTCCAAGGTTCTTGCTAAGGATGGCTTCTTTGGAACACTTGAAACTGTTTTGGAATAGAAAGGATTTCATCGGCCATACGATAATAATGACTACAAATTACTGAACTTTATGTGCTATCATAGGAAAGACGCTTTATATATAATATTTTCCATTTAATCGACTTATCCTTCTGAGGGTTTTGGCAGAAGAGGCCCAGAGATTTACCAGCTTGCGCAACATCACAAAGCTATTGAGAGTCAGGATTTGAAACTAGAGTTGTCTGAACCTACTGAGTATGCTGTTTCTACTTCAAGATATCTTTCTCTTTCCACTTCCATGCTTCTAGTAAACTTTAAAAACAATAATTTCAATTATATATAATATATAATAATATAATCTGTATATATTATATATGTATATATACAGATATGTATGTAAATCTAAAGGTATAAAAAGATACAGAGAACTAAGTCTTCCCTTTTACCTGTATCCCTAGCTGTCTCCTCTTCAGGGTGGTTCTATGCTTATACAACTGATTATGTAGATATATTCCCCCTTCTCTATTTTTTCTGATCCAAATGTAACTCACAATACACTAGGGATCTTTCAGAAGCATTCTCCGGCTGGGCGCAGTGGCTCACGCCTGTAATCCCAGCAGTCTGGGAGGCCGAGGCGGGTGGATCAGGAGGTCAGGAGATCGAGACCATCCTGGCTAACACGGTGAAACCCCGTCTCTACTAAAAACACAAAAAATTAGCCGGGTGTGGTGGCGGGCGCCTGTAGTCCCAGCTACTCAGGAGGCTGAGGCAGGAGAATGGCGTGAACCCAGGAGGCGGAGCTTGCAGTGAGCCGAGATCGAGCCACTGCACTCCAGCCTGGGCGAGAGAGCAAGAGTCCGTCTCAAAAAAAAAAAAAAAAAAAAAAGAAGCATTCTCGGCTGGGCACAGTGACTCACACCTGTAATCTCAGCACTTTGGAAGGCCCTGGTGGGAGAACTGCTTGAGCCCAGGAGTTCAAGGCCAGCCTGGACAGCACAGTGAGACCCCTGTCTCTACAAAAAGTAATAAAAAAAATTAACCAGGCTGGTAGTGTATGCATGTAGTCTCAGCTATTCAAGAGGCTGAGGTGTGAGGATCACTTGAACCTGGGAGGTCCAGGGTGCAGTGAGCCATGATCACATCACTGCACTCCAGCCTGGGACACAGAGAGAAACGCTGTCTCAAAAAGCATTATTCTTTTTGGAAATGAATTTTAAAATATTTACTTTGGACATTTTTATTTTAATAATTTTAAATGGTCTACACAAGGCTAGAAACTGAAATGACACAAGAGTGAAAAACAAAGCTCCCTTTCTCCTCTTTCAATCCTCCCAATTCCTCAGTTCCTCTCCCCAAATTGAACTGTTACCAGTTTCTTATGTAACCTTCCAGAGATAGTCTTTTCAAATAGAAACATATATTTATATTCCTTCCTCCCATTATTGTTATTTACATAAGCTGTAACATACTGAGCACGTGATTTTGTACTTGACTTTGTTTACTTAACAGTATTATCTTGGAGGTCAGTCCATGTCAACCTGTATAATTCTTATTCCTTTTAACATCAGCACAGAATTCTATTACATGTATATGCCATAATTTATTTTGCCAGTTCTCTATTGAAGAGACATTTAAGTTGTTTCTAGTCTTTTACTATGACAAAGAATGCTGTAATGACTATTCTTTTCTTTGCGCATATATGAGAGTTTTTGTGCAGGATGAATTAGCAGAAGAGACTTTTCTGGGTCACAGGGTATATACATTTTTAATTGTAATGGTCATTGCCAAATTACACAGGACTTAAACAATTTACATTTCCCCAATAATATGTTTGGGAGTACACTTTTTCCTCCAACCCTCACCAACACAGAACTTTTTGAAACTTCTGTTAAGATGGAGCTTTTATATAAGATGTTTTGTTCATTCATTAGCTGTTTAGGTAGAGCCTGTGATTTACTGTTTGTACCAACAATAGTGCATCAGATCCAAGAGTGCATTTTGGGGGCTCTAAGACTGTATGAAAAAAGAAGTAGAATAATTTACAAGCAAAACTCCTCATCTGCTAACTTTTTGAACTCCTGCTCTAAGCCTGGCACCAGGGATACTAGGTGAAATAAGCCATGCTTTCACTCAAGGGCTATAACAGTTCTTCCATTAATGTGAAAGTGGCTGCTAGCACATTCCAGTTGCTACTTGGAGAATGGATCCCAAATATCCACTTAGGCTGAAGCATCCACCAGTGCTTGAGAAGATGTGGGTAGTGACTACACAATTCCTTCTTCCATTTAAAGTTGTTTCTCTCCACCCTGACACATGATTAAAACAGTAGTAGACAAAAGAAAAGACATTTGCCACACCTAGTATGTAGTATGTGCTACATTTCTAACCAGGGATTGGTTATAGAGTTTGTTTTGTTTTGTTGGAATGAAGGAAAAAGGCATTTCTTTTGTTCCCTTTTTTTTTTTTTTGAGATGGAGTCTCGCTCTGTCGCCCAGGCTGGAGTGCAGTGGCACGATCTCCACTCACTGCAAGCTCTGCCTCCCAGGTTCACGCCGTTCTCCTGCCTCATCCTCTTGAGTAGCTGGGACTACAGGCACCCGCCACCACGCCTGGCTAATTTTTTGTATTTTTAGTAGAGACGAGGTTTCACCATGTTAGCCAGGATGGTCTCGATCTCCTGACCTTGTGATCTGCCCACCTTGGCCTCCCAAAGTGCTGGGATTACAGGCGTGAGCCACCGCGCCCGGCCCTTTTTTTTTTTTTTTTTGCAGAGGGAGGTGGAGGGAGGTGGGAAAGTTTTTTCTTTCTTTTTCTTTTCTTTTTTTTTTTTTTTTAGGAAAAATCTATGAGAAGCAGGGAGATTATTATTTTTATTTTCCCCCTCTTATAACCACTATACAAATGAGAAGGGATTATTAGTTATGAAAGTCATTGGTCTTTGCAAAATTATTCAAATAACTGCCAGTTACCAGCTCTACCTAAACTGACTGGAAGAAAGCCTATATTTAAGCTTACTATTGTGTTTGTTAATTTCTAATAAAACCTGCTCCCCAAATGTTCATAATCCAGAAGGAAAAACTAAATTATTGAAGAATTTGAGCATTAAATTGGGCCGTAATCAGCCTATCGTGCCTACTTGATATTACAAGGTTAGCATTGTTGAGTGCACACTCTCCTTGCCACTCCTCCCCTTACCTCAGGTAACCTAGAGAATCACATTATGATAATCTAGGATCACTCACCTTGGTTATCAACTGTCAGACTTTGATAAACTCCCACAGGGATTTAAAAGCCTCTGTACTATCTGTGGTACACCAGATCCAGAAGCACATGGGTCTCTAGACTAGATGACAAAAGCAAGAAGAATAATTTACAAGTAGAAGCTGTGATCATTCTATATACACTTGATCCTTGAACAACATGGATTTGAACTGTGCAGGTTCAAAATACGTGATTTTTGTTTGTTTGTTTGTTTTGTTTTGTTTTTTTAGACAGGGTCTCACTCTGTTTTCTAGGCTGGAGTGCAGTGGCGCAGTCTCTACTCACTACAACCTCTGCCTCCCGAGTTCAAGTGATTCTCCTACCTCAGCCTCCCATTTGGGAGATGGGCTGAGATTACAGGCGTGTACCCTCACATGCAGCTAATTTTTTTTTTGTATTTTTAGTAGGGACGGGTTTTTGCTTGTTGACCAGGCTGGTCTTGAACTCCTGACCTCAAGTGATCCACCTGCCTCCGCCTTCCAATGTGCTGGGATTACAGGCGTGAGCCACCACACCTGGCCACGAATTTTTTTCAATAATTATATTGGAAAATTTTTTGGAGATCTGTGACAGTTTCAAAAGACTGACAAATGAACTGCATAGCCTAGACATATCCAAAAAGTTAAGAAAAAGGCATGTCATCAATGCATAAGATATATGCAGATAGCAGCCTATTTTATCATTCACTAACTTAATAACAAATCTATTATAAAAAGTTAAAATTTATAAGAACTTATTATACACACAAACACAGATCTTACATGGGCCCCGTTCACAGTCAAGAGAAATAAAACAAATGTAAAAATGCAGAATTAGGCTGGGCAATGTGGCTCACGCCTGTAATCCCAGCACTTTGGGAGGCTGAGGCGGCAGATTGCCTGAGCTCAGGAATTCGTGACCAGCCTGGGCAACAAGGTGAAACCCTGTCTTACTAAAATACAAAAAATTAGCTGGCATCGTGGTGTGCGCCTGTAGTCCCAGCTACTCGGGAGGCTGAGGCAGGAGAATCGCTTGAATCCAGGAGGTGGAGGTTGCAGTGAGATGAGATCGCACTGCTGCACTCCAGTCTGGGCGACAGACCGAGACTCCATCTCAAAAAAAAAAACAAAAAACCGGATTGTGTATTTATAGAGTATGTTGTTATTTTATTAAAAGTTATACGTAAAAATTATATAAATAAAACTGTGTGTGTAACTACATAATTATATATAATTATTATATATTATGTGTGTAACTACATGTAATTACATATTAAAATATAGTTATATATGTCTATATGTAAAATTATATCTATCTTTATATAGATAAGCAGATAATATAAGCAAAGGAAAAAACCTGATGTAATATGCACCAAAATGTTAACCTGAGGACTAAAGCCTCAACTTAGGATTGTAAAATCTTTTCTTAGCATAAAAGTTTACATTTTTTTTTTTTTTTTTTTTGACACAGTCTCACTCTGTCGCCCAGGCTGGAGTGCAGTGGTACGATCCTGGCTCACTGCAACCTCCGCCTCCCAGGTTCAAGCGGTTCTCCTACCTCAGCCTCCTGAGTAGCTGGGACTACTGGTGCGCGCTACCATGCCCGACTCATTTTTGTATTTTTAGTAGAGACAGGGTTTCACTATGTTGGCCAGGGTGGTCTCGAACCCCTGACCTCAGGTGATCCGCCCACCTCAGCCTCCCAAAGTGCTGAGATTACAGGCATGAACCACCATGCCTGGCCTAAATGCTTTTTAAAAAGCAATCATCTTAAAACAAATTTATGATACAAAATGAAACATTTTAAAATGTATACATTACTAGTTATATACAATCACTTTTGTCTCTTTTCAATGCTTGTCTGCACTTTATACTTGTCAAAGTTTACATATTTTCCTAGTTTTCTTTGCTTTATTCCTATTGTATGCTCAGGGTCAGCAGCTTGCAATAAACCACAGTTTAAAAAATATTAGGCTGGGCCGGGCGCGGTGGCTCACGCCTGTAATCCCACCACATTGGGAGGCCGAGGCGGGCAGATCACGAGGTCGGGAGATGGAGACCATCCTGGCTTACACAGTGAAACCCCGTCTCTACTAAAAATAAAAAAAAAAAATTAGCCGGGCATGGTGGCAGGCGCCTGCAGTCCCAGCTACCAGGGAGGCTGAGGCAGGAGAATGGCGTGAACCCGGGAGGCGGAGCTTGCAGCGAGCGGAGATCGCGCCACTGCACTCCAGCCTGGGCGACAGAGTGAGACTCCATCTCAATTTAAAAAAAAAAAAAAAAAAAAGGCTGGGCGCAGTGGCTCTCGCCTGTAATCTCTGCACTTCAAGAGGCCGAGGCGGATGGGTGATCACCTGAGGTTAGGAGTTCGAGAGCAGCTTGACCAACATGGTGAAACCCCATCTCTACTAAAAATACAAAAATTAACCTTGCGTGGTGGCCGACGCCTGTAATCCCAGCTACTTGGGAGGCTGAGGTAGGAAAATCGCTTGAACCTGGAAGGCGGAGGTTGCAGGATCACACCATTGCACTCCAGCCTGGGTGACAGAGCAAGACTCTGTCTCAAAAAAAGAAAAAATTAGATAAAAGTTGTGATTATGATCTTAGTGATAATAATGTAAAATACAGCAAGTTTAGGTAAAATTTCTAAAAATAAGCCTTCTTGGGGAAAACCAACACACTCACAAATGTTACTCTCAAGTGTTACTCAAGAACCTTTCAGAAGGGTTATCGTGTGGAATCCTTCAGAATCTCTTTGTTCATATGTCCCTGGAGACAGACACCAAAAACTTCCAGGAGCATTGCTACTCTGTGTTTCTTACTACAGCCCAATTGGCACAATGGGAACAACTCTGATGCTTTTTAA
Source organism: Pongo abelii (assembly GCF_028885655.2). Classification (NCBI taxonomy): domain Eukaryota; kingdom Metazoa; phylum Chordata; class Mammalia; order Primates; family Hominidae; genus Pongo; species Pongo abelii. Next base: position 189,543,035 of record NC_085928.1, on the reverse strand, counting down.
TAGCTGTAAGAACTACAGTTGACTCTTGAACAATGCAGGGGTTAGGGTTCGCCTAAGTTAACTACTAATAGCTTTCTGATGACTATTTATGGATAATGTAAATAGTTGATTAACACATATTTTGTATGCTTCTACTGTATTCTTACAATAAAGTAAGCTAGAGAAAAGAAAATGTAATTAAGAAAATCTTAAGGAAGAGAAAATACGTTTACAGTACTGTAAATGTATTTATAGACACTGTAGATTTATGTCACCTGTTTACAAGATGAATTGTATGCCTGAAATAGCAGGCAACTTCAGCTGCAGGCCTCAATCTCCAGTACATATCAAGCAATCCAACTTCTGCACTGCAGCCTGTGAGACAGAGGGAGGCTCCATCTCAAAAGAAAAAAAGGAATGGCTCACTTTTGTTAAAATAGTCAACCCCAGAACTCATAGGAACTGTTTTTTTGTATTTTTTTTTTTCTTTCCAGAAAACCTAATCTTCTGACTTCTCTAGTACGTGGATGGGCCTGCTTGTTCTTTTTTCATCTATGTCAGGAAAACTGCTCAAAACCAAAGTAGAGTGGGGGGGTAGCTGCTGCCTGGGACTTGGTCCCCTTACTCTGGTGTGCTCCAGCTGCCTAGAACTGAGCTGATCTTCTCAGGCTCTGAGTTGAATTCTTTTATCTCCTTATTTGTTTCACATTCTTCTTCTTTATTTATTTATTTTTTTAAATTGAGACAGGGTCTCGCTCTGTCACCCAGACTGGAGTGCAGTGGCATGATCACAGCTCACTGTGAACTATAGGCATGCACCACCGCCACCACGCCCTGCTAATTTGTTATTGTTGTTGTTGTAGAGACAGGGTCTCTATATATTGCCCAGGTTGGTCTCACACTCCTGGGCTCAAGCACTCCTCCTTCCTTGGCTTCCCAAAGTGCTAGGATTACAGGCATCAGCTACCATGTCCTGCCATCTCCTCATGCTGACTAGCATACTAGAGGACCCTGCCTGGGCTCCTGCCTGGCCTGGCTCTCCCCACACAGCCTAATGGCTCCACCTGTGTCCCTGCCTTATTTGGATTTGATTTTTGTATATGGTGAGATACGGGTCTAGTTTCATTCTTCTATATATGGATATCCAGTTTTTCCAGCACCATTTGTTGAAGAAACTGTGTTTTCCTCAATATGTGTTCTTGGCACTTTTGTTGAAAATGAGTTCACCATGGCTGTATGGATTTATTTCTGGATTCTCTATTCTGTTCCATTGATCTATGTGTCTATTTTATGGCAGTACCATGTTGTTTGGGTTACTATAGCTCTGAGGTATAATTTGAAGCCAGGTAATGTGACTCCTCTAGTTTTATTCTTTTTGCTCAGGGTAGATTTGGCTCTTCTTGATCTTTTGTGGTTTCACATAAATTTTAAGATTTTCTTTTCTTTTCTTTTCTTTTTTTTTTTTTTTTTTGAGATGGAGTTTTGCTCTTATTGCCCAGGCTGGAGTGCAATGGCGCGATCTCAGCTCAACACAACCTCCGCCTCTTGGGTTCAAGCAGTTCTCCTGCCTCAGCCTCCCGAGCAGCAGGGATTACAGACATGGGCTGCCATGCCTGGCTAATTTTGTATTTTTAGTAGAGATGGGGTTTCTCCATGTTGGTCAGGCTGTTCTCAAACTCCCAACCTCAGGTGATCTGCCTGCCTCGGCCTCCTAAAGTGCTGGGATTACAGGCATGAGCCACCGCGCCCAGCCAGGATTGTCTTTTCTATGTCTGTGAAGAATATTGTTTGTATTTTGATAGGGATTGCATTGAATCTGTAGATTGCTTTGGGTAGAATGGAATTTTAGCAATATTGATTCTTCCAATTCATGAACATGGAATATCTTTCTATATTTTGTGTCCTCTTTAATTTCTTGCATAAATGTTTTATAGTTTTCATGGTAGAAATCTTTCATTTTGGTTAACTCCTAGGTATTTAATTTTATTTGTAGCTATTGTAGATGGGATTACTTTTTAATTTCTTTTTCAGATCATTTGCTGTTGGCATATAGAAATGCTATGATTTTTATATGTTGATTTTGTATCCTGAAACTTTACTGAATTTGTTTATCAGTTTACATAGTTTTTTGGTGGCGTCTTTAGATTTTTCCAAATATAAGATTATATCATCTGTAAACAAGGGTAATTTGACTTCTTTCATTCTCATTTGGATGCCTTTTATTTCTTTCTCTTGTCCAATGTTTCTTTGTTGATTTTATGTCTGGATGCTCTGTGCAATGATGCAAGAGGGGTGCTGAAGTCTCCAGCTATTATTCTGTTGAGGTCTATCTCTCTCTATTGCTCTAATAATATTTGCTTTACATAATCTGGGTGCTCCACTTTTGGGTGCATATATATTTACATCTGTTATATCCTCTTGCTTAATTAACTCCTTTATAATTAGATGATGACCTTCTTTGTCTCTTTTTATAGTTTTTGTCTTGAAATCTATTTTGTCTGATACAGTGATTCTCACTCTTCTTTTGGTTTCCATTTGCATGGAATAATTTTTTCCACCCCTTAATTTTCAGTCTATGTGCATCTTTATAGGTGAAGTGTGTTTCTCGTAAGCAACAGATCATGGGGTCTTGCTTTTTTTAGAAAAATCCATTCAGTCACTCTATGTCTTTTGATTGGAGAGCTTATTCCATTTACATTCAGTTATTATTGATAAGTAAAGACTTACTCCTATAATTTTGGTATTTGTATTCTGGTTGTTTTGTAGCTACTCTTCCTTCTTTTCTTCCTTCCTGTTTTCCTTTTAGTGAAAGTGATTTTCTCTGATGACATATTTTAATTTTTTTTGCTTTTTATTTTTATGTGTTCATTGTATGTTTTGAGGTTACCATGAGGCTTGTAAATAGTATCTTATAACCCATTACTTTAAACTCATGATAACTTAACACTGATACCATTAACAAATTAACAACGAGCAAAAATAAAATTAATAAAATCTCTGTTGTTTATCTCCCCACTTTTTAACTTTTTGTTGTTTCTGTTTATATTTTATTATACTATCTATGTCTTTAAAGTTGTTGCAGTTATTTTTGGTGGTTTCACCTTTTAGTCTTTCTATTTAAGATATGAGTAGTTTACACATCACAATCACAATGTTATCATATTCTGTGTACTTACAATCACCAATGAGTTTTGTACCTTCGGATGATTTCTTATTGTTCATTAACATCATTTTCTTTCAGATTGAAGAACTCTCTTTAGCATTTCTTATAGGACAGGTCTGGTGTTCATGAAATCCCTCAGCTTTTGTTTGTCTGAGAAAGTCTTTATTTCTCTTTCATGTCTGAAAGCTATTTTCACCTGATCTACTATTCTAGGGTAAAAGTTTTTTTCCTTCAGCATGTTAAATATGTCATGTCACTCTCTCCTGGCCTATACGGTTTCCACTGAAAAGTCAGCTGCCAGACATATTGGAGCTCCATTGTGTGCTATCTGTTTCTTTTCACTTGCTGCTTTTAGGATCCTTTCTTTATCCTTGACCTTTGGGAGTTTGATTATTAAATGCCTTGATGTAGTCTTCTTTGTGTTAAATCTTCTTGGTGTTCTACAACCTTCTTGTACTTAAATACTGATATCTTTCTCTGGGTTTGGGATATCCTCTGCTATTATCCCTTTGAATAAACTTTCTACCCCTATCTCTCTCTGTATTTTCTCTTTAAGGCCAATAACTCTTACAGTTGCCCTTTTGAGGTTATTTTCTAGCTGTTGTAGGCATGCTTCATTCTTTTTATTCTTTTTTCCTTTGTCTCCTCTGACTATATATGTTCAAATAGCCTATCTTCAAGCTCACTAATTATTTCCTCTGCTTAATTGGTTCTGCTACTAAGAGACTCTGATGCATTCTTCAGTATGTTGATTGCATTTTTTCAACCCCAGATCTTCTGCTTGGTTCTTTTTTTTTTTTTTTTTTTTTGTGACAGGGTCTCACTCTGGAGTACAATGGCATGATCATGGCTCATTGCAGCCTTGACCTCCTAGGCTCAAGCAATCCTCCCACCTCGGCCTCCCAAGTAGCTGGGACTACGGGTCACTGTAGTGCACCACCATGCCCAGCTAATTTTTGTATTTTTTGTGAAGATGGGGTTTCACCATGTTGCCCAGGCTGGTCTCAAACTCCTGAGCTCAGGCAAGATCCACTCATCTTGGCCTCCCAAAGTGCTGGGATTACAGATGTGAGCCAGCATGCCTGGCTTTGATTCTTTTTAATTATTTCAATCTCTTTTTAAAATTTATCTGAGAGGATTCTGAATTCCTTCTATGTGTTATCTGGAATTTCTTTGAGTTTCCTCAAAACAGCTATTTTAAATTCTCTCTCTGAAAGGTCACATGTCTGTCTCTTCATGCTTGGCCCCTGGTGCCTTATTTAGTTTGTTTGGTGAGGTCATGTTTTCCTGGATAGTCCAAATGCTTGTGGATGTTCATTGGTGTCTGGGCATTGAAGAGTTAGGTATTTATTGTAGTCTTTGCAGTCTGGGCTTGTTTGTATTCCTCCTTCTTGGGAAGGCATTCCAGGTATTCAAAGAGACAGAGACTTGGGTGTTGCGATCTAAGTTTTTGGCTACTGTGGTTGTATCTGCATTCAGGGGCTCCAAGCCCATTAATGCTGTGGTTCTTAAAGAGTAGAGGTACTGCCTTCATGATCTTTGATAAGACCTGCAAGAATTCTCTGGATTACCAGGCAAAGACTTGTTCTCTTCCCTTACTTTCTCCCAAGCAAGTGGAGCTGCTCTCTGTGCAGACCTGCCTGGAGCTGGGGGAGGGGTGACACAAGGACACCTGTGGCCACCGGCACTGGGACTGTGCTGAGTCAGACCTGAAGCCAGCAAGCACGGGCCTCACCCAAGGTCCGCTGTAACCACTACCTGTCTACCCTGTTTGCTCAAGGCCCCAGGTCTCTGCAATCAGCACATGGCAAAGCCAGCCAGGCTTGTGTCCACCCCTTAAGGGCAGCAAGTTCCCCTGGGCCCTGGGCAGGTCCAGAGATGTTGTCCAGGAGCCAGGGCCTAGAGCCAGAAATCTTAGAACTCTACCTGGTGCTCTATTCTACTGCAGCTGAGCTGGTACAGAAACCACAAGACAAAGTCCTTCCTATTCTTCCCTCCCCTTTCCCCAGGTGGAGGAATTTCTCCCCATGTCCACCACCACCACACCTGCACCACAGGAAGTACTTCCAGGGTGTAGCTGATATTCACTTAAGGCCCAAGAGCTCTTCAGTTAGCTTATGGTGGATGCTGCCAAGCATGGGACTCACCGTTCTGGACAGTGGGCTGTCCTCTGGCCCAGAGTAGGTACAGAAATGCCACCCAAAAGCCAAGGGCTGGAACTGGGGACCCCGAGAGCCTGTTTGGTGCTTTTCCTCAGTGTGGCCAAGTTGGTACCTAAGCTTCAAGACAAAGTCCCCGTTCTTCTTCCCTCTTCTTTTCTCAAGCAGAAGGAATCTATCCTTGTTGCCACCATAGCTGTGAATATGTTGGCTCACATCTGAAGCCAGTACATCTCAGAGTCTTACCCAAGGTCCATAGTGTGTACTACCTGGTTAATGCTGCTAATTATTTGGGGCCCAAAGACTCTTTAGTCTGCAAGTGATAAATCCTGCCAGGACTGAGTCCTTCCCTTCAAGACTGTGGGTTCCCTTCTGGCCCAACATGTGTCTAGAAATGTTATCCAGGAGCTAGGATGAGGGAGGTGTGGTGTCAGCAATTCAAGACTCTTCTACCCTCTTCAGTAACTCTTTCAGTGATATGAATTTAAAACTAGGTACTGTGATTGCTCACATGATTTTTGGTTCTTATGAAGGTGCTTTTATGTGTAGATAATTGTTCAATTTGGTGTTCCTGCAGGGAGGATAATCGGTGAAGGATTCTATTTGTCCATCTTGCTCCACTTTCCTCAATATTTTTTCATGTTCTGAAAACTTGTTATATGCCAGGTATACTATTCCGTGTTCTATATATGTAACTCCAGTATTAAGACACTTACTGTGGAGGAATAAGTCCATTTCAAATGATTTTACTCTTAGCCTATAAACCACACCCATGAAATTCTGAGATATATGAATTTAGGACTTTTACTTAAGTTCAAGTATTATATTCTAGCTCTCACAGAGTCCATAGAAATAAGAAATGAGTGCAAAGGTATCAGAAACTTGGAAGTAGCTTCTCTAGTCCTTTCAACTTATCTCTAGTTCTGTCCAGGGGACCTTTTGTCCTGGACAGTGGGACCAGGATATCCTGGACAGTGGGACCATTACATGGTCACCTCCATGGCTGGCTAAGAGTATCTTCCAGGGTGCTGTCCACATTTGAGCTGTGTCCACTCCTTTTATCTCTTCACTCCCAAGCTCTTCACTCACCTCCTCTGCTGTCCAGCCACCATCCTAGGAGCCAGACATTCTTTCTGGTTCCACTGCTGGAAGGAAGATGGGGGAGGAGACAAGTATCAGTAAGTCTTTGTGGCGGTCTGGTCTCAGGTTGGCACATCTTCAAGCAATCAGACTTTTTATATTTTAATGGTCAATACTCTCTTTGTTAATACTAAAAGAGAGTGTTTATATTCTTCCCAGTCTTAAGTCACATTACAAAAGGCTTTCATCATTATGGATGTGTCTGACTCATGGGAGTATGGGAGAAAAAGAAAATCTAAATCCTCACATTAAATGCTCACACTGAATCTTCACAGAGCCCTTGAAAAAGAGGCACAGTTGATTCTCATTATTCATGGTAACTAGAAAGTCACCATGAACACTGACTCAGTGAGTATTGAATCATTGTTTAGTATTGTTTAGTTCAGAATACTGAACCTAGGGACAACACAGGGTTAGGTTCCTCTAAGCTTCTGGTCACAATATGTTCATCAACCAATCAGTACAAAATATTGTTTTATGTTTGTTTTTGTTTAATGACATTGTCTTAGTTCATTTTCTGTTGCTTATAACAGAATTCTAAAATTGGATAACTTATTTTTATAGGAGTTTCTTTTTTTTTTTTTTTTTTGAGATGGAGTCTCACTCTGTCGCCCAGGCTGGAGTGCAGTGGCGCAATCTCAGCTCACTGCAACCTCTACCTCCCGGGTTCAAGCGATTCTCCTGTCTCAGCCTCCCGAGTAGCTGGGACTACAGGTGCACACCACCACGCCCAGCTAATTTTTGTATTTTTAGTAGAGACGGGGTTTCACCATATTGGTCAGGCTGGTCTCGAACTCCTGACCTCAGGTGATCCACCCGCCTCGGCCTCCCAAAGTGCTGGGATTACAGGCGTGAGCCACTGCATCGGGAGTTTATTTCTTATAATTATGGAGACTGACAAGTCCAAGGTCAAGAGGACACATTTGGCGAGGGCCTTCTTGCTGGTGGGGACTCTCTACAGAGTACCAAGGTGGCACAGGGCATCACATGGTGAGGGGGCTGAGTGGGCTAGCTCAGATCTCCCTTCTTCCTTTAAATCCCACTCTGTGACAGCTAATTAATCAATTAACCCATTAATCCATAAATGGATTAATTCATAAGGACAGAGCCCTCATGTCCCAATTATGTCTTCTTTTTTTTTTTCTTTTCAAGACAAGGTCTTGCTCTGTCACCCAGACTGCAGTACAGTATGTGATTTTGGCTCACTGCACCCTCAAACTCCTGGCCTCAAGAGATCCTCCCAGCTCAGCCTCCCAAGTAGCTAGGACTACATATGCCACCACGCCCAACTAATTTTTGTATTTTTGGTAGAGACAGGGTCTCACTGTGTTGCCCAGGCTGGTCTCAAACTCCTGGCCTGAAGCAATCCTCCCGCCTTGGCCTCCCAAAGTTCTGGGATTACAGACATGAGCCATTATGCCCAGCCTCATTCACCCCTTAAGGTCCTACCTCTCAATACTACCACATTGGGGGTTAAGTTTCAACATGAGTTTTGGAGGGGACAAACATTCAAACCATAGCAGAATAATCATAGCATAAGTATTGTTGATTCATTAACATTGAACTCATACCTGACAGCACTATACCTCATGCCTGAACAAAGCTTATCTGGCACTTATCTGCACCCCCATGTCTTTTGCAGCGCTATTCACAACAGTCAAAATACAGAATCAAACTAAGTGTCCATCAACAGATAAAGGGATACAGAAAATGTGATATATATACATAATGGAATACTATTCAGGCATTAAAGAGATGAAATTCTAGGCCGGGTGCAGTGGCTCACGCCTGTAATCCCAGCACTTTGGGAGGCTGAGGTGGGCAAATCACCTGAGGTCGGGAGTTCAAGACCAGCCTGACCAACATGGAGAAACCCTGTCTCTACTGAAAATACAAAATTAGCTGGGCGTAGTGACACATGCCTGTAATCCCAGCTACTAGGGAAGGCTGAGGCAAGAGAATTGCTTGAACCTGGGAGGCAGAGGTTACAGTGAGCCGAGATCGTGCCATTGCACTCTAGCCTGGGCAACAAGAACGAAACTCTGTCTCAAAAAAAAAAAAAAAAGATGAAATTCTGTCATGTATAGCAACATAAATGGAACTGGAGGTCATTATGTTGACTGCAATAAGCCAGGCACAGAAAGACAAATATCACATGTTCTCACTCATATGTGGGAGCTTAAAAAGTTGATGATCTCATGGAGGTAGAGAGTAGATGATGGTTACCAGAGGTTGGGAAGGGTAGAGGGGAGGTGATGAAGAGAAGCTGCTTTCCCAGTACAATTTGAAGGATCCTGAAAGCTTGCTTGTCTCTAAACGTATCCTTTGTTAATACGATTTGGATATTTGTCCCCTCCAAATCTCATACTGAAATGTGATTCCCGTTTTGGAGGTGGGGCCTGGCGGGAAGTGTTTGGATCATGAAGACTGGTCCCTCATGAATGGCTTAGTGCTACCCTCTCGGTGGTGAGAATTCTCGCTCTGTGTTTATGAAAATCTGTTGTTGTTTTTCTAAGAGCGTGCCGTCTCCCACATTACTTGCTCTTGCTCTCGCCATGTGATGTGCCTGCCACCTCCTTCCATAAAAAGGTTCTTAAGGCCTCACCAGGAGATGCTGATGCCATGCTTCCTTACAGCCTGCAGAGCTGTGAGCTAATTCAATATATTTTATTTATAAATTACCCAACCTCAGGTTCCTTTCTTTCTTCCTTCCTTCCTTTCCTTCCTTACCTTCCCTTTCCTTCCTTCCTTCCCTCCCCTCCTTTCTCTCTTTCTTTCTTTTTCTTTCTTTCTCTCTTTTTCTTTTTCTCCTTCCTTCCTTCCTGTTTCTCTCTTTCCTTCCTTCCTCTCTTTCTTTTCTTTTATGTTTTCCTTGCCTTTCTTTTCTTTTGTTTTCTTTTCCCTCCCTCCCTCCCTCCCTCCCTTCCTTCCTCCTTCCTTCCTTCCTTCCTTTCTTTCAACAGGGTCTCACTCTACTGCCTTGGCTGGAGTACAGTGGTGTGACCATGGCTCACAGCAGCCTCAACCTTCCAGGCTAAAGAGATCTTCCCATCTCAGCCTCCTGAGTAGCTGGGACAACAGGTGCACACCACCACACCCAGCTAATTTTTAAAATTTTTGTAGAGACAAAGTCTTGCTATGTTGCCAGGGCTGGTCTCAAACTCTTGGGCTTAAGCAATCCTCCTGCCTCAGCCTCCCAAAGTGCTAGAATTACAGGTGTGAGCTACCGCACCCAGCCACGTATTCCATTATAGCAATGCAAACAGGATAACACATTGATCCATCCACATAATGCTTAAATGAAATCTCTTCTAAAATCCTACTATTTAAAAGCCTATCTCAGCAGGCATTGCCTGGAAATGGTAAAGAGGAGAGGCAAATATCTACGGTAAGAGTTGAGTGGTGTTAGGAACTAGTCACTATGGTTTGGGTATTTGTCCCCTCCAAACCTCGTGTTGAAGTTGGATTCCCAATGTTGCAGTTGGGGCCTAATGGGAGGTGTTTGGGTCATGGTGGCAGATCCTGCATGAATAGATTAATGCCCTCCTTGGGAGTGGGAGGCTGTGAGTGAGTTCTCACTCTCTTAGTTCCCACAGGAGATCGTTGTTAAAAAGAACCTGACACCTCCCACTCCCAACCCCCACACCTTTCCTACTCTCTTTCCACACGATCTCTGCACAGACTCTCCTTCACCTTCTGCCATGAGTGGAAGCAGCCTGATACCCTCACCAGAAGCCAAGCAGTTGCTGGTGCCATGCTTTTTGTAAGCGTGCAAAACTGTGAGCCTTTTTTTTTTTTTTTTTTAATTACTTAGGCTTAGGTATTCCTTTATAGCAGCACAAAATAGACTAAAACACTGAGACAAGGACAAATATCTGAAGAATGAGCACTTTGGGGAAGAGCAGTCTTATACAACAATTCAAAAGCAGAATCAACAGGAAGAAGCGACACTTTGCCTCCTTCAAAGTTTTGCCAAAGACCAGTCCTACATCTTGATTAGGCTAGAAGCTGAGATGACCTCAGCTATAAGCCCAGGCCTGATGGGCTTGTAGCACTTCTGAGAGTTCCTTAAGAGGCCTTAAGAGAGCTGGGCATCAGCAGCAGATCGCTGGAATGTTCTCTGTACTGACTTACTCACTCCCATTTCCTGTGCTCCTTAAGTCACTCCTGGGGTTTGAGCTCCTATGTCCAGTGCCAGCTTTATGCCCCTTGAGCTGGAGTGTATGTACTCCTGGGATATGACAAAGGAGGTGGCCAAAGAGAGGAGGTCCTCTAAGCTACAGAACGTGGCATATCTTCTTACAGAGCCTCTTTTTTGCTCAAAGACAGAAGAGAGGGGCATATGGAGAAAGGGAATTAACCTAATAGGAAAGTCAATGAAAACATTATTTAACCCATGTGTGGGTTAAAATATGAAAACTTTTTTTTTTTTTTTTTTGCTCCTGTTGCCCAGGCTGGAGTGCAATGGTGCGATCTCGGCTCACCACAACCTCCACCTCCCTGGTTCAAGTGATTCTCCTGCCTCAGCCTTCCCGAGTAGCTGGGATTACAGGTATGCGCCACCACGCCCAGCTAATTTTGTATTTTTAGTAGAGATGGGGTTTCTCCATGTTGGTCAGGCTGGTCTCGAACTCCCGACCTCTGGTGATCCGCCCACCTCAGCCTCCCAAAGTGCTGGGATTACAGGCGTGAGCCACCGCACCCGGCCAAAACATTTTAATATTACAACAAACACTGATAAAGCACTGAGTAGAATGTAAAATTTAAATAATTTTTGGAAAAATCCCAAACTTTTTGCTTGCTGCAGGCCATTTCAAACTTTCTCCTCAGTGACCATTGCCTCACCCCTCATGCTGGACATACATCCATGCACATCTCTAATTTGAGGAGAAGTGAAAGGAAAGTGCTTTGGCATAAAGATTCAAAAATTGTTACTAGTCGAATCAACCAAAAAAGAGAGTACAACCTACCCAAGCTTGGGACCAAACTAAATTTGGAGTCAGAGAATTAGGATGAATTAGGATGCACGATCCGTTATATCAGCAGTTGCATTTTTGCAACAGTTTGTTAACTAGCAATACAGATACTGGCAAGTCAAAACGCTAATAGCCAAATCACATTAAAGGGTATCAAGAAGCAGTTTTCATAATGATGAAACTCGGCAAAATTTTTCTCTCACCTTATTTTCCCTTTTCCCATGGCAGTAACCACTGCCACCCTCCCATAGATGACACTTGACCTTCGCCTGTCCCTTTGTTGTCTAAAGCACTCTTACTGAGGAACACTAGGTTTTCTCTTTCTTTCTTTCTTTCTTTTTTTTTTTTTTCAGAGATAGACTCTCACTCTGTCCTCCCAGGTAGAATGCAGTGGCATGATCATAGCTCACTGCAGCTTCAAATGTGTAGGACCAAGTGATCCTCTAGCCTCAGCCTCCCAAGTAGCTAGGACTATAGGTGTGAGTCACCATGCCTGACTGATTAAAAAAAAACTGGGTGTAGGTAGAGATGGGGTCTCATTATGTTGCCCAGGTTAGTCTTGAACTCCTGGCCTCAAGCAATTCTCCCAAAGTGCTGGGATTACAGGCACGAGCCACTGTGCCTGGCCAGGTTTTCATTCTACCCAGAGTTCTCCAAACTTTACATGCTTCAAACAAAGGATCAGGTCACATGGCCTAACAAATATAGTAGAATTTTTAACAAGCCAAATAGCGAGAGAAATTTTTAAAATATAATTAGTCCTAAAAAAATATTGAACTCCTGTTTAAGTTAATCATACTGAGATACTATAGCCCTTCCATTCCTCCTAAGCAAAAATTTGAAGGCCCTCTATACTGGTTTCTGCTGAGCATTAAGAGCTAAGTATTTTGATTAGCTAATTACAAAACTTTAAATGAAATGTAATGAACTCTTCCAGTTAACGATCTCAAGGGATGTTTGTGTTTTAAAATAGATGCCTGTGAATCCAAATGAATGAATCTCTACTTGGCTGAAAACATGGGGAAGATATTTTTCTTCTTCATTTTCTATTTTTAATTTGAATTTCTTTATACGTATGCATATGTTGTAATTTTACATAGATGAATGAATGCTATCACATTATACATACTGGGTTTCCCAATGAAGTCTTTTAATGTTTTTCTTTTTTTTTTTTTTTATTGGTTCCCTAAACCCCACATCACCCCCTGTATCAGTTTCCTAGGGCTGTCACAACAAAATATCACAAATGGAGTGGCTTCAAACAACTGTGAGAAATTAATTGTCTCACAGTTCTGGAGGCTAGAAGTTCAAAATCAAGGTGTTGGCAGGACCATGCTCCCTTGGAAGCCTCAGAGGAAGATCTTCCCTTTCCTCTTCCAGCTTCTGGCAGCCTCAGATGTTCCCTGGCTTGTGACAACACAACTCCAATCTCTCTGCCTCCATCCTGTCACCACGTGGCCCCTCGCAGGGCTGTATTCTCCCGTGTCTACACTGCTTTCCCTCTGTGGGAGTCTGTCTCTATGTCCAAATGTTGCCCTCTAATAAGGATACCAGTCATGTTGAATTAATTGAATTAGGGTTCACTGTAATGACCTCATCTTAACTTGAATACATCTGCAAACACCCTATTTTCAAATAAGGACACATTCACAGTGATATAATTTAGATATTTGTCACCGCCAAAATCTCATGTTGAATTTTAATCCCCAATGCTGGAAGTGAGGCCTGATGGGAGGTATTTGGATGATGGCGGATCCCTGATGGCTTGGTGCTATCTTCAAGATAGTGAGTAAGATCTCACAAGATCTGGTCACTTAAAAGTATGTGGCACCTTGCCCACCCATTCTCTTGCTCTTGCTCCCATTCTTACCCTGTGGTAAGCCTGCTCCCCCTTTGCCTTCTGCCATGACTGTTAGTTTCCTGAGGCCTCCCAAGAAGCAGATGCTGCTGTGCTTCCTGGACGGCCTGCAGAACCGTGAGCCAGTTAAACCTCTTTTCTTATAAATTACCCAGTCTCAAGTATTTCTTTATTGCAGTGCAAGAATGGCCTAACAGACACAGGCAGTAGGGGTTATGGCCTTACCATATCTATTTGGGAGCGATATCACTCAACTCATGACACCTCCCAAACCCATGTTACCCATCCTAGTTTGCACCCTTCAGCACTTTCTCACTCATTCTCCCAGTTTCCCATGCCTGCAGGGGGCCTTTCCATTTCCTCCCTTCTTCCATCCAGCTCTTTCCTACCAAGACAACTGGGTTAGCAGCCTAAAATCCCATTTCAAACCCAGCATTGGCCTTTGCTATAGTATCACAAAGGCAGGCAAGAGCAGTGATCACAGCATCAGAGCCACAGACGCAGGGAAAAACTTCTGGGGCTCTTTTGGCGTGGGCTTTGCATTTGCTCAGTGCTCTAAAAACAACAGGCAAGGAGGGGTGGACTGGGATAGATCTGCTTATCTTGACCAAAAGCACATTTCCCAGGGAAGGGAAAGTTTAGGTATTTTTCCCTCCCCAGCACCCCTACCCCACCTCTGCCTTGAAGCTTAAGTCAGAGTCTTTCTCTGTAGCCTGGCAGCAGCATTTTAATTATAGAGTAAATAATTTTTCTACAGACTTCCTTCTGCTTTTCTAATAATGTGTCCACATTCTCTATTTTGATGAAAACCATTGAAAAATGCCTATGGTGTTTTAGAAAAGTTTAACAACTCAAACACCAAAAAGCAAATGCCTCAGTCAACCCTCTCGGCATCTCTTTTCCCATCCCTCAAAACCCCTCAAATGCCAGTACTAATCCATTTGAGAGGACTGTGAGTAGGGACGGCATTTTTGAGCAACTGAGAATTGGGGTCAGTCCTCAACCAAGACAACTTATAAATCAGGGCAATTCAAGGAGGCTGGCTGGTCCAACTCAGGAGTCTGAGCTTTGTGGAGGTCACCCGTTACTGTCTGCCCAGCACTTGCCTCCTCTCCTCCTGAAGAACAGCTCCTGTCCTTACTCCAGCTGGTTGGTTCTAGACAAATACTGATCTCAGGGCTAGGCAAGTAACCCAAGCATGGATCTTCAAAGTCCTCATTCAGGAGTTGTAAAATTGGAACAAAAACATCAGGGACTATCCCATGTGTGATGAAGTTGAAATGGTGAGCCTGGAAGGAGCTTGGGGCCTCTCCATCACTGTGCAGTCTGAGAAAGGGGGCAGGGACAGGTAATCCTAATGGCATTTGACTTTCTGTTTCCAGGCATCCCTGGAAGCCCACTTGTGCCCTGCCCTTTCCTCAGTTTATGAGAACCAAAAATTTCCGCTTTTGCTTATTCTATTTTGGCTTCATTTCTGTCATTTGCAACCAAAAGAGTCCTGACTAGTACAACACTTCCTGTCTATGGGGAAGTTCAGCAATCACTTTGTCCCCTTACCCAGAGCCTAATACAGCCAAAGCTGAGATACTGAGACCCATATTTATCCTTGGTCAACCAGTTAAATGAGGAATGCCACAGCTATTTGAATGGAATGGTTGCGCCTGCTATCTTCGCTCTTCCTCCTAAAACAAACAAAAACCCCCCAAAACCAACAGTGTTGTGCTGAATGTGAAATTTCATTTTATAAATGAATAAATAAATATATATATTTTCTAGGAATCCTGTAGAAGAGACAGATTTTTGTCAGCTAAACTGAGTCAGGAAAGGATCAAGAGAGTTGAGGAAATCAGTCAAACACATTAACATGGAGGCTGCAAATAGAGAACAGTCTTTGCAAAAGCTTGTCAGTTATATAAAGCATGCTTTCTGGGAATGGCACCAAGATATTAGTGAATAACAGTGTCACATTTTAAAATAAAGAAAACTGTTGCTAGTGCAGTACTAATATATTTTATCTGATGGCCTCAGAGTCCAAGTGACCTAAATTCACAGCCTTTGTTTCTGCAGAGTTTATGTTACCATCTTCTCAATACAATTGTTTTTTTAAAAAAGTACATTCACACTCAGGTAATTTGTAACATTTAAAAGCATAATCAGAGATGTATAATACTAGGGCAATTCAAGGAATTAGTTGTCAAGTCTGTAAAGATGCCTTCATGCACCAAAAGCATAGTATAATTATATTACCATATGTCATTTTTTTAAAAAAAGTATTTATTGAAAAAAATTTTATCAAGCTGCAACTGTGAAGTGGGTGTTAGGTTCATCAATTGGAATATGAAATAGTTCCTGCTTTGATCATATTCACAGCATAGTACCCGAGAGATATTTAAAAATAATTGTCTGGCTGAGTGCAGTAGCTCACGCCTATAATCCCAGCACTTTGGGAGGCCAAGGTGGGTGGATCACCTGAGGTCAGGAGTTCGAGACCAGCCTGGCCAACATGGTGAAACCCCGTCTCTACTAAAAGTACAAAAATTAGCTGGGCGTGGTGGCACTCACCTGTAGTACCAGCTACTCGGGAGGCTGAGGCAGGAGAATCGCTTGAACCTGGGAGACGGTTGCAGTGAGCCAAGATCATGCCACTGCATTCCAGCTGGGCAACAGAGTGAGACTCCGTTGCAAAAAAAAAAAAGAAAAATTGTCTGTGTATATTTCCTGGTGGTTTCTCCCTGTTTCCCTCTCCTTCCCATACCTGGTACATCTATAGATATGCACAGCTGCTGAGAGCCTCTGACCAGAGCTCAAACCATCACCTCCCTTGAGGTCCGACACAACATATCAGCATATCTGGAGTGTCTAAAGCTTAATTGCAAAGCAAGTTCAACTACTCTGAGAGAAGAAAAGGTCAAGAATGTTGAGGGAGAACAAGAAAGGGTCCTGAGAGTTTCAGGAAAATAGTAGCTTAGGACACTCTAGGAGAACTGTTCTTTTGTTTGTTTGTTGAGACAGTTTCCCTCTGTTGCTCAGGCTGGAATACAGTGGTGCCATCTCGGCTCACTGCAACCTCTGCCTCCCGGGTTCAAACGATTCTCCTGCCTCAGCCTCCTGAGTAGCTGGGATTACAGGCATGGTGGTGTGCCTGTAATTTTTGTATTTTTAGTAGAGCCAGCCTTTCACCATGTTGGCCAGGCTGGTCTCGAACTCCTGACCTCAAGTGATCCAACCGCCTCAGCCTCCCAAAGTGATGGGATTACAGGTGTGAGCCACTGTGCGCGGCCAGGAGAACTGTCTCTTGAAGAACCCTACCTTCACTGAGCCTCTACCCAGACACCACGTGTTCCTGTTTTTCTTCTGCCACACAGACTCCCCCTTGGCAGAGCCCACCTCTTCTTTCTGGCCTCTAAATATTACAGTGTCCTAGGAGGCAGTCCTCAAAGCTCTTCTTTTCTATCTATTCACACTCCCTAAGTGATCTCATCCAACCTCATTCAGTTAGGAGCAGTGACTGCACCTAGAGAGAAACAGCTGTGGGGAGGCCTGTGTGATGGGAGCTGTGGCTTTGATCAGGGGACTCAGGCAATCTTCAGGGAGGGAGCTGAGGGAATACACCACCTCACTTGCTCTTTTTTTCTGATCTGCCACAAGGCTGGCTGAATCCAGCTGGAAACCAGGGGTTGGAGTTCATTGACTTAATCCATACAGGTCAGGCTGTGTGAAGGTAAACAGCAGAGTGGAGAGGCATGGAATGAGAATAAGGAAGGCTGCAAAGACATGCAGCACACTGTCGATATGCCGAAGTCTCCCTCATTTGTGTATTTCCAGCCCTAACCTTTCCGGTGGAATCCCAATGGCCTGCTTGGCCATCTCCTCCTGAATATTCACTTGATTGTCCCATCCCCCAGCCTGGTCCACCTCCCCTTCCTTCCACACTCTCCTCCCAATTTCACCACCATTCACACAGTTGTTTAGGCCCAAACCTACCTTCCATCCCTGAATCCTTTCTCTTATAACCAACCCACGAACAAGTTATGCCAGTGCCACTTTAAAGAAATGTCCAGACTCTGGATATTTCTCACCACACCCACTGCTTCCACCCTAGTCCATGCCCACATTATCTCTTGCTTGTATGAGGGCAGTAACTTCCTAACTCCCACTCCTACCCTTGCCCCCAGTATGGTCTAGTCTACCTTGGCCCCATGAGGTCTACACAGCAGCCAGAGTGATCCTTCTCCAGCTACTCTTTAACCCCTTACCTTGTTTTAATTTTCTTTCCAGCAAGTAACTCCACGTAAATACCTATTATATGTTTATTCATGTATGTGTTTATTGTTGTTTCTTCCATTAAAATGTAGGTTCCATGATGGCAGGAATCTTGTCTACCAAATTTTCCCCTCAGTTGAATAGACTAATTGTTTAATGGAAAATGAATAGAACTTTTTAAAATACACTGTCAAGAGGATGAGAAGACAAGCTTCAGACTGGTAGAAAATATTTGCAATAGATATATGTGATAAAGGACTATTACCTAAAATACAAAGAACTCTTAAAACTCAATAATAAGAAAACACATAACCTGATTAAAAAATGGCAAGAGACCTGAACAGATACCTCACCAAAGAAGATATACAGAAGCAAGTAAGCATATGGAAAGGAGCTCAATATCATATGTCATTAGAGAAATGCAAATCAGAACAACAATGATGAGATTCTACCACACAGCTATTGGAATGGCCAAAATCCAAAACACTGACATCTCCAAAGGCTGACAAGGATATGGAACAACAGGAGCTCTCATTTGTTGTTGGTGGGAATGAAAAATGGTACAGTTACTTTGGAAGAGAGTTTGGCAGCTTCTTACAAAACTAAACTTACTCTTACCATATAATCCAGCAATCATGTTCCTTGGTATTTACTCAAATGAGTTGAAACCTTGTGTCCACATAAAAACCTGCACATGAATGTTTATAGCAGCTTTATTCACAATTGCCAAAAATTGGAAGTAATCAAGATGTCCTTCAGTAGCTGAATAAATAAACTGTAGGACGTCCAGATAAGGGGATGCTAAAAAGAAATGCTAAAAAGTGCTACAAAGAAATGAGCTATCAAACCATGAAAAACATGGGAAAAGCTTTAAATGCATATTGCTAAGTGAAAGAAGCCAATCTGAAAAACTATATCACAAGTTCAATTCTGTGACATAAAGCAACACATCACAAAACATTTTTACAGATAGCTTGTTTCTAGTTTTTAGGGCTGGATATTCATATTTTCTTATAAAAGGTCAATAGGTTCGGAAATGTCACTTCTTAGATTCTACAAAGAGTGTTCCGAACTTGTTAAATGCAAATTCAACTACGATTTCAACTATGTGATTTCTGGAAAAGGTAAAACTATTGAGACAATAAAAAGATCAGTGGTTCCCAGGGGAAGGTATGATTTCAACTATGTGATCTCTAGAAAAGGTAAAACTATTGAGACAGTAAAGATCAGTGGTTACCGGGGGAAGGAGGGATGAATAGCAAAGCACTGAGGATTTTAAGGCAATGAAACTTCTGTAGGATTCTACCATGGTGGATATATATCACTATATATTTGTTCAAACCCATAGCATGTAAAACACCAAGACTGAACACTAATGTAAGCTATGGACTGTATCAATGTAGGTTCGTTGGTTGTAACAAATATGCCACTCTGGTGTGGGATGTTGACAGTCGGGGAGGCCGTACATGGTGTTGGTGCAGGGGGCATATGGGAATTCTATGTACTTTCTGTTCGGTTTTGCTATGAACCTAAAACACCTCTAGAAAGTAAACTCCCTTTTAAAAAAGAAAAAGAATAATATGTGTGGAGACCCTAGAGAAAAAAAGGACCATAAATCTAGAAAAACTAGCCCACTACACTCTGAGACTAATCATTTGTCAAAACAGCAAATGTATACTTAAGATTTGTACATTTCATTGTAGATGTTACATGTAGATGTTATATCAAAAGAAAACCTATAAACAAATATTGAATTCTAGTTGTGATATGCATGCTGAAATATTTACAGGGGAAGTGCACTCATGTCTGCAATTTATTTGAAATGCATCAAAATTGGATGGATTAAGATATAGATAAAAGAATAAATGGATGGATGGATGGATGCATGGTAGACAGACAGACATATGATAAGGCCAGTTGAGTATATTGAAAATAGAAGAATCTGGGTGATGAGTATATGGTTGTTCACTGTAAAATTCTTTCAACTTGCTGTATGTCTGAATTTTTTCATAATAAAATGTTGGGATAAACTATATTCAAAACAAGGGTGCAGCTTCCACTTGTTTTTGAGATTTATTAGTACCAAACATTTTAATGACCTTGGCAGTTATGGTGGGACAGAACACTTAAGCTAATAACTGAATTGTCACTTTGCTTAAATTAAAAATTCAAAGAAGTTTTTTCAGAACTTCAAGTCCTTAAAAAGTTTATGAAGAATGTTTGTGAAATGGAAGATTGCTTATGCTCATCTTAAAGCCACTTAGTGCTGGCACAAGCCTCAGTCCTCAGAATCATCTATAATGCATGCAGTGTGTGCTCTCAGCAGTGTTTTTTCTCTTTTCTTGACGTCAGTTGCCATTTGTAAGGGTTTCCAAGGTAGTGACCAGACACATCTAAAGGCAAGCCTACAAGAAAGAACAACATACTTATTTTTTCCCTTTTAGCCTCAAATATATTTAAAATGCATAACACATTCGGTTTGATGAAATTCTGCTTCAGAGAGAACCAAACTACACAGTACAGAAAAGAGCTCCCTACTCTTGTCTCTGCAGCTCGGCTTTTAATGACTGGATTTGTTTAAAAAAAAAAAAAAAAAACTGTATGTGGACTTCTCTTTACACCACAGTTTCTCTCTGCCCCCAGGGAAAAAATGTGAGAAGGTGCTAGGTATATTTTTAAAAGAATTTTGGTAAAGTCAGTAGAAAGACCTAGTTTACCTCAAAAGTCAGCATGGGAAAAATTTGGATCTGTTCAAAACAGGAATTTATCATGTTCCTTGGAAAGTATGTGATTTTTAAAAATTAATTAAGACATAATAGGGCTATCAATCGGTATGGTTAATTGATATATTTCTACCTGGACAGATGTAACATTACATCAGTTCTGTATTTTATATAAATAAAAGGTAAGTTTGGCTAGGTGTGGTGGCCTGTGCCTGTAATCCTAACACTTTGGGAGGCTAAGGCAGGAGGATTGTTTGAGCCCAGGAGTTCAAGACTAATCTGGGCAACATAGGGAGACCCCCATCTCTACAAAAAAAATTAAAAATAAAAAAATTAGCCAGACCTGGTGGTGCATACCTGTAGTCCCAGCTACTGAGGTGGGAGGATCACCTGAGTCCAGGGAGTTCAAAGCTGCAGTGAGCCATGATTGCATCATTGCACTCCAGCCTGGGCAACAGAGTAAGACTCTGTCTTAAAGATAGATAAATAAATAAATAAATAAATAAATAAATAAATAAATAAATGTAAGTTTTATAACTGTACACATTTAACATGTATGTTTTTATTTGTGGCAGCAATAAATAAACCATTATGGATTAAGGAGGAACCCCATCACAGTTTTTAAACCTACACTCAAGCCAGGTTCAGCAGTGTGGTTCTTATAGTCCCAGTTACTCGGGAGGCCAAGGTGGGAAGATTGCTTGAGCCCAGGAGTTGGGAGGCCAGCCTGGGCAACATAGCAAGACTCTGTACTTTTCTGTTTATTTATTTATTTCAGAAATGGGATCTGCTATCTTGTTGTTTAAAAACAACAACACAACAACAAGGAAATAAATTCATTTGGCCCATAGCCATCCTATTTAAGCTTCTGATTTTTTTTTTTTTCTTTTTAAGAGACAAGGTTGGAGTGCAGTGGTGTATCACAGCTCACTGCAACCTCAAACTTCTGGGCTTAAGCAATCCTCTTGCTTCTGCCTTCCAAGTATTTGGGACTACAGGCATGCACCACCATGCCCAGCTAATTTTTTTTACTTTTAGTAGAAACAAGATCTTGCTATATTGCCCAGGCTGGTCTTTAACTCCTGGCCTCAAGCAATCCTCCCCTGTTGGCTTCCCAAAGTGCTGGAATTAAAGGTGGGAGCCACTGAGGCCGGCCAGTTTCTGATTTTTTAAAAAAACTTTTAATTGATTAATTTATTTTTGGGGGAGATCTCACTGTGTTGCTCAAGCTGGTCTGAACTCCTGGGCTCAAGTAATCCTCCTGCCTCAGCCTCCCAAGGAGCTGGAATTACAGGTGTAGCCACTCTTTAAGCTTCTAATTTTCATGCACACTCATTTAACTAAGATATATTAAATTATTTCTGTTTTTCAGGTGTTATGTTGACAATAGGTAGCTGAGTATGTGCCTCTTCTCCAGGGACTTGCAATCTAGTTGGAAAGACGGCATGTAAATAACTTTTTAGGGATATGTGACAAGCAGTCCATTTGGGCTGCTGTAATAAAATACCTTAGATTGGGTGATTTATAAATAACAGAAATTTTCTTCTCATAGCATTGAACATTGAAAGGGCCATACTAACAAGTGCTGCGAGAAGCCTTTGATTCTGCCTGGAAAGATCTGGAAAGGCCAAACCCCTGTCCTCAGTTCCTTGTAGAGACAACAGGGTAATCTTTTTTTTTTTTTTTTTTTTGAGACAGAGTTTTGCTCTCATCACCCAGGCTAGAGTGCAATGGTGCAATCTCGGCTCACTGCAACTTCTGCCTCCCGAGTTCAAGCGATTCTCCTGCCTCAGCCTCCCAAGTAGCTGGGATTACAGACACGCACCACCACGCCCGGCTAATTTTGTATTTTTAGTAGAGATGGGGTTTCTCCATGTTGGTCAGGCTGGTCTCGAACTCCCGACCTCAGGTGATTTGCCCGCCTCGGCCTCCCAAAGTGCTAGGATTATAGGTGTGAGCCACCGCGTCTGGCCTAGCAGCAGGGTAATCTTTGTACCAGGATTGGAAACTGGTAGCCTATGGACTATATCAAGATTCCAAACTCATTTTGTTTGGTCTATATAGGATTTTGAAAATCCAAGAATATCTTATATAAAAATTCAGATTTGTGGAATTTTCTGAAAAATTGCAAGATCTGGCAATTCTGGGCTACAATCAACTGGATCTGGACAAGCTGCTTTCAGTTTGTTTTATAACCAAACTGCATGACCACTGACTAATTATATTGCCTTTCAACAGTTGACCTTCTGTCCCATTAAGTAGGATTGATAATACCACATTTGTGTTTTTTGAAAGTGGATTCTGTAAGAGCAGGGAGTGGAGCAGTATTTCTCAAAATGTGGTCTACAGCTACCTTTGTCAGTATCATGTACAATAGTTCTTCCCAACATTTACTGTGGGTATGAATCACCTGGCTATTCTGCAGACTGTGCTCTTTCAAAGTCATACAGTACATTATTCAACAAAGGAGTCACTAGTCACATGTGACTACTTCAGTTTAAATTAATTCACATTCAACTCCTCAGCATACTAGTCACGTTTCAAATGCTCAACAGCTACATGTTCCTGTGGCTACATCACTGGACAGTGCAATAGAACATTTCCATCATCACAGAAAGCTTCATTCGATAGTGCTGTACACAACATTGTCTTAGTCCTTGATGGCTGCCATCACAAAATACCTTAGACTGAGTAACTTATAAACAACAAAAATGTATTTCTCACAGTTCTAGAGGCTGGAAAGTCCAAGATCAAGGCACTGGCAGATTCAGTATCTAGAAGACACCTGCTCAGAGTATCCTCACAGGGTGGAAGGGGAAAAGCAGCTCCCTGGGACCCTCTTTTATAAGGGTACTAATCCCATTCATGACAGCTCTCGCCTCATGACCTAACCACCTCCCAAAGACTTTACCTCCTAACACCATCACATTGGTGATTTCAAAACAAGAATTTTGAGGGGATGACCTTCAGGCCATAGCAAATGTTGTCTAAGTCCACCTGAAACCACTGATCACCTAGGGATGTGATTTTGTTTGATCTACTATGCTTTATTGATTAGGGTTGATTGTCTTTAAAATTAGATGTGAACATTTAGAAAATTAATCAGTCACAATTGGTTTTTTGTCGTATAGAGAGTCAAATGATTTATGTCCAATAAAAAAGAAGCTTAAAGGTTTTTTTTGTTTGTTTGTTTTTTGTTTTTCAGATAGAGTCTCACTCTGTCGCCCAGGCTGGAGTGCAGTGGCACAATCTCGGCTCACCGCAAGCTCTGCCTCCTGGGTTCACGCCATTCTCCTGCCTCAGCCTCCCGAGTAGCTGGGACTACAGGTGCGTGTCACCACGCCTGGCTAATTTTTTGTATTTTTAGTAGAGATGGGGTTTCACCATGTTGGCCAAGATGGTCTCAATCTCCTGACCTCGTGATCCACCCGCCTCGGCCTCCCAAAGTACTGGGATTACAGGTGTGAGCCACCGTGCCCGGCCAAGGTTTTGATTTTATTGCTCTGTGGGACATTAGTCAGTTCTCTGTCCTCTGTATAACTCTGCAATTTTATCTAGCATTCTTTTCTTCTACTGGTGACATGTATACACACACACACACACATACATACACACACACACTTATCAGCAATCTTCTATCCTCCTCTTTAAACCAGCTGGTTCTGTCACAAATGAAGTAGGTAAGTCTTAGACTATATATTTGTATGAAAATCATGTTTTAACTTTTTGAAATTTGTATTTTGATAGGAACAAACTTTGAATTTATCCTTTGGGAAACCTATTTAACTTCGTAAAGCCTCAGTTTGCTCATTTGTAAAGTGAGGAATAGTTTCTGAAACAGAGACTTTTCTCATTGGGTTCTTGAGAATTAAATGGGATAATGAATATAAAACATTTAGTGCAGCTCTTGGCATGTAAAATTGCTAAATAAATATCATTATTATTTAAGAAAGCTTTCTTAACTGTATTTCTGGATGTCTAAGCATCTCAATTCCTACTTTTGTGTTGCTCCATTCAAATGCTGGAAGTTCCAACTGTATTCTGGGCACAACGCCTGCATCTCCCAACTTTGGCTTCACTCTGTCTGCACTCAGCACCTTTTTCATCCTTTCTGTAGCAATGGGAGTTTTCTGGCCAATATCTGGCTTCAAATTGAGAGAGAAAGTCTTCCAGGCTGAGAACAACTAAGAATCCTCCTTCCCGGCATCCTGCTTTTCTTTCCCTCCCCCTTCCCCTCCACCCCTTCCTGCCAGCAGAAGTCATTGACTCCATACTTCCTGCCTTGCACTATAAACACTCTCTCCAGCTGTGGCCTGCTTTCACTGGAGGTTTAACTATTTAATTGCTAAAGACCCTTTTCCCAGAACAATGCACAGTCTTATCCTGGGGTTGGGGAACAGTTTACAGAATGTTCTCTCTGCTCTCTTAAGCCTCCTCATGCATTCTACAATGTCCGTTTGTACTGTTCATATATAAAATGAATTTTTGTTGCTGTCAATTTTGGGAATGGTGCCAAAAAGAATTTTCCTATAGCTCAGAACTGTTTATTGAGGATCTTCTAGGTGTGTAATACTGAGATTTATTTCTCATCTAAGGAGCTAGCTGATGAGAAAAAGAGAGAGGAAGATTTTGTTCTGTTTTCCAGAGTTTATACAACCAGACTAAGAAAACTCAATCTAGATTATAACTTGACAGAGCCTTGGCATGGAAGCACGGTTCAGATATTATGCAATAAAGACAACAAAGACAGTGTTGAGTTAGAGACAGAATAAAATAGAGACATCCAGAAGAGAGGTAAGCATACCACTCAGGGTGGCCTTCCGGGGTCCAAAGGGTGGCCCTCAGCTTTATTGGCCCAGAAACTCCTATTTTCATTTAGACATCAGAATCTTCTGAGGGATATTTGATCATATCTCTGCAAATTGAAGTGCAATATGTTTTATCTTCAGTGACAGTGGGGTAGAGAAAGGCAACAATCCCAGTTCTGCATTTTCTAGCTATACAATCTGGGGCAAATGATTTTACATTCTTGTGCCTGGTTTCTGTCAGGCCTCTGAGCTCAAGCTAAGCCATCACATCCCCTGTGACCTGCACATATACATCCAGATGGCCTGAAGCAAGTGAAGAATCACAAAAGAAGTGGAAATGGCCAGTTCCTGCCTTAACTGATGACATTACCTTGTGAAATTCCTTCTCCTGGCTCATCCTGGCTCAAAAGCTCCCCCACTGAGCACCTTGTGACCCCCACCCCTGCCCGCCAGAGAACAACCCCCTTTGACTGTAATTTTCCTTTACCTGCCCAAATCTTATAAAACGGCCCCACCCCATCTCCCTTTGCTGACTCTCTTTTCGGACTTAGCCTGCCTGCACCCAGGTGAAATAAACAGCCTTGTTGCTCACACAAAGCCTGTTGGTGGTCTCTTCACACGGATGCGTGTGACATTTGGTGCTGAAACCCGGGACAGGAGGACTCCTTCGGGAGACCGGTCCCCTGTCCTCGCCCTCACTCCATGAGGAGATCCACCTGTGACCTGGGGTTGTCAGACCAAACAGCCCAAGGAACATCTCACCAATTTCAAATCAAGTAAATGGTCTTTTCACTCTCTTCTCCAGCCTCTCTCGATGCCCTTCAGTCTCCCTGTCCTTCCAATTCCAGTTCTTTTTCCTCTCTAGTAGAGACAAAAGAGACACATTTTATCCATGGACCCAAAACTCCGGCACCGGTCACGGACTCGGGAAGACAGTCTTCCCTTGGTGTTTAATCCCTGCGGGGATGCCTGCCTGATTATTTACCCACATTTCACTGGTGTCTGATCACCACGGGGACACCTGCCTTGGTCATTCACCCACATTCCCTTGGTGGCAAGTCAATTGCGGGGACACCTGCTTTGGCTGCTCACCCACATTGCATCCCAGGGCTGCTCACCACACCCCTTCTCCGTGTCTCTACCCTCTCTTTGCTCTGGGCTTGCCTCCTTCACTATGGGCAACCTTCCGCCCTCCATTCCCCCTTCTGCCTTAGCCTGTGTTCTCAAAAACTTAAAACCTCTTCAACTCTCGCCTGACCTAAAAGTTAAGCATCTTATTTTCTTCTGCAACACCGCTTGGGCCCCAATACAAACTCAATAATGGTTCTAAATAGCCAGAAAATGGCACTTTTGATTTCTCCATTTTACAAGACCTGGATGATTTTTGTCAAAAAATGGGTGAATGGGTCTGAGGTGCCTGATGTCCAGGCATTCTTTTACACATTGGTCCCTCCCTAGTCTCTGCTCCCAGTGTGACTCACCCAATATCCTTCTTCTTTCTCTCCTGTCTGTTCCTTAAGTCTCCACCCCGAGCTCTGAGTCCTTTGAATCCTCCTTTTCTACAGACCTATCTGACCTCTCTCCTCCTCCCCAGGCTGTTCCTCGCCAGGCCGAGCCAGATCCCAATTCTTCCTCAGCCTCCGCTCCCCTACCCTGTAATCCTTCTGTCCCCTCCCCTCCTCACACCTGGTCCGGCTTACAATTTCGTTCCAAAACGAGCCCTCCCCCACCTGCCCAATAATTTCCTCTTAAAGAGATGGCTGGAGCTGAATAATGCCAAGGTTAATGCTCCTTTTTCTTTATCTGACCTCTCCCAAATCAGTTAACGTTTAGGCTCTTTTTCATCAAATATAAAAACCCAGCCCAGTTCATGGCTCCTTTGGCAGCAACCCTGAGACACTTTACAGCCCTAGACCCTGAAAGGTCAGAAGGCTGTCTTATTCTCAATGTGCATTTTATTATCCAATCAGCTCCCGACATTTAAAAAAAGCTCAAAAAATTAGATCCTGGCCCTCAAACCCCACAACAGGACTTAATTAACCTCGCCTTCAAGGTGTACAATAATAGAGAAGAGTTATAATTACTTGCCTCTGCTGTTAGACAAAACCCAGCCACATCTCCAGCACACAAGAACTTCAAAATGCCTAAGCCACAGTGGTCAAGCATTCCTACAGGACCTCCTCCATTGGGATCTTGCTTCAAGTGCAGAAATCTGGCCACTGGGCCAAGGAATGCCCACAGCCCAGGATTCCTCCCAAGCCATGTCCCATCTGTGCGGGACCCCACTGGAAATCAGACTGGCCAACTCGCCCGGCAGCCACTCCCAGAGCCCCTGGAACCCTGGCCCAAGGCCCTCTGGCTGACTCCTTCCCAGATCTTCTTGGCTTAGTGGCTAAAGACTGTTGCTTCCCAATCACCTCAGAAGCCTCGTGGACCATCACAGATACTTTGGGTAACTCTTACAGTGAAGGGTACGTCCGTCCCCTTCTTAATCAGTACGGAGGCTGCCCACTCCATATTACCTTCTTTTCAAGGGCCTGTTTCCCTTGCCTCTATAACTGTTGTGGATATTGATGGCCAGGCTTCTAAACCTCTTAAAACTCCCCAACTCTGGTGCCAACTTGGACAACATCCTTTTATGCACTCTTTTTTAGTTAATCCCACCTGCCCAGCTCCCTTATTAGGTTGACTAATTATCTGCTTCCCTGACTAATTATCTGCTTCCTTGACTATTCCTAGGCTACAGCCACACCTCATTGCCGCCCTTTTCCCCAGTTCAAAGCCTCCTTTGCATCCTCCTCTCATATCCCCCCACCTTAACTCACAAGTATGGGACCCCTCTACTCCTTCCCTGGCAACCAATCACACGCCCATTACTATCCCATTAAAACCTAATCACCCTTACCCTGCTCAACACCAATATCCCATCCCACAGCACACTTTACAAGGATTAAAGCTCGTTATCACTCACCTGTTACAGCACGGCCTTTTAAAGCCTATAAACTCTCCTTACCATTCCCCATTTTACCTGTCCAAAAACCAGACAAGTCTTACAAGTTAGTTCAGGATCTATACTTTATCAACCAAATTGTTTTGCCTATCCACCCCATGGTGGCAAACCCATATACTCTCCTATCCTCAATACCTCCCTCCACAATCCCTCCACAACCCATTATTCTGTTCTGGATCTCAAACATGCTTTCTTTACTATTCCTTTGCACCCTTCATCCCAGCCTCTCTTTGCTTTCACTTGGACTGACCCTGACACCCATCAGGCTCAGCAAATTACCTGGGCTGTACTGCTGCAAGGCTTCACAGACAGCCCCCATTACTTCAATCAAGCCCAAATTTCTTCCTCATCCCTTACCTATCTCGGTATAATTCTTCATGAAAACACACGTGCTCTCCCTGCTGATAGTGTCCGGCTAATCTCCCAAGCCCCAACCCCTTCTACGAAACAACTCCTTTCCTTCCTAGGTATGGTTAGGTACTTCCACCTTTGGATACCTAGTTTTACCATCCTGACTAAACCATTATATGAACTCACAAAAGCAAACCTAGCTGACCCCACAGATCCTAAATCCTTTCGCCACTCCTCTTTCCCTTCCTTAGAAACAGCCCTAAAAGCTACTTGCACACTAGCTCTCCCTAACTCATCCCAACCCTTTTCATTACACACAGCCAAAATACAGGGCTGTGTGGTCAAAATTCTTACACAAGAGCCAGGACCATGCCCTGTATTCTTTCTGTCCAAACAACTTGACCTCACTGTTTTAGGCTGGTCCCTACATTATTCCTGACACCACACCTGACCCCCATGACTGTATCTCTCTGATCCACCTGACATTCACTCCATTTCCCCATATTTCCTTCTTTTCTGTTCCTCACCCTGATCACACTTGGTTTATTGATGGCCGTTCCACCAGGCCTAATCGCCACTCACCAGCAAAGGCAGGCTATGCTATAGTATCTTCCACATCTATTATTGAGGCTACTGCTCTGCCCCGCTCCACTACCTCCCAGCAATCCGAACTCATTGCCTTAACTCAGGCCCTCACTCTTGCAAAAGGACTATGCGTCAATATTTATACTGACTCTAAATACGCCTTCTTTCACTCGTGTCCGTGTGAAGAGACCACCAAACAGGCTTTGTGTCAGCAATAAAGCTTTTTAATCAACTGGGTGCAGGCGGGCTGAGTCCTAAAAGAGAGTCAGCGAAGGGAGATAGGGATGGGGCCGTTTTATAAGATTTGGGTAGGTAAAGGAAAATTACAGTCAAAAGGGGGTTGTTCTCTGGTGGGCAGGGGCGGGGGTCACAAGGTGCTCAGTGGGGGAGCTTTTGAGCCAGGATGAGCCAGGAGAAGGAATTTCATAAGGTAATGTCATCAGTTAAGGCAGGAACAGGCCATTTTAACTTCCTTTGTGGTGGAATGTCATCAGTTAAGGCAGGGACTGGCCAACTGGATGTGTATGTGCAGGTCACAGGGGATATGATGGCTTAGCTTAGGCTCAGAGGCCTGACATTCCTGTTTTCTTATATTAATAAGAAAAATAAGACAAAATAGTGTTGAAGTATTGGGGTGGCGAAAATTTTTGGGGGTGGTATGGAGAGATAATGGGCGATGTTTCTCAGGGCTGCTTCGAGTGGGATTAGGGGCAGCATGGGAACCTAGAGTAGGAGAGATTAAGCTGAAGGAAGATTTTGTGGTAAGGGGTGATATTGTGGGGTTGTTAGAAGAAACATTTGTCATATAGAATGATTGGTGATGGCCTGGATATGGTTTTGTATGAATTGAAAAAAGAATGGAATGAGACAAAGAGAAAAACAGGTATTAAAGGACTAAGAATTGGGAGGACTCAGGACGTCCAATTAGAGAGTGCCTAAGTAGGTTCAGCATAGCCCTGCCAGCAAAGATTATTTATTTACTTCAAGAGGGAGTTAAGAGTGATGGTTTGGGGATAGCACCAGGAGATATCAGCTGTGATGGCTTGGAGAAACAGTGTAAACTGGCAGCATAAACAAGAGCAGGGCATTTATGAGTAGTTGAGAATGGTGAATAGGAGTATGACTAGACAGAAGATAGTAGGGATGACAAGTTTTTTGGGGTGCAGTCCAAGTTGGTCTGGTGTCTGGAATGAGACTGGGGCCTAATAAAAAGGAGCATCTATACAGGAGCTCAAATGGGCTGTACCCTGTAGCATTCTGAGGACAGGCCTGAATTCTGAGAAGAGAAAGTGGTAAAAGTATTGTCCAGTCCTTTTTAAGTTGGTGGCTGAGCTTGGTGAGGTGAGTTTTTAAAAGACCATGAGTTCACTGAATACCAAGAGCTACAGAAATTGCTTGGGTGATTTGACTAATAAAGGCTGGTCTGTTATCAGACTGTATAGAGGTGGGAAGGCCAAACCGAGGAATTATGTCTGACAGAAGGGAAGAAATGACCATGGTCTCCTTCTCAGACCCTGTGTCTACCCAGACTAAGAGGTATTTTAGTTTTCTGACTTGGGGCATGTGAGTAATATCAATTTGCCAGTCCTGGGCGGGGCAAATCCCCGAGTTTGATGTGTAGGGAAGGGAGGGGGCCTGAACAATCTCTGAGGGGTAGTAGAATAGCAGATGGAACACTGAGAAGTTATTTCCTTGAGGGTAGATTTCCACGATGGAAAGGAAATGAGAGGTTCTAAGAGGCGGGCTAGTGGCTTGTACTATAGCATAGCCTGCCTTTGCTGGTGTGTGGCGATTAGGCCTGGTGGAACTGCCATCAATAAACCAAGTGTGATCAGGGTGAGGAACAGGAAAGAAGGAAATCTGGGGAAATGGGATGAATGTCAGGTGGATCAGAGAGATACAATCATGGGGGTCAGGTGTGGTATCAGGAATAATGTGGGAGGCCGGATGGAAGTCTGGGCCAGGAACAATGGTAACTATGGGAGACTCAACAAAGAGTGAGTACAGCTGAAGGAGCTGGGAAGCAGAAAGTATATGTGTTAGGTGGGAGGAACAAAATAGATTCTGGAAGTTATGAGAACTGTAGAGAGTGAGTTGAGCATAATTTGTGATTTTGAGGGCCTCTAAAAGTATTAGGGTGGTGGCAGCCGCCACACACAGACATGAGGGCTAAGCTAAAACAGTAAGGTCAAGTTATTTGGATAAAAAGGCTATAAGGCACGGTCCCGGCTCTCGTGTAAGAATTCTGACTGCACTAACCATGCCTAGGAAGGAAAGGAGTTGTTTTGTAGAAGGGATTGGGGTTTGGGAGATTAGCTGGACATGATCAGCAGGGAGAGCATGTGTGTTTTTATGAGAATTATGCCGAGATAGGTAACAGCTGAGGAAGAAATTTGGGCTTGACTGAAGTAATGGGGGATGTCTGTGAAGCCTTGCAGCAGTACAGCCCAGGTAATTTGCTGAGCCTGATGGGTGTCAGGGTCAGTCCAAGTGAAAGCAAAGAGAGGCCGGGATGAAGGGTGCAAAGGAATAGTAAAGAAAGCATGTTTGAGATCCAGAACAGAATAATGGGTTGTGGAGGGAGGTATTGGGGATAGGAGAGTATATGGGTTTGCCACCATGGGGTGGATAGGCAAAAACAATTTGGTTGATAAGGCGCAGATCCTGAACTACCCTGTAAGGCTTGTCCGGTTTTTGGACAGATAAAATGGGGGAATTGTAAGGGGAGTTTATAGGCTTTAAAAGACCATGCTGTAGCAGACGAGTGATAACAGGCTTTAATCCTTGTAAAGTGTGCTGTGGGATGGGATATTGGCATTGAGCAGGGTAAGGGTGATTAGGTTTTAATGGGATGGTAAGTGGTGCATGATCAGTTGCCAAGGAGAGAGTAGAGGTGTCCTATACTTGTGGTTTAAATGGGGAG
The DNA here is from genome assembly GCF_028885655.2 of Pongo abelii. Taxonomy (NCBI): domain Eukaryota; kingdom Metazoa; phylum Chordata; class Mammalia; order Primates; family Hominidae; genus Pongo; species Pongo abelii. Next base: position 189,511,097 of record NC_085928.1, on the reverse strand, counting down.
ATACAAGGGGAGGATGTGAAGGAGGCTTTGAACTGGGGGAAAAGGCAGCAATGAGGTGTGGCTGTAGCCTAGGAATAGTCAGGGAAGCAGATCATTTAGTTAAAATGTCTCAACCTAATAAGGGAGGTGGGCAGGTGGGGATAACTAAAAAAGAGTGCATAAAAGAATGTTGTCCAAGTTGGCACCAGAGTTGGGGAGTTTTAAGAGGTTTAGAAGCCTGGCCGTCAATACTCACAACAGTTATGGAGGCAAGGGAAACAGGCCCTTGAAAAGAAGGTATCGTGGAGTGGGCAGCCTCCGTATTGATTAAGAAGGGGATAGACTTACCCTCCACTGTGAGAGTTACCTGAAGCTTGGAGTCTGTGATGGTCTAGGGGGCTTTCGAGGCGATTGGGCAGTGTCAGTCTTCAGCCGCTAAGCCAAGAAGATCTGGGATGGAGTCAGAGAACTTTGGGCCACAGTTTCAGGGGCTCTGGGAGTGGCTACCAGGTGAGTTGAACAGTCCGATTTCCAGTGGGGTCCCACACAGATGGGACATGGCTTGGGAGGAATCCTGGGCTGTGGGCATTCCTTGGCCCAGTGGCCAGATTTCTGGCACTTGTAGCAAGCTCCTGGGAGAGGCGGGCCTGGGGGAATGCCTGGCCACTGCAGTTTAGGTGTTTGGAAGTTCTTGTGTGCTGGAGATGTGGCTGGGGTTTGTCTCATGGTGGGGGCAAGGAATTGCAACTCAGAAATATGTTGCTGCTTGGCTGCCTCTACTCTTTTATTGTACACCTTGAAGGGGAGGTTAATTAAATCCCATTGTGGGGTTTGAGGGCCAGAATTTAATTTTTTGAGCTTTATTTAATGTTGGGAGCAGATTAGGTAATAAAATAAAATGCATATTGAGAATAAGATGGCCTTCTGACTTTTCAGGCTCTAGGGCTGTAAAGCGTCTCAGGGTTGCTGCCACATGAGCCATGAACTGGGCTGGTTTTTTATATTTGATGAAAAAGAGCCTAAATGCTATCTGATTTGGGATGAAGAAAAAGGAGCATTAACCTTGACTATGCCTTTAGCTCCAGCCACCTTTTTAAGAGGAAATTGCTTGGGGGAGGGCTAGTCGCAGAATGAAACTGTAAGCTGGACCGAGTGTGAAGAGGGGAGGTGATAAAAGGATTATAGGGTGGGCGAGCGGAGGCTGAGGAAAAATTGAGACCTAGCTTGGCCTGGCAATGAGCAGCCTGGGGAGGAGGGGAGAGGTCAGACGGGTCTGTAGAAAAGGAAGATTCAAAAGAAGAAAGACTCAGCAATGCTTGTGGTTGGGGCTGAGGGGACAGACAGGAGGGAAAGAAGGAAGATTTGGGATGAGTTGCATTGGGAACAGAGACTAGGGAGGGAATGATGTGTAAAACAATGCCTGAATATCAGGCACCTCAGACCGTTTGCCCATTTTTCGACAAGAATTATTTAGATCTTCTAGGATAGAAAAATCGAAACTGCCATTTTCTGGCCATTTGGAACCACTGTCGAGTTTGTATTGGGGTCAAGCAGCATTGCAGAAGAAAATAAGACACTTAGGTTTTAGGTCAGGTGTGAGTTGAAGAGATTTTAAGTTTTTGAGAACACAGGCTAAGGGAGAAGAGGGAGGAATGGAGGGTGGAAGTTTGCCCATAGTGAAGGAGGCAAGTCCAGAGAAAAGAGAGAGTAGAGACATGAAGAGAAGGGGTGGGGGGTGCTTGCCCCCCAGGAAAGTGGAGAAGGGGTAGAGACATGGAGAGAAGGGGTCGGGGGTTCTTGCCCCCCAGAAAAGCAGTACTTGCCACTAAGGGTGAAGGACCAAGGCAGGCGTCCCCAAGTGGTCAGACACCTCTGAAATGTGGGTGAATAATCAGGCAGGCATCCCTGCGTGATTAAACACCAAGGGAAGACTGTCTTCCCGAGTCCGTTACCGGTGCCAGAGTTTTGGGTTCACGGATAAAACGTGTCTCCTTTGTCTCTACCAGAAAAGGAAAGGAACTGAAATCAAGAGAAAGGAGAGATTGAAGTGTGGCACCAAGATTGAAAGGAGAAAGAGGTTGAGGGATAGCAAGAGAGGTTGGAGAAGAGAGTAAAAAGAGGCTGCTTACCCAATTTAAAATTGGTGAGATGTTCCTTGGGCTGGTTGGTCTGAGGACCAGAGGTCAGAGGGGGATCTTTCTCATGGAGCCAAGAGCAGGAAGACAGGGGATTGATCTCCCAAAGGAGATCCCCCGATCCGAGTCACAGCACCAAAATTTCACTCGCATCCATGTGAAGAGACCACTAAACAGGCTGTGTGTGAGCAATAAAGCTTTCTAATCACCTGGGTGCAGGTGGGCTGAGTCCTAAAAGAGTCAGCAAAGGGAGATAGGGGTGGGACCATTTTATAAGATTTGGGTAGGTAAAGGAAAATTACAGTCAAAGGGGGGTTGTTCTCTGGCGGGCAGGGGTGGAGGTCACAAGGTGCTCAGCGGGGGAGCTTTTGAGCCAGGATGAGCCAGGAGAAGGAATTTCACAAGGTAATATCATCAGTTAAGGAAGGAACAGGCCATTTTAACTTCTCTTGTGGTGGAATGTCATCAGTTAAGGCAGGAACTGGCCATCTGGATGTGTACGTGCAGGTCACGGGGGATATGATGGCTTAGCTTGGGCTCAGAGGCCTGACACCTTCCATATCCTGCACCACCATGCTGTTATATGGACTGAAAGAGGTTTCCTCACTATGCGAGGGTCCTCCATCATTAATGCCTCTTTAATAAAAACTTTCTCAAGGCTGCTTTACTTCCAAAGGAAGCTGGAGTCATTCGCTGCAAGGGCCATCAAAAGGCATCAGATCCCATCGCTCAGCACAATGGTTATGCTGATAAGGTAGCTAAAGAAGCAGCTAGCGTTCCAACTTCTGTCCCTCATGGCCAGTTTTTCTCTTTCTCATCGGTCACTCCCACTTACTCCCCCACTGAAACTTCCACCTATCAATCTCTTCCCACACAAGGCAAATGGTTCTTAGACCAAGAAAAATATCTCCTTCCAGCCTCACAGTTCCATTCTATTCTGTTATCATTTCATAACCTCTTCCATGTGGGTTACAAGCCGCTAGCCTGTCTCTTAAAACCTCTCATTTCCTTTCCATCGTGGAAATCTGTCCTCAAGGAAATCACTTCTCAGTGTTCCATCTGCTATTCTACTACTGCTCAGGGATTGTTCAGGCCCCCTCCCCTCCCTACACATCAAGCGTGGGGATTTGCCCCCACCCAGGACTGGCAAGTTGACTTTACTCACATTCCCTGAGTCAGAAAACTAAAATACCTCTTAGTCTTGGTAGACACTTTCACTGGATGGGTAGAGGCCTTTCCCACAGAGTCTGAAAAGGCCACCGCAGTCATTTCTTCCCTTCTGTAAGACATAATTCTTAGGTTTGGCCTTCCCACCTCTGTACAGTCCAATAACAGACTGGCCTTCTTTAGTCAAATCACCCAAGCAGTTTCTCAGGCTCTTGGTATTCGGTAAAACTTTCATACCCCTTACCGTCCTCCATCTTCAGGAAAGGTAGAATGGACTAATGGTCTTTTAAAAACACACTGCACCAAGCTCAGGTCCAACTTAAAAAAGAGGACTCTGTCAAGAATAGAGCCCAAAAACTCACCAACCAAGCAAGTAATTGCACTGAACTCGCTTGGGCACTCTCTAATTGGATGTCCTGGGTCCTCCCAATTTTTAGTCCTTTAATACCTGTTTTTCTCCTTCTCTTATTCAGACCTTGTGTCTTCCGTTTAGCTTCTCAATTCGTACAAAACCGTATCCAGGCCATCACCAATCATTCTATACAACAAATGTTTCTTCTAACAACCCCACAATATCACCCCTTACCACAAAATCTTCCTTCAGCTTAATCTCTCCCACTCTAGGTTCCCATGCTGACCATAATCCCTCTTGAAGCAGCCCTGAGAAACATCGCCCATTATCTCTCCATACCACCCCTGCAAAATTTTCGCTGCCCCAGCAGTTCAACACTATTTTACGTTATTTTTCTTATTCATATAAGAAGACAGGAATGTCAGGCCTCTGAGCCCAAGCTAATCCATCATATCCCCTGTGACCTGCATGTGTACATCCAGATGCCTGAAGCAAGTGAAGAATCACAAAAGAAGTGGAAATGGCTGGTTCCCACCTTTAATGATGACATTACCTTGTGAAATTCCTTCTCCTGGCTCAGAAGCTTTCCCACTGAGCACCTTGTGACCCCCGCCCCTGCCCACCAGAGAATAACCCCCTTTGACTGTAATTTTCCACTACCTACCCAAATTCTATAAAGCGGCTCCACCCCATCTCCCTTCGCTGACTCTCTTTTCAGACTCAGCCCGCCTGCACCCAGGTGAAATAAACAGCCTTGTTGCTCACACAAAGCCTATTGGTGGTCTCTTCATGTGGACGTGCATGACAGTTTCCTGATCTGTAAAATGGGGATAATAATAGTAACTACCAGACAGGGTTGTTGTGAGGATTAAATGAATCAATACATAAAAAGCACTTAGAATTCTATCTGACACATTGTAAACACCCAGTGCTAGCAGCTGTGTTAACTTTATTGTTATTTTTATTAAGCCGTATTACTGAAATCACTCAGGATGCTAAGACTGTGACTTTTGGATATTTGTAGAGAAGTTAGCATACTGTAAATATTAATGGGTTTTCAATATCAGGCTCTCACATTAAATAATGATAAAACACAGCAATAAAGTCAATCTCACTTATTTAACTGGAGAAGCAAAGAACACAAAGGATAAAAGTAATTCCATCATTTTAAGATGTGGCCATTCTAAAGCCTATTCTTTAGTAAGAACCAAGAAATGTTCTAAACCAAAGGTAAGTTGTGTATTAGTCTTCCAGGGCTGCCATAACAAAATGCCACAGACTGGGCAGCTTAAACAACAGATATTATAATTTTTCACAGTTTTGGAGGCTGGAGCTCCAAGATGAAGTTGCTGGCGGGTTTGGTTTCTGGTGAAGCCTCTCTCCTTGGCTTGCAGGTGGCCGCCTTCTTACTGTGTCCCCACATGAGCTTTTCTTTGCACAATCACACCCCTATTGTCTCTTCTTCCTCTTATAGGACACCCAGTCCTATTAGATTAGGGCACCACTCTTATGACCTCATTTAACCTTAATTTCCTCCAGAAAGGCTCTATCTCCAAATACGGGTACATTGGGGATTAGGGATTCAACATATGAATTTGGTGGGGGACATAATTCAGCTCCTAACACTCTGTCTGCTTCACACCCTTGCCCTGTAAACTTGAAGGTCTCCTCATTGCCCTCAGAGAAGGAGCAACCTAAGTCAGGATGACTAAAGGCGACTTCCCACCATGCTTTTCCACGGGCTGCTTCTGTGTCTTAAACAAAATTCATCAAGCATTGTTTGCTTTGGGTATATTCCTTCTTGCATTCATTCTGTTCCTTGACTCTAGAATGCCTTTCCCCATCTTTCCATGTCCGCATCATACCTATATCTCTGACCCGGCCTAAATGCAGCTTCTTCTGGGATGCCTGTCCTAGTCCACCCTGATGGAAATCCTCTCTTCTCAGCTGAGCTCCACAGCACGGTGTGCTCCTTTCAGCACGTTTCATTTTCTCAATTTTATATCAGCTCATGCCTCAACTCCGCTATGCATTCCTGAGGTATCAGCTAGTTCTGATTCATCCTTGTCATCACTGTAATCCTTCTGCAGCACAGTGTCTCATTCTACATTTAATTTTAAAAAATGTGTTGAATGAGTAAATGAAATGTCGATTGCCTGCCAATGACTACCAGGTAGGGGTTGAGGGATCAGGAAGGATAAGCATCAAACTTTGTGGTTATCCATGGGAAAGTGAAATTTCAGAGGGCTTTTATTTTATATTTTCTATATTTCTGAATTATTTTAATTTTATATGTATCCATAACTTTTAAATTTTTACCCCACTCCTGTTGAATGCAATAACTTTTTAAATAAAAAACAGTATCAAAGATTTCAAAAAATTTTTAAAAGGGGTAGGTGGGAGAGAGAACACTGATGTTACAAAGCATGGCTATTATACTTCAAATGCGTTCTCCATGTGAACAAGAAAATAAAAAAGGAGGGCTTTGCAGGTACCTATGGAAGTATTTACATATGCAGAAGCACTGATCCTAAAAAATAATAATAAGGTTTATAGAATTATTTGACCACTTAAACTATGTACATGTACAGCTGATAAAAATGAAAACTTAAAAAAAATGTTATAGGCCAGATGCAGTGGCTCATGCCTGTAATCCCAACATTCTGGGAAGCCAAGGCAAGAGGATGACTTGAGCCCAGGAGGTTGAGACCAGCCTGGGCAATATGGAGAAACCTCACCTCTACTAAAAAGTACAAAAATTAACTGGGGTGGCAGCACACATCTGTAGTCCTGGCTACTTGGGAGGCTGAGGTGGGAGGCTTGCTTAAGCCCAGGAGGTCAAGGCTACAGTGAGCAGTGATCACACCACCAGCCTGGTGACAGAACAAGAACCTGTCTCAAAAAAAAAAAAAAAATTGCTGCACATGAGAAACGCCTTATCCTTTCTTTAGTATTGAAAAAAATTTAAGTATATGTAATACAACCCGTCTTGAAATACAACTTTTTCCCCATATTGAGCCTGCAACTTACATCTCTTATTTTCATCTTCTGGTCTTTACCACCAATTAGAAAGCCATCCCCGAGTTCCATGAGATATAAGAAAAAATAGAGATTATTTTTAAAATTAAAAAGCATGAAAGTTTTCAGTGACAATTAGGAGAAGATAAATTTTAGTAGAATAAATGGTAACATGTTTGAAAAAAAGAAGGTAAAGTCTATTTCAGAACATACTTTCAGGCTTTTATAGTTACCTTTAGGATTATCTACACAAAGCTGAATTCACACACACACGCACACACACACACACATGCACACACACACACACTCCTACTAAAAGGTATAGATATTTATGCTCATTACACTTCACAATGCATATGTGTGGAACATAAAACTATTGTTAGTTTTTTTACTCTGCTCTGAGCACAAAGCAGAAATGAATGCAGAGAAAAAATGAAGTGTGCTTTCCCAGAGTCCACCCCTGCCATGGAACACAGTGAATGTTGTCCTCTGGGAGAGGAGCAAGCCATTTAAATTCAGGGAACAGATTCTCAACACTGGCAAGCTATTTTTAGCTCAAGCTGTAGCTTAATTTGGAAACCAAGCAGTTGAGGTCTTGCCTTTTTCTTGGATTGACTTTTTTTTTAATGGCAGTAGAAAGCTATGCATATGGAAAAGTTGTTCTCTAAATGTAGCATTTTAAGCATTCTTGAAGAATGTTTAATTCTAAAGCTGGTTGAAAAAAATGTTCATGCTAGAGCTTTGAAAGTCTTGTTTATCTATAGACTGTTGTTGTTTTAAAATTCATCGTGTATGGTTCTGGAAAAAAAGGAAGATGCTCTTAATGGATTTATTTAACCACAGTTTTGGGGGATATGCAAACCTGTACAGCAACGTGATAGAACAGCAACCTCACCTTGATGTCAGGTGCCTGGCCTGGGAGGTCTGGCCAAAATAAAGATGTGGAAAGTCTCTGGGCTTCCAGAACACTGTAGTGTTCATGCTCAAAAGGACCCTCCAGAGTTTTAGGGCAGTAGGACACGTATTCTATCAGCCATGATGACTTAGCTGTTGCAACGACCCTGTCTATTAGGATAGTTTAATTCAAATTAAAGGTTAATTAAAGCAAACAAATTAAAAATTAGTTTCTTTAGTCATGCTAGCCTCATTTCAAGTACTCAGCCGCATGGGGCCAGTGGGCTACCATATTGGACAGTGTAGAGCCTTTCTATTTTCATGAAAAATTCTATTGGACAGCACTACTCTATACCAATGCCAAAATAACATTAGGCAGTTTTGTGAAAAGCACCAGATGAGGTGTTAAGAGACATAGAATTTGGTCCTATCCTAGCCTCTTTTTTTCTTTTTTTTGACAAACACAAACATTTAAAATAGTACTATTTTAAGCACTTTATAAAGTGCTTATTAACATCATTTAATCCTCATAATAACCTTATGAGCCACTACAATTATTTCAATTTTCTAGATAAGGAGACTGAGGCACAAAGATGTTAAGTGCTTACTGAGTCAGTAAGTGGTAGAGCTAAGATATGAACCCAGGCACTTTGCCTTCAGAGTCTTTGGTCTTAACCACTACTTAATGCTGCCTCTCTGAAAATCCACGTGATTTGGGAACGTTTCTTCACCACTGTATTCATCTGTCAAATAAAGAAAGCAACCAGATTTCATCTAAGGTCCTTTCCACTGTGAATGCTCTGAAATTAATTCTCTTATATAGCTGTTATTGAGTGCCTGCTCTGGGTAGGGAGTATATTAGATGCTGGATATAAACAGATGAACAAAACAGACATGGTGCCCTTATAGTGAGAGAAGGAGACATTAACCAAACATATAATATGTGGAAAATGGCAATGGGGAGCCGTGTGGCAAAGGATGGGTTCTGGATACTGTAAATGTTCAGTGAGATTTGGCCCAGAGAGATCAACCATGGCTCTTTTGAGCAGGTGGAACATGGTGATGTGGCCAACACTGAGAGGAGGGGAGCTCTTGGGAGCCTCCACCGTCCCAGCTGCTGCCACCCAGGGAGGGTCAGCCACACCTACACACCTCCCATGGCAGTGGGTTTATCATGCATCTGTGTGGGTGTGGGGTGGGAGTCAGAGCACGGAGTTGGAGGCTGCTAGTGAACAGGACCACAGAGAAACAAAATTCGCCACCCTTCAGGCGTGCCCAGATTCGTATCTCCTGGGCAACCACTGTATGTGTCTATGTCAGAGTTAAAAAAGGCTAACATCTGTAATGAGGATCAGAAATAATTTGGGTTCCAGCCTATACATAATTCATACAAAGCGGATTGCTTCACACATGCTTATGTCAGGAATGTCAGCCTATGACAAGGCAAACGTGTGCAAAGACTCAGCTAGTGAATCCAGGCAGGAAACTTCACGTTGGAGATTTGCCTCAGGGATTCTGGCTACAGAGATTTTGTTCCAGAAAAGGGACTGATTCTCAAGTCTGTACATGAGAAATGTAAAAAAAAAAAAAAGAGCAAATAGGAAGCCTGTTCTGGAGAGGCATCTTTTCCCCCCTCTGCTTTTCTACTGTGGGCTTTCCTCAAGCCTCAGGCCTTGCTTTCTTTCTCTTTGGCAAAGTTCTTCTATGGCATGGCTTTAACTAGTTCGTCACTAAATGGTGCCAGTGCAGACAGGAAGCCAGCAGGGAGATATCCTAGTCAAGCCTTGAACCTGAGTACTATTAATAAGAAGAAAGATTTTCTTCTGATAGTTCACTACTGAATGAGGGCAGTGGCTCAGCAGAGGGACTGATCCTACAGAAGAATCTTAAAGCCAGGATTGCAAATTCAGTACCGACAGTGGCAAGACAGGTGATAGAAATGAGTGAGCTGGGCAGAGCAGGTCCATGGTAAACTGGGGATTTTGGACAGCTTCTACTTCTCCAACTACTTGTGGCTCAATTTGTTTTCCTATTTTTTTCTCTTTTTGTAAAAAAAAAAAAAAGAAGGCTGGGCACTGTGGCTCGCACCTGTAATCCCAGCACTTTGGGAGGCCAAAGTGGGAGGATTGCTCGAGCTCAGGCATTTGAGACCAGCCTGGGCAACATAGTGAGATCCTATCTTAAAAAAATAAAATAAAATAAAAATTAGCTGGGCGTGACGGTGCACACTTGGCGTCCAAGCTACTTGGGAGGCTGAGGTGAGAGGATCACTTGTTCCCAGGAGGTCAAAGCTGAAGCTGCAGTGAGCCATGATTGCATCACTGCACTCCAGCCTGGCTGACAGAGCGAGACCCTGTCTCTTAACAAAATGAAGTCAGAATTCTGTATTTGCATGTGAAATGTGGGCAACCAATATTGTATGCCAAGTGGTACAAAAACACATCTGCAGGGACAGGTGTGATCTTTTGCTTGCTAAGGCTTGATAGTCTTAATATATCTAAAGAAAGAGGCTTCCAGTGGGGAGGAGGGTGGCCAGAATAAAAAAAAAAAGGGAAGGGAGGGCCAAAGGGTGAATGGAGGCCAAGGGTCTATAACACTGCAAACCCAGGTGGGACAGCGCAACAGTCCACTCCATGGAGTAGTTGCATATTGAGTTGTCTATGTGGAGATTGCCTGGGATGACCATGGCTCGACAACATCAACCCCTAGGGTTACCACCTAACTCTCTTCACTTGGGCTTGGTGCTCAGAAGCTACTTCTGCTTATAATTTGGCTTCCCAAGATCTGCCCACAGACAGAGGATGCCAGTATGAATATCCAATTTATTTGGTAGTGTTATTTCACTTTCTAAAATAATAAATGGGCATTCTGATTTTACAAATTAATCTCTTTTGGTTAAATTAAGTGTTCTCCAGATCTCCACCACCTAAGACAAGGATGATTCAATTTCTACGTGATCATCTTATCAATATCAATGAAAAAGGCAAGGTGCCATATATATATATGGAGGATTCCAGGTCTACGCATATATATATATATATATGCATGTGTATATATACATATATATGTATGTGTATATATACATATATATATATGCGTAGACCTGAAATCCTCCATTTCTCCAAGGAAACTTGGTTTCTTGAGTGGGAAATGATATTTAAAGGCCACAAGCTGTGCTGTCATCACTTCTAGGACTTTTCAGTGGACAGAGCTAGGAAATACATATTTCTGGAAATTTTTTAAAAATCACAGGCTCATACTGATATTTCCAATTCAAATTTAACATTACAGGGAATATATATATATATATATATATACACGCTGAGAGAGAGGTTTTGATTCCCAACAATATTAACATAGTTATTACTTTCTTCTGCAACATATAAAACAGTTTTGAAATAATACTGATATTACTATTAACAATAAGTATCTAATGCATGAATTTTATGATTTCTTTGCAGCTCTATTTGTCCTTAGAATATATTCCATTGAGCAAATATATCAAAATGCTGTGTTAATGACTTCAAGTAATTATTTTCTATGTAGTTATGTCACTAACTTGATATAAAGTTAAAAACAATAAAATATGTATTTCCATTTTTTTAAATTAGGGATTATCTTTCCTTTTTGATTGAATTTTATCTTTTGGATATGTGAAATATTAACAAGATACTAAAACTGTATAAAGTATACTCGCAGAAGAATAACTTCCATCTGCATTTTTATTGGTTTTGGTTTATCTTTTCAGTTTCTTTTTGCAAATGCAAGCAGATAGCTCTGTTTCAACCCTATCAGCATCTTGTACAGCGCTGCGAGGCGGAGTGATCATGGGAGCCTCATGCTGCCCCGGCTGCTGCCTCTCCAGTGAGGGGTCTGCTGTGCCCATGTGTCATCCATGGTGGTGTGTTTGCCATGGATCTCTGTGGGTGGGGGCACTGTGGATCTACAAGAAAATGTCAGCTGGCCATGATGGCTCACACCTGTAATCCCAGCACTTTAGGAAGCTGAGGTGGGCAAATTGCTTGAGGCCAGCAGTTCGAGACCAGCCTGGACAAAATAATGAGAACCTGTCTCTATTTTTAAAAAGTTAATAAAAAATAAAATGTCCATATTTGTCATTTCCATTTGGATACTTTCAGTTAAAATTCATGATGTATAAAGACAAAGCATCAGTCTTCTCCTTGAACTAATTCTGTCTCCAAACTTCCCTGTTTCTGTTCTCAGTGCTTCAACTCTCCCAACCTCTCAGTATCAAAATTGGTCAACTTAGACTTCTCCATTTTGTTTAGTCCTCACAGTCTATCAATCACCAGAACATGTGGTTATTCATTCAGTTAACATCAACGTTTTTGATGCCAATCATATGATGAACAATCATATGTGCCAATCATATGATGAACAATGTGCGAATCATATGATGCCAATCATATGATGAACAAGACATGATCTGTGATTCCAAGGAACAAACATTGCAGTGGAGAAGACGCGAGAATAATTAAATGATCCCAAGATTGTACAAAGTGCTGTTGAAGTAAACAGGAGATGGCTTGGGAGAACAAAGGGAGTAGAGAAAACCCTCATCAAGGGGGACTTCACAGAGGAGGTAATGTCTGAGCTGAGTTTGGGGATGGGGAGAGTGGGAATAAGATTTAATCACAAGAACAACAGGATGAAGATGGGAGAAGAGCACTCCAGGCAGAGGGAGCTGGAGGCAAATGAGAGCAGGATGTGTTCCAACAACTACAGATTTTTCAATATGATTGGAGTGTCACAGTTTGGCAGATAAAGAGACAGAGGCCTGATGACAATGAATTTTGTCTACTCACCATGCTATGCTACAAGTCTTCTTTCTTTTCTTTTCTCTTCTCTATTCTTTTCTTTTCTCCTTTCCTTTCCTATTTACTTTCCTTTCCTGTTTCCTTTCCTTTCTCTCTTTCAGTGAACCCTCTGGGAACATTTCAAAGGATCGGTTAATAAACCTGCGTGATAATATCATCGGAATCTCATTTTGAAAAGATCAGCCTGGACATTGGTCAAAGAATGGAAGAGCTGAAGGAAGAAAAAAGCAGAGGCAAGACTAGTGCAATAATTTAGGGGGGTAATGAGGAAAGCCTGAACTAGGGTAGTGGCAGAAAGGATAAAGGGAAGAAAACTTACTTACGATGCATGAAGGAAACAGAACTGACAAGACTTGGCAGATGGATGGCGACTCTACAGTACTCTCAGATTTCTAGCTTTAGTTTGGTCAGCTTGGTGGGTGTTGGTACTATTTCCTCAGAATAGGAACACAGAAGGAGAAGCAACAGGTTGGAGGATGAGGAGCTACGAGGAGGGAATCAGGTGGAGTTACACTACGGAGAAGCATTCATTCAACAAATATCAGTTCAGCATCATTAACTACAAGGTGCTATGTTCTTTAGGGAGTGAGCAACAGATTGTAAGATAAGGGGAAGGAAATCCAAGAGCTTATTTATAATAGAGAGAGAATTACAGAGGGTAATATAGAAAAAATGAGAGAGAGAATAGCAAAGGAATGAGTATTAATGAGGATGAGAGTATGGAGCTAGGATTTGAGAAGCATGAAGAAAGTAGCTGACTTCAATAATCTAAACAGTTTGTTGACTTAAAATTGCTTCAGTATGAATGAATTCTGAAGCCCCAGAAAGTTTCAGAGGCTGGTGAACTAAGTTCGTATCAAGTTTTCTTTTATAAAGCCTCTTGTACCATCCTTTCTTTTTCATTGTCATTGCTATCACCAAAACTTGTTTGCTCCCTGTTCCTTTAATTTATGTGTATTTCTCCTCCTTTTTGTTTGTATTTTTTATTTTAAAATATTTTTTCCCTCTCTGTATCAGATAAGCAAAAGAACACATTTTAAACATCACTCACAATCCCATCACTCCAAGATAAATACTGCTAGTGTTTTAGAGTAATTTTCCTTTTTTTCTTTTCTTTTCTTTTTTTGGAGACAGGGTCTCACTTCATTGTCCAGGCTGGAGTGCAGTGGCACAATCTCAGCTCATTGCAGCCTCGACTTCTTGGGCTCAGGAGATCCTCCCACCTCAGCCTCCCAAGCAGCTGGGACTACAGGCATGTACCACCATGCCTGGCTCATTTTTTTGTATTGACACAGGGTTTTGCCATGTTACCCAGGCTGGTTTCAAACGCCTAAGCTCAAGCAATCCTCCTGCCTCGGCCTTCCAAAGTGCTGAGATTACAGGCGTGAGCCACCACGCCCGGCAGCTTATGATAATTCTATACTGCTATTTAACTTTTTAATAAACCTGTATCTTAATTTTGCCAAATATTGCTTATGTAAATCAGCTTAGGTTAGCTGTACAGCAGTAACAGACACCCTCGAAATCTCAGTGGCTTACAAAGACAGCAACAACAAAGACTTATTTCTCACTCATATTTCATGTTGGCTGTAGGTTAGCTGTGGATCAGCTTCATGTGCTCTTCACTTTGGGACCTAGTTTGAAGGATCAGCCTCTGTCTAGGACATGCTATTCTTTTGGTAGGGAGAAAAGAGCAATGGTGGAAATCGTGTGATGACTCTTAAAACTTTTGCTGGAAAGTGTTGTCCAGCACTCCACTAATTATACAGACACATACTACTGAAGCAAGTAACAGAATCAAGATATCATGTCAGTGGGTGAATAAGTATAATTCTTTTACATGGAGAGACACTGACTCATTGAGAGCAGGAATAAAATCCACCTCAGCTCTAAATTCCTGTGGATATGTATATTTTGTATGTTCTTTATATATCATCATTATAAGCCAGCTGAATTTTGTAAGGTAAAATTATTAAATAGATATATTTTTCTCACTGTCTTTCAAATCTACATGAATGTTATTCCCTTCTTCCCTTCTCTGACTCTGGATATTATCTGATGCAGATCTAAAAGTTTTTCTTTAAATTCCGAGGTACTATCTATCACACACTTTCATCTTCATGACTTAAGAAGCTCAATTTCATCAAAACCCAAGCTTTAATCTTTCATTCAGTTTAAAGCTCCTTCTCTCTTCCATAGCTCTCAATCAGATCTACGTTTGGAGCTTTGCAGTGAGAGGGTCTGCTTTTCTCTACTTGTTCTACATCTTCCTCCAGTTGCTCTGTTTACTGATGCCATATTGGTACAGGCCTGTAGCAGGTGCTGGCTCCTTCTCTCCTGGACTGTTGCTGTTCACTGCAGGTTAGCTGTGGATCAGCTTCATGTGCTCTTGACTTTGGGACCTAGGTTGAAGGATCAGCCTCTGTCTGGGACACACTATTCTTTTGGTAGGGAGGAAAGAGCAATGGTTTGAAGCAATGGTTTTAGTTGTTTGAAGACTCCCTGCCAGAATCTCCCACTACACAATTCCTTGATGTGGGCAAGCAACCTCCAGCTGACCCCACAACTGTTCGCACAGCTCCTGCTTCTGGCTCTACACCCCAGAGCCAATTTCTCTTAGGGTCATCTTGTCAGGCAGACAGACCTCTAGAATGAAGATGCCTTAAGAAAGCTTGCACAGGCCACCTACTGCAGTGTCCGGTCTGGTCCACTAGAAATACTCAGACTTTTACCACCACCGAATTCTGAAAATGCTTGCTCTTTGCACTATAGCCTTCACTCCTCACTCTATTATCAGGGGCAGCTCTTATCTTTAGTCTTATCTGGGAGCAAGTTAGTCTCTGTGTCCTCCAAACACCTGCAGAGATATGGCAAGCTCTCTGAAATGATCTCTTAGAGCTCCTTATCTCACTAAAGCTGGGGGTGGGATAGAAAGATTTTAGTGCATGGTGTTCTAATAACGATTTCCAAAAGTGATTCTTATCCCCAACATTCCTCATCTCATCTATAGGCTGGAGGTGGGAGATGGGCTTAGAGTCACAAAGTGTGTTTCACAACCTTTTAGCAGGTCCTAAGCACTGGATCAGCATGTCCTTTTGTTTACAACTTCAGAGAAGTAGTCAAAAGTAAGACAAAAGAAAATCATATATATTCAGAATATATATTTTCTGCCCATGACATATTTTACACAGTATCAGGCCTGTGTGAGAGATGGGAGAAGGTGATATATAGTTATTTTTATAAAACTTTACGTTTTTCTTCTATCTGAGATAGCTGCATAAAATAATCCATTTTTTTAAAAAAGCAGACTCATGAAAAAGCAAGCAATACTAGAAAATTCAGAATTTTGATTTGAGAAGAATGAAAAAGATTATAATACTAAAGGAAAGCAGTTATGAAAACTTGACTGTCCCACTCATCCCTGGAAACTGACTATGACAACATGGGAAAAAAGTCTGCGTGGAACGATCTGGGAGTTCAGAACTCAGAGCCATTCCCCTATTTAGTTCAACTTAGCTTTATCTATTACCCATCTTACAAGCAAAAGAAAGCAATGCAGAGGCTCAGGAGTAGTATTTTGAATCTTGGCTTTGAGCAAATGAAAAACAGATCAAACAAGTTTGGCTCGTGATTCATTCCACAATTTAAGGCCACTGCCCTTTAATTTAATCCTTTGAATGCAACCATGTAGGTTTGCAACCTTGTATTTGGATAATGAGCCAACCCACCACGAAGGCTGAAGCCTATGTTTGGGACTACTTGCTGGCACTAGAAACACTGGGAGCTGTGACATCATGCTTCCAACAGTCTTAATTATAAGGGTCTTGGAATAGAAACAAATGGAACAGAAAATCAAAGCTGTTCTTAATTCACCACTACAGAACAAATGGCTGGCCACATCTGAGTATGACAGAGGCTGTCTTTGTTGGAGATAAAGCCGTGGACATAGTGAGCAGCTATTGAAGACCAGCATACTTTAATGGATGATGTAGTTAGTAATTGGAATTTTTTTCTAATATTTTATTGTGAAAGTTTAAACATTCCAAAAAGTAGATCAAATTTAGTGACTATTCATATATTCACCACCTAGATTCTATAATGAACATTTTGCTGTATATGCATTATTACATACTACTCATCTGCTTATCCTTCTGTCCATCCATTGATCCATCTTATTTTTTGTACTGCAAAGTAAGTTTCAGAAATCAGTATATTTTACCACGATACCTCTAAATACTTCAGCATGCTTATCATTCTTTGTTCAATATTTATGCGTTTTTTTTTAGGTAAAATATACATACAGTGGAATGTACAAATCTTAAATGCACCATTTGATAAATTCAGGCTGGGCGCAGGGGCTCACCCCCACAATCCCAGAACCTTTGGGTGGGAAGATCACTCGAGGACAGGAGTTTGAGAGCAGCCTAGGCAACAGAGCAACCCATCTGTACAAGAAGAAGAAATTAACCAGCATCTTGGCATGTGCCTATTGTCCTAGCTACTTGGGAGGCTGCGGTGGGAGGATGGCTTGAACCCAGGAGTTTGAGGTTACAGTAAGCTATGATCATACCACTGCACTCTAGCCTGGATGACAGAGCAAGGCTCTGTCTCTGAAAAAGTAAATTAAAAATGAAAATAAAAACAAATGCATATACCTAGGACTCTGAGTTTTAATCTCTGATTTAAATGACTGTATTTTATTCTGAGGGCTACATATGCCACCTAATCAGAAGATTTTACTGATGTTCAGGGTATTTTTTTCAATATCCTGGACTATCCAGGCTTAAATATCAAAGACCACCAGAAGGATAGACTAGAGGCTACCATTGCCTACTCAATTATCCCCTTAATTCATTAAGTAAACATAGCAGCAATAGCAAACTAGAAAATATGGTGATGAAGATGATTGGCAACCAAAACATAAAAGTAGCTCAGAACAGGCCAGGCGCAGTGACTCATGCCTGTAATCCCAACACTTCGGGAGGCTGAGGTGGGCAGATCATTGAGGTCAGGAGTTCGAGAGCAGTGTGGCCAACATGGTGAAACCTTGTCTTTACTAAAATACAAAAATTAGCCAGGCATGGTGGCGGGTGCCTGTAATGCCAGTTAATTGGGAGGCTGAGGCAGGAGAATCGCTTGAACTCAGGAGGTGGAGGTTGCAGTGAGCCGAGATGGTGACACTCTACTCCAGCCAGCAACAGAGCAAAACTCCCTCTCAAAAAAAAAAAAAAAAAAAAAAGAAAAGAAAAGAAAAGAAAAAATAGCTCAGAATAAGTTTACAAGAGAAACATGTGGCATAAATAAAGAAAATTATACATTTTTCTTCATGATAAAAGAAGGTTTTAATAATATGAAAACAATACCATATTCCTCAGTAGAAAATTTAATTGTAACAATACCAGTTCTCCTTAACTTAGTCTCAGGCTTAAGATCATGCCCACTGAAATATCAATGACATATACTAATGGGATTTTTTCTTTAAAATATGACAAAATGGTTATGAAATTTATGACAGAAAGACCTAAAACAGAATAATAATAGAAGGCCTAACCCCTATTAAATAAGCACATGTGCAATAATCACAGCAAGAGATGATGGTGCTTGGAATAAAGAGGTAATAATGGAAGTGGTGAGAAGAAGCCAGATGCTAAACTTCTTAAAGGTAGAGAAAACAGAGTCTCATGATGGACTGAATACACAGCATGAGAAAAGAAAGAACTCAAGGGTGATATCAAGTTTTTGACCCGAGATATTTACTGAGATGTGGAAGACAGAGGAAGAGGTTACCAGGAGGTCAATTTTGTTCATTTTAAATTTCAGATGCCCCTTAAATATCCAAGAGGAAATAAGAAATAGGCAATTGGGACCAGACATGGTGGCTCATGCTTGTAATCCCAGCACTTTGGGAGGCCAAGGCAGGTGGATCACTTAGGTTCAGGAGTTCAAGACCACTCTGGGCAACACGACAAAATGCCATCTCTACCAAAAAAAAAAAAAAAATCCAAACCAAAACAAACCCCAAAAATTAGCCAGGTGTGGTGGCACATGCCTGTGGTTCCAACTACTCAAGAGGCTGAGGTGGGAGAATCACTTGAAGCTAAGAGACAGAGGTTGCTGTGAGCTGAGATAGCACCACTGCACTCCAGCCTGGGTGACAGAGTTAGAGACTGTCTCAAAAAAAAAGAAATGTAGGCAATTGGATGAGTATCTGGATCTGGAGTTCAGAGGACTGACAAGGCCCAGGTCTAGGCTAGATTTATAAATACAAAATAAGATCACCTAGGGAGTAACTGTAAAGAAAGAGAAGAGATCTGGAAGCTGACAGCATGGTAGACAAAGAGGGGTGTTGCACAGATTCCCCTTCAAGGAATAGCTTTTTACTCCTCCCTGTAGGCTGCCTCCAGCTATCTGCTACTTCCAGAGCTTACTCAACTGAGAGAGTCACTTCATCCAAGGTTTCACCCTTTCTGACATGATTGTATATTTAGAAAACCCCATCATCTCAGCCCAAAATCTCCTTAAGCTGATAAGCAACTTCAGCAAAGTCTCAGGATACAAAATCAATGTGCAAAAATCACAAGCATTCCTGTACACCAATAACAGACAAACAGAGAGCCAAATCATGAGTGAACTCCCATTCACAATTGCTACAAAGAGAATAAAATACCTAGGAATCCAACTTACAAGGGATGTGAAGGACTTCTTCAAGGAGAACTACAAACCACTGCTCAAAGAAATAAGAGAGGACACAAACAAATGGAAAAACATTCCACCTTCATGGATATGAAGAATCAATATCGTGAAAATGGCCATACTGCCCAAAGTAATTTATAGATTCAAAGCTATCCTCATCAAGCTATCCTTGACTTTCTTCACAGAATTGGAAAAAACTACTTTAAATTTCATATGGAACCAAAAAAGAGCCTGCATAGCCAAGACAATCCTAAGCAAAAAGAACAAAGCTGGAGGCATCACGCTACCTGACTTCAAACTATACTACAAGGCTACAGTAACAAAAACAGCATGATACTGGTACCAAAACAGATATATAGACCAATGGAACAGAACGGAGGGCTGAGAAATAATGCCACACATCTACAACCATCTGATCTTTGACAAACCTGACGAAAACAAGCAATGGGGAAAGGATTCCCTATTTAATAAATGGTATTGGGAAAACTGGCTAGCCATATGCAGAAATCTGAAACTAGATCCTTTCCTTACACCTTATACAAAAATTAACTCAAGATGGACTAAAGACTTAAATGTAAGACCTAAAAACATAAAAACCCCAAAAGAAAACCTAGGCAATACCATTCAGGACATTGGCATGGGCAAAGACTTCATGACTAAAACACCAAAAGCAATGGCAACAAAAACCAAAATTGACAAATAGAATCTAATTAAACTAAAGAGCTTCTGCACAGCAAAAGAAAGTATCAACAGAATGAATAGGCAACATACAGAATGGGAGAAAAATTTTTTGCAATCTATTCATGTGACAAAGGGCTAATATGCAGAATCTACAAAGAACTTAAACAAATTTACAAGAAAGAAACAAACAACCCCATCAAATGTGGGCAAAGGGTATGAACAGACACTTCTCAGAAGAAGACATTTATGCAGGCAACAAACGTGAAAAAAAGCTCATTATTACTAGTCATTAGAGAAATGCAAATCAAAACCACAATGAGATACCATCTCACACCAGTTAGAATGGCGATCATTAAAAAGTCAGGAAACAACAGGTGCTGGAGAGGATGTGGAGAAATGGGAATGCTTTTACACTGTTGGTGGGAATGTAAATTAGTTCAACCATTGTGGAAGACAGTGTGGCAATTCCTCAAGGATCTAGAACTAGAAATACCATTTGACCCAGCAATCCCATTACTGGGTATATACCCAAAGGATTATAAATCATTCTACTATAAAGACACATGTACACGTATGTTTATTGCAGCACTGTTCACAATAGCAAAGACTTAGAACCAGCCCAAATGCCCATGAATGATAGACTGGATTAAGAAAATGTGGCACATTGGCCGGGCGCGGTGACTGAAGCCTGTAATCCCAGCACTTTGGGAGGCTGAGGCAGGCGGATCACAAGGTCAGGAGATCGAGACCATCCTGGCTAACACAGTGAAACCCCGTCTCTACTAAAAATACAAAACATTAGCTGGGCATGGTGGCCGGTGACTGTAGTCCCAGCTGCTTGGGAGGCTGAGGCAGGAGAATGGCGTGAACCTGGGAGGCGGAGCTTGCAGTGAGCTGAGATCATGCCACTGCACTCCAGCCTGGGTGACAGAGCAAGACTCCGTCTCAAAAAAAAAAAAAAAAAAGAAAGAAAATGTGGCACATATACACCATGGAATACTACGCAGCCATAAAAAAGGATGAGTTAATGTCCTTTGTTGGGACACGGATGACGCTGGAAACCATCATTCTCAGCAAACTAACACAAGAACAGAAAACCAAACACTGCATATTCTCACTGATAAGCGGGAGTTGAACAATGAGAACACATGGAAACAGGGAGTGGAACTTCACACATCAGGGCCTGTTGAAGAGTCGGGGGCTAGGGGAGGGATAGCATTAGGAGAAATGCCTAATGTAGATGACGGTTTGATGAGTGCAGCAAACCACCATGGCACAGGTGTACTTATGTAACAAACCTGCACGTTCTGCACATGTACACCACAACTTAAAATATAATAAAGAAAGAAAGAGGCAAAAAAAAAAAAAAAACCCTCCAGACACGGTGGCTCACGCCTGTAATCCCAGCACTTTGGGAGGCCAAGGCAGGCAGACCATGAGCTTAGGAGTTCCAGACCAGCCTGACCAACATGGTGAAACTCCATCTCTACTAAAAATACAAAAATTAGCCGGGCATGGTGGCGCATGCCTGTAATCCTAGCTACTCAGAGCTGAGGCAGGAGAATTGCTTGAACCCAGAAGGTGGAGGTTGCAGTGAGCCGAGATCACGCCACTGCACTCCAGCCTGGACAACAGAGCGAGACTCTGTCTCAAAAACAAACAAAAAAACAAAACTCAACCAACTATTTTTGCCCAGTTCAACTCCCATCAATGATATGTGTTCCAGAGTACCCAGTGGGTAGAGCATAGCTTTGTTGGGCTGCCTTGCAGTTTAACTTCTCCCTCTGACCATTCCTGCTTTCACTCTTGCTTTCATAGCTATGATGTCTGATACGTCTTGTACCCTAAACTCTGTCTCAGCATCTGCTTCCTGAGAACTAAACCTGTAACATATAACATTGTATACATGTATATGAATGTCACATTTTCTTTATCCTTTCATCCATCAGCCAATACTTAGGTTGTTTCCACAAGTTAGCCATTGTGAATAAAGCTGCAACGAACATGGGTCAGTACATATCTTTTTGAGATACTGATTTCATTTTCTGTGGATATATTCCCAGAAGTGAGATTGCTGGATCATAAGGTAGTTCTCTTTTTAATTTGTGGGAAACCTCCATACTGTCTTTCATCCCAGAAGTGGGATTGCTGGATCATAAGGTAGTTCTCTTTTTAATTTGTGGGAAACCTCCATACTGTCTTTCATAATGGCTGTGACAATTTACAATCCTATCAACAGCACATAAGATTCTCTTTTCTCCACATCTTTGCCAACACTTGCTTTTTTGCTTTTTGGTAATAGCCATACTACTGAATGTGAGATGATACCTTATTGTGGTTTTGCTTTGCATTTTCCTGATGATTAGTGATGTTGAGAATCCTTTCATATATCTGTTGGCCATTTGTATGTTTTCTTTGGAAAAATGTCCATTCAGGTGCTTTGCTCATTTTTTTCATCTTTAAAAAAAAATTTTTTTTTTAAACTACTGAGTTGTATGCTCAGTAATTGCTCTGGCTAGGACTTTCAGAGTTATGTATGAGTTCCTTATATATTTTGAAAGTTAGCTCCCTATTAGATACATGGTTTGCAAATTTTTCTCCCATCCATAGGTTGCCTTTTCATTTTATTAATTGTTTCTTTTGCTGTGAAGAAACTTTCTAGTTTGACATAGTTTCATTAATTTATTTCTGCTTTTGTTGCCTATGCTTTTGGTGTTACATTCAAGAAATCATTGTCAAGACCAATGTGAAGAAGCTTTTCTTCTATGTTTTCATGTATGATTTTTATGGTTTCAAGTCTTATGATTAAGTTTTTAATTCATTTTGAATAGATTTTGTGTATGGTGTAATATACAGGTCTTCTTTTCTTGTAGATATCTAGTTTTTCCAATATAAGTTACTAAAGATTCTATCCTTTCTCCTTTATATATTCCTGGTGCCTTTTTCAAAGACTAGTTGACTATGTAAGAGTGAGTTTACTTCTGGACTCTATTCCTTTCCCTTGGCTTATGTGTCTGTTTTTATACCAGTGCTATAATGTTTTGATTACTATAGCCTTGTACTATAATTTGAAATCAGTTAGTGTGATGCCCTCATTTTTGCTCTTCTTTCTCAAGATAATTTTGACTACTCAGTGTCTTTTGTAGTTCCACACAAATCTTAGGATAGTTTTTTCTATTTCTGTGAAAAATGCCATTGGAATTTTTGCCAGGGGTTGCATTGAATGTGTGGGTCACTTTGGGTTAGTACGGACATTTTAACAATGTTAATTCTTTCAGTCCATGAACACAAGATATCTTTACATTTATTTGAATCTTCTTGAGTTCTACATCAGTGTTTTATTGTTTTCAGGACTCAGATCTTTCACTTCCCTGGTTAAATTTATTCCTCAGTATTTTACTCGTTTTTATGCTACTACAAATAGGATTATTTTCTTAATTTATTTTTTTGGAAAGTTTGTTCTTAAGTGTGTAAAAACACAACTGATTTTTGTATGTTGATTTTGTATCCTTCAACTTTAATGAATTTGTTTAGTAGTTCTAACAGTGTTTGGAGGAGTCTTTAGTTTTCTATATGCAAGATGATGTCATATGCAAACAGAGACAGTTTTACTTCTTTCCTGATTGGATGCTTTTTATTTATTTTTCTTGCCTAATTGCTCTGGCTAGGACTTCCAGAACTTTGTTAAGTAGAAGTAGTGAGAGTGGTCATCCTCGTCTAATTCCTGATTTTAAAGGAAAAACTGTTGGTTTTTCATTATTGAGTATAATGTTCACTGTGGGTTTGTCATATATGGCTTTTATTATGTTGAAGTACCTTCTAAACCTAATTGTTGAGAATTTTTATCATGAAAGAATGTTGGATTTTGTCAAATTTTCTTCCTGCATCTTTGGGGATAATCTATGATTTCTGTCTTTCATTCTGTTAATATGGCTTATTGTGTATTTTAACCATCCTGTATCCCTGGGAAAATCCCACTTGATAATGTTATGATCTTTTTAATATGCTGCCTGTGTTAATCTGTTTGTATTACTATAAAGGACTACCTGAGACTGGGTAATTTATCAAGAAAAGATGTTTATTTGGGCTCACACTCCTGAAGGCTGTTCAGGAACCATGGTGCCAGTGTCTGCTCCTGGTGAGGGCCTCAGGAAATTTCCAATCATGGTGGAAGGCGAAGGGGGAACAGGCATGTCACATTATAAAAGCTGTACAAAGAAAGCAAGAGAGGAGGCACCAGACTCCTTTAAATAACCAGCTCTCATGTGAACTACCAGAGTGAGAACTCACTCATTGTGATGGGGATGGCATCAAGCCTTTCATGAGACCTTTGCCCCCATGACCCAAACACTTTCCACTAGGCCCCACCTCCAACACTGGGGATCACATTACAACATTAATTTTTGGACACACATCCAAACCTGCTGAATTTGATTTGCTACTAGAGGGTTTTGGCTCATTAGTTTTATTGGCCTATAGTTTTCTTTTCTTGTAGTGTCCTTTTCTGGCTTTGGTATCAAGTTAATGCCTTATATCATGAATTTGGAAGTACTTTCTCCTCTTCAATTTTTGGGAAGAGTTTGAGAAGAGTTTGGTATTAATTTTTCTCTAAATATTTGGTAGAAGTCACCAATGAAGTCATCAGGTTCTGGGCTTTTCTTCATTAAGACAGGTTTTTTTGTTTGTTTGTTTTTTGAGGCAGTCTCATTCTGAAACCCAGGCTGGAGTGCAGTAGCACAATCTCAGCTCACTGCAACAACTGCCTCCTGGATTCAAGCAATTCTCCTGCCTCAACCTTCCTAGTAGCTGGGATTACAGGTGTTCATCACCATGCCTGGCCAATTTTTGTATTTTTAGTAGAGATGGAGTTTCATCATTTTGCCCAGGCTGGTCTTGAACTCCTGAGCTTAGGTGATCCACCTGCCTTGCCTTCCCAAAGTGCTAGGATTAAGGCATGAGCCACTGTGCCTGGCTGAGAGATTTTTGATTATTGATTTATTCTTACTCATTATTGATCTCTTCATATTTTCTGTTTCTTTATGATTCAGCCTTCATAGGTTGTATGTTTCTAGGAATGTATCCATTTCTTCTAGGTTTTCCATTTAGTTGATGTATAGTTGTTCATAGCAGTCTCATCATCCTTCGCATTTCTGTGGTGTCAGTTGTAGTGTCTCTTCTTTTGTTCCTGATTTTATTTGAGTCTTTTCTCATTTTTTTAATTTAGTCTAGCTAAATGTTTGTCAATTTTGTTTATCTTTTCCAAAACCAACTCTTAATTTTGTCGATCTTTGCTATTTTTTGTCTCTATTTCATTTATTTCTGCTCTGATCTTTATTCTTTTTTCTTTTCTCTTTTTCCTTCCTTCCTTTCTTTCTTTCTTTCTTTCTTTCTTTTTCTTTTTCTTTTTTTTTTTTTAATAAAGTCTCACTGTATTGTCCAGTGGTCTTGAGCTCCTGGGCTCAAGTACTTCTCCCACTTCAGCCTCCCAAGGTGCTGGATTACAGGCATCAGCCATTGTGCCTCACATCAGCCTCCCAAAGTGCTGGGATTATAGGCATGAGCCACTGTGCCTGACATGATTTTTATTATTTCTTTCTTTCTGTTAAATTTTGGATTAATTTGTTCTTTTTTTAGTTGCTTGAGTTGTAAAGTGAGGTTATTTATTTTAGATTGTATTTTGATTTTTGTTTTTTGGGGGGTTTTGGGGTGTTTTTTGAGACAGGGTCTTACTCTGTCACTGACAGGCTGAAGTGCAGTGGCATGATCATAGCTTACTGCAACTTTGAACTCCTGGGCTCAAATGATACTCCTGCCTCAGCCTCCCAAGTAGCTACATCTATAGGTGTGCACCACCATGTCTGGCTAATTTTTAAAATTTTTGTAGAGATAGGATCTCACTATGGTGCCCAGTCTGGTTAGATCTTTTTTAAAAATGTAGAGGTTTATTGCTATAAACTTACCTCTTAGAACTGTTTTCACTACATCCTGTAAGTTTCTGTTGTTTCCAATTTTGTCTCAAGATTTTTTTGATTTTCCTCTTGATTTCTTCTTTGACCCACTGGTTGTTCATGAGTGTTTGTTTAATTTTTACATATTTGTGAGTTTTCCAGTTTTTCTCCTATTGATTTTTATTTTTATAACATTGTGATTAGAAAAGATACTTGATATAATTTTAATCTTCTTAAATTTGTTAAGATTCATTTTATGGCCTAACATAATCTTTCCTGGAGCATTTGCCACGTGAACTTGAAAGGAATATATAGTCTGTCGCTGTGTGATGGAATGTTCTGCGTATGTCTGTTAGATCCTTCTAGTCTAATGTGTAGTACAAGTCTAAGGTTTCCTTAAGAAGCTCACTCAAAACCGCTCAACTACATGGAAACTGAACAACCTGCTCCTGAATGACTACTGGGTACATAACGAAATGAAGGCAGAAATAAAGATGTTCTTTGAAACCAACGAGAACCAAGACACAACATACCAGAATCTCTGGGACACATTCAAAGCAGTGTGTAAAGGGAAATTTATAGCACTAAATGCCCACAAGAGAAAGCAGGAAAGATCCAAGATTGACACCCTAACATCACAATTAAAAGAACTAGAAAAGCAAGAGCAAACACGTTCAAAAGCTAGCAGAAGGCAAGAAATAACTAAAATCAGAGCAGAACTGAAGGAAATAGAGACACAAAAAACCCTTCAAAAAATTAATGAATCCAGGAGCTGGTTTTTTGAAAGGATCAACAAAATTGATAGACCCCTAGCAAGACTAATAAAGAAAAAAAGAGAGAAGAATCAAATAGACGCAATAAAAAATGATAAAGGGGATATCACCACTGATCCCACAGAAATACAAACTACCATCACAGAATACTACAAACACCTCTATGCAAATAAACTAGAAAATCTAGAAGAAATGGATAAATTCCTCGACACATACACCCTCCCAAGACTAAACCAGGAAGAAGTTGAATCTCTGAATAGACAAATAACAGGCTCTGAAATTGTGGCAATAATCAATAGCTTGCCAACCAAAAAGAGTCCAGGACCAGATGGATTCACAGCCGAATTCTACCAGAGGTACAAGGAGGAACTGGTACCGTTCCTTCTGAAACTATTCCAATCAATAGAAAAAGTGAGAATCCTCCCTAACTCATTTTATGAGGCCAGCATCATCTGATACCAAAGCTGGGTAGAGATACAACCAAAAAAGAGAATTTTAGACAATATCCTTGATGAACATTGATGCAAAAATCCTCAATAAAATACTGGCAAACCGAATCCAGCAGCACACCAAAAAGCTTATCCACCATGATCAAGTGGGCTTCATCCCTGGGATGCAAGGCTGGTTCAATCTACACAAATCAATAAATGCAATCCAGCATATAAACAGAACCAAAGACAAAAACCACATGATTATCTCAATAGATGCAGAACAGGCCTTTGACAAAATTCAACAACACTTCATGCTAAAAACTCTCAATAAATTAGGTATTGATGGGACATATCTCAAAATAATAAGAGCTATCTATGACAAACCCACAGCCAATATCATACTGAATGGGCAAAAACTGGAAGCATTCCCTTTGAAAACTGGCACAAGACAGGGATGCCATCTCTCACCACTCCTATTCAGCATAGTGTTGGAAGTTCTGGCCAGGGCAATTAGGCAGGAGAAGGAAATAAAGGGTATTCAATTAGGAAAAGAGGAAGTCAAATTGTCCCTGTTTGCAGATGACATGATTGTATATCTAGAAAAGCCCATTGTCTCAGCCCAAAATCTCCTTAAGCTGATAAGTAACTTCAGCAAATTCTCAGGATACAAAATCAATGTACAAAAATCACAAGCACTCTTATACATCAATAACAGACAAACAGAGAGCCAAATCATGAGTGAACTCCCATTCACAATTGCTTCAAAGAGAATAAAATACCTAGGAATCCAACTTACAAGGGATGTGAAGGACCTCTTCAAGGAGAACTATAAACCACTGCTCAATGAAATAAAAGAGGATACAAACAAATGGAAGAACATTCCATGCTCATGGGTAGGAAAAATCAATATCGTGAAAATGGCCATACTGCCCCAGGTAATTTATAGATTCAATGCCATCCCCATCAAGCTACCAATGACTTTCTTCACAGAATTGGAAAAAACTACTTTAAAGTTCATATGGAACCAAAAAAGAGCCCGCATCGCCAAGTCAATCCTAAGCCAAAAGAACAAAGCTGGAGGCATCACGCTACCTGACTTCAAACTATACTACAAGCCTACAGTAACAAAAACAGCATGGTACTGGTACCAAAACAGAGATATAGATCAATGGAACAGAACACAGCCCTCAGAAATAACGCCGCATATCCACAACTATCTGGTCTTTGACAAACCTGAGAAAAACAAGCAATGGGGAAAGGATTCCCTATTTAATAAATGGTGCTGGGAAAAGTGGCTAGCCATATGTAGAAAGCTGAAACTGGATCCCTTCCTTACACCTTATACAAAAATTAATTCAAGATGGATTAAAGACTTAAACGTTAGACCTAAAACCATAAAAACCCTAGAAGAAAACCTAGGCCATTCAGGACATAGGCATGGGCAAGGACTTCATATCTAAAACACCAAAAGCAATGGCAACAAAAGCCAAAATTGACAAATGGGATCTAATTAATTAAAGAGCTTCTGCACAGCCAAAGAAACTACCATCAGAGTGAACAGGCAACCTACAAAATGGGAGAAAATTTTTGCAACCTACTCATCTGACAAAGGGCTAATATCCAGAATCTACAATGAACTCAAATTTACAAGAAAAAAACAAACAACCCCGTCAAAAAGTGGGCAAAGGACATGAACAGACACTTCTCAAAAGAAGACATTTATGCAGCCAAAAAACACATGAAAAAATGCTCACCATCACTGGCCATCAGAGAAATGCAAATCAAAACCACAAAGAGATACCATCTCACACCAGTTAGAATGGCAATCATTAAAACATCAGGAAACAACAGGTGCTGGAGAGGATGTGGAGAAATAGGAACACTTTTACACTGTTGGTGGGACTGTAAACTAGTTCAACCATTGCGGAAGTCAGTGTGGCGATTCCTCAGGGATCTAGAACTAGAAATACCATTTGATCCAGCCATCCCATTACTGGGTATATACCCAAAGGACTATAAATCATACTGCTATAAAGACACATGCACACATATGTTTGTTGCGGCACTATTCACAATAGCAAAGACTTGGAACCAAGCCAAATGTCCAACAATGATAGACTGGATTAAGAAAATGTGGCACATATACACCATGGAATACTACACAGCCATGAAAAATGATGAGTTCATGTCCTTTGTAGGGACATGGATGAAATTGGAAATCATCATTCTCAGTAAACTATCGCAAGGACAAAAAACCAAACACCACGTTCTCACTCATATGTGGGAATTGAACAATGAGAACACATGGACACAGGAAGGGGAACATCACACTCTGGGGACGGTTGTGGGGTTGGGGGAGTGGGGAGGGATAGCATTAGGAGATATACCTAATGCTAAATGATGAGTTAATGGGTGCAGCACACCAGCATGGCACATGTATACATATGTAACTAACCTGCACATTGTGCACACGTACCCTAAAACTTAAAGTATAATAAAATAAAATAAAATTTAAAAAAAGAAAGTGGAATGTTGAAGACCTCTACTATTTTTGTATTGCTGTTTATTTCTCCCTTAGTTCTTTAACATTTGCTTTATAAATTGAGGCATTCTGATGTTGAGTGCATATATATTTATAATTGCTATATCCTTTTGATAAATTGATCCCTTTATCATTACATAAAGACATTCTTTGTCTCCTGTTACAGTTTTGACTTTATGTATATTTTGTCTCATATAAGTATAGCTACCCCTGCTCTCTTTTGGTTTCCACTTTCATGAAATATGTTTTTCCATTTTTTAATTTTCGGCCTATGTGTCCTTACAGCTAAAGTGAGTTTCTTGTAGGCAGCATATAGTTGGGTCTTATTTTTAATCATTTCAGCCACTTTATGTCTTCTGATTAGATAATTTAATCCATTTACATTTAAAATAATTGTTGATGAGTAAGTGCATACTATTGCCATCTTGTTTGTTGTCTCCTGACTGTCTTGTTGTTATTTTGCTTCTTCCTCTTTTGCTATTTTCCTTTGTGATTTGATTGGTTGTTGTTTTGGCTTGTTTTTGTTTTGTTTTTTTGTAGTGATATGCTCTGATTTAATTCCCTTTATGTCTTAAGTATCTACTATAGGCTTTTGCTTTGTCGTTACCATAAGGCTTACAGGAAACATAGTTATAACAGTCTATTTTAAGTTAATAAAAACTTAACTTTAATTACATACCAAAACTCTACCCTTTATTCCCTCATTTTATGTTTTTGATGTTATAATTTACTTTTCATATTGTGAATCTGTTAAAAAAATTGTAGATATCATTGTTTCTCCATACTTTTGTCTTTGTACTACAGCTAAAAAGGATTTACATACCACCATTACAGTTTTACAGTATTCCAAATGTGACTACATATTATCTTTGCCAGTGAATTTTACACTTCCATATATTTTCATATTGCTAATTAGTTTCCTTTTGTTTCAGCCTGAAGAACTCCTTTTATAATGCAAGTCTAGTGGTAATGAGCTCCCTCAGTTTTTGTTTTCCTAAAAAAGACTTTATCCCTCCTTCGTTTCTGAAGAACAGTTTGGCTAGATAAGTATTCTTGGTTGAAATTTTATCTTTTAACACTTCAAATATATCATTCCACTCTCCTGGCCTGCAAGGTTTCTGCTGAGAAATCCACTGATAGCCTTATGTGGGTTCCTCTGTATTTAAAGAGTCACTTTTCTCTGTTTCCAAAATTTTCTTTCTTTTCCTTCTTTCCTTCTTTCCTTCCCTTCCTTCCCTTCCTTCCCTTCTTTCCTTCCTTCCTTCCTTCCTTCCCTCCCTGCCTCCCTGCCTCCTTTCTTTCTTTCTCTTTCTTTTCTTTTCTTTTCCTTTGCTTTCCTTTCCTTTCCCTTCCTTTCCTTTCTTTTCTTTCCTTCTTTCTTTCATGATGGGGTCTCACTCTGTTACCCAAGTTGCAGTACAGTGGCATGACCTTGGCTCACTGCAACCTCTGCCTCCTGGCTCAAGAAATCCACCCACCTCAGCCTCCCAAGTAGGTGGAACCACATGTGCGTGCCACCATACCCGGCTAATTTTTTGTGTTTTTGGTAGAGTTGGGATTTTACCATGTTGCCCAGGCTGGTCCTGAACTCCTGATCTCAGGCGATCCACCCACCTCAGCCTCTCTTTTTTCCTTTGAGACAGAGTCTCGCTATCTTGCCCATACTGGTCTCTAACTCCTAAGCTTAAGTGATCCTCCTGCCTCAGCCTCCCATGTAGCTATGACTATGGACACACGCCATCATGCCCAGCTAGCTTTCAATTTTTTTTGTTTGCCTTCAGCTTTTGACAATTTAAGTAGTGTGTCTTGGTGAAGTTCTCATTGAGTTATACTTGAATGGGAACCTTTGAGCTTCATGGCTGTGGATATCATATCTCTCCAAAGATTTAGGAAGTTTTCAGTGATTTTTTTTCCCTTCCTTCCTTCCTTCTTTTTTTTTTTTTTTTTTTTTGAGACAGAGTCTCGCTCTGTCACCCAGGCTGGAGTGCAGTGGCAGGATCTTGTCTCACTGCAAGCTCCGCCTCCCGGGTTCATGCCATTCTCCGGCCTCAGCCTCCCAAGTGGCTGGGACTACAGGCACCTGCCACCACGCCCAGCTAATTTTTGTATTGTTAGTAGAGACAGGGTTTCACCATGTTAGCCAGGATGGTCTCGATCTCCTGACCTCGTGATCCGCCCACCTCGGCCTCCCAAAGTGCTGGGATTACAGGCATGAGCCACTGCGCCCGGCCCCTTCCTTCCTTCTTTCCTCCTTTCCCTCCCTTCCTCCCTCCCTTCCTCCCTCCCTCCCTCCTTCTTTCCTTCCTTTCTCTCTCTCTCTTTCTTTTGTTCATTTGTTCATTCTTTTTTTTTCTTTTTTTGATATGGGGTCTTGTAATGTTGCCCAGGGTGGTCTCAGCCTCCTGGCCTCAAGCAATCCTCCCACCCCATACTCCTGAGCAGCTGGGATTACAGGCATGTGCCACAACACCCAGCTAGTGATTTTTTCTCCCTCCCTTCCTCCCTCCTTCTCTTTTTCTTTCCTTTTCTTTTCTTTCTCTTTCTTTCCTTCCTTCATTCCTTCCTTCCTTTTCCTTCCTTCCTCTCTTCTTTCTTTCTTTCTCTTTCTTTCTTCTTCAGCTAAGATAGCAGAAGAAGTGATTTATTGTATGCTTGTTACACTTGGCCACAAGTGAACACAGAAATAGTTCAGAATGCCACAGGTCTAGGGAAAAGGATCAATATGGACTGTTTTGGTTATGAGCTAGGTCGGTGTCCGAGGTAGTTTTGGTGATCACATGGCAATGGAAGTTCTAGATCCATTGAGACAAGCTCTAGACAGTAGCATGAAGTCCAACAA
This sequence comes from Pongo abelii, assembly GCF_028885655.2. Taxonomy (NCBI): domain Eukaryota; kingdom Metazoa; phylum Chordata; class Mammalia; order Primates; family Hominidae; genus Pongo; species Pongo abelii. Next base: position 189,478,807 of record NC_085928.1, on the reverse strand, counting down.
CTTGTACTAGCATCCCCAGCCTCTAGCATTCCATGTTTCTGTTCCTGTGGCCTCCATGGGTGCACAAGTTAGTGGATTACTTGGACCTCTTATAGGGAAAAGAAAGAGAGATCAAATAGAGTTTCTTATGTCTTCCTTTTCTACATAGACTTCTACATCTATCAGACTGTTACTGTGTCTATGTAGAAAAGGATGACATAAGAAACTCCATTTTTATCTCTTTCTTTTCCCTACACCTCTGCCTCATCTTTCTTCTTTTACACTTCATCCTGTGCATTCGCTTCTTCCTCCACTTGGTTTTCATGGCACGGAGGTTTCCAAGATGGTAGTGCTAAGGCTGGGAGCTGGCGATTATTTCTTTAAATAAGCTTTTCATCCTTTCCTCTCTCTTCTCATTCTGGGACCCCTATAATTGATATATTATTTTGCTTAATGGAGTCCCATAAGTCCTAAAGACTTTCTTCACTTTTTTATTCTTTTTTTCTTTTGAGACTGGATAATTTCAAAAGACTTGTGCTCGAGTTCATAGATTCTTTCTTCTGTTTGATTGAGTCTGCTGTTGAAGCTCTTTATTGCATTTTTTATTTCAATCATTGTATTCCTCAGTTCTAGCATTTCTGTTTGGTTCTTTTTTTATGATTTTCATCTCTCTGTTGAACTAATTTTGTTATGGTATTGTTTTCCTCAATTTCACTTAGTTGTCTATCTGTGTTCTCTCATATCTTGTTGAGCTTCCTTAAAAATAATTAACCTGAATTCCTTTCCAGGCACTTTGTAGCTCTTTATTTCTTTGGAGTTGGTTACTAGAAATTTTTTGTGTTCCTTTGGTGGCATCATGTTTCCTTGCCTTTTTGAGTTTCTTGAGGCCTGGTATTGATGTGTGCACAGTTGAGGGAGCCATCACTTCTTCCAGGCTTTACAGACTGTTTTAGTGGAGACAGTCTTTTAACTGTGGGTGAATGTGAGAGCATCAGCTGGATGAGGTGTGGCAGCTGTCATTCTGGGGAGGACACAGTGGCATAGTCTCCCTGCAACTCCATAAGCTGAAGTCTCTGTTGGCAAAGATATTAAGAGTTCTCAGCAGCCTAGGCTGCAGGTATCTGTAGTGGTGACAGGAGCCCCAGCAGTGGCAGCAAAGGATGTTGTGGACTTCAGTGTCAAAAGCTGCTGGGGTCCCTCTGGTTTCTTTTTACCTTGAGGGGGCAAAGTCCTAACTGAAGGGATCTTTCTTGACGTCAGGTTTGGCATGCAGGCACATAGGCAGCCACAGCAACACTGGGTTTCAAGGCAGAGGTGCTCAGAATGGCTGCAGAGACAGGGTTCTGGGCACAAGGGCATGTGGAATTAACATGGAGCCTAGGTCCTGGGGCATGGACATGCTTGCTACAGTGATGGTGCTGGTGTACTAGGCTTGGGTATGTACCAATCGCCCATACTGCTAGGTTCCAGGTCTCTGGGGTACAATGCAGCTTCTTGGGCTGCAGGGTATGTGACATAGTGGCAACTCAGGTCTCAAGGAGGTACTACGGCTGCTCGGGCCCTGGGGAAACAGGGCAGAGCAGCAGCATGACTCTGGGTGTGGTGGAGTATAGTAGCAAGTCTGGCACTGGCACTAGGGTTTGGCATGCAGCACAGCAGCAGCTCCAGCCTCATGGATGGTGTAGTATCACAGTAGCTCAGATCTTGGGGTGGGGATGCAGTGGTTGCTCCTTTCCTAGGGGAAGCACAGTGGCATGGACTTTGGGCAGCTTGATCAAGTGGATTCAGCATCTGTGAAGACTGTGAGGTCCTTCCTGGTGAAGGCTACAGGTGTCTGCAATGGTAATGAGGGCTGCTAGAGTTTTCTTGCTCTCCTTTTTCCCACAAAGGGAAAAGAGAAACCTCTCAGAAGGTATCACTCTTGGTGCCTCAAAACTCTGGGAGATGAGAGCCCAGGTAAAATATTTTCTTACACTTTTCTACTTTGTGCTTCACATGGTTTCTGCTATTTCTTCATTGTACTCCAAAGTGCTCCTAGAACTATTTTAATTGGTGTGTAGATGTTTATTTCTTTATTTGTTATTTTTGCTGTTTCCATGGGGCAGACAGGTATTGAAACCTTCTAGTTCTCTATCTTGATGTCACTTCAGATCTCCTAGGTATTAGATTGATACCTAGCTGTTTGAATAAACATGACATTTCACAGTTTCTCTTAAAGTTAGGAATGGTGATGTAACCAATTTCTGCTCAATAATCTGCCAGCAACTGCTTCAGAGAAACTTCCTTTACAAAAATAGCTTGGTAAAATCTTTGCCCCTTCCTGTCCCTTCCTTCCTGCAGCTTGAAACATGTCTGGGATGGCTACAACTCCATTTTGGACCAGGAAGACAAGGGACCTAACTTAGAAATGGTGGAGGAGAAAGCTGCAGTCAGCTTGGGGTCCAGAGGATGGTATGGCCTCTATACCAGCTCCAGAATACTTCCATATGGACTTTTACAAGAAAGAAAAATAACTGTCACTAATTTTTGTGTCTTTGTCATTCCTGGGACAACCTAATGCTAAATAATATATCTACCCTAAGCCTTCTCTACTCCCCTAGGTTTGACCATTTCCTCTTTGTGATCCTTTTGCTCTTTGTTCATGATTCTATCATAGCACCTTCCATAATGTGTTGTCATAATTTATGCACCTCACATGTAGGCACATAATTTGGCTGACTTTGTTGAAACCTGTGAATAGATTTCAGCTTGTTAATTTGAAGCTCTATTCTCTTATGTATTATTGTAATTTAAAAATTTTTTATTCTTCTAATTAGATTGCAAGCTCTTTGAGCACAGGAACCTTTTCTTATTCATCTTTGTAAAATGTCCCTTTCGTTCTTCCTTATGTTCTCTATTTCTATGCTGAGAATTTCTGTCTAACTGTTTGTTTCAGGAGTGTTCACCCTTGTTTCTTAGAGAATTTTTATAATAGCTGCTTTAAAAACTGTCAGATAATTCTAACGTATGTGTTATTCTGTTGTTGGCATCTATTGATCGTCTTTTTTCATATGAGTTGAGATTGTACTTATTCTTCCAATGCTGTTATTTTGGGTTGTGCCTGGACGTTTTGAATATCATAAGGCTCTTAGCCTGTGATGGTTAATTTTAGGTGTCAGTTTAACTGGTTTAAGGAATACCTAGAGAAGTGATAAAGCATTATGTTTGGGTGTGTCTGTGAGGGTGTTTCCAAAGGAGATTGGCATGTGCATTTGAGTGGACTCAGTGGGGAAGATCCACCCTCAAAGTAGGTAGGCACCCTGCAATCGGCCAGGGGCTTAGCTAGAACAAAAACAAAGGAAAGGCAGTTTGGTCTCTCTCTCTCTCTCGGAACTGGGATACACTCTTTTTCTCTTTGGACATCAGAAATTCAGTTTTTTTGGCCTTTGGACAACAGGACTTATACCAGTAGCCCTCCAGGTTCTCAAGATTTTAGATTTGTACTGAGTCATGCTACTGACATTCCAGGGTCTCCAGCTTGCAGACGGCCTGTCATGGAATTTCTTGGCCTCTATAATCACATAAGCCAACTCCCCTAATGAATCCCCTCTCATATATGTCTCTATCTATTGATCTACCTACCTACCTACCTACCTATCTGTCTATTTTCTATTGCTTCTAGCTCTCTGAAGAATCCTAACTAACACAGGGCCTTTTTGAAATCCTATGAAGGAAGCTGATATTTTTGTTTGAACAGACAATTGACCTGGCTGCATGTTTTGACTGTACTTCTGAGTTTGGCACTGTCTTGAGTTCAGGTTAGGGGATATTGGAGGGAAAAAATATGAAAGTCATTGCCAGTTTAAAGATACTTCAAATTCTAATCTTCTTCAGTACATCTGCTGTCTTTGTTTCTCAGAGTCTGAAAATAGCTGTTCCACGCATTCTGTCTAGGTTTTATACTTACATTCAGTGGGTGAAATAGAATGAATTGTGCTTACTCCATCTTACCCAGAACTAAAACTTACTAAGTCATTTTTAAAAACATATGTCCTCAATTTCTGTAGAGGTTAAAAAGAAGAAATGGCCATACAAATAATGATTCTGAGTTTCTAGTACAGTCCTTAAGATGTATCTTGATACATTATAGGGTTTAAAGTGTTGTATGCAAAGCAGTTGGGAAATGTGGAAAGTGCATAAACCTTGGAATTAGACAGTCCTAGCTACATTTCATAGAAATAGAAAATAGATTAATATGATACACTCTGAGAGAATTAAATCATATAATGTATGTCAATTCTCCAGCATACATAAGATAGAAAATAAATGTTAATTTCACCTCCTTTTAGAATTTAGTATCAGGAAAAGATTGCCTGCAGAAATAGCATATTTCTTTCAATTTTTTTAATTAAACATTTTTTTTAGAGATAGGGTCTCATTTTCTCACCCAGGCTAGAATAGAGGGACAGAATCATAGCTCACTGTAGCCTCAAATTTCTGCGCTCAAGTGATCCTTCCACCTCAGCCCCCTGAGCAGCTGAGACTATAGACATGTACCACCATGCCCAGCTAATTTTTTATTTTTATTTTTGTAGAGATGGGGTCTTGCTTTGTTGCCCAGGCTGGTCTTGAACTCCCCTGGCTTCAAACAATCCTCCTCCTCAGCCTCCCAAAGTGCTGAGACCGTCACATTGATGTTATAGTAAGAATTATGCAACTTGTATTTCTTTGTGTGTGTTAGTTGACTGGAGGCTCAGAGATAAGCATACTGAGAAACCAGTATGTGTTACATTTGTGGAACTGGTATATTTTATTCTATTCTACGTAGCATTTTATTTTCCATTTTTTATTTTGATAACCAAATTGTCTAACATGACTTTTGTGGTAAAATACTTTAAGCTTTTTGAATGTTAGATAGGGCATAGGCATTAAAAAACTATGCCTTTTAATTGATATGGTATTTATAAAAGTTTTGTGTTTCTGAATGGAAAATTCATAATGATTTTCTGATAAAATAAATAATTTCAAATTAAAATAGAGGTAGTTATTTTATTGTATATATATTTATATATATTTATATATATATATAAAATTTTTTTTTTTTTGATGCAGGATTTCACTATGTCACCCAGGCTGGAGTGCAGTGGTGCCATCTTGGCTTACTGCAGTCTCAGCCTCCCAGGTTCAAGCGATCCTCCTGCCTCAGTCCCCCAAGTAGCTGGGAGTACAGATACACACCACCATGCTGGCAAATTTTTTGTATTTTTGGTAGAGATGGGGTTTTACCATATTGCCCAGGCTGGACTCGAACTCCTGAGCTCAAGCAATCTGCCCCTCAGCCTCCCAAAGTGCTAAGATTACAGGCCTGAACCACCATGCATGGCCAAGACAGGTATTTTAGAGTCATGAACACTTGGTCATAAAATAATCACCTCTTATAACTAAAACCTATACTTTATAGTTAGAGCATTTTCAATTTCAAATCTAGCATTGTTCCTATTGTCAACTTCAAAATCACACAATTTATAAATTTTAAAAGGAGAGCTTCATATCTTAAGAAGGGGATCACAACCTACAGGCAGGAAGTGTAAGCCTCTGGTTGAAGCTGGAAGCAGGTACTTCCAAGAAGGAGGGATTGGAATAGGAACTTATGCTGAAAGAGTTGGCTAAGCATACATATTCAACAGGTTACAGGAGGAGCTATGAATATTCATGAAGGGGGGGTCCTAACACATGCATACTGAAAAAACACACATGTTACTTGCATCCCATGTTCACTGTGGGGTGGAGGACTTAACATTTAAATGCATTGCAGTTAGGCCCTGTATGTCAAAAGATGAAGCAGGGACTCAAAGGCTCACAAATGTGTAGCCTCTCTAAATTTATCAGAACCAGCCCATGGTCAGTAGTCTTATCAGGAGAAGGTTACGGAAATCACTCTTTTGTCCAATCAAAGCTGTAGTGATGGCTTTTGGAACAGGAGGATCAGTTCTTCAGTGTCTGTCAGTGGATGAGCTGCAAGTGGATTTTTTTTTTTTTTTTTGAGGCAGAGTCTCACTCTGTTGCCCAGGTTGGAGCACAGTGGTGTGATCTCTGCTCACTGCAACCTCTGCCTCCTGAGTTCAAGCGATTCTCCCACCTCAGCCTCCTGAGTAACTGGGACTACAGGCATGCGCCACCACGCCCAGCTAATTTTTGTATTTTTTGGTAGAGATGGGGTTTCACCAAGTTGGGCAGGCTGGTCTCAAATCCTGACCTCAAGTGATCTGCCCGCCTTGGCCTCCCAAAGTGCTGGGATTACAGGTGTGAGCCACCGTGCCTGGCCAAGCCGCAAGTGTTTTAATATTGCTTATCTTGAGGCCAGTGCTTGTTTAACTGCTAGAGAAAAACAAACAAACAAACAAACAAACAAAAAACCTTGTGGCAGTTAGAACATAGTTTATTTTTTAAGTATAGGAGGGCATGCTTAACTTTTGCTTGGCATGGCTTTAGGTCTTATTTATAATTTCGTATCTTATTGCTACTGTTTTGTCAGTCTTATGATCTCTGTTTTAACATTAATGTTGGTCAGTTGTTGGATCTAAACTGCAAAAGGGAAGGGATCTGACTTGCCATGCTGTCATGGCTGGGAACTCAGTTTTTAAGGTTTCTCTGGGGCTCCTTTGGCCAAGAGGGGGTCTGTTTAATCAGTTGAAGGACTTAGGATTTTATTTTTAGTTCTCACCATATATGACCCACTTTAAAACATTTAATTTTTGGTGCTTATAACACTTGAAGAAGATTTCTCTAACAAAATAAGATGATATGGTAAGACTATGGTTGTATAATCTTTCTTCCTTCAAATGTTATTGGCATATTCATTGCAGTGAACAGTATGCCTTTCTTTGTTAAACACTGGTAGGAATTGGCTTATTAAATATTCTATATTTTGCTTTCCAAGTCTAAAGACATTCATAGTAAGCACATTTTGCACTAAATGACTCTTATTTAAAATGGAGTTGGTTAGATTTTGAAATAATGAAATGTCCCATGCTTTGGATGAAAGCTTTCTCTGTCTGAAATTTTCCTTAGAAGAGGCATTTTTAAATAGAAGTGTTGTCTAATTACAGGCCCAATTTCTCCAGCTTGGTTTATGCCAATATGTTTTTGAAAGAAGTTTACGATTATTTTGTGAGGCCCGATGTTTAAACAGTTTTGGTTTTATTCTTCTAATTTGCAAGCACAGGCTCACCATTCACAGGGCAAGACAACTTTCTAATTATTGATTTAAAGCTGTTTCTTAAGCCTTAGGTTTTCCCTAGTAATGCAGCTCATAGCAGTGCAGCAGTTTGTGTGTCTACTCAGCTTGCTGGATTTGGGGCAAAACTTTTGTTTTTAAAAATGGGCTGGCCAGTGTCAACCTCCTCAGATTCTCTCTTTGGGTTTCACTGTGCTTGTACTCTGTCACATCAGTGAAACAGGATCAAAACTTGTCCTATGTCACCAGGAGCTCCTCTTGAAATTCCTTTGGAATCCTAGGGTGGCTCATTGGTTTACTGTAAGAGATGTCAGGGATATTCTTGTTTTCTTTTTGTATTTGCATATTCTTATTTAGCTGAAAGATATACAAAGACTGCAACTTTAGGCACAGGTGAATGATAATAGCTGGAAATTGGAAAAGCTAGGTTAAGAGCTCCTGACATAAATATCACAATAGTAAGATGGAGAACAATGCAAAATCAGCAAAGAAATGTCCACATAATAAGGGATTTATTAAGCAAATAAACTCATGATTATTTTTAAAATTTTAACAGAAGAATGACTTGAAGAATATTTACAATGACTGGAAGAAAGGCAAATTACAGAAGATGCATCTTTTACTTTTTTTTTTTTTTTTGAGACAGAGTCTCGCCCTGTCGCCCAAGCTGGAGTGCAGTGGCACTATCTCGGCTCACTGCAACCTCTGCCTCCCACGTCAAGCAATTCTCTGCCTCAGCCTCCCGAGTAGCTGGGGTTATAGGCACATGCCACCACAACTGTCTAATTTTTGTATTTTCAGTAAAGACAGGGTTTCACCATCTTGGCCAGGCTGGTCTTGAACTACTGACCTCGTGATCCACCTGCCTCGGTCTCCCAAAGTGCTGGGATAGTGAGTTTTTGTTGTTGTTTTGTTTTGTTTTGTTTTGAGACGGAGTCTCACTGTCACTCAGGCTGAAGTGCAGTGGCACATTCTTGGCTCACTGCAAACTTCACCTCCTGGGTTCAAATGATTCTCCTGCCTCAGCCTCCTGAGTAGCTGCGACTACAGGGGCCTGTCACCATGCCTGGCTAATTTTGTATTTTTAGTAGAGATGGAGTTTCACCATGTTGGTCAGGCTGGTCTTGAACTCCTGAGCTCAAGTAAGCCACCCGCCTCAGCCTCCCAAAGTGCTGGGATTCCAGGCATGAGCCATCGTGCCCAGTATCTGTATAAGATACTGAGTTTTATATATTGCAAGGCAGTGCAATTTGGGGGTTAAGAGGAGAAAAATACTCTCCACCTAGTACTGGTCAAAGTATTACCAGAGAAGTATATCCTGCTTTATGTTTCATAACTTAAGGCATTTACATGTCAAGACATTTTACAAAGCTAATTAAATATTGCCAGATATATTACCCAAATGGAAATAAGCAAAAGAAATACTGGGTTGACATACAGTACAGGGCTAGTCTTGACTTTCTATTTACAAGCTATTTCTTAATTCTGTAGGGGCAGAGACTAACTTACAGGTACAATAGAGTTCATTATTCATAGTAGTTATGTTCTATAAAGTTGCCATGGGCCAGGCATGGTGGCTCACACCTATAATCCCAGCACTTTGGGAGGCAAAGGTGGGCGGATCACGAGGTCAGGAGATGGAGACCATCCTGGCTAACACGGTGAAACCCCGTCTCTACTAAAAATACAAAAAGAACTAGCCGGGTGTGGTGGCAGGCACCTGTAGTCCCAGCAACTTGGGAGGCTGAGGCAGGAGAATGGCATGAACCCAGGAGGTGGAGCCTGCAGTGAGCAGAGATTGTTCCACTGCACTCCAGCTTGGGCAACAGAGCAAGACTCCGTCTCCAAAAAAAAAAAAAAAAAAAAAAAACGAAAAAAAAGTTACCATGAACACTGAATTAGCAAATACTGAATCATTTCTTCTATGGCAAATATAAGTCTCAAGATACAAAATTTTTGTCAACTGATCAACACATAATCTTGTTTCATGTGTATTTCTGTTTGAAGACATACACACACACACACACACATATATAGATATATATACTAGATATAGTTGATATAGTTGATTGATTAACATTGAACTCATGACCAGCAGTACTATAAGTAATGTCGGAACAAAATTTATCTAACAAGCATGTTTTCTTTTTAAGTCACATCACAGATTTTTTGCACTTAGGAACACTAAACAACCCTTCAGCACTATGCCTAAGGGCCATTTAAAAACAATGAAATCACCAACAAAAAGCACAAAAATGCAAAAAAAAAAATGGCACTATACAGATGGCAAAAGGACATTTGGTTACGGTATGAGAGCTGAAACAGGAAGGTCGTGTCACCTCTTTGAAACTTAATTATGAATTGGCACATCAGGCAATTCAAATTTTTTGCTGCTGTGTGCATGGCCTCAAAGGAGCACGAAAGTGTCTTGAGTATTAATTTGGGGGTTACAAATAAACTGTAGTGAGTAAGCAAATTCACAGATATGGGATCTGTAAATAATAAGAATTGACTATATTTGTCCAGTAGGGATACAAATAATTTTTATCTGGAGGAACAGAACCCGAAGGGTCATATATTTGGCCCTGCTAGAGGGTTAACCAATTCTAAATCTTAGGTCGAAATCAATTTGTTTGCCTATATAAGTCTAGTTTCTCAACTACTGTGAACTGGTTTTAACATCTCACAGATTCCCTCATTAATTGAGGAATACTATTGATATGTACTCATTTTATATTTTTCTGAGAGTCATGTTTTTCACAATTTGAAATGTGTACTTTATAAATTTTCAGAGATCAAGACGCTGAGACAACATGCCCATAACTACTACATGAGGAGGTTGAACTAAAAAAGTTCTAATGTCCTTTTTTTAGCTCTAGATTCTGCAATTGCAGGAGACTAAACAGCTTTGAGAGGGAATGGGTAGAGGATGATTCAAAATTTTTAAATTATATTGATTGTAATAAAATTTGTCAAATATTTTGACTTTAATTAATTAACATATTCTAGCCTCAATCTATCTAGCCTGATACTACTATTAGGATAGTATCAGAAAAGAAAAAACTCTCTTAAAATCAAAATGGAAATAAGCCATCTAAATAATCTACAGAGAGTAAAACAAAATTATTTAAATCATTATCTGGTAAGAGATAAAAATTTTGTCCAGTCCTAACAGTGGTTATATTTAGAATCAAGAGAAACAACTGTCTTTTTGTCACAGATTTTTTTGCCTTTTGTGATTTCAATGATTGCTTCATCAAGTAAATCTACTATATAGTCCCCCACTGAATTAATGGAGGGAAATGAAATTATGCTGATGGTTTCTTTCTTTCTTTTTTTCTTTTAAGCTTTTATTGCCAGGCAACTTAGAGTGAAATTTGAGGCTCAGCTATAATAACTATATTACACAGTTTTTCAAGACCTGTGCCTTTATGGGCCTTTCCCCTGTCCTGATCTTACTATTGATACTACTTATTTATAATATAAACTGAGTAATATAACTTTATTTATAAAATAGTATATATATAGTTTAATTATAAGTTCACTATGATTTTTAAATAATTTTCTCAGTCCTGGGTTTTAAATTCCTATTTCTATTTTACTCTTTTACTATACATGTCTTTTGTGGTCAGCTATGCAAGTCAAGCATTAGAAGGGAAAAAATATTCTACTCCTTTGTGGAAGGAGGCAGGGTATACACAGGAAAAACAGACAAATAAAGGAAATAAAGAAAAAAAACATTAAATTGTCCTTTAGATAGAAAGGAAATGAGCCATTGTTGTCCGGAAGGCAGAACAAAATGACTACGACTTCTTATATATGAGGCCATCATGGTTTTATTATTGTAAATCAGAGTGACCTCAGACAACTGGTGCAATGGATTATTGCTAGAAGAAAGGCTTCAGGCCAACAATTTCTCATACCCATCATGATGAAGGATAGAAATTGTAAAAGTTCCCACTAACTTTTATGGGGAGAAAAGTAAAACACCCTATTTCTCAGGGCTAACTTCATATTCTGAGACCAGAAAAGTCATACCAAAACATTAAGACTTTTCCACCTGCCGTATGGGACCCATACCACCTTCCTCACCTTGAAAGGGAGAGTCATGAAAAGCCTTGGAATAATGCCAAAATTATAAATTATTTTAATTTTGAGCTGCAAAAGTGAAGATTAACTGCAGTGTGATGACAGGCAGTAGACGTGGCTCTACCCTTCAAAACAGTGAGAATAATTCGCGTCTTAGTAGAGAGGAACTACAGCCTCAATGTCCCAAGGCATTAGTAGGGGCAGGAATTATGAGGAGATGGAAGGAAAGAAGAATTCTGTCTTTTAAAAAATAAATGTTTTATACAGAATAAAATCATGTTTTCATATTTCAAAAGCAGAATTGCTAATTTTTAGAAAATTTTGAAAAATTTAACAAAGTTCACAGATGAAAATAATAACCACTTGCATCATCACCACTCAAGAGAGAACCCACCCTAACATTTTACTCTAAGTACTTTCTGAGCCTCTAGTCTTCTAATCTTTGCTGATATGTGCCTATCTTCCCTCTCTAAGGATCTATGGAATTACAAAAAGGTCATTTAAATAGGGAACCATAATTTCACAGAAAACAATGAGTAAACATTTGATTGAAACGTGACTTTTAAAAGAAGCAGGCCAGGTGTGGTGGTTCACGCCTGTAATCCCAAGCACTTTGGGAAACTGAGGTGAAAGGATTGCTTGAGCCCAAGAGTTCAAGACCAGCCTAGACAACATGGTCAAACCCTGTCTCTACAAAAAACACAAAAATTAGCCGGGCATGTTGGTGCACACCTGTTGTCCCAGCTATTGCGGAGGCTGAGGCGGGAGGATCGTTTGAGCCAGGGAGGTAGATGCTATATTGAGCTGTGATTGTGTCACCACACTCTAGCCTAGGCAACAGAGCGAGACCCTGTCTCAGCAAAGTGAAAAAAAATTAAATATAAATAAATAAAAGTAGAAACTTACAAAAACAAATTTATTTCATGTGGTGTTTAGCAAAATGTAGGTTGTAGTTGAAACTATGCCCTAAGTCTCAGAGTGAATCACGTCGACTTTATTTTGGAGCAATTGATTGAGCAAAATATATTTGATATTTAAACAGTGTGATAGAAAAGATAGTGCATCAATTTATTAATTAAATCATTCTTTTTAAAACTACCTATTATTTTATAATTTTCATCTAATTTCTTTTATTTAGTTTGGGGCTGAGCACAGTGGCTCACCCCTATAATCCTAGCACTTTGGGAGGCTGAGGCAGGAGGATCACTTGAGCTTAGGAATTCAAGACCCACCTGGGCAATATAGTGAGACCTTGTCTCTAAAAAAATTAAAAAATTGAAATAAAAGTTTTTTAAAAAAGAAGCTTAGCTATGGGCATGGTGGCTCATGTCTGTCATCTCAACACTTTGGGAGGCTGAGGCAGAAGGATTGCTTGAGTCCAGGAGGTAGAGGCTGAAGTGAGCTCTGATCACAACACTGCATTCTAGCCTGGGTGACAGTGACCCTGTCTCAAAAAGAAAAAAAAGTTTAACTTTGCCAGGCCTTCATTAGCAATGACTTTGGCTGTCTTTGAAAAACTAGGAGGAAGATAAGATACTTTCTTTCTCAGGATTAATTTTATTTACATCCATGGAGCTCATGGAATTCTGGTGTCTTTCAGAAGATCTACAACTTTAGTTTGAAATTAGTTTGCATTGAGTCCTGATTATTTTAGCAAATGCCTACTGTATCTGAAAAATCAGGTAGAGAATGACTGACCAAGAGATAAATTCCATGGGCAAGAAAAGGCCAGTGTTAAATCTGTGGGAGTTTTGTAACAATGAATTTTGCTTCTTTACACACTATCTTATCAATGTGGACGTGGATAAGAAACAAAAACCCCTCTGTAGTTGATGACAGTATCAAGTAGTTGGTAGATGGGGTTGGGGGGTGAAGTGCATCCTATGACATAAGAGCTGTGCAGGATCCCCCGAGAGGATCCTTATTTCCAGGATCCTCCTAGAAAAAGCCAGGACCTTGAGAATGATGGCAGCTAATTTATGATGGAGAGAAGGAGAATTAAAGACTGAGCTAAAGAGAGACAGTATATGGAAAAGTGTTCAGAGCTATGCACTTGTAAGTTGTTATTGCCATTATTACAGGGGTCAGAATATCTGGACTAAGTCACCAGATGTATCTTATGCCTTTAAGAGTCATTCCATTGGGAACACCATTGATTTGTAAAATAAAGCGTTGCTGTCTTTGTCTGTTTTCTGTTGCTATAGTAGAATACCACAGACTGGGTAATTTATAAAGAAAGGAAGCTTCACTCACAGTTCTGGATGCTGGTAAGTCCAAGAGCATGGCACTGTCATCTGGCGAGGCCTTTCTTGCTGTGTTGTAACTGCAGAAAACATCATATGAGAGGGCAAGAGCAAAAGAGTCACAAACCTTGCTTTTTTAACAAAGCCACTCCTGCAGTAACAAACCTATTCTTGTGATAGTGACATCAATCCACTCATGAGAGTAGATCTCTCATTAATTCATTAATCCATTCACAAGGAAGAGCTGACATTAATCTATTCACATGGACAGAGGGATTCGTTCTCCAAAACATGAACTTTTGGGAAATACATTCAAACCATAGCAATTGGTATACACTTATGTTTTTAAAGTTCTGTAATTCTATGACCTGAGAATGTGCAATATTTCTAAGAGATGCTGGAGCACTTAAGAACATTTGAAAAATATAATTCTGATATTTGCTATTTAAGAAGAGTTTATAGCAATTTGAGTTTTTTTTTTAATAGATGCTCTTATACGTTTGCACTTACATGTTTCTTTTGCTTTTAGTTGAACTAATCAATTGGCTCACAGGACGACTTTAGTGATTTAGGAAAATGCTTCTCCATTAGCTTGGCAAAATGACTGTGTGTGTGTGTGTGTGTGTGTGTGTGTGCGCGCGTATGCATGCGTGCATGTGTTTTCTCTTTGCAATTAAGGCATTGCTTCCATTGGATAGATAAAATCAAATTATTCTTGTTTGGGCTCTTGATCTGATAAGTGGAGGTGCTATAGTCAGTAATATCATTTGATTTTCTCCCAAATAGTTTTCAACTCCTACCTGAAGTGAACATAAAAATGTTAAATTGTTTGAATGGCTGTAAGAGATAAATACAAGTATGAAGAAAAGTAGATTTCAGGGGCAGACAGAAAGTTTGGTCAATTCCTGGGAAAACATGTTGGGAGAAGATTATTTCAACTATTTAAAATAAAATGGGCACCAGGGATTGTATAGAATCACTTGTTAGAGGTGTGTCTTGGTGTCTTGTATATTCAACAATATCCTAGTACATATGCAACTTGATACTGAGTTTAAAGATTTCTTGAATAAGATGACTAGTATAGGCAAGACAGTGACCCCATTTCTACAGAAAATAGAAAAGTTAGTTGGGTGTATTAGTCTATTCTCACACTGCTATAAAGAAATACCTGAGACTGGGTAATTTATAAAGAAAAGAGGTTTAATTGGCTCATGATTCTGCAGGCACTACAGGAAGCATAGTGACTTTTGCTTCTAGGGAGGCCTCAGGAAACTTACAATCATGGCAGAAGGCAAAGGGGAAGCAGGCATATTCACATGGCTGGAGCTGGAGGAAGAGAGAGAGGTGGGAGATGCTACACACTTCTAAACAACCAGATATCATGAGAACTCTATCATGAGAACATCACTAGGATGATGGTGCTAAACCATTCATAAGAACTCTGCCCCATGATCCAATCACCTCCCTCTAGGCCCCACCTCCAACATGGGATTACAATTTGACATGAGATTTGGGTGGGGACACAGATCCAAACCATATCGGTGGGTGTCGTGGTGCACATGTGTAGTCCTAGCTACTCAGGAGGCTGAAGTTGGAGAACTGCTTGAGTTCAGAAGGTTGAGGCTGTAAGTGAGCCATGATAATGCACTCCAGCCTGGGTGACAGAGCGAGGCCCTAATGGAAAAAAAAAAACCCAAAAAACAAAACAAAACAAACAAACAACAACAGCAAAACCTTAGTAAAATGGAAGGGAATCTCAAAGGATGTGAGTTACCTATTTGTAATTGCCACAATAGGAATGTTTACTAATATTTCCTAACTGTTTACTATGGATCAGGCAGATGAAATGTTTTGTAATAGGAAGTTGCTCAGGACAATACAGCTCATAAATGGCAGAATAACTGCTATGAGTTGAATGTCTCCTCCAAAACGCATTTTGAAATTTAGTTGTCAGTATGATGGTATTAAGAGGTGAGACCATTAAGAGGTGATTAAGTCATAAGGGGTTATCCCTCATGAATAGTTTAATGTTGCCATCGTGAGAGTTGGTTTGTTATCGTGAAAGTGGATTATTCTAAAAGTGAGTTTGGTTCTCTCTGTCTCTCACTCTCATCTTTGCTTGCCCTTCTGTCTTCTTCCAGAAAATATCACAGCATGAAGGCCCTCACAAGATGTGAGCCCCTTGATCTTGGACTCCCCAGCCCCCAGAACTATAAGAAATATATTTCTTTTCTTTATAAATTACCCTGTCTATGGTATTCTGTTATAGCAACACAAAACAGACTAAGAAGGAAAATTGGTACTGAGAGTGGGACTGTTGCTAAAACAAATACTTGAAACTATGGAAGAGACTTTGGAACCGGGTAATGGACAGAGCTTGGAAGAATTTAGAGGAGCAAGATAGAAAAAAACCTATAGTGTCATGAATGGAACAGTAAGAACAATTCTAGTGAGGGCTCAGAGGAGGACCCCAGAAATAGGGATAGCCTAAATCTTTTTTTTTTCATTTTTTACATTAAAAAAATAGAGATAGGGTCTTGCTTTATTGACCAGGCTGGTCTTGAACTCCTGGCCTTAAGTGATCCTCCCATCTTGGCCTTCCAAAATGCTGGGATTACAGGCATGAGCCACAACGCCCAGTGTAATCTTCTTAAGTGGTTGTGATAAAAGAGTGGGTAGAAATACGGATAGAAAGATCATTCTGATAAGGTCTCACATGAAAATGAGAAGCAAGATATTGGAAACTGGAGCAAAGGCCATTCTTATTATACAGTTGCAAAGAAATTGGTGGAATTTCTTAAAATTTCCATAAAACCTGAGGGCTTTATGGAAAACATAATTTAAGAACAATAAACTGTGATATCTGGTGGAAGAAATTCCTAAGCAAAATATTGAAGGAGCTGTGTGGCTACTCTTAACTGCATACAGTAAGATGCAAGAGGAAAGAAAAGACTAAAACATGAGATTTATAATTAAAAGACAACCAGAACTAAAATTTTTTTTAAAACTTCAGGCTGACCTTGTAAAGAATTTAAAAAGTGTGTTCAGGAGAGTAAACCAAGGATTTGGCAAGTAACTGTTTGCTAAGGTGACTAATACATACAGAAGGGATCATTAAGACAGTGAGAGAATGACTCCAAAGGCACTCAGATATTTTTAAGGCTGCCCCTATCATCACAGGCTCAGAGATCTAGGAGGGCAGACTGTCTTCAGGGTATAGTTTCAGAGCACCTTCTATTGGCTTGCTGCCCAGAGCCACCTTGGGTCTCTACTCCCCACATTCTTCAAGAGAGAGTAGAAAAGACTTGAGGTGCAAGAGAAAAGAAAAGACTTAAAGACGAGATTTATAATTAAAAGAGAATCAGAACTGAAAGATTTTTTAAAAACTTCAGGCTGACCTTGTAAAGCTGCTCCACAGCTGCCCTGGCTGTAACTCAAGCAGGTCCAGGTGAGGTTCAATCCGTGGCTCCAAAAGGTACAAGCTGTAAACTTTGGTGGTATTTACGTGGTGCTAATTCTGCAGGTGCACAGAATGCAACAGCTGTGGGGACATGGCTTTCTCCACATATATTTCAAAGCACATTGCAGACAACCTGGGAGGCCAGGTAGAGGTTTGTCACAAGGGTAGCACCATCACAGAGAGCCCCTACTAGGGCAATACTGAATGAACAGAAATGTGGTTGGAGTTACAAGAGGGTCCCCACTAGAGCAATTCCGAGTGGATCCATGGGAGTGGAGCCACTCCTGAGGCCCCAGAACTGTAGAGCTACCAGCTTGCGACACTAGCTTGGGAGAGCTGCAGGAACAAGACTCCAACCCTAGAGAGCTGTAGCACAGGCTGAGCCCAGCAAAGCCATGGGGTGGGGCTGCCCAAGACACCGGGAGGCCAAACCTCAACCCCATTGTGCCCAGGTTGCAGGACATAGGGTCAAATAAAATTATTCTCCAGCTTTAAGACTTAATGCTGTTTTCACTGTTAAGTTTTAGATTTTCTGTGGACCAGTTACCCCTTTCTTGCCCATTTCCTCCTTTTGGAAAAGGAACGCCTATTCTATGCCTGTTCCAACATTGCATTTTGGAAGCATGTAACTTATTGATTTCATAGACTCACAGATGGAGAGGAATTTGCCTCAGGATGAATTGTGCTTTGACTGTCACCCATATCTGATTTTGATGAGACTCTGAATTTTGAACTTTTGAGCTAGTACTAGAACAAGTTAAAACCTTTTGGGGCTATTGGGATGGAGTGAAGGTATATTGTATGAGTTTTGGTGGACCAGAGGCAGTTTGGATGTCCTCTCCAAAATCATGTTGAAATGTAATGGCCGCTGTCACAGTATTAAGAGGTGGGACAAGTAACAGTTGATTAGGTCATGAGGGCTCTGCCCTCATAAATGGGTTAATGTCATTATTGCAGGAGTGTGTTCATTATCACTAGTGTGGACTGTTATAAAACCGAGTTCAGGGCCGGGCATGGTGACTCATGCCTGTAATCCCAGCAATTTGCGAGGCCAAGGTGGACAGATCACGAGGTCAAGAGATTGAGACCAACCTGGCCAACATGGTGAAACCCTGTCTTTACTAAAAATACAAAAAATTAGCTGGGCATGGTGGCATGCACCTGTAGTCCCAGCTACTCAGGAGGCTGAGGCAAGAGAATTGCTTGAACCCGGGAGGCAGAGGTTGCAGTGAGCCGAGATCTCGCCATTGCACTCCAGCCTGGTGACAGACTGAGACTCTGTCTCAAAAAAGTAAATAAACAAATAAAAAATAAACGAAATAAAATAAAATAAAAATAAAAAAGCGAGTTCGGGCCGGGTGTGGTGGCTCACGCCTGTAATCCCAGCACTTTGGGAGGCCGAGGTGGGTGGATCACAAGGTCAGGAGATCAAGACTTTCCTGGCTAACACGGTGAAACCCCGTCTGTACTAAAAATACAAAAAATTAGCCAGGTGTGGTGGCACGCGCCTGTAGTCCCAGCTACTTGGGAGGCTGAAGTGGGAGAATTGCTTGAACCTGGGAGGTGGAGGTTGCAGTGAGCCAAGATTGTGCCACTACACTAAAGCCTGGGACAGAGCGAGACTCTCTCTCCAAAAAAATAAATAAATAAATAAATAATAAAAATAAAACAAAGCAAGTTTGGCCCTCTCTGTCTCTGTCTCTTGCTCTCACCCTTGCTTGCCCTTCCACCTCCTGCCATTGGATGACACAGCTTGAAGGCCTTTGCCAAACTCAGGCCCCCTCGACCTTGAACTTTCCAGCATCCAGAATGATAAGGAATCAATTTCTTTTCTTTATACGGTACCCAGTCTTGAACCAAGCACAGTGGCTCATGCCTGTAATTCCAGCACTTTGGGAGGGCAAGGTGGAAGGATCACTTGAGCCTTGGAGTTTGAGGCTGCAGTGAGCCGTGATCACATCACTGCACTCCAGTGGGGATGACATATTGAGAACCTGTCTAAAAAAAGCAAAAAAAAAAAAAAAAAAAAAACACCCAGTTTGGGATTCTGTTACAGCAACCCAAAACAGACTGAGACAGCCATGGGCAACATGACTCCAGGTCACAGTACTCTAATGTTATACTTAACTATAGACTCTTACTGCTTCTGTGCTGCAGTGCTTTCACTTTAGCAACTTGGCAAAAAATGTATTGTTTTCTCTATTTAAATCAGGTGTAAATCTCATCATCAAGAATATGTGACTTGGCTGGGTGCAGTGGCTCTTGCCTGTAATCCCAGCACTTTGAGAGGCCAAGGCGGGCAGATCACTCAAGGGCAGGAGTTCAAGACCAGCCTGGCCAACATGGTAAAACCTCATCTCTACTAAAAATACAATAATTAGCCAGGCATGGTGGCGTGCGCCTGTAGTCCCAGCTACTGAGGAAGCTGAGGTAGGAGAATCGCTTGAACCCGGGAGGAGGAGGTTGCAGTGAGCCGAGACATGCTACTGCACTCTAGCCTGGGAGACAGAGCAAGACTCCATCTAAAAAAAAAAAAAAAAGGGGACTTAATTGAATACTGTTATTATTATTTATCTTTTAGAGACAAGGTCTCACTCTGTCACCTAGGCTGGAGTACAGTAGCACAATTATAGCTCACTAAGCCTTGAATTCCTGGGCTTGAGTGATCCTCCTACCTCAGCCTCCCAAAGTGTTGGGATTACAGGCATGAGCCAATGCAGCTTGACCAATTATTATTTTTTTAAGCCTCAGTGTTGCAAATTGATGAAGCCAAACAAATCAAAGATGACAGGAAAGAAGTCTTAATTTATATCAACCAAAATCATCTTTTCTACCCTCTTTCTTCTCATCCTTTATACCCTCCAAGCCAAAGAAAGTAATTGCCAGTGCTGGGTAATTTCATATAATAGAGAAGTGTAGCACAATTGCACTCTTGAGCCAAAACTACAACCAAGTGGTTACATTTACATATTGATATTGCAGTAGAACTTATATAACAGGCTGGAATTTCTCTTCAAACATCTGTGACTCAGGGTAAACTACGGGAAGTTAGAAAAGTTATTTCCGTGATTTCAAAATAGAGAAACAGAACAGTCTGTTGGATTTGCCTTTAGAACTGACATCACTTCCCAGCACTAATCTCAACTATAAGAAAAAAACAAATGGGCTACACATGGTAGCTCATGCCTGTAATCCCAGCACTTTGGGAGGCTGAGGTGGGAGGTTTGCTTGAGCCTAGGAGGTCAAGCCTTCATTGAGCTATCATCATGCCACTGCACTCCAGCTTGGGTGACAAAGTGAGACCTTGTCTCTAAGAAAAACAAAAAAGAATGAAATAAGTGAAATAATTCATAATTAAAAGTTGCTTCAGGAGGAAATTGGGTGAAGGGTACAAAGGACCGCTCTGTATTATCTTTGCAACTTCCCGTGAATCTATAATTATTCCAAAATCAAAAGTTTAAAAAAAAAATTCCTTCAGTAAGAGAAATGGGCTTTTGACCTTGGAAAGAATTACCATTGTATGCTAGAATTTACTAGAAGAATAAGGGAAAGGATGTCTGTAGTCAGACTTTTGTCATTTTCTTTTTGTTTTTTTTGAGACGGAGTCTCACTCTATCGCCCAGGCTGGAGTGCAGTGGCAGGATCTCAGCTCACTGCAACCTCCTCCTCCTGGGTTTAAGCGATTCTCCTGCCTCAGCCTCCCGAGTAGCTGGGACTACAGGCGCGTGCCACCATGCCTGGCTAACTTTTTGTATTTTTAGTAGAGAAGGGGTTTCACTGTGTTAGCCAGGATGGTCTCGATCTCCTAACCTCGCGATCTGCCCGCCTCGGCCTCCCAAAGTGCTGGGATTATAGGCGTGAGCCACCGCGCCCCGCCAACTTTTGTCATTTTCAAAAAGTGAATTTGGTGTCCTTGGAGGGTCACTTAAATCAGTGGCAGTGAGTAGGAAAAAAGTGTTAGAATGCTCCATCAAAAGTATGCTCCCTTTTCCAACTCAAGACTTAAAATCAGAAGCAATAATCAAGGAGTACCAACTACATATTTTGGTGTTACTTAAACGTTTTCTTTTAGTAATAGAAATAATACCTGTTCATGGCCTGGTGTGGTGGCTGACGCCTGTAATCCCAGTACTTTGGGAGGCTGGTGCAAGCAGATCCCTTGAGTCCAGGAGTTGGAGACCAGCCTTGGTAAAATGGCAGAACCCTGTCTCTACAAAAAATTTGCCAGGTATAGTGACACACACCTGTAGTCCCAGGTGCTCAGGAGGCTGAGATGGGAGGATCACTTGAGCCTGGGAGGTTGAGGCTGCAGTGAGCTGAGATCACACCACTGCATTCCAGACTGGGCAACACAGCAAGACCCTGTCTCTTAAAAAAAAAAAAAAAGAAAAGAAAAAGAAAGAAAAGGAAAGGAAAGAAAAAGAAAAATAAGAAATAATATGTGTTCATTATAAGAAAATTTGGTGAATATTGAAAATTATAAATTAATCCAATTTATCCATAATTTGAAACTGAGCAATAACTAATGTTGACATTTTGGTATATCTTTTCAGTTATTATTGCTGTATAAATGTTTTTGTATAAAATTGTCATTAAAATTTTTTTCTTTACCTCTCTTTGAAAGACACATACTTAATTTTCATTTTGTGAGTTTACCTTTACATTTAGTGAGTTTTTCCCAAACAAAAAATAATATTTGTGCCTCTATTATGTGGCTATATCATAATTTAATTAATCATATAATTATTGTATTTATAAATTTTCTCTAATATAAATAATTGGCACATACAAAATTTTCCTTCATTAATCTTTGTGTGCATCTTTAGGATCTAAGTCAAAGAGTTTTAATGCTGTTAGTACACATTGACAATTTGTCTTGCAGAAAGGGTGTACTAACCAAATATCTACTTTGTTTAAAATTTAAAATTCTGCTACCTGAGTTCTCTCCATTTTGCCTCCTCAAAGTATATTTTTACATGCGCATCCCATAGCTCTTTTATATGAGAGGAATACTACTCACCTCAAAAAGTCAACTGTGGGTGACTAGAAAACAACTTCTAATTACAGTTATGCATTGCTTAACAATAGGGATACATTCTGAGAAATGCATCCTTAGATGATTTTGTCATTTTGCAAACATCATAGAATGTACTTACACAAACCTAGATGGAGTAGCTTGGTACAACCTAGGCTGTAAGCTATGGCCTATTGCTCCCAGGCTACAAGCCTGTACTGCATGGTACTGTACTAAATACTGTAGGCAATTATAACATAATGGTAAGTACGTGTGTATCTAAACATAGAAAAAGTACAATAAAAATACAGTATAAAATATTAAAAAATGGTATACATGTATAAGGCACTTACCATGAATGGAGCTTGCGGGACTGAAAGTTGCTCTGGGTGAGTCAGTGAGTGGTGAGTGAATGTGAAGGCCTAGGACATTACTGTGCACTACTACACTTATAAACACCATACACTTAGGCTATGCTAAATTTATAAAAATATTTCTTACTCCTGTAACTTTTTTTTTTTTTTTTTTGAGACGGAGTCTTGCTCTGTTGCCCAGGTTGGAGTGCAGTGGCGCGATCTCAACTCACTGCAACCTCCGCCTCCTGTGTTCACTCCATTCTCCTGCCTCAGCCTCCCAAGTAGCTGGGACTACAAGCACCCACCACAACGCCCGGCTAATTTTTTGTATTTTTGGTAGAGACGGGGTTTCACCATGTTAGCCAGGATAGTCTCAATCTCCTGACCTCATGATCCACCCTCCTTGGCCTCCCAAAGTGCTGGGAATACAGGCGTGAGCCACGGTGCCCGACCTACTGTAACTTTTTTACTTTGTATACTTTTAAATTATTCTTTATCTTTTTGACTCTTTTGTAATAACACTTAGCTTAAAAAGCAGACACACTATACAGCTGTATAAAAATATTTTCTTGCGGGCGCGGTGGCTCACGCCTGTAATCCCAGCACTACACGCCATGCCAAGGCGGGCGGATCACGAGGTCAGGAGATCAAGACCATCTTGGCTAACACGATAAAACCACGTCTCTACTAAAACTACAAAAAATTAGCTGGAGTGGTGGCACGTGCCTGTAGTCCCAGCTACTTGGGAGGTTGAGGCAGGGGAATTGCTTGAACCCAGGAGGCAGAGGTTGCAGTGAGCAGAGATCGTGCCACTGCACTCCAGCCTAGGTGACAGAGTGAGGCTCCATTAAAAAAAAAAAAAAAATATATATATATATATATATATATATTCTTTCTCTATATCTTCATTCTCAAAGCTTCTTTCAATTAATTTTTTTTTAACTTTTTAAATTTTTGTTAAAAACTTAGACATAAACACAAACAATAGCCTAGGCCTACACAGGGTCGGGGTCATCAATATCACTGTCTCCCTCCTCCACATCTTGCCGTCTATACTGGAAGGCTTCAGGGGCAATAACACACAAGGAGCTGTCACTTCCTATGATAACCATGATTTCTTCTGGAATACCTCCTGAAAGACCTGGCTGGGGCTGTTCTACAGTTAACTTTTTTCTTTTTATAAGTAGTAGGAGTATACTCTAAAATAACAATAAAAAGTATAGTGTAGCAAATATATAAACCAGCAACATAGTTGCTTATTATCATTGTCAAATATTGTATATTGCATGTACCTAATTGTATTGCTATACTTTTATACAACAGTGTTTACACCAGCATCACCACAAACACTGCACTTCACTGTTACCATGTCACTGGGTGGTAGGAGTTTTTCAGCTTCCTTGTAATCTATGGGATCACTGTGGAATATCTAGTTCATAGTTGATTGAAACATTGTTATGTGACACATGACTGCGTAAGACTGAGTTCCTTGGCCTCAGTATAACGAAGGCAGAGAAGATGCCATCGCTTTCAGAACTGTCTTGTAACCATATTAACATTAGTATGTTTCTGCATTTTCTAAAACTGTCTTAGCCCAATACACTAGCACTGTATTACTGGGTGCTAGAGAAACTCAAATGAGTAAGACTGTGGTGGAAAGAGAGAGAGGAAAGAATGGTTTCCTAAGGTTTAAGACCTTACAATCCTCATGGAAAGGACTGTATTCCTCAGTGTTTCTCAAGCTTTAATGTGCTTATAAATTACAGAGGACCTTTTAATTTTTTTTACTATTGCTATTTTATGGTGTGATTAACATTTGTATACTGAACTTAGTGTGCATCTTATTTTTTCACTCAATAATGTGTCATGCAGATCTTGACACATCTATTTCTGTACCAATACAATAATAATCTTAGAATATGTTTTCATAGTTTGTTGTGCAGGCCACTCCTATTTTTTTTCAATTAAAAAATTATTTGTTCTACTTGCGCTTTACTCTTTCATATGTGGTTTATCTCATTTTTTCAGCTTTATTGCGGTATAACTGACAAATAAAATTGTGTATATTTAAGGTATAACCCAAAAAGTAACTGACACAAGTGTCAATCAGTTTAGAAGTTTATTTTGCAAAGGTTAAGGACATGACCACGACATAGTCTCAAGAGATCCTGAGAATATCTGCCCCAGGTGGCCAGGCTACAGCTTGATTTCATGCATTTTAGAAAGATATAGGATATCAATCAATACGTGTAAGCTGCACACTGGTTTGGGCCAGAAAGGATACAACTCCAAGCGAAGGGGAGCAGAGTGCCTTCCAGGTCATAGGTGGATTCAAAGATTTTCTGATTGGCAATTGGTTAAAGGGTTTATCTAAAAGGCCTAGAATCCATAGAAGAAAGGGTCTGGGTTAAGATAAGGGGCTGTGGAAACCAAGATTCTTATTATGCAGACGAAGCCCCCAGGTAGCAGGCTTCAGAAAGAATAGATTGTAAATGTTTCCCATCAGACTTCAAAAGGTGCCAGACTCTTAGTTATTAACAATTCTCTCCTGTATCAGGAAAAAGACCGAAAAAGAGAAAAGGATTCTTTATAGAATGTAAATTTTTTGCCACAAGAGACAGCTTTGCAGGGCCATTTCAAAATATGTCAAAGAAAGATATTTTAGGATAAAATACTTTGAGTTCTTTCAGGGCCTGCTATCTGTCATGTTGGTATCTTACTGCTACAAAGAATCTGCTTTGTCCATCTTAAGTTTTCTGTTTTAATGTTAATGCTGGTCAGTTGTGCCTGAATTCCAAAGGGTGGAGGCCATGAGGCAAGTCTGACTACCCACTCCCATCATTGCTTGAACTAGTGTTTCAGGTTACCATTGTTTTTTGTTTTTTGTTTTTTTTTCTTGAGACAGAGTTTCACTCTTCTTGCCCTGTCTGGAGTGCAATGGTATGGTCTCAGCTTACCGCAACCTCTGCCTCCCAGGTTCAAGCGATTCTCCTGCCTCAGCCTCCCGAGTAGCTGGGATTACAGGAAAGCACCAACACGCCTGGCTAATTTTGTATTTGTAGTAGAGATGGGGTTTCTCCATGTTAGTCAGGCTGGTCTTGAACTCCTGACCTCAGGTGATCCACACACCTCGGCCTCCCAAAGTGTTGGGATTACAGGCATGAGCCACTGAGCCAGGTCTTGTTTTTGTTTTTTAGAGACAAGGTCTTGCTCTGATGCCCAGGCTGGAGTGCAGTGGCACAATCATAGCTCACTGCAGCCTCCAACTCCTGCACTCAAGGAATCCTCCCACCTCAGCCTCTTGAGTAGCTGGGACTACAGGCATGTGCCACCACACCTGTTTTATAGATATATATATATTTAAATCAACAAAATGATCCTTTAAATTATCACTGGTTTTTCATACCTGGAATCACATTTCATTATACATTTAGGTGAGTCCTTCCTGCAAATTTTCAATGTTTATTCCCAAAGTCAAACTCCCATTCACATGAACAGTACAGGTTAGACAGAGGTAATGTCACATTTTAGATTATAACTTTGCAGTATTAATCAACGTAGTACTTTAAAGGAATGTTTGAAAACTATTTTGGAAGATGAAAACCAGTTTCAATAAAGCAAACCTATTCCTCATGAAACTTAAGATCAGTCATTTAACCTTCAATCCACATTCAATGAACACCAACCATGTTTATTTAATACCCACCATGTGCCTGACAGCCACAGTGCATCTGACACTTACTTTCTCCAAAACAACTATGACTTGAACCTTGAGTAAATCACTTTGGTTAGAGTTACCATATTTGCTCAAGATGAAAAATGCAGGTGCTTTCTTTTTTAAAGAAAAATGACACTAGATCATTAACACCTTGAGTACCAGGACAGGTAATTGCCTTTGTAATCCCCAGAGTCTGATGTAGTGCCTGGTCCATAGAAAGCTCTCAATAAGTGTTTGATTACATTTAATCTCAGAGCTCCCTTCCAAGGGATACTTCCAAGAGGTAAAACTCTAAACCTCTACTCCTACTGATAGCAGAATTTCTTAACTAATCCAGAAACATCTCCTATGCCTAAGTATAAATTCTTGCCAGGCACAGTGGCTCACACCTGTAATCCTGCTACTTGGGAGGCTGAGGTCGGGGGAACAATAGAGGTCAGGAGGTCAAGACCAGCCTGGGCAACATAGTGAGCCCATCTCTAAACAAATGTTTAAAAATTAGCCAGGCATGCTGGCACACACCTGTAGTCCCAGCCATTTCGGAGGCTGAGGCAGGAGGATCGTTTAAACCCAGGAGTTCAAGGCTGCAGTGAGCTATGATCAGGCCACTGCACTCTAGCCAGGGAGACAGCTGGAACCCATGTCTTATAAACAATAATACTTAATTTTTTAAAAAAGTATTTATCATCATCCACACCAATCCTGGCGGAGCTAAAAATCCACCCTTAACATTTCAGTTTTAAAACCTGGCTGATTTGGGATAGAACTTTGTCCAAATTAAATTGTAGAAATGCTATGGATTCAAGAGTAAACCTGCTTGATTAATCAAACAAGCTGGAAAACTACTCTGTTAATTTCTTTGTTGTAAATTGATCACTGTTATTTTACCTTACATGTCATTTATATTTTGTATATACATGAACATTTTAATTTCCATAGCTTTTAACAGGTTGACATAATACTTCTCCATGCAGTAAGTCAGTCATTTTTTCCACTTACAACTGTAATTCAATAAAATTTTGGTCATCTTGATCATCTTGCTCCATGTTTAATCATCTAGGTAAGTAAGCAGGCATGACTTATAGACATGAGCTATACCTCACTCACAAAAACATCTCCAGCAAACTCTCTAAATTTCTTTCAGCTCCAGAGAACTATCAAAAGAATAACACCAGCTGGCAGAAGAACAAGGAGGGAGGTAAGTCAATTCAACTGTTCTTTCTCTTTCTGCCTCAAGCTGCCTAGAGCAGGAGCTACTTCTGCTTAGCCAAAAGCCAAAATAGACAAGGAACCTATCCCTGCCTCAAGTATTTTACAGATTAAGCTCCTAGTTTGGCACAACCTGTTGGGATATAAGACTGTAGGACTAGCCAGGTGCGGTGGCTCACGCCTGTAATCCTAGCATTTTGGGAAGCTGAGGCAGGTGGATCACTTGAGGTTAGGAGTTTGAGACCAGTCTGGCCAACTTGATGAAACCCCGTCTCTACTAAAAACACAAAAATCGCCAGGCATGGTGGCATGCACCTGTAATCCCAGCTACTGAGGAGGCTGAGGCACAAGAATTGTTTGAACCCGAGAGGCAGAGGTTGCAGTGACCCGAGATCACGCCACTGCACTCCAGCCTGGGCAACAGAGCGAGACTCAGTCTCAAAAAAAAAAAAAAAAAAAAAAAAAAAGATTGGAGGATGAGGCTGGTTTCTCCAAAGCTCTTTAAACCTCTGTTTGGGCGTGGGTGGCCCATACCTGTTATCCCAGCCCTCTGGGAGGCTGAGGCAAGAGGATTGATTGCTTCAGGCCAGGAGTTCAATACCAGCCCAGGCAACATAGCAAGACCCCCATCTCCACAAAATAAAGAAGAAAAAAATGATCTATTTAAGGCTATAGAAGTAAGTGTTACTGAATATAGGAACATCTACATTGATTAAATGAGAAAGAAACTCAGGTCGCAACTAGGAGTCATAGGAAGGCAGAATTTCAGAAATTCATACCACACCAGACACATGTGTTTTATTAAAAAAGAAAAAAAGACCTTTAATCAGAAAGTCTGCTTAAATTCAATATTAACTCAAACTCTTAAAAAATTTCTGGAAAAGTCAACAGGGTACATCACAGAAAAGCAGGCAGCTGCTGACAGTTCTTTGGTGGAAAAGTAAGTTGCATACTTATCCAAGCTGCCCAAATGATTACCAAGCCAAGTTTGTTTTTCAAAAATAGGTTTTAAGATACACCAAAGAAATCATACAATACAAACATTTAACAATGAAGTTAAAGTATACAGCAAAAGCCAAATATGACAATACACACAAATAATGTATAAAAGAAGCCTTTCAATCCTAGAAAACTAAAATGGGGAGAACTTACTGAAGGGTAACATACATAAAAGAGTACTGATAGCAAGGAATAATCCTCAACATTTTCCCAAAGACTGACTAAGCCTCAAAAAGACAGCTTAGGAAAACGATTAACATGTAATTTTTCTTTTTTCCTAGCCAATTCAGTTCTACTTAGATAAATCTGGTTACCAATCAATACATATATAAATTAGAGTAATTTTTTTTTCTGCTCAATTACTACCATTTTTTCTTTTTCACCTTTTCCCTAATTTTCTCTAGCAACACTTTTTCTTTTGTTTGATCAGTTGAACTCAAAAGATTTGGTACCTAAAATGAGTATCAACTGTCATTGGAACAGCACTTGGAAATTGCAATCCTAGAAAAGGCAAATGTGTAACTGAGGTGCTTGACAAAGTGAAGTGTCCATTCTCCACACGGTAATGTCTCCCATGTTAATCACTAGGTTAATGGCTGCTCCTGGCTAGATCACAGGACCCTGCATGATACTGGAATGCTCCCTGGTGAGGTACTGCAGAGGTATGTGCACAAACACCCACCCATTTAAGCTTTCAATAAATACAAGGCATCATTTTAAACCATTTCAGTAAATTAAAAATATTGCATTTCTATTAGCCTGCTTTGCTTCTTGAGCTGGCCTGGAGTGTTGTTCATGACATAGAAGACACAATAGTTAATTAGTGGCTACCCCAAGCTCTTTAGACTCCAGCTCTTCTCGCTCTTCAAGGCTCAGCACCTTTTTTTGCAGCAACAATGATATTCTTTTTTTTTTTTTCTTTTTTTGAGACGGAGTCTCGCTGTGTCTCCCAGGTTGGAGTGGCACGATCTCGGCTCTGCCTCCTGGGTTCATGTCATTCTCCTGCCTCAGCCTCCCGAGTAGCTGGGACTATAGGCACCTGCCACCAGGCCCAGCTAATTTTTTTTTTTTTTTTGTATTTTTAGTAGACACGGGGGTTTCACTGTGTTAGCCAGGATGGTCTCCGTTTCCTGATCTTGTGATCCACCCGCCTCGGCCTCCCAAAGTGCTGGGATTACAGGTGTGAGCCACCATGCCCGGCCATAATGGTATTCTTCATTAGCATTGCCACTGTCATGGGGCCAACACCTCCAGGAACTGGAGTGATATAACCGGCTTTTTGTCTGACTCCTTCAAAATCCACATCTCCAACCAACTTCAGTTTGGCAGTTACAGGATCATGAACTCTATTTATTTCCACGTCAATGACTGCTGCTTCTTCCTTGATCATATCTGCTGTGATCAGATTTGGAATACCTGCAGCAGATATTACAATATCTGCAAGAATTGTATGTTTCTTCAACTGCTCTTTGGGAGTATATCGATGAGATATTGTAACAGTGGCATCACCGCCGGGACGTTCATGCACCCCACCTGTGTGCAGTAACATTGCAATGGGCATTTCAACATTTTTTGACCTTCCAGCCACAACCACATTCTTCCCTAGGGTTGGAATGTCAGTTCGCTTAATTATTTCCCACACACCCGAAGGGGTAGCCGGTAACATGGAATACTAGTCCAAACACATTCGCCCTACATTAATTACATGAAAGCCATCAGCATCCTTGTCTGGAGAAACAGCATTGCAGATCCTTCTCTCATCAATATGCTCTGGAAGAGGCAGCTGAACAAGGAGGCCATCTACATTATCATCATTATTCAGTTTACTGATTAAATTCAACAATTCTTCCTCTGAAATTGAAGCTGGTTTCACAATTGTCTCACTGTTGATTCCCACATCTGCAGCTGCCCTGGTTTTGCTGAGGACGTAGGAGTGACTTGCAGAATTCTCACCAACCAGGATCACGCTCAGGTGTGGCCGTTTGTCACCTGAGGCCACCCACTCTTCTACCTCCTGCCGCACTTCCTGCTTGATCTGCTGGGCCAGTTTCCTTCCAGAAATTACAACAGCTTCATCTGGAACTGCCGCGAGGTGGAAGGGGCGAGGGCGGAGGGAGCAGCTGTGCGCGGGCTGCAGCAGCCGGGCAGCCAACGTGGACATGAGGGAAGTCGCAGCTATAGCCTGTGCCGGTGACCGCGCCGGGACCTGTTTAATATTTTTAATTTTTAGTAGAGATGGAGGTCTCTCTATGTTGCCTAGGCAGGTCTTGATTCCCTGGCTTCAAGTGATCTTCCCTCCTCAGCCTCCTAAAACGTTGGGCTTATAGATGTGAGCCACTGCACCCAGCCCCAGGTTAACTTTGGAATGCCCTTGGCCCAGAGGAGGGGTCCATTCCATTGGTTGGGGGGCTTAGAATTTTATTTTTGGTTTACAAAGGTATACAATGTATCTGATATACATATATTGTGAAATGGTTACCAGAATCAAATTAATTAACACATTGTTTGTCATAGCTACCCACCGCCTTCTTTTTAGTGAGAATATTTAAGATCTATTCCTTTAGCAAATATTAAGTATATAATACAGTATTGGCCAGGGGCTTTGAGTCTGCCTTGCTGACAAGCTTTGTGGAGTACTCCGAGTAGCAGGGTTATTTGACTACTAGGAAAGACAACAGTTTGAGGTAACAATAATTTAAGAGACTCTATGAAGGGCTGAAAGAGACCATGAAGCTAACTAGCATTTGCCCAGGAAGGGCTGCCTGATTCTCCAGCAATTTTGCTTATGGAAATCTGCATTTTCTTGGTCTGGATAGTCAGCTGCAGCTCCTCACTAGTTTCTAATAACATACTATCTTGCTAAGAGGGAACATGATGGAGTAAAAACATCACAAGTTTTAGGATTCAACACGTGGATACAAATCTTAGTGCTCTTGGGCAAGATCTTTTAACTTCTTCAGTTTCTTCATCTGTGGGGTGAATAAAATAAAGTCTTCCATACAGGGCTACTGAGAAGATTACACAAGCACTTGGCAGAATGCCTGGCTCATAATAAATACAAATACAAAGGTCTAGAGTTGTTATCTTTACTATTATTAATATATACATTAGTTATTTCCCTCTCTTGTGGAAATAATGGCAAATTTATTTCAGAAAGTTGTTCTTGAACAATATGAGAAATATATTCTGTTTGGGGAGACAAGATAGTAAATTTCCCAACATATGCTGGATGGTCCTTTTTCTTTTCAATGTCTTATTTCTAAAAGACATAGTAGGGGAAGGGCAGACTCAGAGAGAAGTGTGTTGACTTATTGATTCTCAGGAGCTTTATTTCGAGTGACTATGGACATTGCTCCTGACCCAGTGAATGTCAGACCTTTGATATAACTCCTTCCAGTAATTGAACCCCAAACAAACAATACTATTCTTCTACTTTCTTTTCTCAGCTAAACACCTTTGACATATACTGATCATTTTTCTTTAAACCTTCCTAGACTTTCGGTTCAATCTTTCTTTTTTTCCTTCATTAGCTCTTGTTTACTCCCTTCTGTCTCTGTTGCTTTTTGCTATTCACAAATCAAGTTGGGTTGGGTGGTAAGAATCTTTTTACTTAAAATGATTTTATGATAACTCCAAATGTGAGAGAACAGCAAAGTGAACCAATAGTCTTTTTTTTTGAGACTGAGTTTCACTCTTTTACCCAGGCTGGAATGCAATGGTGTGATCTTGGCTCACTGCAACCTGTGCCTCCTGGGTTCAAGTGATTCTCCTGTCTCAGCCTCCCGAGTAGCTGGGATTACAGGGGTGCGCCACCACACCCAGCTAATTTTGTATTTTTAGTAGAGACGGGGTTTCACCATGTTGGCCAGGCTGGTCTCCAACTTCTGACCTCAAGTGATTTGCCTACCTCGGCCTCCCAAAGTGCTAGGTTTACAGGTATAAGCCACCATGCCTGGCTAACCAATTATTTTTAATAGATTTAAAAAAAGAAGTTCAGAAAAGTATCCTACTTCTCTGAAGTCACACAGCTCATAAGTGACAGAGGCAAGATATGAACTTAAGTTTTTCTAACCTCATAGCTAATGTTCTTTCAAGTATGCCATGCTTATTGTCAAATCTGGGAGATAAAACAAGCACACAGACTATTATAATTCAAGCTAAAGTGGGTTATAGTGACTTAAGTACACAAGAGTAGTTTAGACCAAGTACTGCAAAGATCAGAAACAAGAAGGGATGTGTTCCATGGGCAAACCAGACATGGCTTTGTGGACTTGATTTGAGACTGGTCTCTGTATGAGACACTGCAGTTCGTGAGAATAGCACACACACACACACACACACACACACACACACACACAGGAAAATCCCAGCACCTCTTCTCAGAATTAGGAAGAGCCAAGTTTCTGTGGAAAATACCATAGAGATAAAGCTAGAAAGGACAGGTTGGGGCCAGATTATAGAAGGCTATGCCAGGTGAGCAGGAACATATAATTCAGTAAACAACTAGAAACTGTTGTAAGTGCTTAGCCAACAAGTGACTTAATCAGAGCTAAATTTTAGGAAAATGAATTCAACAATAGTATATTGGATGGATTAGGGCAGGGAAAAGCAGAAAGCTCTATTTGGTGCCATGAAGGATACACAGATGCATCAGCCTTGTGTTCTATGTTTAAGATTCTCATTACACAGTAACTTTTTACACACAAAGAAAACTTCAATGAAAGGTAGAATTTAATAAATGTCATTGAAATATACAAAATGTCATAGTAGTTGAAGGTTGAGGTGGCAAAAAAAAAATTGTTTTTCGTTAGTGTAGAAGGATAGATTTATTAGACAATCATTGTCAATGTGAAAATTTTGAAAAGCTGGGTCTGATTTCATGGACATTTAAACTTCCTTGAAATTTATATTTCAGCTCATACGTAGACCCAAACAATTAGCTCACCATCTCTCCAACCTAGGAATTCCTTCCAAATACTAATACCTAAAATCATTTTTTTTTTTTTTTTTTTTTTTGAGACGGAGTCTCGCTCTGTCGCCCAGGCTGGAGTGCAGTGGAACAATCTCGGCTCACTGCAAGCTCCGCCTCCCGGGTTCACGCTATTCTCCTGCCTCAGCCTCCCGAGTAGCTGAGACTACAAGTGCCCGCCACCATGCCCGGCTAATTTTTTGTATTTTTAGTAGAGACGGGGTTTCACTGTGTTAGCCAGGATGGTCTCCATCTCCTGACCTCGTGATCCGCCTGCCTCTGCCTCCCAAAGTAAAATCATTTTTAAAAATTATATATTAGGATTTCCAGTGGCAGGGTCTGGGGAAGGGGCGGCAGTTGCCATGTCCAGTCGCTAAGGTGGCAAGAAGCCCTTGAAACAGCCCAAGACGCAGGCCAAGGAGATGGACGAGGAAGATAAGGCTTTCAAGCAGAAACAAAAAGAGGAGCAGAAGGAACTCGAGGAGCTGAAAGTGAAGGCCATGAAGAAGGGGCCCCTGGACACAGGTGGAATTAAATCTGGCAAAAAGTAAGCTGTTCCTTGTACCTGAGTCGATGGTGACCATTGATTTCATTCGTATTTAAACATCTGTATTCCCCGCCATAACGTCTTTTGCCACCTATAGCTGGAATGAAGTGTTGTCTTGGAGCCTGTTGTACATTTAAGAATAAACTTTTGTAAAAATAAAAAATAAAAGATAAAAAATTATATATTACTATAGAAGAGGTTGGTGGCCATGCCTGTAGTCCCAGCTACTTGGGAGGCTGAGGCAGGAGGATCGCTTGAGTCCAGGAATTTGAGTCCAGTGTGGGCAACATAGTGAGACTCTATCTTTAAAAAAAAAAAAAAGGAATTATTTAGGTATGCAAAAAGGCAAAGTTAAGAGTAAGAGTTTCATTTTTAAAATAAAAGAAAAAAGAGCAAATCTACAGTAAGTTTTATTTTTAGAGCTGCTGCTTTATCAACTAAACCAAGATGAAACACTTATTCATAAGATGACAAAATTTTTTTTCTTCTTAAATTCATTTCTGAGTTAATACATATCTGACTCATTGTCACCAAAGAGGAACCTTCTTGCAGAGACTTGTGCAGCTGCCCTAGGGTCAGTCTCTACCGAAAATACACTTACCTTCATGCAATGCTAATAATGTAAATGTTAGTTGAAATCTGATTTTGATTATAAATAAGATTTTATAAAAATTGACAAGTGGACTAGAATTTTCTTTGCAAAAGTGAGATTTTTAACAATGAGATTTCTGGTTTCTTGAGAAAATACAAACTCCCTAACACAGACTCATTTGCAATGAGAACGTCCATGAAACTCTCAGAAAGTAAGATGGAGCAGTGCAAATATCTGTAACAAGCAATAATGCCACATTGCAGAAAAAGCAGGATTAATGTCATTCTGATTCAAAGCTTTTAAGCTTGGAAATCCATCTGACAGAAAGGATAAGAACTCAAGTTTATTTCAGTTGAAGCAAAACAGGAAGAACAATAAGTAGCTAATTCTGATAATGGGAAAAGAGGGGAAAAGATTAGCTGAGCAATTGATGTTTCCAGATTGAATGAATTGGTGAAGTCTGTGGGATTTGGGTTAAATGTTGGGGCAAATTGGGTGAGGATGGAATGGTTAAATTCACCTACCTGATTTTTGTTTATGAGATCCAACTGGTGAGATAGAGAAACTTCTGAGGCATTCATTTACTGGAGACTCTGCTCTGATTTATTTAGCAGGAAATACAATATTCACAATGAAACCTAAGCGAAAGCAGTTGTGGAGCTGTTGGAAGATAGGCTTCTTTTTTTTTTCTTGCTTTTTTTTTTTCTTTTTGTTGGTGAGATGGAGGTTTACTATTGTTGCCCAGGCTGGAGTGCAATGGCGCGATCTCAGCTCACTGCATCCTCCGCCTCCCAGGTTCAAGCGATTCTCCTGCCTCAGCCTCCCGAGTAGCTGGGATTACAGGCATGTGTCACCACGCCCGGCTAATTTTGTATTTTTAGTGCAGACAGGGTTTCACGGTGTTGCCCAGGCTGATCTCGAACTCCTGACCTCAGGTAATCCGCACGCCTCGGCCTCCCAAAGTGCTGGGATTACAGGCGTGAGCCACTGCGCCCAGCCAGAAGGTAGGCTTCTAAGAGCAGGAATAGGAACACACTCAAGCATCAGGTCAGAAAGTTCTGGCTCCATACGTCAGTGCCACCATTTACCAGCTGTTTGATTGAATATAGGAGAGTCGCAGGGGCTGCAGTGTTGCTGAAGCATTCTGGAGTTTCATTTGCACAGTGAGCACACTCTTTCCTTAGGTTGTCTAGCTACTGTGGTAGCTTGGAGGACTTGAAGATGGGGGGTTGGGAAGAGTAAGGAGGACCTGACCTCCCCACGCCTACCCCTGGCACTGCCTCAAGACCTTGAGAAAGATGCTCAATTCTCTGAGCCTAAATATCCCCTTTGCACAATGGGAATAATAATATTCCCTTACAAATCTGTTGAATGTAGTAAATGAGGTTAATTAATGTGAAGTGCTGTCTCCTAAATGCTCCATAAATGTATGTTAAATGTAAAAGATATCAAAGGGGAAATACTAAAGTAGGAAATTTGTTTAAAAGCAGATTGTTTCTGTTAAAAAATTCTCAATTCTGCACTGTTCCTAGATGAGTTTTGGTATCTATTTTCAGATATAGTTAGCCTTCGATATCTTCTGCATCCTTAGATTCAATCAACCTCAGGACAAAAATATTTGAAAAAAATTAAAAATAATAATAGAACAATAAAAAGAATATAAAAATTTAAAAACACAGCCTAGCAACTATTTACACAGCATTTATATTGTATCACAGGTATTAGAAGTAATTTAGAGATGATTTAAAGTATACAGGAGGATATGTGTAGGATATGCAAATACCATGCCATTTTATATCAGGTACATGAGCATCCTCAGATTTTGGTATCCGCGGGGGTCCTGGAACCAATATGCCAAGGATACAGAGGGAAGAATGTATTTAGCCCTAATAGTTAATAATAGTTTTTTGTTTTTGCTTTTGCCAAAGACATTTTAAAGAAGAGAAAAGCAGTTCTTGTTTAAATCATCATTACCCTGCGAATACTGTGGCTGAAATTCAAAGGGCTGCGTTTTCCCAAAGAACACTTAAAAACAGGGGACTTTATCACGCTATGAGAGTAGAAGCTGGTTTCTCTCACTCCTGGTCCCTGAGGAGAGTGAATTGCTCCGGAAGCCCTTATTTGCTGCTGTCATTTGGATGGTGAAGTCGTAGAGCAACTCCCCTGCCCCTCCCCACATCACATTAAGACCTAAAATGGGCTGGGTGTGGTGGCTCACACCTGTAATCCCAGCACTTTGGGAGGCCGAGGCGGGTGGATCATGAGGTCAGGAGTTCAAGACCAGCCTGGTCAATATGGTGAAACCCCATCTCTACTAAAAATACAAAAATTAGCTGAGCGTGGTGGCGGGCACCTGTAATTCCAGCTACTTGGGAGGCTGAGGCAGGAGAATTGCTTGAACCTGGGAGGCGGAGGTTGCAGTGAGCCGAGATCGCGCCACTGCACTCCAGCCTGGATGACAGAGCAAGACTCTGTCTTAAAAGAAAAAAAAAAAAAGAACTAAAATGACAGCACAAAGAAACATGAAGCTATAAAGGTAGCTCAGTGCTCAAATGTTACTACCTCGAAGTGAAGGAAAATTGTAAAAACTGTCCCAAGTCTTAGAACTTATGCCCTACTTCCACCCCACATTGACTATCTCACCTGCCAGGAAAAGATTCCACTTCTAGAAGCATTAATGTTGAACCAAGCATTTTGTTAGCCTGACTCTATTTGTTTTTAAATAGATATGAAGATACCTTTTTATCTGAGAGTGCGTTAACTACTTACAGAAGAATGAATGAATGGAGCTCCCAGAGATTGTCCTTTAGAGTTCTGCATTCATTTGCTCCCTCATTAATTGAAAATTGGTGGGTGCATGTGCTGTGCTAAGACTGTGGCTAGAATGTGATAAGAAATGAGTGAGACCCCGGAGAGAGAGCTTGGCATAAAATAGTCATCCAATTATAAACCTCTGAATAATACAAAGTACTGTATTACATTCTAGGCACTACAAAATGAGCATAATTATACAAAGGGGAAAACCATGTGGAATGTAGCTTTAATACATCACACACTCTACCTAAACTGAATTTGCTATCATTAACAATTTCACTTGACTTTCTTAGAATTTAAACGGGCTTTTGAAAACATGATTTGGATATCCTGGTCCATTTAGAGAAAATGGCTAAGGAAGTCTGAATTCATGAATCCTTTTTCTCTTAAATATTCCTTGGGGTAAGAAGAGGCATTCAAAATCATTCTCTTGACCTTAGACTTTTGTTCTAAAGAGCAGGCTCTTTAATTTTTTGTTTGTTTGTTTATGATAATGAGATTGGCATTTCTACCAACAAATAAACATGTTTAGAGTAAGAGTTGGTCCACAGGGCTCCTTTTCATCTTTTCTTACCTCCTAAATAGAGTCTGAAGTCTGGTCTATGTGGCTTGGTATCAGTTCAAAGCAATTGTTTCCATCAGGAAACTATTTGCCAAATGGATAAACCAACTGTGGTACTTCCATACCATGGAAAGCTACACAGCAATAAGAAAGAACCAAAGTGTTACGCTAAGTGAGAAGAGACAGCCTCGAAAGGTCACATACTGTATGGTTCCCTTTATATGATAATCTCAAAAAGACAGAACTCTGGGGTCAGAGGACAAATCAATGATTGCCAAGAGTCATGGTAGGGAAGACAGGTGACTACAATTAAGGCTGTAAATGGATAGTATGAGGGAGATTTGGGGAGTGATGGAACTGTTCTGATTATAATGATAATTACATGAATCTGTACATGTGTTCAAAATCACAGAACTGTACACTAAAAGAAAAAAGGTCAATTTTACAGTATAATTTTTAGAATCAAAGCAAAGCCAAAACAAATTTGTAAGGAAAACAAGATGTTTTCCATTGTTTGAAATATCTAACAGAACATATTAGCGTAAATGAAATCAATGCTCTATGGGAGGAAGGAATGGAAAGACAGAATCTTAGATTGTTGGAGTCTCATAGATTATTATTCCAGGGTCAGCAAATGTGCTTGTGGCATATTATATTTCTGAAGTTAGCTGCAATGATATGTGCCATTCAACATGTTCCTCTAGATAAGTCCATCCAGCCTGGGGAACATGGTGAAACCCCATCTCTACAAAAATACAAAAAAATTAGCTGTATGTGGTGGCACACGCCTATAATCCCACCTACTCAGGAGGCTCAAGAATCACCTGAGGTTGC
Source organism: Pongo abelii (assembly GCF_028885655.2). NCBI lineage: Eukaryota > Metazoa > Chordata > Mammalia > Primates > Hominidae > Pongo > Pongo abelii. Next base: position 189,440,206 of record NC_085928.1, on the reverse strand, counting down.
AATGAGCTGACATTGCGCCACTGCACTCCATCCTCGGTGACGGAGCGAGATCTTGTCTAAAAAAAAAAAAAAAAAGGTCTATGTCCCTATCACATGAATTTGTGACTGCCTAGACCAAGTGAGGATAGTGGAAGCAACACTATGTGATTGCTGAGGCTAAGTCATAAAAACGCTATGCATTTCCTCCTTGTTCTCTTGGAACACTTGCTCTTAGAACCCAGCCACTCTAATGTGAGGAATTCCAAGTAGCCCGTGGAAAGGCCTACGTGAAAAGGAACTGAAGTTTCTGCCCACACACCTGGCTGATCTTCCAGCTAGCAGCCAGCACCAACTTGCCAGCCATGTGAGAGTGCCATCTTAGTAAGAGTCAAACTATCTGAGGCTGCATGGAACACAGAACACGTCTGCCAAGCCCTGCCCACGTTGGAAATTCATGAACAAATTAAATAATTGTTGTTGTCCTAATCCACTAAGTTTGGTGACTTGAATAGAGCAATGGATAACTAATATGTCATCTCATTTTTAAACTCACGTTTTTACTCACTTAACAGAAACAGATCAGAGTTCCTTCTGAAAATGTGTTCAGAAGAGTTCTTGGGATGGAATGAAGCTTAGAGGGCAAGAGTCCATGATTGATTAGTGAAGTCATCCCTGGACATAGTCTGAGAGATGGCACCAATGTTGTCTATTTGTCAATCGTATTAGAATTCAGCACCTTCATTTTATATAATTAAGACAGAATGCAGGCAGGGTAAGATCTGCTTAAGATCACACAGATATTTAGTACCAGAGCCAAAGCTCTAAATCAAGTCTTCTGATGTGCAGTTTAGTGTTTTTTCACTTTACCATGTCCCTTTCCGGGGACCTGAATTCCCTGATTTCCCTGAATTCCCTGATTCCAGGGACCTGAATGACAGGACATAGAGCAGCAGACATATGCCTGCATGCTTCTACTTCCCTCTCCCATGCCTGTGACAGATATCACTGACACTCTCTTAAGGTCACTGGGATGCACTTGGATGACAGATTCCAAATTCCCATGGTTAACGAGAACCTGAGTGGAAATACACAAAAGCTATAACTGATTTGTATCACCAGTGTTAGAGGAGTACAGCAAAGGTGACTCAAAGTACAAACTGTACTTTGATATGGAAAATGCATTGTGTGTGAGCAAGAGGGAAGGCTTTAGGCTTGACTACTCTGTATCAAGGATGTCTGTCTGAAACCACACATAGACTGACTTCTTACAGAATCTACTAGGGAATTGCTTCTCATGTCCTTGGGGAACTGTGCTGTAGATCCTGTTAGATAATTTCCATTTAATATTTTATAACTTATTTTGTTGTAGGTGAAATAAAATCTGTTACTGTAGTTATGATGTTGTATGTATCTAATTTGGCCTCATTTCAAACACAGTAGAATTGGAATGCATACAACACATACAGGGCGGTACTGAAGTATTGTACACTTTAATGGCTCTGTTCTTCACGGTGTGCTTGGCATCATCTGAGAGCAAGGTAGGCTCAGAAAAAAAAAATAGACCATTTCTAGGGTAAAACTTAAAAGCAGGATATACAAACCTATGGCACTATGGATTACAGGGTAGCTCACTGAGTACAGCATTCAGATTCATCCAATGTAGGACCAAGAGCAGAGCTTCTCTGAACTTGATCATAGTGAAGGAAAACACCCTGCAAAAGAAACTGTAACTACACTCCTAGAAAAACAATGACCACTTTCTCCCCTCTTATGATTCCGACTAGCGTGTGGGATGGGGTGAGGTATGCAGGTTATTTGCATTAAACAAGCAGCCAAGTGCATTCACTCATTTATTTGTTCGTGGAGTACCTAGCAAATGCAAGGTGCTCTGTTAAACACTATGGCGGACACAAAGATGAAACGGACAAGGATTTTGTCTTCAAAGGTTCTCTAGTAGGGACCCACCATGCTCTCTTAATAGAGTAGGATTTGAGAACATGGGCCTAATGAGTTAGAAATCTAATTATCAGCCAGTGGCACCCAAACAAAAGATCATGGGGCTTAATCCTTAGGAGTAGGATACATCTCTACGATTCTCTACACAAACCAGCAGGCATTAGAAATGTTAATAGCATGCCCCTTCACCTTTCTCTCTGCCTCCCTTCCCAGTCTCTCTCTTTCGTTCTTCGTGGATTTCATTATCATTGGAAAAATCATGAATTGCTGGATCACTTAGATGCATTACTATGCTCTTATGAAATTATTCCTGATGATAAAATTCTTTTAATCAGCTCCACTTTCAGATTTTCAGTATAGGCTTGTCCTTTAACAAGTAAGTTTTTTTTTTTTTCTCAGAAAAATATGCAGCAGGTATGGCAAAACAGAAATACAATATTCTTGGAAGTAGATTCGTTTGGATAATAATTAAACTTTCCTTTTTCTGTACTTGGACTTTATTCTTCTAGTAATTTCTTTGTCTACGTTAAATTTTCAGGAAGGTTGACGTTATCATTCTTTTAAACTCTTCAAAAGACAGTCAAATTCTTGTTACATCTTTTCAGGTTTTGTATTTTATGTTTAGGAGCTGTTCATTTATATTTCCCCTAATCTTTTCTGGAATAGACTATCTCATTGCTTCCCACTGTGTTTTCCTAAATACCAGCAACTTGTTTTTCAACAAATAATCTTAACCCAACAATCACCTCTCAAAGCTTTATAACATCTGGTAAATGCTAGTGCACAGGAACAAGGCAGAAAAGAATCTAAAAAAAGAATATGGGGCCGGGATCGGTGGCTCACACCTGTATTCTCAGCACTTTGGGAGGCCAAGGTGGGCAGATCACCTGAGGTCAGCAGATTGAGACCAGCCTGGTCAACACGGTGAAACCTCGTCTCTACTAAAAATACAAAAAATCAGCTGGGCGTGGTGGCTTCTGCCTGTAATCCCAGACTTGGGAGGCTGAGACACGAGAATCGCTTGAATCCGGGAGGTGGAGGTTGCAGTGAGCGGACATCACACCACTGCACGGTGACTCCGTCTCAAAACAAAAAAACAAAAAAACAAAAAAACAACAACAACAAAAAGAAAGAATGTGGGCTTTGGAGTTGATCCAATCTGATGTCATGCAAGGCTCTACCAGTACCTTCGTGACTCCGATAAATTAATCTTACCAGGGCATCAGTTTGCTTATCTGTAAAATGGGGATAAAATTCACACTTCAAGGTAATTATGAGGATTAAGTACAGTATAAGAAAGCAGAGAGCATGATCCGTAATAGGCACTCTTTAACAATTTCCCTTTGCTTCCTCCTAAAAATGACAATGATAAAACTCAGGATTTAATCATTGAAACATAAATAGTTACAGATGCAAAACACTCATGTCCCAACGAGCTCTTCTGACACTTTGATATGCAGAATATTTGGCATTTCTCTTCTTTCTTCTTAATGGAAAAATGCTCCTAATATTAGTAAAAATGAAAATTTTGGGGGAAAAAATTATCCACAGTTTCTTTATCTGTGGATAAAGAAAATAGAAACAGCTGCTTCTATTTTTGTCATGGCCTGGCTTTTATACAAAACGGTCACATTTTCCCCACAGTCACAAACAGGGTTTGCTTATCATGGCATCAGCTCTTTCAAGGGACTAATAGATTTATTCCAGGTGATAGTGGGAAGCAGCTAGAGAAGGAGGATTGGAAGGCTGAGGGGGTGTTAAAGTTATCTGATGATATTGTTCGAACCCTTCTCCGGCACAGAAACTCCACAAAGAACTCCTCTGCAGTTTTCGCTACCCAGGGCTGTTTCTTTAAATTGTTTGACGTCAGAGAAGGAATGCTATAGCAACAGTCTGTCAAACTGGAATTAACTCAGAAGAAAAATGGGGGTGGGGAGAGGAAAAATGCTCCCAGGCGGTACTGACTTCAGAGGAAGCAAATTGGATAGATGCATTTATTTTATGACATTTTAAACATAAAACACCCAGATAAATGTGGAAAAAAAAAAAAACTCGATTGAGATGCATGTGGTGTTTAACTCACGCAGAGAAGAGCGACTTGGCAGGGATATCTGGAAGGCCTTCCAATTTTATCAATGACAATAGGAACAATAACTTCCAAGTATTGGCCATTTATTTGGAGGCAGGCTTCATGCAAACATCACTTCATTTAATATGCTTAGCACCTTTATAAGGCAGGTATCAATATGTTTATTTTGGCGATGACGAAACTTAGGCCCGAGACGGTACACGGTCCTACAACTAGTGATGGAAGAGCGGGGACTGCAACGCAAGGTTGTGCAACTCTGGGCTTCAGTTTACTTTCTGACATTTAGAATTCCAGAATGGGAAACCTAAATGGGACCTTTGGGGTCTTCTAGCTCTGCCCTTCGATCCTGCTAACAAGCAAACTGGCGCCTGTCAGCGCCAGAAAGGAAATTGGCCACGCCACTTAGACGGGCACTACTTAGCAGCGTGCCCCGGCGCCACACCAACAAGAAAACGAAACTGCCCGGGAATGAATGTTTTTCTTCTCCTTCTGGCAGGAAACGAGAGAGAAAATAGGAAGCAGAAGCTGCGCGCGGCGCCCGCTCCCTTCGCCCCCGCCCGGGCTGCGCGCGCTCCGAGGGTCTGCGCGGCCCCGGCACGTCCCCGCCGGGCCCGCGCGCCTCGTGCCTCGCGCCTCGCGCCTCCAGCCACGTCCCCGCCCCGGCTCCGGCGCGCCGGGGAGTTGGCTGCTGGGAGGTGCGGGACTGGGTGTGGCCGGTGGCTCTGGTCTCGGCGGTGCGCTGCGCTCTCCACGCCGGCTCCGCGCTCCGGGGGTTGCTGAGCGCCCAGCGGACCCCTGCAGCGCGCGGTCGACGCGGGCCCGAGCTCCCTCCAGGTAGGCGGCCAGCTCGCGAGCGGCGGCTCGTCGGTGCGCCCGGCGAAGCGATCCCGGGCTTCTCGTAGGGACGTGGGGCTCCGCGAGCCACCCCTGCGGAACGGGGCCCGAGTGACGGCGCGGGGCGGGGCGGGTCTCTCCTGGCTCCAAGACTGAGGGCTCGGGCGGCCGACGCTGCCCGGGAGGGACGGGGAGGGCGCGCCTGTGTCGCGCTCCGCTGCCGCGCGGGAACCGGCCCCACGACCGCCAGAGCAGGCACTTCCCGGGCGGTCCAGACCGCTCGCCCTGGGCAGCGAGGAACGGCCGGCGGTCCAAGTCCTGCAGAACCCCCGGGTTTCTCGTCACTCCCCGAGGCCTCCTTCCAGGAACTCAGAGCACGAGCCCGTGCGTGCCCCCAAAATAGCGGGTATTCGGGACTGCCCAGCAGGGCTGTTGGGTGGAGAGTGCTGGGAAGACTCATAAAAGTTCTACGCTGAGTCCGAAATTAGTCCAATGGTTTTGTTTCAGATTTATTTTGGAAATGATATAATGTCCAGAGTTTGGAGATGGGAGGGGATTAATGAATTTTGAATACTTGTGAGTTCAGTACAATAAAAAGTGTTTTCCTTTTCTCTCCACCTTTTTCTGCTTCAGAACACAGATGATTGCCATATACTTTGCTATGTATTGCTATTCGCTAAGGGAATATTGAATTTTCAGAAGTTTAAAACCAGGCTTTCATTTGTTTATACAAGCAATACTTTGTTATTTTGCGTCTCCTTGTGTTCCCTTTTCTCCCACTCCTTCCCTTTCTCTTTCCATAAAGGATGAGGATGCATCTTTCTCCCTCTCAGCCACCGACAAAGTAGCGTGGCGTGTGGATTAGCGGGAAGTTTTCTTAAAATGTTCAAAATTTAATTGTTGATTAGAACTTTTATTATGAGTCCGCCTCAGTGTTGCAAACAGAGTTTATGACCATTAAGTACATCTTCTAGGACAGAGAACACACGCTACTTAATTTAAGATGGGAGGGAAGTCATTTCTAGTCGGAGAGGAGAACGGCTGATTAGGTGCGTTCAAAATTGTGTGCTTTGAGTCTCTGCCATTGTTCATTTTAATACTCTTCAGGTGGGGCTTTTGGTTTACTACTGATTCTAGCCTCTGAAAATTTACTGTATATTTCAGTATATGGCTTAAAGACATTTTAAGATTTTCCATGTTGCATTTTGGTTTGTAGATGAATTTGAAACTGAAATAGAAACTTTTAAAATATCATCTCATTGAACGTTGTCAACCCTCTGTATATACATTTATAAAACTGATTAATACAGCTTGTGATGTTTTAGGTTGGTTCAACTCTTTGTGGGCCCATAAACATTATTTAGGAAGTTATTCCGAGTCATTGGCCTTTGTTAACCTGTAGAATTGTTTCTTTTAAACAATTGGCGTGTAAGTATGTCAGCACATACTTTTACACTTTAAAAATAGACTCTGGGGCAATTTGAAAATTAAGAATTGGAACTAAGTGTTGGACATTTTTCTGCCCTTACCAAATACTGCCTGAGATGGTGTGATTTCTCTTAGGCGTGTTATTGAAGTCAGCTGGCTGTGTCATCAGTTTCTTTACCTTGCTGACTGTTTTAATCTGCGTCTCTTATGGACTTATTTATTAAAATATCTCTTCTGGGCTGGGGCAGTGCTGTAAGTTATTCTACTTATATCTCACAGTAACACCATTATCTACTTCCACAGGTAAGGAAATTTTCTGAGGTTTTAAGTAACTTGGCAGTGGTTATGTAGGCGTTGAGTAACTCAACTGGGATTCGAAGCAAGACCCCTCTGTTTCCAAAGTCCATGTTCTTTCCCCTGAGCCATATTAACTTAGTACGAGGGCATGAGGAGTGACCTTCAATTACTCATTAGCATGTGTGTAAAATATCCAAGACATGCCAGAAACATGTTTGTTTTTCCAGCATGATCATTATTGTCTGTCCCATGTTTTTATACAGCTCCTCACATCAGCCATTCTCTTCTCACCACTCTACTCCTAGTTAAATGTCTTCTTCCAAGTTCAAAACCTCCCTTTTGCCAGGGCACAGTATATCCTATTGATATTAATAGGTAGTGATGGCTTAATTATCTTGATAAAATAATAACTCCATTTTAATGTGGGTTTTCTAGAGATAGAGTTATAACTAATTTGGAAGGTTACAAACAGGACGGCAATCTATTTTGGGATATGAGAACCCTTTGATATCCCTTAAATTAAACTAGAGGATATTTTGATAGATATTTCCCTCTGCAATTTATCATACTCTCTGCTGCACCTTCAATTTGTCAGTTACTACAGAATCATTTACATTATTGTACAGTCTCCCATTTTAAAATAAAATTGTTTCTTGATCCAGTGTTCTGCTTCAGTGACTGCCTCATTTGTTTTTATTTATTTATTTTTATAAATAGAAGCGAGATCTCGCTGTGTTGCCCAGGCTGGTCTTGAACTCTTGGGCTCAAGCAATCCACCCACCTCAGCCTCCCAAAGTGTTAGGATTACAGGCATGAGCCACGGCGTCTGGCCCTGCCTCATTTCTCTACCTCACCTTGAGGAAGCGTAGTTTTTTGACAGAACAAAAAATAAATACAGGAGCGATAACCAGAAACTAATTAGGTACCTACAGGCACTGGGTAGGAACTGAGTAAATGGGAACAACAGAAGGAATGGCCTTGTTCTGAATATACTTTTTTGCATAGTTTTGAGTTTGGGAAACTGTTAGTCTTCTTTATGTTGAAAAATAAAATTAACAAGATGTGGAGAGTGGGACTCCAAAACAATACAAACAGCAACAACAAACCGTGTATTTCTGTGAAT